>NC_088690.1:104615494-105240494 GCF_028017835.1 Emys orbicularis
GCTGCTTCAATACAGGGTGCAACAAAGCTTTCTGCTCTGCCTTATATTGAGATTAGTAAGGGGAGGAGCTAGAGGGAAGGTTCCACCTGTGCAAGGCCACGGTCTGCCCTGAAGAATAAGAGGCGGGGCTGTAGAAAGGGGTATGCAGAGGATGGTGGAAGTGCAGCTGTAGCAATGCTGGAGACAAATGAGCATGCAGTACAGATCCTGGATCTAGTGCTGCTTCCATAGGAGCCTAAGTAACCCACAGCAATGAGCTTCTAAGTAGGGCCCAGGTGTTTGTCATTTTAATTCATGCACTTCTGTTTGTTTGAGCCCGTGAATCACTCTTCACTTGAGAAACTGAGTCTGACCATCTCACTTACCCACATCCAGAGTGCTCCTACCAGCTGTGGGGATGCGTGAGTCAGACATGTCCATATTGTATCGTGTGTACAGATTTGCCAGCGCACGTTGGCTATTGGGACATTTATTTCATACTTCCACTGACCCTGCCACTTGTGTATGTTACACTGCAAGGGCTCTGAGGGGTTAGGAGGAAGTGTGTCCAGACAGAGGGGTGGACGGCCAGCCTGGTAGCTGCTCTGTATGGCAAATCTGGGGAAGAGTCCCATGAAAACTCACCCTGAGTGTTTTAGCATTAGTTCTTGAGGAGTCCTGCTGCATTCCCTTTACGCCCAGTGAGGGAGAGGGTTTGGGTCAGAGACACACGGGAAAGAAATGTCAGCTTGCTGGGGCCCCTCGAGAAGTAGAAGCCAGAATGATTTCTCCATATACCTCAGGCTGCCTGTTGGGAGGCCGTGTCTCCTGCTTCCTGTGCATCTACTCAGCCCGGTTTCACCCATAGCATGACAAGATGGCAAATCTTGAGCATTAATTCATTTATTTTCCTACTTAATCTTGCTCCTCCCACCTATATTGTGCTGAAGGAGGACACAATCTGATGCTTTACTGACATTTTGGAGTGACTCATTTGACCAAGCAACTCTATAGGGAGCTGTTGCATTCCCCCATCCCTTCTGTATATAAATTGTTCCAGACTAATTGTCTTTTGGAGCATTTTTATTATTAGGATCAAGGTAACTTGGGCACTGGGCAAGCAATCACAAAAGTGAGATGGCTCCAGCTGCTGATCGGTACAACAGTCGTTTCAGCAAGCTATTTAATATAGGAAAAATACATATCCGTACCGGAATTCTTGATACTTCTGATCTAAGAATATTATGCAACAGGGTATTGCCACTTCACACTGTTCTTCTGTCACTGACAGAATGAAGAAGATGGATCTGAGATAGCTTGGTCAGTAAACTGTCCAGCTGGCTCCAACAAATCCCAGCTATCTTCTACATTCTTCGGTGTTAAGGGAGGAGGAGCAGCTCACATTTTCTTTAAATACTAAATAAATACCAAGATAGAAATTCTTAGCATTCCAGATAGTGTGTCCCGCTTAATAAGCCTTTGCCTTGCTGCTTTCTTATCTCTCTTACGCCTACATAGATTTACGGTGTCATGCTTAATGGTTAACCTGAGCTGGCATCTTTCCAGCACTCTGACAGGACTAAGGCGGTAAACTATAAGCAACTATATTTTGGCCACTGCTCTATCTCACCAGCCCACATCGGAGACCGGTTTCATTCCAGTAAACGGCATTGCTCTGTGGATTTTCATACAGCCCGGAGAATAAAGTGCTTCAATTTATTCCCATACAGCTGACATTCCTGCCATCACTCACAAGCAGGGATTTGTACATTAGAAAGTTAGTCCGACTGTCCCAGGCAGGCCCCAGTCCTGAGGGAGAAGTGGGCGTGTCTGGAGGAATCTTGCCCTTGCAAGTCTCAGTGCTAATTCAAGCTGTTGGTAGTAGGAGCCCAGAATTCAACTGGTGGCTCAGAGAGGTGAGGAAGGAGATTCCACCACCTCCCTAGGTAACCCATTCCAGTGCTTCACCACCCTCCTAGTGAAAAAGTTTTTCACAATATCCAACCTAAACCTCCCCCACTGCAACTTGAGACCATTACTCCTTGTTCTGTCATCTGGTACCACTGAGAACAGTCTAGATCCATCCTCTTTGGAACCCCCTTTCAGGTAGTTGAAAGCAGCTATAAAATCCCCCCTCATTCTTCTCTTCTGCAGACTAAACAATCCCAGTTCCCTCAGCCTCTCCTCATAAGTCATGTGCTCCAGCCCCCTAATCATTTTTGTTGCCCTCCGCTGGACTCTTTCCAATTTTTCCACATCCTTCTTGTAGTGCGGGGCCCAAAACTGGACACAGTACTCCCGATGAGGCCTCACCAGTGCCGAATAGAGGGGAATGATCATGTCCCTCGATCTGCTGGCAATGCCCCTACTTATACAGCCAAAAATGCCATTAGCCTTCTTGGCAACAAGGGCACACTGTCGACTCATATCCAGCTTCTCATCCACTGTAACCCCTAGGTCCTTTTCTGCAGAACTGCTGCCTAGCCATTCAGTCCCTAGTCTGTAGCAGTGCATGGGATTCTTCCGTCATGCAAATAGAGCCATATAGAGACAGGGGCAGCCTGCTCTGGCAGCCTAGACGTAACCCAGCTGTACAGTGCGGCAGTAAGGGGCAAGATGTCTGGGAGACAGTGAGTTCCCTGCCTGCAACACACCTCTTCTCTCACCTGAGGGAGCAGAGATTGCTGTGATGGTTGCCGTAGCAACGCCTCATTTAGACAACCTCTTGGGACCCTCAGAATGCTCATATCTCAAAGGTAAGAAGGCACCTAATATTCAAAGGGAGCTATCATGTGAGTTAGGTGCCTAACTACGTCTGAGTGTTTAAATACCTAGGCATCTGATGAAGTGGGCTGTAGCCCACGAAAGCTTACGCTCAAATAAATTTGTTAGTCTCCAAGGTGCCACAAGTACTCCTGTTCTTTTTGCGGATACAGACTAACACGGCTGCTAGGCAGGACAAGCGGTCAAGACAGGTGGTAGACGGCCTCTGGACCAGGATGGATTTGTCCTTTGTTGTTGCTCAGTTGGGTTCTGGGGTGGGAGCCATGCTCCACAGCCTGCTTTTGCAAGAGACTAATTAGCAGATCAAGATTTTTTGAGGGCCAAAGGCACTTTTGTATTCCGTGGCAGCAGGAGGAAGAGGCTCCCTCCTCAGCACCAGGAATTGGGAAGAGGCTCCCTGAGTGCATGGGGAAGCAGCCAAGACTAGGAGTCAAACTGCAGTTCAGCAAGGCCCCAGGTGCCAGGGGTGCTTTGAGTGTCACTGCTCTCCCTTCACCCGCACCCCCACCACAGTAAATGTGGAGGCCTGCTCCAAAGCCTATTGAAATCAATAGGCCGACTCCCATTAATCCCTGTGGGATCTCGACTGGGTCCCCCAACCTCAACTTAAAGAAAAATAATTTGAGGACAAATTCTTGTCCGTAGAAGCCCAAGGGTGTTGGGTAGCTGAAGGCAGGGCTTGCCCTTTGAAAGGTGCCCTCTTCATTTTACAACCAAAATGTAGGTTCATTATTTTTTTTAAATCTTTTCCCATTCTTGACATAGAAGCTAAAGCCACAGTGAATTATGCCTGATTTTCAGGATTTCCCCCTATTTACTTAGTTATTACGAACTAGGAAACACTGAACTTTATAGCCCTCACATACATCTTTTCTTCTTTCTCCAAGTTTCTGTTGTATTAATTGGAACGAGATGAAAGCCTTCTGCTAGAGAAAATGTGACCTCTGAATTGCCCTGGCTCTTACATAAATTCCCTGGCTGGTGTTTCAAAAGCTGCAGGGGCCAGTTCATGCCTGGTAGAACTCCACTGGCTGCAGGAGTTGCACTAGACATGAACTTGGCCCATTGAAAAAGAGCCTGTAAAGACATGTTAATTAAAAAGTGCAGTCTCAATTTGTTTTAAATCCCTGTAATTTTAAGCTAGTTAACTCATCAGCTCTCTAAAGCAAACATGAAGATTGTTTTGTGAGAGCTACAGGGCCTGGGGGTCCACTGCCTTCCACTGAAGGGGGTCATTTGTGTTATTAAAGGACCCTCCCCTCTTACCAGTACCCAAATAATATCATGTAACCGTCTGTCTCCATTACCCCATCTGTGAAATGGAGATAACAATACCTATCTTACATGGGGAGTAGTTGTGAGGCTTAAGTCTGTAAAGCTGCCCATGCTGCACCTCATGCTTTGGAAGAGCTCCCCATAACATCCACAAAGCTCCTCATTATCCGCCGTCATATCCCTCCTTTGCCATGATGCCTACCAAAAACATGACTACTGTCAGCCTGCGGCTGTGCTGAGATCATTGCCAATCATGCTGACCAACGGTGTCTCACTGTTTCCTTCTGCTCCCCTGACCGTAGCCCCCTGTTGTCTCTTGTCTTAGACTGCAAGCTCTTTGGGGCAGGTGCTACCTCTTTGTTCTGTATAGTCCCTAGCACAGGGCAGTTCCTAGTCCAGGACTGCGGCTCCTAGGCACTATGGTAAAACAAATAATAAAAATGTTCATAAAAAGAGTGCTGAGACCTTTAGCTTGAAGGCACTAATGCCCAGCTCCTCTAAGTGCCTAATTCCCATTGAAACCCATAGGAGTTAGGCACCTACACCCCTTTGCGGATCTGGTGCCTAAATACCTTTGAGAATTTGGGCCTAAGAAAGCCCAAAGAATTATTCTTAGAGCTTTATAATAGGTGATTTTTTTTTTTTTAATTCTCCTAACAATTATTTCCCCCATTTTAAAGGTTTAGGTTCGGCCATCATTACAGCTCACGATCTTCTCTGGGAGATTTTTCCTGGAGTAAAGCTGCCATTCTCGTTCGGCACATAGCTCCCCAAAGTCAAGGGAAACTGGGTGCACTCAACTGCTGGATTGAGCCATCATGCTCAGTAGATTGTTAGGTTCCATCATGCCTAAGGAGGGATAGTTATCAAACCACGCCATTCCGTTGTTGTTAGACATCAAGGAATAGGCACCTGTTGCTGACACAGGATGGCACGGTGGGCATTTTATTTCTCACAGATTGGAGTTTGAATCAATCCTGCTGATTTGCTTTTAAATGAAAATTTAGAACCAACTTCTTAAATGCTTCTTTTTCACTATGGCCGAAACAGACAAATTCACCTATTTCATATTTACAGTGGAGTGGAGGGTTACGCTAAACACTGGATTGCGATACCTTTCCTCTTCCTGATGTACTCTTGTAATTATGGGTTATTTTGTTTATAGACCGTGTCAACAGAGTTTAGTAGATGAGCTCTCTCAATAATCACGCCGGCAGACAAAGTTCAAGCCCATCTGTATTTTTAGTGCTTTTCTACCTAGGAATCTAGAGAATCAGCTGACAAAAATCCAGAAATCGGAGCACACTCTGAGATCACTTCCTAGATTTATCTTTAAGTAATTAGCAGGACATCCAATAACTTGAGAGACTACCAGAAGTTCAGTCTGAGATCATGAGTGGCTGTCATTTGAAAACTTTCACAGAGTGATTTGCATTGTTAAAAGTAATTTCCTGAGCGAAAGTGCGTGGGTTCAGATTTTTACTGTAGAAACCTTTTCACGAGGGAGAGTGAGTATGACCAGAAAAGTTTTTCACCACTTGTAAACAGACACAGGTATGTACTAGCATGTAATTTAGTCATTGGGCAGGAAAATAAATATATCATGTCCATTTTCTAATTAAATGGCATTAAATTCTAGCACTCTGGGCATTGCACATGCTCCATGTGTCATTATGAAGCTATTGCTCTGATTTACATTCAGTCAAGTGTATGTTAAAAAGAAAGCATTGCTTTGGGTTTAAATGAACATGTTTGATTTAGCGATGCACTTGGGCTGCTTGACAGGCCAACAGATTTATACAACACCAGCTGCTTCTATATTAAATGGTGCACATGTAGGTAAAATTAGACATTAGACAGATCAGATTTCCCACTTTTGGCCTCTCCATGTGCTCAGGGCAGAAATTCAATGGCAGCTATTCAATTAAAGCCCACCTGCCATTTTTATTCATTTAAACGAATAATAGTAATTCCCCGCCCTGCCCCCATCCCCAGATTTAAGGTGCAACATGCATCACCATCACAAAAGCTCACTTTTCAGGGTTTAAGTGCTCCACTATTTCAGCTCCAGCAAACTTTTCAGGGAGGTAGTCTTCATTGGTGCTCAAAATAGGATTGTTTTTTAAAAAATGAAATAGTCAAGTTGCCTAAATACACAACAACATGACATCTTGTGAGCATGTGCAATTAGTACTTCTACCCATTTCATAATCTGTGCCTTACCACTCTATACGGGCCTTGCAGCTGACTGTGTGATTCGTACTATTTACTCTCAGTGTGCAAGACTTATCTCTAGAGTGTACATTCCTGGGGACAGGGCCTGTCTCTTGCTCCGTGTTTGCAGTGACTAGCACAAAGGGGCCCCAATTTGGAACTTCTTCAATACACTAATACACATAAAGGATAATAATACCTTGAACACTTCAAAATGCATCATTCCAAACATGTTTGTACGCTATGCGGTGTCAGCCTGGCTGCACATTCAGCAGCAGCCTGGGTGGGATGCTGATTTTATTTTGCATCACACTCAACAAGCAAATCCTATTAGGGAGACTAGGACAACAGCCCATTCGGTTTAAATGAAACTCTACCTAGGGAGGCTAGATCCTGTGGTGCCAGAGTAATTTGGTTCCTGGTAGGGAGCAACAGCATGGTAGTTGGGAAAATGAGGCACTGGAGTTTTGTTATCAGCTTCAGTGGGAACAGGATGGGGGCCTTTGGCTTCCACAAGAAGGATTTGCAGGCTAAGGCAAGTCCTGGATGACTTTGGAGAGCGTCACCTGAACTGCAGCTCCCCAGGCAGGGGAGAGTGACATAAGGGAGGCGCAGGGAAGGTTACTAGGCCTGAGGTGGGAGAAGGCATCAAAGGACTGAAAGTAACAATGGTGATGAACACAAACAGTGCTCCAATGGGCTCTTATTCACATCTTCCCTATGGCTGCCAATAGCCACATCTTTCATCCCTGCAGCCTCGCAGTATTGCACCTTCTGAGCCATCCCGACTGGGATCACTCACTGACTGACTCAGGCCGGCTACATCTGCCTTTGTTGCTTAAATAACAGGAGTACTTGTGGCACCTTAGAGACTAACAAATTTATTAGAGCATTAGATGCTCTAATAAATTAGATTTATTAGATGCTCTAATAAATTTGTTAGTCTCTAAGGTGCCACAAGTACTCCTGTTATTTTTGCGGATACAGACTAACACGGCTGCTACTCTGAAACCTTTGTTGCTTAAATCATCCAAACACACCCACTCGAGACACCAAAATAGCTCCTACAGAGCCGCGGCAGGCTATTGGGTACAATAAAACTGGCTTTTGAAGCAGCTCCTACAATGCCTATATAGACACACAAGACAGAACTTAAAGTTCACATTAAGATATTTTAATTTTAGAACGATCCTTATTTTTAATAGCACTATCCCCTTGGATCATTAAAAGGGAAGTAGATATTTCTGATGTTCGCCATTTACTCTGTATGTCACTCAGAAGAGGAAACCAGATGAGCTGTTACCCTACAGCCTCCCAGTGTTGGCATTTGGGACCTGAGGGACAGAGTCTGGCTTTTTGGGGAGCCCAGACCGATTCACTCTTGGGGGAGCGGTGCCAGCTGAACTCCCAGCATGCAGTGAAGGCTGGTGTCCGTTTCCTCCTAGCCTGTTGCCTGCGGCGGAGCCAGCTCTTCTAACGGGCAGCATGAGATACGGCTTGCGTAGGGGCCTGAGCACAGGCCTGAGAGCTAGTGACTGTTACATTCTAATCCTGGCTCCACCTTGGAGTCGTTCTGCAGCCTCTACAGGAGTTATGCAGGGCTGAAATAATCACAAGCCCATCTTAGTGCAGACCTCCTTCCCCTGGCACAGGTGGCAGAGCCTCCATGGATTGTGATCTACAGGAGGTCAGACCAGATTATCTGGTGGCTCCCTCGGGCCTTGAACTCCATGACTGAGGGGAGCGTGCATCTCCACATTTCTAGCCCAGCTCCTGGTCATTAAAACAGGCATTTGGTCTCATCCCCAGAATGAGCTGGCCGTCCTGCTGTTCAGACTCCAGCAGAAGCAGCCGAGCACCACATCCCTGGCAGCAAGAAACAGGTGGTGGCCTAGAGATGCCTCCTTTTTAGATATCGTTCCCCAAACCCTAAGGCTGGTCTACAGTGGTGGAATCAATTACGTTTTGGGACGGAGAAGTAATTCCGCAGGCCCCTTCCTTCGTGTGAACGGCTGGCTGTTACCCAGCCATCTGCACCCTGGGCATCTTGCTGTTAGTTGGTGCCATTCACCTGACCAACAAGCATTCCAATGGCTACGCACGCCCAAGCATCTCCCCAAGAGTTCCTTCCCCCTGTGGGAGAGGGAGCGCACCTCCTGCAGGAGCTGAAACTGGCTGCACCAGAGAGCGGAGGTGGGTTCTGCCCTTCCAGGATGCCAGCAAGCTAAAAATCTCCAGGCACATCAGCGAAAATTGAGACAGGAGAGCTTTCAATTACGCTCTCCTCACTAATGCAGACCCCTGAGATGGGGAGACTCCTTGGCTTCTGGATTCGTTTAGGAGCTTAAATCTCGCACTGGGGCTCAGTTCAGCTCCGCCAATGGGAGAACAAGTAGAACCCAGCTGTTGAGTTTTCAACCACCCCCTTCTGGGGCCGCTCTGGGCAGGTGGCAGAAACGCCAGCAGCTGATTGGTACTAAAGCTCCCAGCAGCAGCAGCAGCACTGGTGCAGTGGGGAGATTTTAAGAGCACTAGTCAGTGTGGACAAGCAGCCGTGAAGCAAGCCCCGGGACACCCCCAGCAACAGGGACCTCAGCACTTCACAGGCTCCTGGCAGAGGAGTTGCTTTGTTGTAGCAGAGGATTAAAGCCTCCATTTTACTAGGCATTGGTTCCTCTGCCTGGACGGCGACGGAAGCAGCCTTTGTGGCACAGATATTTAACAGTGCCCACTGGGCTCAGTCGTGAATCCTGCTGTGCCCCTGCACGGGGGAGCAAGTCCCTGTGCTCCTCTTTGCAGGCTCCCTGCAGCTGCATCTGGGGAGGAGAGCAGCTACCACTAGGCTGGGGTTGGGGGTGGAACCTTGGCTCATCCTTCCCTTCCGCCTGCTCAGGAACCTTCCCCAGCAAATGGGCTGGTCAAGTAACCTACCCACCCACCCTTTCCCCAGAGCTAGGGGGAGGCAATGTTCTGCCCCTTATTTGAGCTGGAAATCGACAATTTCACCGGAACAGGTATTCTCAACACAGGCGTTGTTTTGGTAGCTCCATTCAGCGTAGACAGACACTTCTCCTCACTCTGTGTCTTCTAGCTCCCCTCCCTTACTGCTCAGGCCCTTCCGCCCAGGCCTGGCCCAGAGGAGAGGTCTTCTCTGGGTCTTGCCCTCCCACCCCAATTGCTGCCCTAGAAAAGCAGCAAAGTTTTGTGGGAAAAGAAGTCCTGAGCTCTCCAGAGTGAAGTCGGACTCACACAGCTCAGATCCAGGCTTTACGCAAGTCCTGGAGAGCCCGCCCAAGTGTGTGTGTGTGGGGGGGGAGGGTGACTTTTGCACCTGGGGTGTGGTTTGGTCCATTGTAGAAAAGGGACTGGCTATGAAGGTCTCTAAAATCCAGAGGTCTGGCTTTATTGCAGCAAAGAATGGAAAATCCTTGTGATCATGTGTAAAAACTTACCAAGCTGGTGGCTAAATAAACACACTTATGGCCAAATAAACAGCCACCTTCCCTGATCCTAGAGTTAGCAACTAGAGCCCCACGTGTTTCACACCAGGTATCTGCTGTATAGGGAACTTGGACACAATGTTAGGCTAGCCCAGATCACATATAGTTGCGTAGGTGCTTGGATGGATCGGGAGGCAGCACGACTGGGGTTGTCCCTATGTCTCAACTAGTCCTGGGCTACCATAAGGCCCACAGGTAGGTAACTGGGATATGGCTGCTCGGTGTTGCATTGGGGCTGACTGATCCCCTAGTCAGCTCAGAAAAGGGGAATCACAAGCTGTGTCCCCCCCCCCCCCCAGTTCCCTGTGCCAGACTTTGCATCTGCACAGAAGTGAATCAAGGCCTCAAAGATCAGGCGTTTGGTTTGGTTTGGGTTTTTTGAATAACTAGGAGGATCAAAATCAGCCTTATAATGAGGCAGCTTTAACTCCGTGGGGCCCACCCCTACCACAGATTACTCCAGAAACAACCCACAGCCCTCTGCCACTTGAGCTCAATCAGATACAGAAAAAGCCTTACGTTCTTTCTAATTCACCGCCACCCAAGAGAGGACAACATGCTGTCACACAAGCAGCGCCCAATCCTGTTGCCACTGAGATCAGTAGCAAGAAACCTCCCATCGTCATTCCTACCCGCAGGGTTGGACTCCCTGAAATCCTTGGGAGCCAACTATCCACAACCAATATCATTAATAAAAAGAACAGGAGTACTTGTGGCACCTTAGAGACTAACAAATTTATTTGAGCATAAGCTTTCGTGGGCTACAGCCCACTTCTTCGGATGCATAGAATGGAACATACAGTAAGAAGATATTTATACATACAGAGAACATGAAAAGGTGGTACAGTTGGTATGGCTACTTCCACCTTTTCATGTTCTCTGTATGTATAAATATCTTCTTACTGTATGTTCCATGCTATGCATCCGAAGAAGTGGGCTGTAGCCCACGAAAGCTTATGCTCAAATAAATTTGTTAGTCTCTAAGGTGCCACAAGTACTCCTGTTCTTTTTGCTGATTCAGGCTAACACGGCTGCTACTCTGAAAAATATCATTAATGACTGCTTCATTACAGCCTGTTTTCTCCAGATCGAAGTGAGCTTCCAAGGTGATTATAACAACAGGAGATATTTGAGGAAGCACTGATAGGCTGGTTTTGAGCTAAGGAGAGACAAAAGGAAGATTAGATAAGAATCAAACATTCCGATCAGGGTGATTATTCAATGACCTGTAACTCAGAGAGAGAAGGTGGGTGAGGTAATATATCAACTTCTGTTGGCGAGAGAGACAAGCTTTCGAGCTACACAGAGCTCTTCTCCATCCTGGGAAACTTAAGTGGTGGTGTAGACATGGCCTAAGTCGGCAAAACTTATGTCGCTCAGGGGTGTGGAAAAAAACACAACCACCACCCCTCAGTGACATAAATTTCTCCAGCATAAGCAGTAGCATGCACAGCTCTGTGTCGGTGGGAGAGCTTCTCCCGCCAACATAGCTACTGCCGCTCGCTGGGGGTGGTTTAATTATGTCGATGGGTGAGCTGTCTCCCTAGGGTGACCAGACAGCAAGTGTGAAAAATCAGGATGGGGGTGGGGGTGTAATAGGAGCCTATATAAGAAAAAGACCCAAAAATCGGGACTGTCCCTATCAGGGCCGGCTTTAGGCCGATTCAGCCGATTCGGCTGAATTGGGCCCCGCGCTAAGAGGGCCCCGCGCTGCAGCTCTCCACCCCGCCCCCAGCTCACTTCCCCTTCCTCCCCTCCCCTGAACGCTCCGCCCCCTCCCCTGCTTCCCGCGAATCAGAGATTCGCAGGAAGTCTGAAAAGAAGCAGGGGCGGGCAGGCAGCACTAGGTAAGCTGGGGTGGCGGGGGGCGCGAGAAGGGCTCCGGGGAGGTGCGGCCCAGTCCGGCCCTGGTTCCAGCCGAGCACGCAGGCCCCAGCGGCTCTGGCCCGGCTTGGCTCTGGCCCAGCCCCCGTGGCTCTGGCCCGGCCCCTGCCCGGCCCGGCCCCCGCGGTGCGGCGCCGGGCCGGACCCAAGCCCGGCAACCCCGGCCGGAGCGCGGCTCGATTCCTGGGGGCGGGGCTTGCAGCAAGCCCCACCCCCAGGAATCGGGCCCCGCTCTTGCTAAAGCCGGCCCTGGTCCCTATAAAATCAGGACATCTGGTCACCCTATGTCTCCGGTTGGCATAGAGTGGCTATGTGAGAGATCTGTGCGGCTGTACTAGGATCTCTAGTGTAGACATAGCCTGACAGCTAAATACAAGGTGGAACAGATGGTTTAGCATAAGTAGTTAACACATATTTCAAGGGACCATTCAAGGTGAATTGGACCATTAACACCCCTCTCCTCAACAGATGCTGGTCCAATAACAGAAATTACCTCACTCACCTTGTCTCTCTAATATCCTGGGACTGACACTGCTACAAACAACCCTGTAACTCAAACACCCTGAGTTTGATGAATTTTCTTAACACCTTGCCTTCTGGGTAAATACGGTAATCGTCTGACCAGACCAATTTCCCAAGCCCAAGTTATAGGGCTGCTTAAAGAAAGATGAGGAAGGGGGAAAAAAAAGAAAGGCTTTAAAATGAAAACTGATGGCAACCTTAACTCTGGAGAGCTAGATGCTGGGCAGCAGTTCAGGCTCACGTTTTACAATAAGCCTTCCACCTCTTCCACAGTTCTCCTCCTCAATGGCGTCTTGTCTCAGGCACAGAGCATCGCTTTGTCACAACAGCCCAAGACGGTGTCTCAGCCCGAACTTGGCAGGGCTGGTACTTGCTGCAGTGACTGAGGGGTTTGCCCCACCTTTTGTCAAGGACATTTTTAGTTCAGGCAGTGCTTGCAAATCAGTGGTTGATCCTGGGTAATATCAACTGCCAAAGGGCTCTTTCCCTCCCAGCTGCATTTAGTACTGGGATGGTGAAAGCTTCTCTGCGATTCAGCTCTTTCCACAGTTCTGTTCCACCCAGATAGGATTTCTGCAATGCACTCCATGTGGGGCCACTACCGAAAACTTCTTGGAAGCTAGAGCAGGTGCAGTCTACTCACTTATCAGCATTCGCTGCATGGAATATATTACAGCTTCCTATTTTATTACCTTCCTGGCACAATCCAAGCTATTGGTATTGCTCTATAAAGCCCTACATGGCTTTGGTCCTAACTCCTACCTGAGGAGCCACTCTCTCTTTATTCATAGTCAAAATAGTCAAGATCAGCTGAGCGAACAACCCCAGCGTTAGAACTTTGGGGAGTGGGGAGCTCTCAGTTCTGGGATACACTTTTCCTATTGGCCTGTTAAATTATAGGATGTGATGTAAAGCCCATCTGGTTCCTGGGAATTGGGAACTGTAACAGTTTAACATCACTACATATTTTCTATTGCATACGGTTTATAAGAATGTTGGTCACATGCAGAGAAGGACGTGTGCAGTAGGTCTATTTCCAGGCCTGAGCAGAGACCAGAACGTGCTGTATTACAGGGAGAGCTGATAGAATATTGTATTGTAGCATGTATAGCAGTGGGAATAGCATGTAACGGTTTCATCACAGAATAGCAAAGCCATGACTCATACCTAAAAAACTCACGCACGATGACCACACTCTTTAGATCTTCTATGTCAGCTTGGATGACACATCGGCCCCACACTGTGCAGTTGAGTTGGGTAGATTTCCTCCTTCCCCTCCCCCCCCCCATCTTGTTAATAACCCCCTGTGTGCTTTATGCGTTGCAGAAAAATCTCTATCAGATGCTGGGGCAAAGGGTTAATGAATTGCAGAGCCATTTACAAGCTGAACAGTATGGCCTGCTGTTTTGTGCATAAAGCCAATAACGCAGAACCTTCTTATCAAGTGAGCTGTTAATTGCTTACTTCTGCAGGCCACCATCTCTAGGCCAGTATGGAAGAACACACAGCCAAGGAGCAATAAACTCTGCTTTGGTACTTGCTTGTTTCACAGGCCTATCTAAAAATGCTAAGGTCTTCTGTGTTCAGCTCGCACTTTCTGTAGATGTTTTGAAAAGGCAGTCAGGCTCAGGGGCTCTCAAACTTCATTGCACCGCGACCCCCTTCTGACAACAAAAATTACTACACAACCCCAAGAGGGGGGACTGAAGCCTGAGGCTGCCCAAGCCCCACTACCCAGGGTGGGAGTGGGGGGCAAAGCCAAAGCCCAAGGGCTTCAGCCCAGGCAGGGGGCCTGTAGCCTGATCCTCGCCATCCACGGCAGAAGCCCTCTGGCTTCGGCCCAGCCGGTGGGTCTCGGGCTTCGGCCCTGGGCCCCAGCAAGTCTAAGCCAGCCCTGGCGATCCCATTAAAATGGGGTTGCGACCCACTTTGGGGTCCCAGCCCACAGTTTGAGAACCGCTGGGCTAGATTATGGACTAGGACTAATGGCTCTGCCAAAAGCCCAACAAACCCAAAACCTAATACTCAAAACCAGCCACATTGCAATTTGCTGGGGTCTCAAAATGGCAAGAAATTCCAACAACAAACCACCATCTAGACTCTAGAGCAGGGGTCGGCAACCTTTCAGAAGTGGTGTGCCGAGTCTTCATTTATTCACTCTAATTTAAGGTTTCGCGTGCCAGTAATATATTTGAACATTTTTAGAAGGTCTCTTTCTAGAAGTCTATAATATATAACTAAACTATTGTTGTATGTAAAGTAAATAAGGTTTTTAAAATGTTTAAGAAGCTTCATTTAGAATTAAATTAAAATGCAGAGCCTCCTGGACTGGTGGCCAGGCCAGGCAATGAGTGCGCCACTGAAAATCAGCTCGTGTGCTGCCTTCGGCATGCGTGCCATAGGTTGCCTACCCCTGCTCTAGAGTCCATCCTGCAACCCTTACTCATGAACAGTCCTTGTGAAGTCCATGGGAGTCACAGGTGCTCAGCACCCCTCAGAATTGACCCCACAAGGTTTTCTCTTTCAGGGCAAGATTGTGGGTCACCCTGTCTGCCCGCACTGGGCAGGTGAGGCACCCCCTGATTACCATGTGAGGGCCATCCCCATTGCAGGTCACAGTGCATTGAGGGCGGAAAGCAGCCTCCTCAGGACTCATGCAGCTGGGGGGAGCCTTGATTTACCCCCCTTCTCCAAGTCACTGGACAGCTGAGCTAGTGAGCATGTGGTACAGGTCCTCCCCTCAGTGCCCATCCACAGAGTTGTTACCATCCCCAGCTCCATTTTTATGTCCTCCTGTGCTAAACACAATTTCTGTCTGGACGCAGGACCAGATAGTGGAGAATTTTAGGGACAGAGTAGTCAACTTTTTATAGACCTCTGACCTGCAAGCACAGGTTCCTCTTCATTCCCTTTCTCCTGGCTGTTCCTACCATAAGAGTTGTATCTATACAGCTGTCTTGGGGGCAGGGCCGGCTCCAGCATTTCTGCCGCCCCAAGCAAAAAAAAAAAAAAAGCCGCGATCGGCGGCGGCAGTTCGGCGGCAGGTCCTTCGCTCCTAGAGGGAGTGAGGGACCTGCCGCCCCCGAATTGCCGCAGGTGCCGCCCCTCTCCCTTGGCCGCCCCAAGCACCTGCTTGTTAAGCTGGTGCCTGGAGCCGGCCCTGCTTGGGGGAATCCACCGCTCTGAGCTGGGGAAGTTACAAAAATTAAAAATAGTGTAACTCAGCTATATTACTCCAAAGTCTAAACCAGCTTGATTCTAACTAAGCATGGCTAGACTAGAGAGCTTACAGCTGCTTTAAGCCTATGGGAGAGAGCTCTTCTGTCGGCTTCCCTACTCCAGCCCTTGTGAGTGGCAGTAGCTAGGTCTCTCCCACTGACATAAGTGCCAGTGTGGACAGCGCTATGTCAGTGTAACTTATATCGCTGAAGGGGGTGGTTTATTCACACCCCGAGCGACATAAGTTATGCCGACATAAGCTGTAGTGTAGCCATAGCCCTAGCCTCTTGATAGGGGAAGGGGTTCTAGTATTTAGAAGCATAAAGAAGAAAGAGAAAGATTCTTACATTCCTGACAGATACCTGTAGAAGCAGAAACCCCAAGGGAAAATGGTTAAGAGCTTTCTACTTAACAAATTGCAATATATTCTTGTTAATGTAAAGCATCACCTAACTGCAAAAAATGCAAGTGCCCAGTCTTCCAAAAAGCTGACGGGCCTAATTGTCCACTGACCTGCCCCTGTGTCCTCCGATTTCTGCAAAGGGGGTGCCAGGCTCTCTCAACTCAGACTGGCTGTGTGGTATACCCATTTTGCACAGGTGTAATGGATGACACAATGTCAAGCAGTGGAGAACCAGGCCAGTGTTTTCAGGCTGCCCACAGACTCAAGCAGGCATGCGTCTGGTTCACATCCTGAAGGAGCTCCTTACAGTCACGAGGGCTAGAGACACTGGGCCAGATTCAGAAGTGAAGCATACAGTGACATAAATCAGACCCCTTTACATCCACTTGGACCCACTCACTCCAGGTGCAAGGGAGCCTAAGTGCATACAACTTACATCTTCCAGCTCCTTGGCATGCAAGCAGTCTTATACTTAGGTTTAAAAGGGGCAGAGGGGTGGAAAAAGGGAAGTGAAAGAAAGTGAATTTGGCCCTTTTGTTCTGCTGAAGAGAAGCTCAGATTCTGGGGTACAAGACGTTTAGAAGACGCCTCAAAGTTGTCCTGGGGCTTAGCTGGACCAGTGCTTTTAGAAGCTAAACTTTCTCTGTCTGAGAGTTTGTTGAACGTTATTTTTGACACGTGCTGAGCCCATTGGCTTCAAACAGGAGCTGAGTCGCTTGGTATCTCTGGGGGAAAAAAAAAAAAAAAAAATCAAGCTTCTTTTGTTTTGGGTATCTAAATATGAATCTAGACGCCTGACTCTAGGCACCCCATCTGAAATGTTTGACTCTGTATCTGTCGGTAGCTCAATGATGATCAGAAACTGGGGGAAAGCAGGGGATTTTTCAGCAGTTTGCCATGGAGGCACAGCCATACTCAGAAAAGTGGGAGCATAACACCAAGGCTAAAATTGATTCACTTTCATCATCCCTAGCCTGTGCTACGTTCACAGCTCTGAATTGAACGGCATCGCTCTTTCAAATGAAGGGTCCCTGAGGCTATTGTCTCCCAGGTTATCTTGTGCACATTCCACTAGGGGGCTCCGTAGCAGCACCAAGGGGATTTCTGGGCGGGCACTTATACTTTAATAAAGGTCTCAAGTGAAACTTTCCAAAAAGTGGGTAAATAGGTAGTGCACAGGGGAGTTCTGTAAGGCCAGGCCCTCCACCCCAGACTGTGCCCTGGGATCTCCTCCACGGTCACTGCACTCCTCCACCAGGATGTGGATCATCACTGATGGCTATGTCCCTCCCTTCTCTGACCTATCACAAACCCAGAGCTACCACTCTACATTGTTGTGGATGGACACACAGAGGGTGATATTGTGCCCCAGGCACCACAATCTCACAGGTTTCACTCACATATTGGGGTGTGTGTGTGTGTGTGTGTGTGTGTGTGTGTGTGTGTGTGTGTGTGTGTGTGTGTGTGTGTGTGTGTGTACACACAGTCTCACAGACTCAGAATTTGCCCCAAATGAGAAATTTAAGAGTTTAATTATAATCTATTATTTATTAACTATACTTATTCTATTATATGGCTTCTATTGGAGCACTGCTCAATCCAAGCCACTGATCTTCTCTTTCTTGACTTTTAAATGCTCCACTCCCAATGATGGCATTGCATGTATTTGAGAGATGTTGCAACTCTACATAGCGAAGACAATCAAGCAGACTCAATATAGGTCTCTACTTGAGGGTTAGGGGAGTTTTATTCTTCCCTTGATACTGCGGACATTAGCTCCCATGCACACAAGGAGTGGAGAATGGATCCCTAAGTAAATATGTGATGGCTGAACATAGGACTAAAATTCTGCTGGCTTAACAGTCATCAGTACTACAGTAAACGGCCCCTTGAAATACCTTGAAAACAGGCTCTTCAGTATAGTTTAAAAAAAAAAAAAAAAATCAGCCTTTGTAACAGAGTCTTTGAATATTAGATCAGTTTCAGGTTAGAAAAGCTCTTAACTAGACTCAGTATGTTTTTCTAGGCAAGATTTTTCAGCTACTATAAGAGCTACAGTAAGAACTGCAATAATCACTCACTGCTAGTGTTACTGCTAAAAAATAATCTCTCTTGCTATTTTTTCTTCTCCATGTGTCCCCTCCTTCTTGCAACACACCCTCAGGATAATGTAGCCAGTTAATATGCCAAAAATTTGTTCTAACTAAATGAAAAAAATTAAAGGCTGGAGCCAAATTTAGACAAGTGGCTGTAATAAATAAATACATAGATATACTTAGCTGTTATGTAAATACTTTACATCTTCAAAGTCTCATACAAACATTCACTAATCTTCATGAAATCCCTGAGTGGGAGGGTATGGCACTAAAAGTGAGCAATACACGTTTAAATAATTCTATGAAGGAGAAATTATTTGAGTCAATATGTTAATTCTTTTTAGGGTTTAGAGTCACCCTCATCCTTCCCCCTAATCAAAGTAATTAATTCATTCCATAACCTGCAGGAAAATGCCTGGTCTAACCCAATCACTTCAGGTTTCTGAGGAAGACCAATAAATAAATAAATAAATAGAATTTCCAGATTCCTTGGAAACTCTCCACGAGCAACCAACAAACCACCTCCAACAGAAAAATTAAGACTAGAGAGCTCACACCTGAATTTGCCACAGTTCACCAATCTAACCTTGAGACACCGAAAATTGGACCCAAGACAGAATTTTCTGTACGAGGCTCTCTGCTAAATCATCCTCCTTTATACTAGTTCAATTTCTAGTCATTATAGTCATCATAATATTACATAAAGCAAAATTATTATATTTAGATTTTAAAAAATAAATAAATCCTCAAAATAAATAATATAAATTCCAATAATTCAGACAGCTTCTAGCTCTGGTTTGCAAAAGTTAAGTTAATTGAAGATTATGCAGTAGATCAACTCTGAGTTTATTTTAAAACCACAAGACATATTAATACAATAAAATTACCATGCACCTCTAAGCCCGCCTTACCTCTAAACTGTAGGGTTAAAAGGTACTTCCTCCCCCCACCCATTTTTATAATGAGGTTTATTTCAGATCTGTCAGATGCTCACTTTGTTCCTAAAACAGATTCAATGTGCTTACCACTTTTCAACGTCTGGCAAAGCGTTCCATGCCGCTTTAATATATTTTCCTAACCCCCTGTATTATATTTGCATGAGTACTGGACATAGCATAATTCTGCAGACATGTCAACTATTCGGGCAATGCTAGAATGTCGTCATTATTGTTTGTGTCAACAGCATGATTGGTATGTACCTTGTAATCATTCTGGTGTTGGGTTGCAAAGGTCCCCAACTCTTCATTTGGCCGAGTCTAATTCTGTCCTCTTCACAAAGATCTAGAGTTACACTAAGTAAAGGTTGCCACTTACGTGGAACATTGAGGTTGCTAACATGACTCACGAAGGTAAAACGCACGCTATTCAGTCTCTCAAGGACGTAAGCCGTACAATGCTGACGTTTCTGCTAACTCTAGAAAGAAACTCCTGATGTCCAATAATGCAAAAGATACAAGAAAGCAGCACCCATTTGATTCCTCAACATCATGCTTGGAGCTCGCACAGAGCTCTTGTAGCCCTGTGGAGCAGCTATGCTGCCCTGTGCCCCAGGGCAGGAAGAGGTGCCCAGGTGTTTTGATTTGTTTTTTAAATCTGGTTTTAAGTTGTAACTTTTTTTGTGGGGTTGGGGTGGCAAGTAAATGGTCCCATCAAACTGCAACTATCCAGGTGGGTATTAGGATCTGATTGATTCCCTCCATATCCTTTTGTTGCCATTTTTGACAGACTTTGGGTCAGCCAGTTTTGACGGATGAGTTTTTGGGTACTCAGCTAATAATGGCTTTGATTGAAAAACCTCACAGTGGGGTTCATCATGTGACATCACTGCTTCATCAAACTGGTCAGAACAACTAAATTTAGCATTCTAAATTGGCAGAGGTGGCATTAAAACCAGAGTCGGGACATGCACAGTCCAGCACTCTTGCCAACTCTCATGATTTTGTCATGAGTCTCATGATAACTATTGTTTTCCTTAAAGCTCCAGCTCCTGGAGTCAAGTGGATATGTGATGATTTCAGCTTTCATTCTTAAGAAAAAAAATAAGTTTCTAGCCCTCCTGGCTGTGGAGAAAGCTTCAAAATGTGACTCTGGTGCACCCTAAAGGCTCAAAAAGCAGAAGGTTAATAAAAAGAACACCAAATCTATTATTTTACACAATCTCATGATTTTAAAACCAATCTCGTGATTTTTTGGTGAGCCTGACTCCTGATTTTTGAACATTTGGGGTTGGCAGTACTGACACATTACACTCTAAATCAATATCTGCCATCACATTCAGCAAACAAGATGGATTTCTGCCTTGGGGGCTGTCTTTTCCCCCAGGTAGGCTGTTAGCCATATTCAAAATCACCCACAGCCCCAGGTTGCCATTTCACGTTGCTGAGAATCCCACAGAGCATCAGTCAGGTTGCATACACCATCGAACCTGGGGAATCACATTTCCTAGGACTTCCACAAGGAGGGCAAGATCTTTCTGCTGTGTAGTAAAAGCCCAGAGCTCCCCTTCACTTCATCTGCTAAAATCAATTTGTGCTTTAAAATCAGAAAGCCTTATTTAAGTTTTGGCCAAATTTGAGGCACCAAAATCCATATTTAGGCCCTGAATCAGGAAAGCACTTAAGCATGTGCCTAGAGGGCGGCTTTCCTGAGTTGGGGTGGTAGGTTCCTAATTAAGTGGCCTGATTTTCAGAGTGAAAAGCCGAGTGTTCTCCGCTTAACTCCAGTGGAAGCTGCAGGTGTTCAGCCCCTCTGATAAGGCCATGTCTATACGTACAGTGCTGTATTGGCACAGCTGTGCCAATACAGCTGCACCACCACAGTGCGTCTGATGAAGATGCTCTGTGTGGCCAGGAGAGAGAACTCCCATCAGCATAAAAAAAAACCCACCTCTGCGAGCGGCATAAGCTATGCCGGTGGGAGAAGCTCTTCCACCGACACAGCGCTGTGCACATGAATGCTTATGTTGGTGTAACTTATGTTGCTCAGGGGGTGGAATATTCACACCCTGGAGCGACATACGTTTTGCCGACAAAGGCTATGTCTACACTACAGCCTAAATATAAACACCTCGCTCTTCAATAGCACTTTTCATCAGTAGATCTCAGAGCACTACACAAAGGAGGTAAGTATCAATATCCCCATTTTACAGAGGGGGAAAACCGAGGCACGGGGAGGTGAAGTGACTTGCCTAAGGTCAGCCAGCAGGCCAGTGGCAGAGCTGGACTAGAACCCAGGTCTCCCCAAGTCCCAGTCCATTGCTCTACCCACTGAAAACCAGGCGCCTAACGTTAAGCACCCAAGTTTGAGCATGTTGATCTTTATCTTGTCCCATGATCATTTCCGTAGACAATACTAACAGCAAACCCTGCAAAGGAGGTACTGTCGAGGTGAACTCTGCTTAAAAGAACAGGGAATGGAATTTGGGGCAACAGGAGAGTTTGCAATTCAGGTGATGCATGTCAGCAGACAAACCGATTAAGAAATCAGGATGCTGTAAATCAGGAGGATTTGGATAGGATGGGTTCTAATGTAAGCAGGAGAGGTTTACATTCATTTGTGGGTATGTGTAAGTTGCAGAAGCAGGGGCCACTGCTGTTCCCTGTGTGTATTTTATCATGGCTGAGAGCTTGACCGAAGCTGTTAGGGAAACTGTATTAACTGCAATTCTCCTTTAGTCCAATAGAGTGAGCTATCACTTATCTTCCCAATGCCTGATCTGCAACAGTCTGGCTCTTCTATCACCCCATTTATTCTTGCTAGGATGCACCAGCATCTCTATTGTTTTTATGCATCTTATTCCATATTTGCAGAAGTTGGCCCAATAGGCATGGAGGTGAAGAGATGTAAAACTAGAATGACTGTATGACCGCATTATTCTTGTGTCTTTCACTACATGAGCAATGGGGTACAGTCAGAGGCAAGCAATTTTTTTGTGACTAGCAGTTCACGAATATACATGGAGCTATACCAGAAAGAGGACATGCTGAAACTGTGGTGGCTTTAACTGCCAGATTCAGTCTAAATTATAATGAAGGACAGAGATTGACAGAATATTTTTAAAAATGGGAGCCCATTCTGCTGTACAGGGGAACCCCAACTATGGAGACAATCATGCAATTAGCATGTCACGATGTTATTTAAACCATACAGCAAGCTGTCTGTGCAGTGCCTAGCACACACCAAAGCAGGAGCTTTGCTGGATCCGCACCAGAGCGCTCAGCACCTTGCAGGATCGCGCCCTTATATTGCCAACATCTGGGTAACCAGTTGCTCAAACGGAGCACAGTACTGCAGGTGCAGTTGTACCAGAGTATGAGCCTATTCATTTCACTCAGCCATCTCGCGTTGGATGACTTACTCTTGCCAGAGTGGGCTGGTTGCCTCCAAGTAGCCTGTGCTCTCTTCATGTGGCTGTCTGCAGTTGTCTTAGGGCTATTACAACTGGATCCATTTAGAATGCAAAAATATTCCTCTGCTAAAATCCCGTTCCAATCCTATTTTATATACAGAAGGAGAGAGACACACATCTGAACCAGGCCAGAGAGATCAGAGATCTCTGGATGGACTCTTACAATTAAACAATTAGGGTTGTATCTTTCAACATCTCAGGCCTCCCTGAAAAGCTTCTTTGTGGATACTGGTACCTAAGTCCCATTGACTTGTCATAGGAGGTAGGCTCCTAACTTGCTTGGGAATCCCACTAGGCACCTATCTGCATCTTCAGGCACCTAAATACCTTTACAAACCTGGCCCTTAGGCCATAGAGACTCTCAACCTGCACGACAACACAATTTCTCTGTAAAGGCAAGTGTTTAATCATTTACACCTGTGCAAAGGGAGAGCAAAACACTATCAAATGATATTGGCAGTGCAAGGCCCTGATCCTGAACACACTTACACACTAACTTAACCTCAAACACCCTCAGAGTCTATGGCGCTATGCATGCAATTAAAGTACATCATAAGAGTTTGTAGTACCAAGGACTACTCAAGGTGCAGGGCAGCATGGAATTAGGTTCAAAATACCCATGAATCCACACAACAGATGCTACTGGGCCTTAGTCCCAGGCAGACCCCCCTGGGTCCTAAAAGGTATTTTCAAAGCACTAAGTAAACACTAAGTGGAAATCATGTTATTACATGTATGGTTTTTACTCAGTGATTTGAAAATGTCCACATCGTGTAAATCCTATTGAGTTAGGAGAGAAGGATTTTAATTATAGTGATGGCCTGGTGAGTTGTAGACACCTAAATTCTGGCTCTCACTCACTGGCCAGCAGACATACTCCAAGGGCATTGTCAACTTCTCCATTCAATGGTTCAGGAATGTTACAACATTCCAGGCAGAGCAGTGGGGTGTTCACCCAGCTGAATTGGCCAAACTCATTTCCTCCTCTTAAACTAGGCTCCCCCATGGAGATCCAGAACTGTTGTCTCCATGTAGAGTAGAATTGTCAAAAATGGCTCCAAAGTATAAGATATCAGATTAGTGCATGTTCATCAATGTGTCTGAATCCGTAAAGATTATTCATTTGGTCACAAGAACATACGAATGGCCGTACTGGAGTCAGACCTATGGTCCATCTAGCCCTGTATCCTGTCTTTTGACTGTGGCTGCCAGTGCCAGATGCTTCAGAGGGAATGAACAGAACAGGGCACTTTATCAAGTGATCTATCCCATTATCCAGTCCAGCTTCTGGCAGTCAGAGGTTTAGGGACACCCAGAGCATGGGGTTGCATCCCTGACTATCTTGACTAATAGCCACTGATTGACCTATCCTCCATGAACTTATCTAAGTCCTTTTTGAACCCAGTTATACTTTTGGCCTTCACAACATCCCCTGGCAAGGAGTTCCACAGGTTGACTATGTGTTGTGTGAAGTACTTCCTTACGTTTGTTTTAAACCTGCTGCCTAATAATTGAATTGGGTGACCCCTAGATCTTGTGTTATGTGAAGGTATAAATAATACTTCCCTATTCTCCTTCTCCACACCAGTCGTGATTCTATAGACCTCTATCATATTCCCCCCCTTAGTCATCTCTTTTCCAAGATGAACAATCCCAGTCTTTTTAATCTCTCCTCAAATGGAAGCCGTTCCATACCCTTAAATCATTTTTGCTGCTCTTGTCTATACTTGTTCCAATTCTAATATATCTTTTATGAGATATGGCAGGGGTGGGGAGAGAGAACAGAACTGCATGCAGTATTCAAGATGTGGGCATAACCATAAATTTATATAGTGGCATTATGATATTTTCTGTTTTATCTATCCCTTTCCTAATGGATCCTAACATAGTTGGCTTTTTTGACTGCCGCTGAACATTGAACAGATGTTTTCAGAGAACTATCCACACCACAATGACTCCAAGATCTTTCTTGAGTAGGAGCAGCTAATTTATATGTATTATTTTGTGTTTATATTTTCCAGTGTGCATTACTTTGCATTTATCAACATTGAATTTCATTGGAAATTTTGTTGCCCACTCACCCAGTTTTGTGAGATCCCTTCGTAACTCTTCATAGTCAGCTTTGGACTAAACTATCTTGTAATTTTGTATTGTCTGCAAACTTTGCCACCTCACCATTTACCCCTTTGTCCAGATCATTTATGAATATATTGAACAGCACTGGTCCCAGTACAGATCCTTGGGGGACCCCTCTAAATACCCTTCTCCACTGTGAAAACTGATAGAAAACAGAGGGTAGGAATAAATTATCTTTTAATCAGTTACTGATCCACGTGAGGACCTTCCCTCTTATCCCAGGACTGCCTACTTTGCTAAAGAGTCTTTGGTGAGGGACCTTGTCAAAGGCTTTCTGAAAGACCAAGTACTCTATATGCCCTGGGTCACCCTTGCCCGCATGGTTGTTGACCCCCTCAAAGAATTCTAATAGATTGGTGAGGCATGATTTCCTTTTACGAAAGCCAAGTTGACTCTTCCCCAACATATCATGTTCATCGATGTGTCTGATAAATCCATTCTTTACTATACTTTCAATCAATTTAACTGGTGCTGAAGTTAGGCTTATCAGCATGTAATTGCCAGGAATGCCTCTGGAGAGGCTTTAAAAAAATCTGCATCACATTGGCTATTGGCCAGTCATCTGGTACAGAGGCTGATTTAAGCGATAGGTTACATACCATAGTTAGTAGTAATGCAATTTCATATTTGAGTTCCTTTAGAACTCTTGGGTGAATACCCTCTGGCCCTGGTGACGTCTTAGTGTTCTACACACAGTGTTTGCGGTACATCTATTTTGTTTAGGTGTGTGATTTTTTTTTTTAAATGGATACAACCCCTGGAGTGGATGCAGTTGTACTGAAATAAGGTGCTTTGTGCCATTATATCTTATTCCCCTTCTGATATGGGAATCAGAGCCTTCATATTGGTATAATTCCATTCACAATGGAGGTGTGGGGAGGTCATACCACTTTAATGACACCAGTATAGTTAAAACAGCATAACGTGTGTACTATTCAATGTAAGGGCTCATCTACATGCACAATATTTCGGCCCATTAAAGGTATCTTAACAAGTCAGAACAATACATTTCTTTCATAAGAAGTAGTCTTCTCTCTAATCTTAGAGAGATTTGAGGAGGTTGGTCTAGTGGTTAGAGCAGAGGACGGGGAGACAGCACTCCTGGATTCATTCTAAAATATCTTTTCTGACTGTGGCTCACAACCAGGTAGCGTGATCCAGTGGACTGATCACAGAAGTGGGGAAATGGGAGCTGCCAGTGTTCTAGTCTGGCTCCGACACTGAACTGCTGTATGACCTTGGACAAGCATCTTAACCTTGCCTCAGTTAACATGATTATTTAAAAAAAAGGAGGTCTGATCATGTTTACCTGACAATGTTGTTATGAGGCATCATTAGCTAGCATTTGTTATGTTAATTTGATATGTTCAGGGGCAGTACAGGTGAAGAATATGGCTGCAGGTGGGGTTGTTTATTTAAGTACCATTTTTGTTTCACAGAACATGGACCCAGGCTGAGGTTACCACTAGGAACCTATTTATTATTTAAATTCTTGTAGCACCTAGGAGCCGCAGTCATGGACCAGAAGCCCATTGCACTAGGCACTGTACAGACACAGAACAAAAAGACAGTCTCTGCTCCAAAAAGCTTACAATGTAGTTGCAAAGATACACACAGACCAATGGGGAGTACAAGGAAACAATGAGACAATATTGGTCAACACAATAGGCAGTGGTATCAGCACAGCACTTAAAGAAGCTAGGCACCTAACCCCATTGAAAGTCAAGTCTGCCCCCACCCTCACCCTATTTCCCAGTCCATCCCTCCGATTCCAGCTCTGTATACTATGGACTCCAATGGAGTTAAAAAGAAGGTCCCATTTTTCTCCCCAGATGTCTCGGTTTATAGTTTGCCGCTAATGACAGGTATGATGACCTATTAGAATAAAAAGGTGTTTTGCTTTTGCTAACTAATTTTGTTTAAGGAACCTACCGTTTGCCAATTGCTTAATAGACATCACTAGAACAGCAGCCCTTATCATAGTCAGATTAAAAAAAAAAAAAGTCAAGTATAATTTACAGCATTCCATGCAGTTATTATAACCATCAGTGTGCTGCTCAGATTAGTCTCCAAGTTAAAGATTTGTAAGACGAGGAAAACCAGAGAAACTATGGAGATCAGCCAACTATTTATTTTATTGTTACTAGCTCCAATAGTAAAGATGGGTCCCACCCCTTGATTCTAACACTCCTGCACTGTGTGGGTGTTTGGAATGCAAACCTAGGTCCAGATCCAAGTTTCACACATCTCCTGTCTTTATAAACAGACCACAAAAAAATAAACCCAAGCTGTCCAGAGCCTGGAAACAGATCGGAGTTTTGTGACTTGTGTCCATTTCTATACAACATCAATGCTTATTAATTATATTATATTAATACACACACACACTCACACACACAGCACTTAATTACGTACTGTTTGCTTAGCCATCATTTTGCCATAGGCAAGAGGAGGCAGCTCTAAATACAGTTGATTTACATTTGTTTCCTGTAGGTTTATAGAAAAATCTGAAGGTGGTTCCTCCCTGCGAGTCTCTGTAGTCTGGTGGGTGCCAGAGAAATGTCCCTGTAAGTACAGACTCAGAGGTTGATGAGTCAAGTACATTCAGCCTTTAAAAGTCTGTGTCTCCTCTTAGCCCTGTTTATTTTCCCCCCACTAGGACAAAGCAGAAAGCAACCAATATCTCACTGACCATTGGTTCCTCAGCCAGTGAAGTCTCTAGCAGCAATACAGCTCTCAGAGTTACTCCACTGTAGTTCAGCCAGCATCTGTTGACCCTCAAAGAGTAGGTTATACATTTATTAATTTTATTTACAGTATTTTAAAGCAATTTAATGGTCAGCTCTTGAGTCCATTGAAGCCAATGGCCAAATGGCAAATCATCTTCATCAGGACCCCCTGAAAGGAGGGGTTTCTTTATTTGTTCTGCTGCCTTAGAACTGTCTTTTCTGAAGGGAACTTAAATAAGTTGATGGGGGGTTTAGAAATAGCAGAGGGGCTGCCACATAGCTTAACCATGTGTCATACTCCTTCAAAGGCGCATTTCAGAAAGGACAGTTGGTTTAGAGCAGCTACTAGCTGTAGAGCTGGGGAATTCAAAACATCCAGGGACTGGATTCACATTAAACTGGGGTGAGGGTAATGACAAAGAACGGGACCACAGCAAAAAACACACACATTTCAACTATACATTAACAATCCCAAGCAACACAATCCCAAAACTAATTTCCCTGAGCGTGGATGTCAGTGGGTAGCAGTCAACATCCCGTGTAACTCACCCCAATGCTTCTTTCACATTCAGTCTTCTTTCACACAGAAAGTGTGGTTTAGAAACCCAATACGTCCCAGTCCTGCCATCTTTGCTCCATCTAAACACAGCGAGTCACAGTCCTGCAGCCCTTCCTCGCTCTTTACTTCTGCTGAATTTCAAGAATGGGTAAGGACTGGACACCAGATTCCATGCTGTGTCACATATGTGCAGCCACACTCACTGAAGTCAATTGGGTTGCCTGGATGTAACTGAGGGCAGAACTGATCTCTGCATAAGGACTGCAAGATTTGGCCCATAAATTGGCTTACCAGCTCTCTGACCACCACTTATTCCTGCATGGCTATAGGCCTCCCTTCCAATAACTTGCTGATCGCAATCCAAGGAGGCATTTTCTTCTGGAGCACTTGAGCAGAGACTATCCACAGAATAGTCGGTAAGCTGATGCATGAGTAGCAGATAAACTCAGGAATCTCCTCTCATTTTAATTGAGGACCTGACCTACTGGGTTTCTGCACATGAGAAATGCTAGCCATGATTAGAGCTAGTCGGGAATTTTTTGGTAGAAAATATCCGTTTATCAAAACTGCAATTTTTCATGGGAACATGGTAGTTTCAACTAAACTTTTGTCAGAAAAAGTTTCTCAGGTCCATCTTGGAATTTTTGCTCCAAGCCAGAGAGACTTTGACCCATCACAGAATAGTCAAAAAAGCCTGGAGATTAAAGGCATTCATGTAGGACACAGGAGGACACAGGTTCAAAGTCCCTTCTGAACTAAGCAATGCTGGGTCTTGAATCTGGAGCTCTCACATTCTGGGGGAGTTTCCTAACCACTATGCTATAGCCTGCTGTGAGAAGCACATGTGTCATTTTTTGTGAAAAATTACAAAAGTTATCACTTTCATCCCAATTAAAAAAAGATTCTCGTTTTTGCACTCGAGGAGTGTTGCAAGACAGGAAAACCATTTCCCATCCAGCTCTACCCTTCTTTCCTATGCAGCTACAGAGCCCATCTACAAGCCAGCCTGGGTCTACTTATGGAATCGCCCGCGTGTTTACAAAGGGAACAGCACAAACCTCAACAATATATTCTCTCCACACCATCTGGGCATGAACTACGGATGTTGGGCCTTTGATTCTCCTCTTACTTCTGGACTGCAAGATATTTGGGGATGGAATATCGCTTATCTTAAATTTCATAAATGTCATGTTTGTTTGGTAGTGCTATATGATCAACTACATCATAAGGTGTAAAGGGTCCTAGTTTAAATGGAACTCTTTACATAAATCAGTTCCATTGATTCTCTACAAAGGAGGCTTAAGGGTGCATGTGTATCAGGGTATCTACAGATGTGCCTCAGTTAAATTACTCTGTTTGCCTAGATGATTTTTCTCCACATTTTTAAAGATGTAGGGAAAAGTCTATCACGTATTCATGTAAGATATTGCTCTTTACAAAACAAACTCCAACAGCCAGAGACAATGCGTGGGGGGGGGGGGGCCGCACACACAGTCATGTCGTCCCTCCCCAGCCCCCCAATTTCTGCCAGGGTTTATATGCCCTGCTCTGAACCCCACTGAACACCAGAACCTTTAAATCATCGTCCCCCCAGTCCTGCCCCCCCCCAAGTGTCAACAGTTATGCATCATCTCTGCCAGCACCCACAATCCACCAAGAATTACATGGAATCTAATGAATTACACCTCTACCCCAATATAACACGACCCGATATATCACGAATTCGGATAGAACAGCATTCGGGGGGGGGGGGGGGGGGGAGGGCCGCTGTGCACTCCGGCGGATCAAAGCAAGTTCGATATAACATGGTTTCACCTATAATGCAGTAAGATTTTTTGGCTCCCAAGGACAGCGTTATATAGGGGTAGAGGTGTACGTTAAAAAAAAAAAAAAAAAAAAACCCAACATTTCATTTAGCTACATTGTATGTTCATAAATGTGTGTGTAAAAAACACTAAGCATTTGCCATTTAACTGTGTACATAACAAAAACCTCAGCCATTTCACACAGTTTTTCTTCCTCCAGAGTCTACAAAACATCTGGGCCACAAAGGGTCAATTAGTGGTGTTTGAATGTCAAATACAGACCAGGCTGACTCTGCAAGTTCGCTGGTACAGAGAATATAATCAGATCATTGATTCTGCAGACTTCCGAATACTAAGAAAAAGCAGGTATTTATTATGCTCACCAGATGTAGAGCAATTTCATTCATGTCACAGACACATTTGTGGGATAGTAATAAGATAGGAACCGAGAGCTATTACAAGATCAGAAGACAGCTGTGCATTTATATAGCAAGAATACAGCCTGAAAATACCAAATCGTTTAAAGAAACAGAATGACATATTAGGTCTCCCCTTTCGTTCCTCAGTGAGAGGACATCAGACATTTGAACTGCTCATCATGTACAAAGAGTATTTTTCAGGAAAATAACTGCAGGAGTTTCGGAACCCATTAGAAATGGTCATTACAAAATATCATGACAAAGCATCTATTGATCAAGAATATCTTCAGCGAATGACTACTGATTAGCAGCAGAAATTAAAGAGACAAAACGTGAGCATATTCCCACATAGGAGTTCACAGACGTAATGGGTCAAATTCACTCCTGGTGTAACACCGCTGAAATCAACGGAGTTATACCAAGACTGAATAAGGATCCTTACATGCAAACACACTGGAGAGAACCTTGAGCCACAGAGTTCAGACCTCTGGATATGAATTTCTTCTTACATCAACATGTGTCCAAGGCCAGGCCTATCTCCAATATACCCACACTTTCAGATGCTAAAGATGCTTGGCTTCCTGCCTCACTACATACACCTTGCCCATTACTCCTTTCTCTCTATTTGTCATGTCATACAAATGCATGGGGCCAAATTCTGCTCCCAGTGATGTTGGTGTAAATCTGGATTAACTCCACAGAAGTCAGTGGAGTGACACTGGTATAACAGAGCAGAATTTACCCCATGGTGCTGTACTGAAGACACAGAACTGGAAGTCAGGGCACCTGGATTCCATTCCCCTTTCAGATTTTGGGCAAGTTCCTTACAGTCTTTATTCCCGAGTTCTCGCATCAGTAAATTGGGGATAATAATGCAACCTATCCCATATGTAAGCTAAATTCATCAATATCAAGAAAGCGTATAGCAATTCTTGGATGGAAAGTGAAAAGTAATTACCTTCTTAGATTATTTTCTTTCTGAAACTTTACTAAAAAGAAGAGATACACTGAAAATAATTACGGTTAAAACAAACAATTCTGTATTTTAGACTGGCTTGATGAACTCATGGAGAATTAAAAAATCATATTATTTAAGTTTGGAGCTCCAGAAACAGAAGACCACCAGTACTGCATTTTTCTCTTGAGCTACGAGATGACACTGAATGAGAGACAGATGAAAAATGTTCCTTGTATATGAAATCTCATCCTAAAATAACCTGTTTCCCTACCCTTGCTGTCCCTGCTAGTTTGGAACCCCCTCTGGTACCAGCCGGTCCCCATTGCCTTTCCTCCCGCAGAGCCTGTCTCCCCTCCTGGTGCTCAAGAGCACTATCACCAAAAAAAGGTATGGTACCTTTACCATGCCCCTAACTATCCCTGTTTTTTCCCAGTACCGAACAGAAGGATGGCCTTATATTGTGGCAATGCCTGCTGATGCCGGTCTGTGCAGTGGGGCGAAGCCGGCCATTCATACCGGGAGCACCAGAGAAGGTGGACAGGAATTGGCATGCCAGCCAATCCGATCATCCACAATGGTCCTAAGGATCTTCAACAATGCAACTTAACAGTTCTCTGACCTGCTCCCCTTTGGGTTGCTGTTGGGCACTCACATGGCAGAGTCAGAAGAATCCCTCAAGCCACTTACAACAGCATGCAAAACTCCCTTTGCTAACTCCAGGAGGAAAACAACAACACTCCCCAGTTGTAAAGTGACCAAAGTTCAGTCATAAAATGCGATACGGCATTGGAATGACTCTATTCAAGCCACAAACTTTCTGTTCAGTTTTGAGCTTCTTAGGAAAGTGGTGCAGATGGGACAACAGGAAACAAAGGAGTTTCCGGGTCATATTTAAATGACTTCAATAAGGATATTACACTTTCAGCTATGATGTAAATCAGAGGGAATGGTCACTTGTGGTCAGAGTTCCCCTGGCATCTCTTAACAGGACGAATGCGATCGTCAGCATCCTGGGAAAATTCCAGTTTGGGGTATGTACCTGCCTCCTCAAAATTCCCCCTGTAGTTTCAGTTTCTCTCCAAATCATGTGCATTGTATTGTTGCACAGCGTAAAAAAAAAAAAAAAAAAACCACCTGTTTAGTTTCACCCATGAGGTGGCTCAGTTTCGCTTTAGATAAGATAGAACTTCCTCAGTGAGTGAAAGTATTCGTAGATTTGTTTATGAAGTTCTTTGGAGTGCCCTCAGCCTGGAAGATGCTATATCAGGCACTACTGATTTTGCCTGAGCAATTAGCAATTATACTTTGCAGGAGCAAAAGAGATGGAAGAGTTTGAAACCTTTCCCCATATGCAAGCTACCATGAAGAAAGCCTTGTTACCGAGGAAAAGCCAGAATGTGGTAAAGGAAAGAGATCTGGCTACCAAATGTGCTGCAAAAGACCCCAGACCCAGGCAAGCAAGGGGAATGTGTAAATTCTGGACGGCAGAATCACCAGGATGAAATGGAAGAATTTCATGGCATTTATGAAGACTCTCCCGAGACTTCAACTGCTTAGTAAGGCAAAGTGGACAGCACAGCTGTACTTAAGTCCATTGTATAGCTGCCTGTTTGTGTGCGCACATGCACAGTTACCGGACTGTGGTCACAAATGCCCATTTGCATACGTAACCCACTGGTGAGCATGTGTGACAGGTCCCTCTCTATGCTGATCTCTAGGGGAGAAGAGTTTGATGCAGCCTGAGCTAGAGAGAATTGGCTCTTTAAGTCAATCTGTATCAACTCATGCCTTCAGCTCTGGAGTTCAATCTCTCATGTGTTGTCCAGAAAAGCAGCCATCCCCCATACACAAGTTCCCATGTTTAGCACAATTCCACTGCTGCGTGAACTTGGAAAACATGGCCCAGAGTTCAGACATGCAGTACTCAGACCATTAAAATAAGTGGGTACAAATCAAGAGATGAATACTGTCAACGACTCATTTCCCTCAAAACACACGACAGACAACCAGCCACGCTGGGCCCACATTTTAAAAAGAGCTCAACACTCAAAATTCAGGCTCAGGTTTTCAAGAGCGTTCAGCATTCAACAGCTCCCAAATATTCTCAAGGGGAGCGGCAGGATGCTAAATGCTTTTGAAAATCTGGCCACAAAAAAGTAAGGACCAGATTTTTAAAGGTATTTAGAGGCATACAGAAATGCAGATAGATGCCTAATTGGATTTTCAAGAGTTCCCAGCCATTTTTAGGTGCCTAAACACCTTTACAAATCTAACCTTAATTAAGATTTCCACTAGGAAACCCCTCTGCCTCTAGAGCAGAGCATAAGGCAGGGAGCCAAGCACTTCCAATTTCTAATCACAGCTCTGACACCAACTCCATCAGTAGTCTTGGGCAAGTCACAGCACCTGTGTGCCTCAGTTTCCCCCTCTGTACATTGGAGATCACACTTGGGGGTCTTGTTTCAATTAGCGTTTGTAAAGCACTTTGAAGAGGAGATGTGCTAAATAAATAAATGCTAAGCACTGAGTAGCTGCTCTACAGGATACAACCAGAACAGTTCCATCATGTGTCATAGCCCCTCTACTGCCAACAGCGCATGCAGTTCCTCCAACAGAACGAAGCATTACTTGCTCTGGTAGGACCCTGTGCTTTTTGGAGTAGGAGACTCAGCATTCTAATCTGTTGGCTCCACAGAGATCTCATTGGCCATAGCTCACAGCATGGTGACAACTGTGACGTCCCAGTGGCCACAGATTTGTTGCAATGCTGTCCCAGAGAAAAAGGACAAGCTGGACTTGGTTACTTTTCTTTGCAATCCTGTCCTAGGCATGAGCAACTCTGTAATGACACTTATTTTCACTGGGCAGCTCTCAAGCAGGGCTAGTTATGGTGGGTCTAAGTCTGGATAGTACATGAAGGTTCTCCGGCACTTTTCACGATGAGAAGGCTCACTGAAAGACAAGCTTGTGCCTCTCGCTTGGTCAGCTGAATGCCAGCACTGAATTATACCTTCACATCATGTATAACTGGTTCTGTGACAGAGAGCAATTTGTACTGGGTAACAGATTATATTTGGATCCACTCATCAACCATGGCCAATGAATTAGTTAACTGAGGCCTGAACATGCAATCAACTCCACACAGGCAGATTCCTGTGCCCATAACATCAATGGGTCTCCACCTATTGAGATCCGCTTATGGCAGAATCAGAGCCGTAACTGAAGTCAGCTTGGCGGCCCTAGATAAATCAGCTTGATTACAATATACCTTGACAGAATTCAGCTTTGTAAGGTATGAAGAGGCAGTTCCTGCAGTCTTCTCCGAGTTGTGAATATGCCTTAATTACTGAAGCCATCAAATATGAGAAACTAAACCCAGACATGTGACTACTATGTTGTGTGGTCAACTCAGGCTCCTACAACTATTCTGAACACCTAAAAGAGGAGAGCGTCTAGCAGCAACAGGGCAGGGGGGCATATCTAATAGTGTGTTACTTGTACTTTTTACATGTGGATGATTTCAAATCAAGGCAGGCTGTTACAACCAACTATCTGACACCACCAGACAGGGAAGTCCCTATAAAGCTTTCACTGTCCCTCTTCTTTCTAAGAGAGAGACATTTTCTATCTTAGCCCAAGGAGAGAAGTCAGTTTCTCCATCCTCTTTCCAGACTGGTCACAGGAGGTAGGAAGTTTGGACTTCAACATTTCCAGTAAAAAGTTCAATTTTGTGCAGTCTCTCTTTTGGCTTTGTTCTAACTAATCCCAGGGGAAGTGAGTATTATTTAGATTTTTTTTTTTTAAGTTCTGGTTTATTTGATTTATAAATTCTGATAGAGACTTTTATAAAATGTTACATAAAATGCAACCAAAGTGAGATCTAGTTTAAAAGCCTGTCTTATTTCACATAAGCCAACCGATGTCTAGAATTGCAGCACCAATGAAGTCTCTCACTGGAATGGCAGTGGGTTTGGGCCTGATTTTTAAAGGCATTTAGGTGCCTAAAGATAGCCGCCCCCTCCCCCATCTTCCCTATGCCACTTCTGAAAATCACACTAGGCTCCTATTTGTATCTTTGGACATCTAAATACCTTTAAAAATCCGGTGCTTTGGGCATGATCCTGGAAACATGACCACATGTCCTACTCATATCCTACTCTGAATACTACCACTGACACCCATAAAACTAGCTATATTCAAGTGTTTGTAGGGTCACGCCCCTAATGACTTGATACATGGTAGCCAGCCCCCTTGGGATATAGGCTATAAAGTTGTAGAAACAGACTTAAATACATGGAAGTAACAGTGTCCGTGGAGACTTACCAGAAAGAGAAGGTGGAGACAGGTGTAATGGCAGAATGCAAGCCCATTCCTAGGAAGGAATGGGGCGGACAATTCCATGTGCTTGCTCGTCTCAGAACTACCAGTTAGCAATACAGTCACTCCTACCAAAAAAAAAAAAAACAAAAAAAAAAAAAAAAAAAAAACCCAACAACAGTAAATAATTGCTAGAAAACAGCCACTAGCTGCCAGCCATCTTCTGAAGCCTTTAAGCCTCCAAGCTTACTAGCTTCCTCTTCTCTGCTCCCCAGGGGAAAAAGCACGAAAACAAACAAACTGCTGAGCTTTGAGTGGTAAGAGGACACTGTCAAATCTAGTTCATTTAAATAAGAGGTTTGAGGCACTAGACCTGCTCTTAAGTCTATTGGCCAGTTTCTGTCTTTACAAGAACATCTTTCTATTTTTTCCCCCCTCCCTCTGCTGCTGTGTAAAGATCCTCAGAAACTGACTAGACGCAAACTGGGTGCAATCAAATATACAAATTAAACTGAAGAGACAGGCCTTCTCTAATGTTCTTTGTTTAGGGAAACCTTAGCTGTTAGTTACAAGCTTAAAAATTTATAGTTTGTATTGGGTAGACTGTGTCCCTCCTAAAAAAAAAAAAAAAAAAAAAAAAAAAAAGAATTAACGGTTCTTTTAAACCACTTCCTACCTTTGATTTCCACCTTCTGCATTCCTTCCATTTCTCCCAACCCACTCCTAGCTGTATTTGGCAGCCTCTTAGATATACAAAGCTGCTTTTAAATTGATGCCTTGCAACCAAATTCTGTTCTGAGATAAGCGTGCTAGACTCTTATTGAAGTCAATGGGAGCCCATCCTGCCTATCTAAGCACAGAATTCAGAGTAGCAGCCGTGTTAGTCTGTATCCGCAAAAATAACAGGAGTACTTGTGGCACCTTAGAGACTAACAAATTTATTAGAGCATAAGCTTTCGTGGGCTACAACCCACTTCTATATGCATCCGAAGAAGTGGGTTGTAGCCCACGAAAGCTTATGCTCTAATAAATTTGTTAGTCTCTAAGGTGCCACAAGTACTCCTGTTATTTTTAAGCACAGAATGTGACCTTTAACACTCTCACAACTTTCTACAAGTCTGATGATCACACTACAATTGTCTTTACTCTCTCTTAGTGCACAACAGTTACTATTTACAAGTGTGGAATCTTGGTTTTAGCTGCACACATTTCCTTCCATAATCACTCTCATCATGAAGAATTTAAGTAAATTAGCACATAATTAACACCTGCGATGAAGAATTTGTTCACCCAACAGAGGGATCATTTAAAAATGAGCTTTAGGTGTGAATGCACCTTTAAGCTTGCTCCTTTTCTTATTGCCAAAAAGACAACAAAAAAGTGATTGGGAGGGAAATCTAAAGGTTAGATGCATTTTATATTGCTGTACATCTGTAGACATAAATCCACTGACACTATATTAGCAGGACAAGCTATAAAAGTGTTGCTAACGTGTAAATAAAAGAAAGACAGAGCACTCTGGTCTCTGGCAGGGGTAGATACGATCCATCCAGGTTAGAGTGAAACACTGTTAGGGTTGTGAGCCCCCCCATGTCCATCTGTTGCATTGTCAATTCCTGATTTGGTGAGGAGTTGCCTAGTCTCATCTATCTGTACCCCTATCCTATCTAAAGCCCTGATCCTGCAAACACTTCCATAGTTAATTTTACTACCATGAGTAATCCCATTGGTTTTGATGGGATAACTCATAATAGTAAACTTAAGCATATGTGTATTTACAGGATTGGGCTAATGGTTAAGAATTGACCACATGCACTCTCATGCAGACAAGTATCAGAGGGGCAGCTGTGTTAGTCTGTATCCACAAAAATAAGGAGTCCAGTGGCACTTTAAAGACTAACATATTTATTTGGGCATAAGCATCTGAAGAAGTGGGGTTTTTACCCATGAAAGCTTATGCCCAAATAAATCTGTTAGTCTTTAAGGTGCCACCAGACTCCCCATTGTTCTCATGCAGACAGCTGACTTACACACCCTTGCAGAGCTCAATGCCGAATCAAGGCGCTGTGTGTGCTAATTCAGTTTCTCAACCTTTTTGATACCAGGGACTGGCTTGCTACCTTCCTAAATAGTGTCAGGGAAATCTCAGGGACCGGTGCTAGTCCACGGACCAGTTGTTGAGAAACACTGAGCTAATGGGTAGCTATTTAAACCAACCCTATATTTTGTATTGCATAGATCTGGCTTATGGTTCTGCGCACCTTTAAACTAGCACTGGTTCTACAGTGATGTAATTCAATAAATTGCAGTCAATTAAATGAACAGAGGTGTAAGTTTGCTAAATTGTGCTGTTTCATGAGTCCGTAAACACCAGAGAAAATCTTTGTGTTTAGTTGTTCCTCACTCTATAGTCACTCAGGCAGACCACTGAGAAAGGGAAGCTGGGTTTCTATACAGGAGCTTGCAATCACAGTTCCTTTTAGCTGAACACAACTATTACAGTATAAAGAATTGGCCACTCCTGGACTCTGGCAGGTTAGTGACACAGCTAAATAACACAGAGCATTTAATTGAGAAAGCAACAATAGGTGGTATAGCAATTCTTCTTTTAAAGTGGGCAATGTTGTCTAGTGGGCTAAGCAAGGAACTCTCAAGTTCTAACTGCTTCTCAAGCTGTCTTGCTACCTGCCCTTGAGTATATATCACTTAACTTCAATGGCCTTGTCAACGGGATTTTCAGACTGTCTCCACCATTGTAGATCAACTGGGACTCGTTATGGTCCAAGAACTTGTGTTGACCAGACACAGGTATTTTTACCACTGTGTGATTTCAAATGCCCTCTGAGTAGGGTTAGACCAGTGGTACGCAGACTTTCCAGACTACTGCACCCTTTCAGGAGTCTGATTTGTCTTGTGTACCCCCCAAGTTTTACCTCACTTAAACTATTTGCTTACAAACTCAGACATAAAAATACAAAAGTGTCACAGCAAACTATTACTGAAAAATCGCTTGCTTTCTCATTTTTACCATATAATCATAAAAAAAATCAACTGGAATATAAATATTGTACTTATGTCAGTATACAGTATATAGAACAGTATAAACAAGTCATTGTCTGTATGAAATTTTAGTTTGTACTGACTTTGCTAGTGCTTTTTATGTAGCCTGTTGTAAAACTAGGTAGATATCTAGATGAGTTGATGTATTGCCTGGAGGAATTCAAGACCTCTGTGTCCCTTCAGGGGCACAAGACATGCCCCTCCTTGAGAACCACTGGGTTAGACAACATGATAATAAAAATGCCTTCTGTAGAGCTGATGTGGGGAGAACTGAGGAAAGGGAATAATAGAATAAGGTGTCCAAAAACTGCTGGTGCAATGTCACAGATCCTCCCTCCTGAAAAATGAGGTAATGAAACCTACTTGTCTACCTCACACAGCTGTTGTAACTAAGGCTTGCTGTGCTTTGCAGAGTTTGTAAATCACTCCTTTTACAGCCCAGCTGGATGAAAGCGTACCCCCAGTTTGAGAAGCTCCCCAGTGCCCATCCCTCAGTGTGTGTGTGTGTAGATCTCTACTATGCTGTTTCTCAGCACTGCAGTGTGTTTAACAACAGGCGCTTGGGCACGCTGAGTTTTCAGCGGTAAAGAGGGAAGAACATTGCATGCTAGGGAGGTGCTGGAACAAAGGAGGGCTGTGACTAGATTGGCAGAACTGAAATCTGAGCCCTTGCAATACTACTGCTTCTGTTCTCTCTTTCAGAATTAGAGTCCCTCAGTTTGTCCGGGAGGGGGAGGGGTTCCCGCTGCATAAAGCGGCTGCTCAGCTAGACAAGGCAAAAGAATCATTTATCCCCCCCCCCCCCCCCATTGCAGCAGTGCTAGCTATTTACAAGTCTCCTATCGCCTTGGTATCCACCCTCAGCCTGCTGGGCAGTGTCAGACCCCTGAGGCTGTCCCACCCACCCCATCCTCAAAGCCCCCTGGAGGGAAATTCCAATCACAGCCCATCATCACTGGTCCTTATTCAGCTGGAAGAAACGCTGCCGTTTTACACCCATGCAAGAGGCTAGAGCAAGCAGCAGGACTGGGCAGCCTGGTGCAGACCCTGTGAAGTATTCCAAGTCTTTACAGTTCCCCTTTCTCAGAAAATTGTACTGAGATGGGGGGAAAAAATGGCTATGTAGATGTAATTAACCTGTGTTGGTACTATAGGATGTAGATCACTGATAAGCAGACCGCAAAGACAGTCGACCACTTGCAACACAGCCATCTGAAAAGAAGTGGGTTTCTTCCATTAAACCTAATGGAAGTGCAAATGATAGGGTTTAGGCTGGGGACTCTTATTTTGATATGCTTGCATAGATAGGTGGACAAGGGAGTACATCAGATGTCATTATCTGGCAGCAGATAAAAGTCCTTGGTCTTATAATACTAAGCAGAGTGCTACTAGGATTACAGTCCGTGTCAGGGAATGACTATCCCTTCCGCAAAATATTGGTTAAAGCCCAGGTGACAACTTCTGTAGGTAAGTATTTTTTTCACCTGTCACTTTTATTTGAGATCTCTGATTAGCAGCACTGTCTGATCAGTACTAAAGGGGGGAAAAAAGTGATGCACTGAATAACATTGCTCAGTCAAATGCATAGTGTTTGTACTGTAGTTTGCAAGTTCATCTGGAAAACGTTGAGAAAAACCAGTCTTTTGATGTGAACTCAGAATTACTTGTAAGGAAAATGTACTGGATCTGAAATGTAAAGTATAGTCATATTACAAGAGAAGGTTTAGGATAGACCTTACTAAATAGAGGTGTCTTTACATAATTAATTCTGTACAGTATTGGGAGTTTTTTTTGGGGGGGGGGAGGGATTGTAAATGGATAGTGGATAAAATGGGTCTGTAAAATATTACAGTAAAAATTGCTGAATTCCTGGTTTTTAACTGAGTTTGTTGCACTGGTGAACAAGAAAACAGTTTAGACATGATCTAGAAATTAGTTTCACATTCCAAGAACGTGCGGAAGGGAAAAGTTAGGGACTTTTTTTTAAATGAGAATTCCTGTTCTCTTATGGTTAATTTACAACTACACTGATAAACAGCAGTAGGAAATAGAAGCTTTACCTCTTGTTTAAAACAGGAAAGATGTCTTAAGAATATGATCTCTTCCCCAGGGGAATTTATGACCTCATGGAACCCTTCTTTGGGCTCTCCTAGGAAAGGAATACGTGTGTGTGTGTGTGTGTGTGTGTGTGTGTGTGTGTGTGTGTGTGTGTGTGTGTGTGTGTGTGTGTGTGTGTGTGTGTGTGTGTGTGTGTGTATAAAGAGCAGCAAAACAGCTGATCTCTGTTGGACAAGACTGCAATTTTTTCCAGCACATGTAACTTGTGTAGATTTATAGTTCTCTATTTAAGAATAGCTTTTACAATTCAGCGACTTGCTTGGTTCACTTTTATGAAACTTGCTTCTTTATAACTGATAAGAGGTATAGTTTAGACAGCTACAATTTACAGATGCAATATAATCAAGCCCCTTCCTTCTAAGTTTGTTTGCCCTACTGTATCTTATAGCAGTGCTTTATCTAGCTATATATTCTGCCTTAATCAGTACTGTCTGTGTGCTATCTGGCAAGACAAACATCATTCACTACAGCCATGCTTTCAATTAGCATTCACTCACAGCAACTTCAGTATTAATGCTCACTAACAAATCTCAGCAGATTACTTCAACAAGGTGAACTGCTATTACATGCAAAAGGCTGAAATACACACTTCCCTTCACTAGGCTTCATATTTACACACCTAATCTGAATTGGTCATAAAATTTGAGCTCAGAAATTATTTGATTTTTGGTCTCCAATAAGGCATTATACAAAGTATGGAAAACTTAATTTAGTGACATTAAAATGAGGACTATAGCTATAGTCCTATAATGACAATTCTGAGATAAGATTTTTTTTTTAATAAAACACAAGAATTAATCTACTAGAGTTAACAAAACTCTAGTAATCTGATACAGACCCCATTTCATGCTTCACTAGCAGTGTAGTGAATTGATGAATTCCATGGCCAAAATACTGAATTCTGTGGTATACTGGAAAAATGCTAGATTCCTGGGTGCAGAATTATATAGACCACAGTTCCTTGATTGAGCTGACTGTGGCAGTTAGAGCGATCACTTCAGGATGCCTGCAGATTCAGGCAGGCAGCACCGTCAGGTCATGCTTGATTCATGTTTTCAAGGTGATCATTGCAACTCTATTACTTTGTGACAGAACTTACGGTGCTGTTCCAAAGCAGACACTTGTGGTGAGCAACAAGCTAAGGTTGAGTGTGTGTGTGTGTGTGGGGGGGGGTAGAACTCCATATGATAATCAGAAATGTATTGTTCATATAGCTCTAGAATGGCTAAAAATAGAAACTTCAGACATGGTTTATTGATCTATTAATATTTAATAATCAATCCAAAGAGCATGATGCTCATGCATCTGAGTGACTGCTCTCTACACAATACTTACAACTCAAATTGTAATGTACAATTTATGTTATTTGTATTGTCTTCCTAAAGGAATAATCCACATCAAGACAGCCCCTTTCCATCGAGGTAGGGATTCCATTCTACCCAGGAACCTAGCCAAGAAAGTTTTTGTGGCCTATCATCTAATTTTTACCAGCCACCAACCCAAAGCCCACTGTCACCTACAAAAAGCCAGGACAATCACGAAACCTCCCCTATGAGTGTCAGTAATCTCCCATCCAGGTCCTCTGTGTACCAACCAAGCATGTTTAACTACGAGCGTCCAAAACATTTTATCCAGTCTCAGAATACGTGTCAAGGGAAACTGCAGCCTCCGGGACCCAAGACATCTGCATTTTCAAGCAGTCAGACCAAACAGTCATCAATTCTAATCCAGCCTCGTAACTCTAGCGAGCAGAAGTTTTCTTCATCTTCATCGCTGAGCTCCCCAATCTTTCTCTCCTCGTCTTCCCATAGCTCCCATAAGGAATCTGCATTTCCCATCACACCTGCATCTGCACCGTCTCCTGCTGCCTCCTCATCTGGACAAAGGCTTTCATCCATGCATAACCAGTCCCCTGCAGCATTCCTCTGCTCAGTGTTGCCCTCGCAGTCTGATTATAATAGCCAAGCTCCTTCTACTGTGGAATCTAAGTAAGTATATCCAGGCTTCTAACTTTCCCATGCTTTGAATTGGTTGTGTGTGGGTTTTGTGCCGCTCCAAATTTTGACCAAGCCATGTCCATATATTGGGTGAAATCCTGGTCCCAAGGAAGCCAATGACTAAACTCCCATTGGCTCCTAATCCTACTTGCTTTACTCGCACAGGCATGGGCCCATGGTGTCTGGCTGGGAGAAGTATTTGTAAATTAGAAACTAAACTGCAAATTCTTTACATACCCCTCCACTGTGCATTCATTTGTTAGCACAAGAGTAAGTCTACACTTAAAATGCTGCGTCAGCAAAGCTGCGTCGCCGTAGCACTTTAGTGAATATGCTCTAAGCTGATGGGAGAGAGCTCTCCTGTCAGTGCAGTTAATCCACTGCTCTGAGAGACAGTAGCTGTGTCAGCGAGGTCTACACGGGGTGTGGGAGGGAGGTTGGTATAACTATGTCGTTAAGGGGTGTAGATTTTTCACACTCTGAGCGATGTAGTTCTACGTTACAGACCTATATCTGTATACCAGACTGGTGATGAGCAGTCTACTTTGTTGTTATGGTGGAAACCAATTCCATAAGGGCAGCCAAAGCAAGGGTTGGGCACTCATCTTAAATTGCCTACATTAAATTATTCTCTGATTTCATTCAATTTCAGAAAACAGGAATCCTGTATGAAAAGAGCTCCTTGTGAGAGCGCTCCCATGCAGGAGCTTTAATGTTTCATAGTAAAACACTAAGGTATCCCCTGAGTCCCTCTCACTTTATGTATCCAGAGACTGAGAAACTGACCCATGGTAACACTTTTCAGGAATCCCATTTCAATGATTCTGAGGTGTAAGTGACTTGAGAGCTTCTCAAAGTTCTATCCCTTGAAACCAAGGACCAGCGTGTCCTCCCTGATGTGTGTCACACAGATTCAGTGCCATTTTGAGGTCTATGGAAAAACACTCCGTGACCTCACTGGGAGCTCATATGAAGAGCAAGGGAAGAATGTGCCCTAGCAACTGCATTGAGGATAATGGAGGGGAGTGTGTTTTGTTTGCTATTTTGGGCATAAAGTTGGATTAAATGCTCGTATTCGTGAAAACTAAAAGGCTACCAGCTTCCTTGTACCACAACTGTGGTGTGATTGATAAAGGGCTGGTAATATTAATTAGGTTAGGTGTCATTCTAACTAGCCCCATACTTCTCCAGAACAGAACTAGAAGTAGTATGTGTGATAATTAGATACATGCCTGTGACAACCACAATTATACAACAGAATACTTTGCAGCTCCACTAGGTCATCTGTCTCTGGAGCTCTAAATGCTTTACAAATATTAAGTCAATTCAATACCCCATGAGACAGGGGAGCGTTATTATCCCGATAATTTTACAGGTGGGTAAACTGAGGAACACGGAGACTGAGTAACTTGCCAAGGTCATGCAGTTATTTCAAAATAGTCAAGCATCAGGAAGGGATCGGAAATCCTGGTTCCACTTCCCCTGCTCTGACCACTAGGAAGTACTCAGTGGAGGAAGAAGGGCATTTGGAATAGTGTGCACTGTAAATAACCTGTTGGGACTCTTGCTCTTTATGGAACAAACATAATATGAAGGAAACGTAGGGGCATGATGGGGTCCAAATACCCATGTTAGAAGATACACGGCCCTGCTACAACTTACACCGCTGCTCTGCTTGTATTCTGGCTGCTTCTACAACTAAAGCCCCACCAGCGAGCTCACAAAACTATTCCAAGGGATGCTACCCTATTCCTATACACTACCCAAGCCTTCTAGCAAGAAATGACCAGAAAAGGACATTGCCTATGTAAATCATCTCAGCCTTTACCAAAGTCTGATCCTGCAATCCTCATTCATGGGGCAGCCTTACCCAAAGGAGGTTGGTAAACCCCACCTCAGTGAAGTTTGCAGGATATGTTCCCAAAAGGGACAGATACTGCTTTGCATAGCCTTGGGTACTGTATCCCTGAACCGTAACGTTTTACCCAAGTAATACTACCCTGGGTAGTGAGAACTCAAACGAAAGGCACAACCACATCTGTGTGTGTGCACACTTGTTCATCTGGTTGTCACTCGAAGGATCACTAGATGCAGATTTTTCCCCCAGAACACTTGTCCAGCTGTGGAGTTACCCTACAGAAAGAGTTGTGGTAAAAATGCACCAAGACCACATCCACCATATAACTAGGTGGAATATAATCATGGTCCTTCCCCCACACACAAACTTGGCCATAACTGACACCATCTCTGAGCCCTCTCATGAAACCCAGACTATGGTTGGGTATCAAACTGTAGCCCAAGAAAAGAATGGCCCAAGTTCCTACTAAGGCCTGGGGAAGGAAGATGTGATGAGTGGAGGGAAGATACCATACTTGTGTGAATTTGTTTTCTCCCCTCCCTTTGGAAATATACAAAGTTAGGTTTTTAACCCTTTCTTGGAGTTGATATTTGGGGTTATTTCAGACCTTCCTCCAAAACCCCTGGGAGGGGAACAGAGGGGAACTACATGATGCAAACCTCTGCTTCTTAATCCTTCCTTCAGCTGGAGGTAGGGGGCGCATGGAGAAGTAAACCTGCATAGTCCAAGGATCGATCTTCTCCCAACCCTACAATGTCCTGTCTCTGGTCCCCCAGGGCTGTGGAGTAAAAGCTGCTGAGCGGCCCCTGCACCTGTTAATCCTGCTCTTATCCCCACTGACATCCATTCATGGCTGGTGGGCCCCATGGCAAGCAGAGGAGAATGGTTGCCCTCTCTTCCCTCCATACCTCCCTTCCCCCTCAAAAAAACCCCTTTATCCCCTCTATTACTATTTCTGAGCCATACAACTCCAGCCCCTTGGGAACTCACAGACGGCCCTCTGCTCCAACTGCAGAGAGGGGTGAGCGTGCAATGACTGGTGTGCCTAATCCTCATCCCTGCTGCGCTGCCTGCCTGCGTCTCTACCTGCTTTTTGCCCCCCTTCTGCCCAGGTAGACGGAGGGAGCTTTGGGGCCCCTGGTGGCTTTTAAGGGGTAGGAAGGGGATAAAGGCCTTGCTCACAGTGGTTCAGGTGATAAGGGTGACCTATGCATGTCTGGTACTTGTGCTGTCTACCAGGTGACGTGGCCTAGTGCAGGCCCATTTCCCTGAACTCTGTGTCTCAGTAACAATACTTGGCATGTATAGCGGTTTACCTGTCCCAAGCACTTTACAAACTGATTCATAGCCAACGTTATAGCCAACAAAGGGCAAATATAAATTTGAATATTTATATATATTCTCTACCTAGATTTTATGCAGTCCTAACTCGTACCTAGGCTAGCTCAAAGGAGTGACTTTCTGTCTGTCTCTTGTCTAAAGTAGTTACTCAAAGCCAATGTATACCAAACAAGCTAGCACCAAGCCAACATACAAGACTTCAGATCGAGAGATACAAGGAACAAAAGAAGCCCTCATTCAAGACCTGGAAAGGAAACTGCGAGGCAAAGACAACCTTCTTCATAATGGCAACCAGGTAAGAGAGAACCTCTTAGTGCAAAGAATCCACTTACTCTGAATTTCATTAGAAGACTTCTAGCAATTCAGGGACTTGTATCCAACTGCTTTAATTAATCACATGTTGGTTTCCCTCTTTGCCAGCCCCTAGAAAGAAACTGTTTGTAGAAGAGGGGCCAGAACTACTTCAGTCATAACCGCAATGGCCACAATCGACCAGAAGCCCCAGGGAACGTTAGGTTTAGAATTTTGCATGGGTGTGTTTATCCTGGTTTACAGCTGTAGTTTATCATTCTAGTCAGTCATGTTTAATTAGTAACACTGATAAGTAAAAGTGACCAATTGCCGTCTGATAAGTGGCTGCTGTCTTGTCACAATCTTCCCTAAAGCCCTTTTTAGAGGGCATCTAACAGCGTCCCACAGTGCTTTGTATTAGCTTACTAAAAAGAAACTGAATTGTCTAAAGAAAATTAGTTTGCCAGAACACAAACGTCCGGGTATCTATTTAAAAGGGAAACCATTTTCTGTAAAAAGTAGGGTTACCATATTCGAACATTCAAAAAAAAAAAGGACACTCCACAGGGGGTGTCGGCCCTGCCCACAGTACACCCCCACTCCTCCCACACTCCATCCCCACTCTGCCCCAGGTCCCACCCCCTCCCTGCTTGGCCCCGCCACCGCACCCGTCCTCCCCCCTTGGCCCGCCGCTGGCTTGCTGCATCCCTCCTCAGTCCCCCACCCACCACTCACCTCCTCCCACATGCCACTCACCTCCTCACTCCCCTGTCAGAAACCCCCATGCCCACCCCGAGAACCCCCGCCTGCCGCTGGCTCGCTGCTTCTTGCCTCCTCACCCCCGCCCACCCACCCACCCACCCGCTGCTGGCTCCCTTGCCGCTCGCCTCTTCAACCCCTGCTGCCCGCTGCTGGCCTTTTCACACACACCCCCGCCTACTGCTGGCTCCCCGCCTGCCACTTGCCTCCTCGTCCGCCTGCCAGCCAGTCACTGGCTCCCTCGCCTCTTCACCCTCCCTCCTCACTCCCCTACTCACCCCTCCCACCCGCTGCTGGCTCACTGCTTGCCTCCTCACTCCCCCCCCCCCCCCCGCGGCTCAACTACTCACCCCTCCTGCTGCAGGTCTCTCGGCTCCTAGGATTAGGGGCAGCCAAGGGGTCTCCATGTGCTATGCCCACCACAAGCGCGAGCTCCGTGGCTCCCATTGGCCGGGAAAAACACCAATGGGAGCTGCCGGAGCCAGGCTTGCAGGGAGCCGGTGCAGCAAGCTCCCTCCTGCCCAATCAGAGCTGTGGGGGCGGTGCTTGCAGGCACCAGCAGCAGGCAGAGAGCCCTCCGCCCCAGAACCTCCCGACCCTAGGAGCCAGAGGGACCTGCTGGATGCTCCCAGGAACCGACCCAGGTAAGCACCACCGGTACTCCCCACCTCGCCCCCCCGGCAGGTCCCTCTGGCTCTTAGGGTCGGGTCGGGGGGGAGGGATCTCTGCATGCTGCCTGCAAGCCCCGCTCTGCGGCTCCAGCAGCTCCCATCTAGGGTTACCATACGTCCGTATTTTCCCGGATGTTTTTAGATATTTAAAAATTCCTCCTGGACGGTGATTTAAGAACTAAAAAGCCAGACATGTCCAGGAAAATACGGACGTATGGTAACCCTAGTAAAAAGTCTCTTTACCCCAGGCACACATTTGCCTAAGTTCAGGCGGCTCAAAATGAGGGTCTCCTGGGCCATGAAATCCAAATTGTAGAGGGTTTAAAAAAAAAAAAAAAAAAAAAAAAAAAAATCGCTCTCCAAGTGCAGTGTCACCAAGGAAGAAGCAAGCCAACCTGTAGTGAGCTGGCTCTAATGTGTTGTGGAAACATTCCTATTGGTCTGAGATTTGGTAAAAGCTTAGCAGGTAAGGGCTGGATGCTGCTTTCACTGAAGTCAATAGACGTTTTACCATTAACTTCAATGGGAGGGAGAGCAGGCCATATATATCTAGAATATAAATTACAAATCTATTTGGGGAGAGAGAGAGAGAACCTAAATCTTGGCCCAATCTGACCTAAGAATGTTCCTTATCAGAAGTGCATCTTGCCGCATTTCATCTGACTGAGTATGAACATTCACAGCTTGACACCTGCATTACCATTACTGTCTAGCAGCCAGTCATGGACCTAACGTCTATTTTAATGTGGCTTCTGAACTGGGGGGAAAAACGCTATCAAAGTTCAAACCAAATTCTGCTTTTACTTACCCCAGTGCAAATTGGGTGTAAGTGCATCAGCGTCAAAGTCTGTCTGCTCCTACTGTGAAAGAATTTAGTCCTTACCCAGTTAATATTTACTCTTGCTCAAGAGAGAGCACACAGCACTTCACAGGGTGGATGGGTGTTTTTTTTGTTGTGTAGGTTTTTAGCACCTACCACACAGTTAGTGCCTGAAAGAGATGCACAGCTGGTGGACTTGGAAAGGCCTCCTAGTGCTAATGTAAGGAGACCCTGGAAGCTTGTTCTGATCTCCCAGTTAGCGTCATCAGTGTTCGTTATTAATCATCCCTGGCCATTCTCCTCTTGAAGGTTCTCTGCAAGAACGGGAGGAGTGGGAGGCCAGAGATGGCATTTCCAAGGCCTTGATGAAAAGACTGTTTAAACCTAGACGTGTTTGGGTGCTATATACAATTGAGAGTGAGCTCAGCAGATTCCAAGACATCAGATCCTTTGGAACAGCCACAGGCATGCTGCAGCCACTTTCCTTTCAGCAGCTCCATGAATTTTTGGCATATTAATGTGCCCTAACTTGACTGTGGGTAACCTGAAATTGTAACTAAAACTCAAGTGATAGTAAATCCCCTTTTAACCAGAATTGCTCTCCCGCCCTGCTTTCAGCGGCTAACCTATGAAGAGAGAATGGCTCGCAGGCTGCTTGGACCAGAAAATGCTGCTTCTGTGCTTGTAACTCAAAATGAAGAAAATTTGCAGAACTCACAGGTAAATGAAAATTGTCCAAAACTAGTGTCCATTGTCTGTTTAAATTTTCAGTCACTTGTATTGGAATGGGGTAGGGGAATAGGTCTCTTTGTGGAGTACAAAAAAGGAAAAATCAAGATACCTACACTGATCAACTTCTGTATAGCCTCCTCCATCTGAGGATTTCAAAGCACTATATGCATATTAACTAAGGCCCAGTCAGAGATATTTAGGTGCTTAACTCCCCATGGGAGTTAGGTGCCTATAGACCTTGGGGAATCTGGGCTTTAACCCTTATATCAACCGTCAGGTTGGGATATATAAGAATTCCATCTCTGGGAGGAACACAACAGCTGTTTCACAGCAACATTGCATGATTGTTTAGGACAGGAGTGATGACTAATACAATAATCAATTTAAATGGCAGGGGGATTCAGGTAAGTCGTATGTAACTTCCTGAGTTAGAACTTGGCTAGGACATAGGGATTAACTAGTGTTATGAATAGTGACATGACCACAAGAGGTCAGCATCTGGGGTTTGGATTTTTTTTTTTTTTTTTTTTTTTTTTAAAACATCCTGTCCAAAAGATGAATAATTAATGCTAGCTGCTAGGATGACATTGGATACAAGGTTAATACAAGGAGGAAGAAAACTCATGAAATAAAACCGAAGGGGAAGATAGAAGAATGTGTAAAATACTACTATAGAAGTTGATCCTGTATTGGGCACTGCAGATAACAGGGGACATATAGCTAAGATGCATATCTGATTTTTGGATTTGTCTGCTTCCCCCAAACAATATCCATTGGCTGCTATACCATACAGAACAGGTCAATAAGACACTACCTTCAGTATTTCTCTGGTCCAGATTACTAGAAAAGGCTATGGTGTGGCACCAGGGATCTGCATACCCCGGAGAAACCATCCCAGTTTCCAAGGATTGCCTTCTGCTGTATGTTACTAGGATAACCTGCAATATATCAGCTGAAATATCCGTTTCACTAGAGAAAATTGATGATTAGGAGTCCAATTGCAAAACTTCTATAGACTTCAATGCAGAGTAAAAACCATAAGCTCAAACACTTGGGAAGAAATGAGATGTTTGTAATAAAGCTAATTCCCCCACCCAATAGTTGTAGAGAAGAAGCATGTTACAGCAGCAGTCTGGGGCATGCTCTACAAAGAGCAGACAGGGGAGGTTGAGTCAGGACAGCAAATTTGGTGATATGTCATGTGTTGCTTCAAATTGTTCTCAAAATGCCCCTATCAATGACCCATCCAACCACGAATCTTTGTTTTACTACTTCGGCCAGTCTGTAGAAACTGTGGACAAACTGATGCTTTACAGCTGAATCTTAAATGAGCATGGTCATATTAAAGGAGGACACTTGCATTTGTAACCAGTGGGCATGGAGTGTGGATATAGGGTTCAGTCCTGCACAGTATTGACCAGTGTAGCCCAATCTAGTAAAACAGTTAAGCACAGGCTTAATGTTAAGCTGTGAGTAACCCACTAACAAACTTAGCACTGTGCAAGATCAATGTCTTACTGCTTGACTACTACTGTGATGGGCATTAAAATACCTAGGAGAGCTTTCTATATTGTCGTTCCTATATTTAACTGGCTCCACAGCTAAAATGGTGGAAATTCTCTGACTTGCTGGTATTAAACACCATTGTATCTGTTCCTCAGAACCCTAAAATAAAGAAGTCCTAGTAGGAGCCAATCCTGGGTACTGGTACTTTTCTAATAACTTGATGGGGACTTATCAGAAAGCTTAGCTGGTGCTGTGATCTAGCAAGGAAAGTATTTTCCAGCTGAACACGTGTTCATGGGCATTGGCTCATTTGTGAGCAGGCACAACAAAGCGTTCTTGCTAGTACCATTTCAAAGTGACTTCATTTCTATTCCTGCTTTACTGAAGGACAGCCTGTACCTAGCTCCCATTTCAAATATTCCAGTGGGAATAATCCCCTCTAACAGAGGTTATAGGTTTGCCAAAAGACTTTCAGCTAAAGGAAATGACTGCACTAGTCACCTGTGCAATGTGACGGAAAGCTGTTCCAAACTATTAGTAGCATTTGTTCCTAGCCAAGGCAGAACTCTGGGATGAAAATAAGTAAGTGTTTTGACTCATGATGTCCGTCTCTTTATATTTTATAATAAAGACTCCTAAAGTGCTTGCAACAATTGGCTTTTGAAAGGCAAACTGCTCTTTATTCAACATGTTTTCAGTTCAACCTCTTGATAAATTCTGCATTGCTAACTTATTTTGATGATTTCCCCCCCCCCTCTTTTCCAAGCAGCAGAATTCAGAAAACACAAGACTACAGGTTCCTACGCCACAAATCAGGTATTCTTTGAATCTATACCCAGCTACTTTTGTTACAACATCCCCTCTCAATGTTTCTATGAGATGCGAGTTCTGATCCACATTGTGTGTATGCGCAAGAGCGCTATTAAATTAGCTACATTCACTTCCTTTCATAGGCATCAGCATAAAAGTTTAGTTAAACTTCAGTTTGTAGAATAATCAAGGTGACAGTTATTGGAGTAACTTCAAAGGTAGGTTGGTAACCCACATACGTCAAGCCAAATAATAGGCTAGGGATTCTAGAAAGTACATCATACACCTCTGTGTAGTGATGTAATGCATAACTGTCGGGTATGGGATATGATGCAAGAATCTTTGGGCATGCTGCAAATGCTTTGAGACCTGAGGCCAAAGATAGCTGCTTTTTTATGTGAAGCATGTATATTGGCTCTTCTATTCAACACAGTCTAAGCTAGTCAGATAGCTGGTTGGCGACCATATTCACTAAATAGAAATTGGGGGGGGGGGGGAGGAGAGGAGAACCCTATTGTTTTGTCTTTGGAGGGATAACAACATTCTTGGATCTATTAATATAGCCAGAGTCCCTTTTAAAGTGTTTTTTTAATAAAGGTAACATGTCCATGATCATGTGTATACCTTGTTGTAAGTAACTATAAATGTGCACATTATAGGAGCAGACCATCCTCAAGAGGAGAGTGGAAGGAGCATGGCTCAATCCAGGAGAAGTTTTTTCAACCACGTTTTGTCCAAGTGCCTGAAGACAAAATGACTGTTGAAGAGGGACGATTTTGCAGGATTGACTTCAAAGTAAGACAGATGTTCATACAATCTTTCAGTACAATTAAAACTAATTTGTCTGTTGGTAATTACTATATGCAATACATATAGGTGTCACTGCAGCTCAGAGACCTCTGTCCTTATGAACTGGAGTGCTACCTGTCCAATATTACTGGCTCTTCAAGTACAGTATCCATTCCAAACAGCTTTACAAATTTTAGTAAAGCTGTTTTCCAGTTGTCCTGGAAAACCTGAAATTTGACTGACTAGCCATATCTTCCTGCTCACACTAGGATTTATGAGATAGTGGTTAACGCTGAGTATGCTCTGTAAATATATGAACGGCCATCCTGCAAGAGGACTTTTTAAATGCTACTGCCACAAATTAGGGTCCTAATTCAGGAAGGCACGTAAGCAGGTGCTTAAATGCTTTGCTGGATAGGGGCCCTAATTGACTTCAATGGGATGTAACCAGGTGCTTAATTGTGCCAAATGCAAATAGACTCCTGAACTGGGGCCTACCTGCCTGCCACTTAAGAGCACTTAAAAAGTCCCCTTTGAAGCTAGAAATGTCACCTTGACTAAGCATAGAAGGCAGCTGCTCACAGAAAAGGTTATTTTTGAGAAAAAAAAAAATAGTTGAAACATTTTATTAAATACATTTAAAGTGAAATGTGCATAACAATTATATTTCCACAAAGTTCTTCTAATAACTCCTCTATTACTTTATGGTAAGAAAAGTTAGCTCTTGTGTTGTAGGCAATTTTTAATGTAAATGCTTTTTGTGCTGATCCTAACTTGTTTTTTTCTGATTCTGTAAATGTAAAACTGGAAGAGGCATCAAGTAGAGGAATGTGAAGTAACTTTCTCTGAGTTTGACATGACCTCTGACCCCTCAGTATGAAAGGCTGTTCTTAATCTTCAAGATAGTTAGAGATTAAGTAGTTGCAGTTGAGTAGATTCCATTACTATAGCATTGTATTTAATTATGATAAAACTGGTTCAAAATGTGGCCTTATTGAGGGCCCTCTCAGAGACTTCTGAGATAAAATGGTAGGCTTGCCCCTGTGAATGCACACCCACAACGAACCCCACTGTTTGAAATGGGACTTCACAGGTCATTAGGAACGACACAGGTTTCTGTGAGCAGACTCCATTGCCTCATAACTAAAGTTCATGTCTCCAAATCCACTAGACTACTCTATAAACTTCATAATTTACAAAGAAAACCAGTCCTGGCTGGAACTTCCAAGGGTAGAATCCTGGCTTGGTCCTCTAAATTAATGAAACTTTCTGTAGTGGAGGGGCACAGATGGTTTTGGATTTAAACATTAATAACTACAGTACCATAATGGTTTAAGATTGTTTGTTCATGGTTGTTGGTTTTCTGTATTTTTCTTGCTTCACAGGTCAGTGGGCTACCAGCTCCAGATCTGGTATGGTATTTAAATGGAAGGTTGGTCCACCCAGATGACTTTCATAAAATGATAGTGTCTGAAAAGGGCTTTTACTCACTCATTTTTGAAGTGGTCAGAGGCTCTGATGCAGGGACATATGAATGTGTAGCCTCCAATCGTGCTGGAGAAGCCTCCTTTACAGTACAACTGGATGTAACTGGTAAGATATATAGCGGTGATGGCTACCTGGAAATCTTTATTCTCCAACTGTGTGTGCCCAAAAGTGTAAAGGTCTTTCAGACACAGGAAGAAAGGCATTAGAAACGTATCAGGATGTCTGCTTTTAGTTTTGAACTCTTCTACTTCATGATCTCCATGTTTAAGAACTACAGTGGAAAAATTCTTTATACCAAATGTGGGACTTGGGAAAAATGAATCAACTTGGGATGGGATTTTTCCAAAGTTCTCAGCATTGATTCCAGTGGGAGCAGAGCTAGGCCAATGTTAAAACTCCCATTGACTTCAATGAGAGCACAGAGTTAAGCCAGTGCTGAGAACTCTTGAAAATTCCTCCTTGGCTGTTTATTTAGTCAGTTTCATATATGGGAACTGTAAAATTAATATATACACACACACACACACACACACACACACACACACACACACAAAATACAGAGATATGATCATCCATACCACACTCATTTTCCAAAGTTATTTATAAACTAATAACATTTGAACATGTTGAAGGAAGAGATTAATTTTTCAGAACATATCTTTACCTCTAGGACAAATGTGCATTCCAGGCAAGACAAGTGGTGAAATTCTAGCCCTGCTGAAGCAACAGCAAAGTTCTCATTGGGTGAAATCCTAGCCCCATTGAAATCAAAGACGATTTGGGCTCACTTAAGCCCCAATCATGAAAAATCTTATTCACATGAGTAGTCTTCACTCATGCAAAAAGTCTCACTGAGCATTGATCTGTGGCCTTATTTATGTCAGCATGGATTACTGCTTTCTTCATTTGTGTGGGGTTGAGAGTGCTTTTAAAGCAATTTTGTCTCTGATTCCACCTACGTTGTGTCTTCCAAATCACACCTTAATATTTTTCCATTCAACTTATACTCAACAAAAATTGAACACCGTTTGGTTCCATTGCATGACCCTCTTCCTACTTCCTTGCACATAAGTAGAAAAAGAAGAGTTGAAACCCACCTAACTTACTACATTCCCTTGCTGGGCAAAAGTTTTCTTATTTAACACCCTGTGGCCCATTCTTCAAACACACGGTCCTATATCCTCCTCTAACATCACAAACTGTTGGATGAGTAGTATATAGCCACAGTTTCAACAAACCAGAAAGCAACAACTTTGTTCGGAAACTTAAGAACTTTGCTTACGAATTCTTTCCCAGCGCAGATGTTGCTGGCACCATTCGAGCTATAGCATGCACAGGGCCTTCATTTGCTTTCAGGGCCATATTCACAGCTGGTACAATTCCCTTGCCTGTTTGCCTCCCAGTTAAATCAGCTGTGCATTTTGCTTTCAATCTGCACTACCTGGTGCCTACTGCTTGGGTGCTTATGTTAGGGGAAGGAGACTTTGGGAGGTGGAGATAAACTCAAACACTTGCAGGGGTATATTGTCAAAGCCATGTGTAAGGGGCATGTGAGCAGATGCTGGGTGGTGTTTTCAAAAGCGCCTTTTTATATCAAACAAACCAACAAAAACTTATCCTCCAGCAAATGAAGGCCTCTTTACTCCTGAATGAGAACATCCACACAGGGATTTAATGCCCTTTAACTTATGCATACTGACTTCACAGCTTCAGTTAAATCATACTAACTTTAATGAACGTCCGCATGTAGACAAGTCGTAAGACAGCTGGACTGTGATCCTGAGAAATGATGCACCTGCTACCAGCCTTATGCCCCTGGGGTCCCAGAAAAGGCCTTCAAGGAGACTCCATTCAGGAGCATGTGTACCCATGGATGGATTCCTTAGCTTCTGATTTTTATTTATTTTTCTAAACATGCAATCTACTACAACCTTCTCTCTTATAATTTAGCAAAGGAACAGCAGAAAGCTCCAAGTTTTATCTTCAAACCACAAAGCAAAAGAGTTTATGAAGGGGATTCAGCCAGACTGGAATGTCAGATTTCTGCTATCCCTACACCACGGATTTACTGGAAAAGAAACAATGAAATGCTACAATATAATACGGACCGAATAAGGTATGGGACTAATAAACTGGCCAATGGTGTATTAGAAAAAATAGCCAGTATATGAAACACAAATAATCCAGTCTCTAAAGATGCAGCATATGCACTTACCAGCTGGATGTGTCCGTAGCTAGTGAACAACAAACATGGTGAATGGGTTGGCTGGGAGTCACTCCCACTGTGGTGAAGATATTTCGCTTGAGTGCAGGGAAAGAGAGCTCCCTCTGACCTCTTACTTTATAAATACACACACCCAAAATGCACAACTTGCTCACTTGCAAGCACAGACTTAAGACCAAAATATTTTAATGGTGTTTGGCTGTTGTCATCTGTTTGTACAGCACCCAGAAAAGAGCCCTGATCCTGACTTGGGGCCTGTAGGTGCGAATAATTAACTGATCAAAGAATAGCAATAACACTTGTTGAGAGTATAATCCAGTGCACTTTTTTTTTCTGGGTGGGGGTGGGGGGCGTGCATCACTTTTGATCTCTAGTCTCCTGCAAAAATTGTTTATTGCTCTTTAGGGTCTTCCACTATAAAAGTCATCCCTTAAGTCAACTTATTTCTTTTCCCCTCGTGCACTTAAAACAAAAAAAAATTAATTTTTCAGTTTGTTCTATGATAATCCTGGAAAGATTTGCCTCCTAATCCACAACGTAAATAAGAAAGATGCCGGTTGGTACACAGTATCTGCAGTCAACGAGGCAGGAGTGGCCACATGCCACTGCAGACTGGATGTTGCAAGTAAGTGTATAAATGTCAAACTAGAACTTGTATTATGAGCTAATGTGATGGGTAGGAATGGGACTTCCCCCCTCATTCAGAACAGATCTGAGCAAAGATCCAATCAAGTTGTAAGTACTAGATGGACACGTGTTCCCAAAGATACTATCAGACACGCAATACCCCATAAATAACTACTCAAAGCAGCCAAAGAAACTTCCCCATTAACAGAGCACCCAAATACACTGGGGATGGGTACTTCACAAATTGCAAATATTCTGTCACCACCACGCTCTGTGCATTTTTGTTTTTAAATTATCCCTAATTCCCTTGGTATCAAGGGGAAGGCAGGCAGGAGGAGACTATGATCCCCTCCAACTTCCCCATCAGTCTTCAATGTCTGAGAGCTGGGGCTTGCAGGTGAGCTCTCCTTCAAGGGCCTATTCAGTTGTGCAAAGGACAACAACAGTTAACAATTGAAACTTGGAAATGGTAGAGATGCTTAATGACTTCTTTGTTTCGGTCTTCACCGAGAAGACTGAAGGAATGCCTAACCTAGTGAATGCTAATGGGAAGGGGGTAGGTTTAGCAGATAAAATAAAAAAAGAACAAGTTAAAAATCACTTAGAAAAGTTAGATGCCTGCAAGTCACCAGGGCCTGATGAAATGCATCCTAGAATACTCAAGGAGCTAATAGAGGAGGTATCTGAGCCTCTAGCTATTATCTATGGAAAATCATGGGAGACGGGAGAGATTCCAGAAGACTGGAAAAGGGCAAATATAGTGCCCATCTATAAAAAGGGAAATAAAAACAACCCAGGAAACTACAGACCAGTTAGTTTAACTTCTGTGCCAGGGAAGATAATGGAGCAAGTAATTAAGGAAATCATCTGCAAACACTTGGAAGGTGGTAAGGTGATAGGGAATAGCCAGCATGGATTTGTAAAGAACAAATCGTGTCAAACCAATCTGATAGCTTTCTTCGATAGGATAACGAGCCTTGTGGATAAGGGAGAAGCTGTGGATGTGGTATACCTAGACTTTAGTAAGGCATTTGATACGGTCTCGCATGATATTCTTATCGATAAACTAGGCAAATACAATTTAGATGGGGCCACTATAAGGTGGGTGCATAACTGGCTGGATAACCGTACTCAGAGTTGTTATTAATGGTTCCCAATCCTGCTGGAAAGGCATAACAAGTGGGGTTCCGCAGGGGTCTGTTTTGGGACCGGCTCTGTTCAATATCTTCATCAACGACTTGGATATTGGCATAGAAAGTATGCTTATTAAGTTTGCAGATGATACCAAACTGGGAGGGATTGCAACTGCTTTGGAGGACAGGGTCATAATTCAAAATGATCTGGACAAATTGGAGAAATGGTCTGAGGTAAACAGGATGAAGTTTAACAAAGACAAATGCAAAGTGCTCCACTTAGGAAGAAAAAATCAGTTTCACACATACAGAATGGGAAGAGACTGTCTAGGAAGGAGTACGGCAGAAAGGGATCTAGGGGTTATAGTTGACCACAAGCTAAATATGAGTCAACAGTGTGATGCCGTTGCAAAAAAAGCAAACGTGATTCTGGGATGCATTAACAGGTGTGTTGTGAGCAAGACACGAGAAGTCATTCTTCCGCTCTACTCTGCGCTGGTTAGGCCTCAACTGGAGTATTGTGTCCAGTTCTGGGCACCGCATTTCAAGAAAGATGTGGAGAAACTGGAGAGGGTCCAGAGAAGAGCAACAAGAATGATTAAAGGTCTTGAGAACATGACCTATGAAGGAAGGCTGAAAGAATTGGGTTTGTTTAGTTTGGAAAAGAGAAGACTGAGAGGGGACATGAGAGCAGTTTTCAGGTGTCATAAGGAGGAGGGAGAAAACTTGTTCACCTTAGCCTCTAAGGATAGAACAAGAAGCAATGGGCTTAAACTGCAGCAAGGAAGGTTTAAGTTGGACATTAGGAAAAAGTTCCTAACTGTCAGGGTGGTTAAACACTGGAATAAACTGCCTAGGGAGGTTGTGGAATCTCCATCTCTGGAGATATTTAAGAGTAGGTTAGATAAATGTCTATCAGGGATGGTCTAGACCGTATTTGGTCCTGCCATGAGGGCAGGGGACTGGACTTGATGACCTCTCGAGGTCCCTTCCAGTCCTAGAATCTATGAATTGACCGGGCATGCTGCAGCTCCTTCTTCTCTTGGGACTTTAACAATCCACAGTAGCCGAATGAGGCATCTCTTGGTCTGTTTCAGCTCACACATACAAGCCAATTCCAACCCCCAAGCAGTTGAAGGTTCGACCGACTTTTAGCAAATACCTGGCATTCAATAGTAAAGGACTGGATGTGAAACCAGCTTTCTCACCAGAAGGAGAGTTTGAACGGCTGGCTGCTCAGTCTGGACTGTATGAAAGTGATGAACTTTAATGTGAAAAGAGGAGGAAAATGCACTTATGTAACAGACCCATATCCTAACTCCACATATATGCAGTTAAGTGGCAGTTGCTCTAACTAGCAAACATACCTTCATATTTTATTTATAATTTGACTCGTGCACATATTTCCTGCTGTTCTGATTTTACCAAGGTAGTACTCTATTTGTATGGATTGGTGACTATAGCAGATAACGCTCAACTGTTGTATTTTAACTGTAAAGCCTAAGAAGCCAGGGCAGCTGGTGATTGATGAAAGTGTAGGTTTAACTACATCTATGCTCAGTTACAAGGAAAAGCATGTTTATTTGTACTGCTTTAATATCACCACTCTCAGTAACACAACTTTGTGCTGCCTGAATACTAAAACCAAATAGATTTGAATGTTTTTATGTGGATTTATGTCAAATGCAAATAAAGTACTAAATATAAAATACAGCTTGATTATTCTGCTTTATTAAAACCAGGAATTTTAGATGTTCAGTATCAGACAGCTGGTAGGCTTGCAAGGATGGAATTTTTATCTTTTATCCCCACAACACTGTAGTTTCTCTTGGGCAATACAAACTATCTAGTTACCTGCCTTCTGACAGTGTTTGGTAAATAAAACTGCAAGCACAGTATTTGTGAACATTTGTTCAAGTAAAAAGCCTTCAGTATTCACACCCCTTCAAATTTGTTTTCCTTGAACGTTCACAAGTGACCTGGTCGCAAAAATGTTTGTGGAAAGTGGCAGTCTCATAGATTTGTATACCTGTTAACAAAGGTTAGAATTTTAATGTAAAGTATTTGGGGGCCCATCTTGAAACCTGTTTTTGCTCTACCTATTTGAGTTTCAATCATCCAATAAAGAAGCAGAAACAATATACCATGCGACTTGAATGACCAATCTCACACTCCATAAACAGAGAGGAAATAACGGATTACATACAATAGTTGACTTGGATAATTCAAATAGCCCACAGGACTGAAACATGTTGCACATTGTTCACAACTTGTTCAATAAAAAACACGTTTCATGCCTAATTCACAAACTATTTGAACTTTGCCCATTTCAAGCTATTAACTTTTTAATAGCAGCTGTCTGATTTAAATTTTTTTTCTTCTTAGATATGGAGTAGAGCTAGACTTTGTACTCTGCAATTTTCCTTTAAACAGATGAACAGTATTTACTGGAAGCGGGGAGGCAGGCAGTCAAAACTACCCACAGCATAGAATATATAGCAACCAGGAAGTCTCCACAGTGGGCTGCATGCCCAGTAGCCATAAAGACCACCGCACATGCTGTGACAACAGCACCACCGTACCCTTCCCTCCACCCCATTGAACAGGCTGTTAGGTTACAGCAGCTCAAGGAAGCCATTGTTCTTTCTGTTCTCTCTTCACTACGGCTGACCCTAGTTGGGGAACTAATCTAGTGTAGACTGTTGTGTATATGGGACGTGTGTGTGTGTGGTTTTTGTTTTTGAGGGGAAACTTAAATCTTGCTGTGATTATTATTTGTATTACCATAATTCCTAGAAGCCCCAGTCATGGATCAGGATCCCATGGCACTAGGTGCAGTACAAACAAAGAACAAAAAAAGATAGTCCCAGGGAGTTTATAATCTAATGAATAAACCACTTTTTAATCTAACTCTGTCACTGCAGGAGAGATCTCTGCCATCTGTAAGACATTGTTCATGTCCCACTCTAAACACCGCAGTCTCTCTGTTCTGGTTTATACAACCCTAACACGAAGGGCTTCTGGTCCATGACCGGGACTCCTAGGTTCTAACTCAGGGGTAGGCAACCTATGACACGTGTGCCGAAGACAGCACACGAGCTGATTTTCAGTGGCACTCACACTGCCCGGGTCCTGGCCACCGGTCCGGGGGGCTCTGCATTTTAATTTACTTTTAAATGAAGCTTCTTAAACATTTTAAAAACCTTATTTACTTTACATACAACAATAGTTTAGTCATATATTACAGACTTATAGAAAGAGACCTTCTAAAAACGTTAAAATGTATGACTGGCACGCGAAACCTTAAATCAGAGTGAATAAATGAAGACTCGGCACACCACTTCTGAAAGGTTGCCGACCCCTGTTCTAGCTCAATACAAATAAATAAATAATAAAATGAAGAGCCTGCACATATCTATATACACACAATTTCTCTTCTAGGCCAACTATTAGACATCGTCTGATCCTGCTATAGGAAAATGAGATGTCCTACCAATCACCAAATGTTTTGTTGGAATTTATTAAAAATAGGCAACTGCCAATTCTTGGCTTTAGAACTGGAAGGGCTAGTTCTGCCAAACTCTGCTCCTACATCTATTCAAACGGTATTGAGGACGCTGGAGCAGGCACCACAGTAAACAAAAACCCCTGTTAATGGTGCTCTACTAGGAACAGAAGTTGCCAAATGTGGAAAGTGTTTTTAACTTTCTGAGGAAATGACACACTAATTGTGTGTGTGCTTTTATGAAAAGGACAAGCCCAAAGCAATGGTTTGTATATTAAGAACCCTTAGCTCACACTGAAGTCCACTTGTGTTCTCCTCTCCTCCCCAGCCTGCCACTACACAGGATTTTCATAAATCCTCTGACTTTCTTGAAATTGAAAAAAAGTCAACCAATCTTAGTCCTTCAGGCTAAGAAATAGTAGGTGCTATGCTGAAGCTCAGATTAGATGACAATAATGGTCCCTTCTGGCCTTAAATTCCATGACCAAAAAAAAAATCTTTATTCCTCTTTTCCTGTGATATTGCAAATACAAAACCAGACACCCACCCTAAAAACAACGTAAAATCAAGTTTCATGCTAACATTGACCCCTATTTCACTCATTAAAAGTAAATGCTGGCTGGAGCAGGAAACTGGTGATTTTATCAATTGCTATTCAACAGGCACATTTACGCAATAAAAATTCCAAGTATTTTGGTGCCCGAATAACTTTTCCGAGAGAGTGAGCTAATGCTCTGTGTGGGGTATCATCATCTTGGGCTAGCTCATTTTTATGAATGTCCCAGAATAGCACGTTTTTTTTTTTTTTTTACTGAGGATCAATTATTTGGATTAAAAAAAAAAAGAGAGAGAGAGAGAGAGAGAGAGAGAGACCGACCAGATAGGGACTCAAACCAAGATTCTCTCTCACAACTGGTCTTCTACCATTAGAGATGGCTGTTGCAACAGCATACATCGGATAGACAGAACAGTGATATCCTAATAGTGCAGCTTATATCAAACTGAGAAAGAAGTAGCCTGGAAACAAAACTGTAAGAATGAGGGGTATTTTTGTGGCACTAGCCTGTACTGTGGAGTCCAGGCCAGACTGGGCTGTCTGATGGGGCATCCAGGACTGTATGAAAATTCCCAATTGTACATTTTTATTTATTGTGCTCTAAGCACATAAGCCACGGGCGCTATGTATTCACCCTTATCGCAGTAACTATACCAGGACCCTGCATGCATTACAAAGTGCTTAAGCTCAGATTTAAATACATTCTAAACAATAAGGAAATAAGCTTGTTAAGCACCAGATGGGTGTATATTTTCCAGTCGCTTTGTGACTTTCATCTCAATTCATTTTATTGTTATGGTCCAGAGTCTGATGATACTCCAAGTGTTATTTCAGTTTCACAATGGAGTAAGCAAGAGCAGAATCTTGCCCTATACCGTAACCACTGAAATTAAGCCACCTCTGGAGTGAGAGGGCAGACAAGTAACATGCTGCCCAACAAGGGAAATGGTGACTAAGGACCCTGTGGAGAACTCCAGTCTTGCAAGAAGTGCCAAATGTCCTTAAAAGTCCACAAAGAGCCTCACTTCTGTTTAGGGTGACCAGATGTCCTGATTTTATAAGGACAGTCCCGATTTTGGGGTCTTTTTCTTATATAGGCTCCTATTACCCCCCCATCCCCGTCCCGATTTTTCACACTTGCTGTCTGGTCACCCTACTTCTGTTTCATCTGAAGGATCCACAGCCAAGAAAGTACAGAGCCTTCAGCTTATTTACCTTGGCAGCAAGAAGGACAAAAGAGCGTGTCTGTGCTTTGATTTCCACATGTGGCAGCACATGCTCAAAACAAGGCTGCTTCCAAGCCAGCATGACACAGTGACAGCTGAGTAAAGCTCACGACCCCAAACACCATCCAGGCCAGAACTACTGCAAGCAGGGAGCAACTTCTCCCCATGCTTAATAAGATAAAGGGGGCTCTGTGCAGGAAGCCACCCTGACAAGGGCTAAAGTCGCATCCTGACTCCCTTCGGCCCCCTCTCTGCACGGCTGGGTTCCCCCATTGCTACTGCCTGGGTGTGCTCACTGGACAGCCCCAGCTGGAAGGGTTCCCCAGAGGTCAGGCGGGACCAAGCAAACCTGGCCCATCCCGGACAGGTGTTTGCCCAGCCTGGGCTTCAAAGCCTCCAGGCCTGGGGGATGCCAGCGCCTCGGGCGGGCCGTCACTGCTGGGGCGGCCCCGACTGCCCCCGGCCCGCTTCCCCTCCCGGGTCTGTTGGGATTATTACCCCACTGCCGCCCCGCCCGGCGGCTCGCCTCGCCGCGGAGCCGGGGTCGGGGCCCGTTTCAGGCTCGGACGAGCCCGCAAAGTTCGGCCCGGCCGCAGCGCGAGCCGCGGGGCGGTTCGGAGCCGGGCGGAGCCGCTGGGGGCGGTTCGCAGCCGAGTCGCCGCCATGGAGAACCCGAGCGGGCCGGTCGGCCTGGAGGCGGCGGAGTCCCGAGCCGAGCGGCGGCCCTCGGGGACCCGCAGAGTGGGCGGTGGGTGAGGGACGGCGGCGGGGCGGAGCCGGCGGGTCCAGCGTCCCGCGGAGCTCAGGTCCCCCCCGCCCAGCCCCCCCCCCAAACAGTCCAGCCCCCCGTGCACCCCGGCCCCCTCCATATACCCCAAGCTAGCCCAACCCCCCCCCGAACAGCCCCAGCTCCCCCCACCAACCCAGCCCCCCCCCAACAGCCCAACCCCCCGTGCACCCCCAGCTAGTCCAGCCCCCCCCCAACAGCCCAGCCCCCGTGCATCCCCAGCTAGCCCAACCCCCCCAAACACCCCAGCCCCCCCTGCACCCCAGCCCCCCTCCATATACCCCAAGCTAGCCCAACCCCCCCACCCAGTCCCCCGTGCACCCCCAGCTAGCCCAACTCCCCCCGAACAGCCCCCCGCAAACAGCCCAACCCCCCGTGCACCCCAAGCTAGCCCCCCCGAACAGCCCAAACCCCCATGCACCCCCACCTAGCCCAAACCCCCCGAACAGCCCAGCCCCCTGTGCACCCCCAGCTAGCCCAACCCCTCCACCAAACCAGCCCAGTCCCTCATGCACCCCAAGCTAGCCCAATCCCCAGCCAGCCCAGCCCCCCCTCCATATACCCCATGCTAGCCCAGCTCCCCTCCCCACCAGCACTGACCTAGCCCAGCCCTGGCCCCGTGCACCCCTAACTAGCCCAGGCTACTGTTCACCCATCTAAACCAGCTCATCCCTGCGATGGTTAACATGTCCCTTCACAACCTGTGGGGTCTGTCCCTGCACCTCCCATCATTGTGAGCCCAGCTCAGCCCAACTCTGCCCTGCTCAGTCTAGAAAGCGCAACCTACCCATCCCCTGCTCAGCTCATCCAGTGCCCTTCAGACCCGATCTCGCCCGTGGCTCCCTCTCCCCCATGCCATTGGCCATTCCAGGCCTTGCGCAGTCCAGCCTAGTCCCCCCAGGGCAAGCCTGTTATTGATTATTGTGTTTGTACAGCAATAACAATGTGGTAGGCACTCCCAGCTAGGTCCCTGACTAAGTTTAGAGGGACCGGGATGACTTATAAACAAAGAAGAGGGGATGGGATTCAGCCAAAGCAGTGTCCACCCCCTTCCCATTCCTGCAAGTGCTTTACCCGCCATCCCATTCTTTGGACAATCCCAGAAGCTCTCACACCGACTTTCTGCTTTGTATTAGCAAGAACCCAACTCTCTACTGCAATGTCATGGCACTAAAATGTCCTTAAACAAGCCAATAAGGAATCAGATCCTGAAAAAGCCCCAAGTACTGCACCCAACACTCAAAGCAAGGGAAACTCCCCGATCATGCACATTCCTCTGATTTGAAAGCCCCTTCTTTCACTGCATATAAGAATTTGAAAACATATTTGGGAAACCTCAGGGTTAAAAGGGGTTTCACTTTACAAATGCTAAAAGGCCTGAGGATTTTCCCTGCATAGTTGGAACCTGGTTTTAATTTTATATTTCTGAGAATATGTATGCCCCTCCTCTACTTCCCTGCATTATCTTTTTCATTCTGCTTTTTATTTCACATGGTTAGGTATTGTGAAACCTCGTCTGACCTATAGCAGAGAGCTAGAAATTAAAACTACCCTTCAGGAACTGCTAATCTACATCATTTTCCTTACAGATCTATGTATATGTAAGTCCACCAATGAACTAAATGAATTGTAATGCATTGTTTTCAAATATTTTTTGGCTTACAAAGAGAGCTACGCCTCTTTCAGTGTATAACATTGGGATAAGAAGGCTGAGAGTTACCACCACCTAGGGCTGGTCTACACTATTGTTTAAGTTGATGTAACTTGCATTGCTCAGGGGTGTGAAAACCACATCCCCGTGAGCGACGTAAGTTACATTGATTTAAAGTGCTGTCCATACCACACTATGTCGGCGGGAGACTGACACAGCTTCTGCCTATCACCAAGGTGGGGTAATTATGCCCATGGGAGAGCATTCTCCCGTTGGCAAAGCACATCTTTACCAGACGCACTACAGTGGCCCAGCTGCACCGATGTAGCGCGGTAGTGTAGACATGCCCTCAATCTCCCACCCCTTTGACTTTCAGCCAATGGTGTGGTTTCATTTGCAAGTCCCCCGACAAAATTTTTCTTCCAGAATAACAGTTAATGAAGATGGTACCCCATTGTAAAACTGAAGTAACGCTTAACTGAAGTACCATCAGAATCTGGACCATAACAGTAATATGAATTGAGATGAAAGGCACTAAAAAAATTGGAAAATATTTTAAGCACCAGAGGGGTGTATACTTATTTCCTTTTATTTAAATACATTCTAAACAATGACCTTTGGCACCTTGTAATGCATGCAGGGCTGCAGTATAGTCACTGTGATAAGGTAAACAGGTACCCAAGGTGGCTTATCTGCTTAAAGTATATTAAATGAAAGTGTATAATTTTCATTTGCTTTTAACAGACCAAAAGTACCCCCATTTCTAGATTGTGTTTCCAGGCTACTACTGTTCCAGTTTGATGTAAGCAGCACAATCGGGATCTCACTGTGCTACTGGCAGTTGTCTTCATCCTCAGACCTCATTTTACAATCAAGCCCTTTCTTTCTCGCTAGTGACATTTGGCATGGTGAACACAGACATGTATTACTTGAACAAAGTTATGTCAAATCTCTTTCTGGAAACTTCTGTGTCTGAGACAGATAGAACTTCCTTCAAGAACATAGGCAGCATGGTTGATTTCTGGAAGGTAAGCTTCTAATTTGAATTGTTTTGTTGGGAGCTGACTAGGAGGGCAAGCTTTTAGTGTTATTGTGCAGCTTCAGAGGTGTTAGCAACAGTGGAACATTTTGTATACAAGACTTATCCAGACCAGAAGAGGCATTGTGGTACAGAAACCAGTGTAGTGTCTCACCAGCTGGAGAAGGGTTGAACAACACTAAGTTTGTAAAAGATCTGAGTACAAATATAGGCATTTCTGATAGTCTCCGAACAAACAAACACAGTGAGGCATTGATAGACTAACCTAACTATAGGAGGGGTGTTCATCATTGTTCTTTACTGCTCTTGGTCTCAGGATTGGGATAATCAGAGGAAAACAGAAAAGGGATTACTTTGATTTTACAGTTGTCTCAATTTTCAATTGCAAAGAAATGACTTTCCTGGGGTGGGTTAGCACAGGACAGGTCCTACCAGCTCAGCCAAGAGGAACTTTCCCCTTGATTACCTAGTTTGCCACTGGAATTCCACTTAGGGTATGTCTACACTGCAAAAATAAATAAATCCCTGAAGCAGCGCGTCTCAGAGCTCGAGTCAACTGTCTTGGGCTCTCACCATAGGGCTAAAATTAGCTGTGTAGATGTTCCCTCTCAGGTTGGAGCCCAGACTTTGAAACCTGGTGAGGAGGCAGGGTCTGAGCACCAAAGCTGTCCGGCCTGAGCGGGAACTTCTACACTGCTACTTTTAGCCCCATAGCACAAGTCCAAGTCAGTTGACCCGGGCTCTGAGACTTGCTGCTGTGGATTTTTCTTCAGTGTAGACATATGCAGTAAAACACCTGCACCTGGCCCTTATCAGCTGACTTGGGCTCACAGGGCTTGGGCTGCAAAATTGCAGTGTAGAAGTTTGGGCTCGGGCTGGAGTCCAGGCTCTGAGCCCAAACGTCTACAGTGCAATTACATAGCCCGCAGCCTGAGCCCTGCAAGCCCGAGTCAGCTGACACGAGCGAGCCATGGGTGTTTTATTGCAGTGTAGACATAACCTTTGAGTCAAAGCTTTGGTATAAAGCTGGGTGCAAGATGTTCACACAGATTTTTACCACTAGATGGGGGACTCAGCTCAGTTTGCTATAGTATCCAGGCAACATTGGAAGACACAAAGATTGTAATTCTAGGACAATTTTTTTTCCTAGTTAAGATTTAAAAGCAGTGGAATCTGATTACAAGAGCAATCTGGGGGACCCATGCCCCCCCCTTTGATCACTACAGTTGGAGCCGTAGAATTCTGAGCTCCCCCAACACATGTATTAATGCAAAGTCTCCATCTTTCAAAAGACAGAGCAAATTGTAATATGCATTCTAGTGCCAAGCTGCATCAATCACATTTTTATTGGTTCTGATTAGCACTCACCCAAGCTGTAACATTCTTTATCAGCAGCCAAGTGGCCCTTAGAAAGGGAGGGGGGCGAACTTCTTTCCTGCCTTCAAAAACAAAGTCTGATCCATTTGATCAAAAGCTCTATTGATCAATGTAAGCCAGGAGCAAACCCTTAAGTACATATCAGAACTGGTCTTTGGAAAGTCAGATTTGATCCAAATAACCAAATGGTCATTAACTGTCACAGTTCAGGGCAACTGCACCCATTTCTCTCTCCATGGTCCAGCAAGGGCACCCACTCTAGGCTCCCAGCCATCATTCTCTCTTGAGCGGAAACCTGCATCTTTCTCCCTCCTGACAGGGTTTTTTTCCAGGCGGCACAGTTCCCTACCTACACTGTGATATTCCCAGCAAGACAGTATGCCCAACCATGCCAGCAGGGCCGGCTCTAGGCACCAGCAAAGCAAGCAGGTGCTCGGGGCTGCAAATTTGCAGGGGCACAAGAATCCAGCATGGGAGCTGAGAACCAACAGGGAGCCCTGGGAGCTGTAGTTCCTTGGTTAGCTCCCTGCCTATAGAGCCAGCCCTGGAGCAGGGAAAGAACTACATTTCCCAGCATTCCCTCGGCCGCAATTAACAGGAAAGGGAAGGAGTGTGGAACTGAAACCTCATGCTGCAGCTTGCTGTAAATGGTAGGGACAGAGCCAGCTCTAGGTTTTTTGCTGCCCCCCACCCCAGCCCTGGGCTCCCCCCGCACACCTGTGTTGCTCCAGCCCTGGGCTCTCCCCCGCCCACACCCCCTGCTGCCCCAGCTCTGGCCCCCACCTGCACCCCAGCCCTGGGCTCTCCCCCCACCCGCATCTCCTGCCGCCCCAGCCCTGGGCTCTTCTCCCCCCCTGCACCCGCACTCCCTGCCGCCCCAGCTCTGGCCCCCACCTGCACCTCCTGCCACCCCAGCCCTGGGCTCTTCTCCCCCCCCCCGCACCCACACTCCCTGCTGCCCCAGCTCTGGCCCCCACCTGCACCTCCTGCCACCCCAGCCCTGGGCTCTTCTCCCCCCCCCTGCACCCACACTCCCTGCTGCCCTAGCTCTGGCCCCCACCTGCACCTCCTGCCGCCCCAGCCTGGGCTCTTCTCCTTCCCCCCCCCCCCCCCGCACCTCCTGCCGCCCCAGCCCTGGGCTCTCCCCCAAAGAAAGAATTGGGTGGACTAAATGGACATTGCACCTCTCTATCTGAAGCCTAGCAAGGCAGGTACGTGGATCCCACTAGAATTTAAAATGAAAAGTAAGGGAGGGGAGGCTCTACTAGACTGGGCAGCTTTAGATACAGTACCAGGCACGTAGGAGGATTTACACTTCTGAGCCATGGAAGCAGAAATTGACTTTTCTTTTCCAGATTTAGCTAATATTCAGAAAGGGAATCCAGCACCTGCCTTCCAGATTCGAACACCCTCAAAATTCAGGAGTGCTCAAGCTCAATTTGGGCAGCTGTTACTTCATTTCTCCCAAATCAAATATACTGATCCACTGTAACTTGCTGTAGAAAAAGTAGAATAAATTGAGCAAGAAATGCTTCCCAGTGATTATTAGGACTGGAATTGCTATTTTCAACAGTTTTTTTTTTTTTTTTTTTTTTTTTTTTTTAAGGTTTAGTTTTATTTGTTTAAAAGGAAGACAGTGATATTGCATTGGCAAATTCCCCATAGAAACAAAGAATGGAACAAAAGAATAATAAAGGCACCTCAACTTTTCCTCATTTATGTAGGACAGTCTTATAATATGCATCCAGATATCCTGCAGTCACACAAGCTGAAAATTGTTCCACTTTACTGAAGTTCTGTAACCATATGGGAACCAATCCTGTCTGTGTTCTGTGCACATCCAAAATTCCTGCTGAATGACTCACCCTGGGAGCGAGTTACCAGTGACCCATGGCTGGGGCGGCAGGAGGGTGCAGTGAGGGGGGGGGGGAAGCAGCCAAAATTTTTTTTGCTTGGGGCAGCAAAAAACCTAGAGCCAGCCCTGCATGCCAGTGTCTGCACTTCGCTTTCTCTTCAAAGGCCATGAACAACAGGATTGCCAGAAGCTGGGAACGGGCGACAGGGGATGGATCACTTGATGATTACCTGTTCTGTTCACTCCCTCTGGGGCCCCTGCATTGGCCACTGTCAAAAGACAGGATACTGGGCTAGACAGACCTTTGGCCTGACCCAGTATGGCCATTCTTATAACCTATCACCCTTCACTGTTCTTAGCTTTTGGAGAACAATTAGGTTTTCTGCCCTAACTTGTAATTTCTAGCCTTTTATCTGAGAGCCCTATAAGGAAGATTGATATCTTAAAAAGCTTACACTGAAAGTGGCCTTTCCAGCTTCTCTTATCTAATCTCATTATGTTATGTAGTTTGCAGAAGGACCCCTGCTTGACGGTCTGTACTGGGACACATGGTACAACAACAAGACATTGACCAGCCACAAAAACAGCAGTCATGTTTACTATGAGAACTTACTTTTAGGAGTGGCCCAGATTCGTCAGCTAAAAGTCCGCAACAACACGTGCGCCATCTATCCCTATTTCCGAACATTTCTGAAAGAGTGTTATCGCGAATACCGCTATTTAGCTGAAGATAAAGCTGATTTTGGTCTAAAGAATGGGTCTGTGTAAGTACTGTAGTATTCCACTTTGGATTTTCTTACTATTTACTTTGGATATACGTTTATAAGACATGTAGGGTTTTTAAAATCCCATGACTTTCAATGGGAGTTGAACACTTAATTAAATGTTTTTCAGAATTCTACCCATAAAACCTGAAAAATGCTCAGTGCAATTTCCATTGTCGTTGCTTTACTGCACAGATTATCTCAATGATCTAACCTTGTTATTTCTGAGTTGATACAATTATACACACACACACACAATGGGACAAATTCTTCACTGATTTACATTGGTGCAGCCCCACTGATTTGGGTGTACACCAATGTAACAGAGGAAATTGGCACTATAGATGCACAGTTAAAGGGGAAAAAAAAAAAAAGACTAGGGACCAAATTCAGCACTGGCATAAGATGTATGCAACTCCATTGATTTGACTGGAAAAGCACCAAATTATGGGAGGCCAGAATTTGAGCTGACCTCTTCTGGTCTGATACTAATGCCATGCAGACAGAGGTAAAGCAGGCTTTTCAGACCTCCAGAAGAATTCTTCAGCCATTACTACAACTTTTACTTAGGATCATTTAAATCTATTTAAAGAGAATTTAAACTGGATTACTACAATAGCAATAATCTATGTGTAAACATGAGATGTTCCATTTGGATATAGAAGGTGTAAGCTATTATTTCATCTGCTTTATCATGGGAGAAATTCAAGCTCATAAGTAGATCTGTCTTTAATTTGGGTAGTCAACACATTCTTCAAATATATGTAAATCTTCCAAGGTCAAGTCTGTATTCCATCTTTCCTAGTGAGGAAAGGATCATTTAAGAGCCTGGACTACAGTCCAAAATACAGTAGTGGTTGAGTGAAGCATAGGAACTGGAAAAGAATTGGATACATTAGAAACCTCTTCCAATCCAATTTCCCCATGAGGTGAACTCCTTTATTTCCTTGTCTCCAACAGATGGACGTATTCCTCTGCCTCCTCATTAGCCCCCTGGCACTGGGGAGCCATTGGCCTTTACAGCGGCGGAGGATTTATGTTCACCTTACCTAAATCAAGGAGTGAGAGCATAAGGAAGCTTGCGTTTCTCAGACGTAACGGCTGGCTCACTAGAGGGACAAGAGTCGTATTTATTGACTTCTCAGTGTATAATGCCAACATAAACCTCTTCTGTGTAGTCAGGTCAGTGCTTACATTTACTCCATCTGAAATCCCATTTACTAAGGCATTATGCTTCTTTAAGGGTGAAATAAAAGGCTGTTTACCTCCAGCACACCCTGTTCTGTGTTTCTCACCCAGCAGTTGGCAAGACAGCTAATTCTTAAAACAAGAGCAAATGTTTCAACCCAATCCTTCAGAGGGTTATGCCTAGCTGTATAGCTGATTATTCCTATGGGGCAGGACTTGACTGAGTAAACTTTTGCCCCATCAGAGCCTTGGGTATTAGTCTTGTCATCAGCTACTGAAGGAAAAACACAGAATCCTGAACTTAGGGCTTGGCCGAGTGTCTGATCTGCTCAGACACCATTTAATTAAGATCAGTGCAAGCAGATGGAATATTTTAACTGACAGCACCTATTTGGATTGCGTGCCACATGCTTTTCTTGTTTTGTCTTCAGCCTATTCCATTACACTCCCTCTAAAGATAATTCTCAGTCATCCAGAAAGGAAGAGTTAATGGAAATGGGGGTTGTTAAGCTTGCTATTTTTACACAAGCATTTCCCCTCATTGGATCATGTTTTAATTTTAAGGACAAAGACTTAAAGTGATGCTGTCTGATCACTGAAACCAGCAACCAATACAATCCTGTCTAATTCACTTCACAGGTTGGTAGTGGAATTCCCAGCCACTGGTGGTGCTCTTCCTTCGTCGCAGTTTTACTCAGTAAAGCTTCTCAGATACGTCACTTATTACGATTATTTCCTTGCCTCTTGTGAAGTCATCTTTTGCCTCTTCATCTTTGCTTTCATCATCCAAGAAATTTTAAAAGTTAAAAAACTGAAAACAGAATATTTTAAAAGTGCCTGGAGCTGGCTGGACATGCTGCTGGTATCGGTGAGTACTGCCCAGTCCTGGCTTCTACCTGCAGGTTTGAGATTTCCATCAAATGGCCATTGTGAGATGGGACAGAGATGGCCAAGAGAGAAAACAGCCCTGATTCAGTTCTTGGTCACAATGGGTCTATCCAGTTTAATACAGTGACAAGGCCATGTTGTCCAGTGCCCTACCCACTGGATGAGGGCTGGGGTCTATACCCAGCTCTGCCATGGATGCGCCAACTGCGGGCAAGTCACTTCCCCTCCCTGTGCCTCTCTTGTCTATTTCAACTGCAAGCTCTTCAGGACAGGGAGTGTCTCCAAGGGTTTGTACAGCACCAGGGGCCTCTTGATGCTACCATAACGTAAATCAGTGATACCTCATCTGCGGCTCTTTAATGCGTCTCCTATGGCTGCTTGCAGCACATGATATTAAAACACTGTGATTTAATTAACAACCAATCTGGATGCTTTTACTAGATTATTAACCAATTGTAGTTGATAAAATAACAATACTTGGTCAGTCATTTTACTGTGAGAATTTATATTTAATATATATTCATTCATTGTTTCATTTACTATTTGTATAATTATATTTATAATATATTATAAAAATAGTAAACGAAACAATGAATTCACACGACTGTGGCTCTTCTGGATAATGTTGATCGCTAATTTGGCTCTTGAACCACTGAGGTCTGAGTATCACTGATGTGAATGATTAAAAATCTAACAATATAGTTTGGTCATAAATTATGAAACTGAACTAGATGTGGTCTGTGGGCTTCTGAAGCCTGATCCAGACGTCAGTGGGAATTTTCCCATTAAGTTCAGTGGACTTTGAATAAAGCCCCTGGCGATCTGCCAATGCAGCCCTAAGGCGGGAAAATTTGGACATCCTTAACATACAACCAGAATGTTAGTTTGTTGTGGGGCTGAATCCTGAATCTGTGCTCAGGGCCGAACTGGCCCACGGTGTGGGTTTTCATCACCCATAGGACAGGAAACACAAGTCTCCGCTGATGGAATTTCCCTTAAATAGTTCTGTTGAAGAGGTGGTTATGGGGTGTCACACCCCCACCTGACTGGCAGGGAATTCAGCTCCTGGAACTCTCAGATCCTACACACTGTTTCCTGATCCAACCCAAGCCCTCACGGGAACCTGGCTCTGATCGGAATCAGTCTCATATGGCTCCCTCACCCCAGATCCTCTATCAGAAGATGGTCCCTAGCAGACAATTCAAGGGGGAAGTAATTGAGTACAGCCTACTTACTCATCCCTTATACGGTTGGTGGGGGACAGTGCTCGGAATCACGCCTGTCTGACCCTACAGAGCCTGGTCCTGTTGGGACATCCAAGGAGGGGCTTTATCAAGGTCAAGAAGGGCAGTGGTTAGGAGGAGATGGCACAGAGGTGACCCCTCCCCCCTTCAATGGGCTCCTTCCCTGAACATGCCAGCTTGACATCACGCTTCCCACGCTTGTAACACATTCATGTACTCACTTCTTCACTCAGTGTTCCTGATTACTCTTGCCAAGCTGTAGCGAGTTTTAGGCTAATGATCATGCAACTGGGCACGATTAGAGCACTGAAGATGAGAGGGGATATCTGGACCGTAGTCTGACTAGCCTCTGCTTTTATTCAGCTGTCTATCTTTGCCATTGCCTTCAATATGTACCGTACTATAGAGGTGTCCTTGCTGATGGAAAGCCTGCTCTCTAATGCCTATGTGTATCCAGACTTTTATTTCCTTGCATACTGGCAAACCCGTTACAACAACATGATTGCTATCAATGTCTTCTTTGCATGGATAAAGGTACCAGTTCTCCATTTTCCTATCTTGTACACCAGAATCTTAGTACTGCTAAGTGTATTGTAAATCTTTGCTCTTACATCTTCAAGGCTGAACTGCAAAGGTAGAGCTAAAAGCGACAATTCTGTTTATAAGATTCCAGAAGAGGAACAGGGTATCTGGCTGTTTAAGGAACCATCCCCAAGGGCAGTCACATGTCCAATCCTTACACAGCCGTAGTCCTTCTAAAGACAAGTTTCACATTTTGGACCCCATGGCTAAAAGCCCTGTCTCCTATACAGAATCATTGGCCTGCTAGACTGAGTGGGGAATAATTGTGCCCAAACAGTGTTTTAAAATTCATTTATTCCCTAGACCTAGTTTAACAAGGCTCTGACCTGGTCTATACTGATGACACAGCCATGATAGCTTTTAAATACAGTTTCAGCTATTTAACAACAAAGTTCATTTTGTAGAGCACATAAGGTCTACTACTGGGCACAGTGCTTTAAAAGAAAGATATGGACAAACTGGAGAAAGTCCAGAGGAAAGCAAGAAAAATGATCAAAGGTTTAGAAAACCTGACCTATGAGAAAAGTTTAAAAAATTGGACATGTTTAGTCTTGAGAAAAAAAAGACTGAGGGGGAGACCTGTTAACACTCTTCAGATTAAGGGCTGTTACAAAGAGGGTGGTGATCAATTGTTCTCCACCTTCACTGAAGGTAGGTCAAGCATTAATCAGCTTAATCTGCAGCAAGGGAGATTTAGGTTAGATATTAGGAAAAACTTTTGAACTATAATGGTAGTTAAACTCCGGAATAGGCTCCCAAGTGAGGTTGTGGAATACCCATCACTGGAAGAGGGGGGAGGGATAGCTCAGAGGTTTGAGCATTGGCCTGCTTAAACCCAGCGTTGTGAGTTCAATCCTTGAGGGGGCCATTTAGGGATCTGTCTGGGGATTGGTCCTGCTTTGAGCAGGGAGTTGGACTAGATGACCTCCTGAGGTCCCTTCCAACCCTGATAAAAAAACAAAAACAAAAAAAAACCACACAGGATGGACAAATACTTGTAAGGGACAGTCTACATTTAGTTGGTCCTGCCTCAGCATGGGGCGGATGTGGGGAAGGGAGGATGGACTAGATGACCCCCTGAAGTCCCTTCCAGCCCTGTATTTCTAGGATTCTATTATTCTAAAAGTGTCTGGGCCAGATTCTGTGAGGGCCCTGAGTTTGGCTTCCACTTGTACAGACAAAAATTACTCCTGTAATTTTCACTGATCTATATTTCTGGCTCAGGCATTTGTAAAGTGCCCAGCACTGTAGTAGATAGGTGGCTACAAATCAGAAAAGTGCAAGCATAAGGGGAGGCATTGGGAGAATAGAAACTGCTTCCCCCCCCCCCTTTTTTTTTTTTTAAGTCAGGCCCCAAGCATTTAAATAAGCTACAGCAGACTGTAATTCATGTGCCATTAAGGTAAAGAGGGGAAGTTTGTGGCTCTTGGTGCCATTCAGTCTGCCTGGCTGCTGACCATCACACAAGAATGCAAATCTTAGACCAGAGGTGGGCAAACTACAGCCCGCGGGCCACATCCGGCCCGCGGGACCGTCCTGCCCGGTCCCCGTGCTCCTGGCCCAGAAGGCTAGCCCTGGCCCCTCCCCCTCTGTTTCCCCTCCCCCGCAGCCTCAGCTCGCTTGCTCCGCCACCGGCGCAGTGCTCTGGGCGGCAGGGCTGTGAGCTCCTGGGGCAGCGCAGCTGCAGAGCCCGGCCTGACCCCGGTCTCTGTGCTGCATGGGGGTGGCGGCGGCGTGGCATGGCTCCAGCCGGGCGGCACGGCTGTAGCGCTGCCAGCCACCGGTGTTCCAGGCAGCGCGGTAAGGGGGCAGGGAGCGGGGGGCACAGAGCAGGGGGGGGTTAGATAGAGGGCAGGGGAGTTTGGGGGTGGTGGTCAGGGGGCAGGGAACAAGGGGTTGAATGGGGGCAGTTGTTCCGGGGGAGGGGGGGGGAGTCAGGAAGTTGAGGGTTGAATGAGGCAGTCAGGGGCAGGGGTTCCGGGAGCAGTCGGGACAGGGAGAAGAGGTGGTTGGATGGGGCAGGGGTCCAAGGGGGGCTGTTAGGAATGAGACGAGGGGTTGGATGGGGCGGCGGGGGTCTGGGGGTGGTCAGGGGACAGGGGTCCCCGGGGGGGGGCGTGTCAGGGAACGGGGGGGTTGGATGGCGCAGGAGTCTGGGGCGGGCAGATAGGAGGTGGGGGCCGGGCCACGACCCCTCCCCTAACCGGCCCTCCATACAATTTACAAAACTCGATGCGGCCCTCAGGCCAAACAAAAAAACAAAAAACAACCTTTGCCCACCCCGCTCTTAGGCTCTCAAACATTTGGGGGAGAAACCTCCTTAACAACATCCCCTCCATATACACACTCATACATGGATCGACCCTATTCTGGAGGCCTTGAATCATGGCTGTTAGCTTGGCTTGCAGCAGCTGTCTTAACAGGGGTCACCATGCGCCACAGACTTGATTACAAGCCTCAGCATCCAGTAGAGGCGCAGTCCCCCTCGGTGAGCTTTACTGAGCAAATGTATTTGGCCACAAGCCCACAGAGCAATCCTTTCCCCACAAACACGTTCAATCCAGCTCTAACGGAATATTCATGCTATTAATATTGATTGGACACCAGACTTAACCTGTAAGTAACTGTAAACAGGCAACACTCCAAGTATTGTATTAAAGAATGTACAATATGTTTTGGTCACCTCCCAGTAATAACTTGATCTGTTCTCTTCCAGATCTTTAAGTTCATAAGCTTTAACAAGACGATGACTCAGCTGTCTTCCACTTTATCCCGCTGTGCCAAAGACATCATCGGATTTGCCATCATGTTTTTCATCATATTCTTTGCATATGCACAGTTAGGCTACCTGGTCTTCGGGTCACAAGTTGAAGAGTTTTCCACTTTTCAGAACTGCATGTATGCAGCTTTCAAACCTTTGCCGTGCAGACACCCCATTTCTTGGGCAGGCAAACAGCCTCCCCCCAGCAGAACTTAAAAATACAGGCCCCCACCACTTATGCTATTACAGTAATTGTACTCTCTTCAGGTAATACGAGTGCTGCAAAGCTCAGGGCCCTGTAGCCCATCCACAACCCCTTCCGGATTTCCTCTAGAAAGGTATTCTCAACGATCTTGCTGCTGCAGCAGCAGACTAGGTCAGATTCCAGTTGGCACCTGGAATCAGGTTTACTGCCTCCAGTACCCAATATGCTTCCATATCAACGTTATATGCAGAGTCTTGACTGAAAACAGCCCTCATTCCTGACAGCAAGAATAATTTGTGCACGGGCATGTCGATAGGACTATTGCCTGATCTGCAGCCCCAAATGAACTCAGAATCACACAGAACACATTCCCTGACCTCTAGGCCATGCTCCATTATGCCCTGTGGGTAAAAGTCAGAGAGAACCTGCTGAGTAATCATTCTGATTTTACAAGCGGCAGAATCTTGGCAATGAGTTGCCACCCTGCACCGCCTGTACCGGCCATAATTTTTATTGCATGGGCATATGCACAGAGCTAGCCAGTGTTTGGCTTGTGCCTTTCTAAACATTTCTCTTCCAGAAGTTCTTTAATCAGTAATCATACTTCCTACCTTACAAAATAACCCCTTTAAACCTTTAAAAGAAGGTCACGCAGTCACAATATTTCTGTTATTTTTTTCTCCAAGTTTTACGCAGTTTCGCATAGTGCTGGGTGATTTTAACTTTGCGAGCATAGAGCAAGCCAACCGAATTCTCGGCCCCATTTACTTCATTACCTTTGTGTTCTTTGTGTTCTTTGTATTGCTGGTAAGTGGTGTTTTAATTATGAATAATAATAATACATTTACACTAAACACAAGTCATACTCAACCCTCTCCTTTCACATAGTGATGTTTGTGCATATCAGACTAGGCCACGTCACTCTTCTAGAGGGTTGTCGTGTGATTGCTAGGGCCTGCTGTCTTCGCTTCAGTTAGCCCAGGTTCTTACCCAGGTGTTGCCTTTAACCCTTCTCCCATCTCACCTGAGTTTAATGGTGGTTTCAACCCAGGCTAGCTAGCCCAACTGGAGGCATGGGTTAAAACTCTGGATCCCTGCTTTCACTTGGGCTGGTAATCCACCCACTTTGCAGTGAGTGGACACAGATTAAATCACTTGAGTGCCGATAGTCCTCCAGTGCCTTCGCACAATTGCCCCTGTTCCCAGAAGGAAAGACAAGTTCTCCCACAATTCATGGGGAAAGAATCACAGAGTGCCTCAGTTTACTGCAGCACAAAGAATCATAGAATGTGCTGTCAAAAGTCTATCAACACACGCAGATAGTGCAGCACCAGTGAGGACACAGTAACTGATGTAGCTTTGCTGCTCACACCTTGCTGAGCTAGAGCTGTCCTCCATCAAAGAATACAGGGCTAGGAGGATGCAGTCTGTAGTTCCATCTAGGGTGTCACACCCTTGGTATGATTCTCCTTTCCTTGATCATCTAGATGCACCTTTGATTGTGTCAGTTATTTACACCAGTGTAAATGTCAGCAGAATTTGGCCCTTTTTTCTAACCAGTAATCCTTAATACAAGGACACCAGTGCCCAAATGGGCACAGTTGCTATGCCTAGTTTTCTAGAGCTCTGCTGCCGTAGCATTTGAGGCTGACTTTAGTGCGTGTCCCTGCCATGCTAAGCACAGAAGCACTCATGAGCAAGTCAGGGAAAAAGAGAAGCGGAGTCAGAAGAGGGAAAGAAGGGTGCTAGAGAAGAACCTGAATAGATGTGAGTAGATTCAGAGAAGCAGAAATAGAATTTACATAGAGATTTTTCTCCAAATGCTTCCTTTCTATGCAGAACATGTTCTTGGCTATTATTAATGACACATATTCAGAAGTGAAAGCTGACTTTGCAGTGGTACCGAGTAAAGAATTTGAGATCAGTGACCTCATTAGACAGGTAAGTACATGCCTCTACAATGCTCTCGTTTAAAGGGTCACACTCACAATAGAAATATATTTTCCAAGGGGAAAAAAAAAGAAAATCCACAGAACTGATTAAATGCCTGTTCTGAAATCAGTTCGTCCGTAACTATTTAAGAATACTCTGAATTTGTTTCTGCAGTTTTAACCAATAGATGAAAGTTCACAGGGTACATCTCGGAGACCTCCAACGAGGGTCCTCCCGGAAAACTTGGGAAGACCAAACAAGCAGAAATTAAAACCTTTAATCCCCGCCCTCCAGCTTTCAGGCCATCTTTATACAGCACAAAGGAGCAACAAGGGGTATAAACCGCTTTCTGCTTAAACTTTTCAGGTCACCTTTAGGCCTGAAATTAAGACCTCATCCCGTCCCAAAAAGGATGCATGTCTAGGAGAACATGCTGAACATTAAACAGTTGTCTAGGGATCCAGTAGAACAGGTGACCCCAGGAATGGAATACAGCCATCCTGAGATCACTCCTTTATCGGAAAAATCACTATCCATTGGGATAAGGTTTGGGGTCTGCAATTGAGAATTTGGTCAATTGGATGTGCATGAAAGCCCCAATTCTGCCGGGATCTGCCCTGGTCCTGCATGGAGCTCACTGCAGGACCAGGGCTTCCAGCCGTGTTTGCTTGAGGTATCTGCCTATATGTGCAGAGAGTGAATTACTAGGCTCTTGCAACCATTCCACTTTCCTCTGGGGTTTTGTTGGCTTGAGTCACTAATTTCCCTAGAGCCTGATTCCAAAGGGGAGCTGGGTGCTCAGTTTTGCTGAGGAGTTGGCCCATAACGTGCAAGAACATTTTATACTAGGTTGTACAGGTCCCACCAAGATAACTTTGATTTATAAAGGGGTCTAGTTTTCTCTTTTTCTCTCTAATTATGAACCATTTTAAGATTAAATCAAACATAGCAGAAGAGTCCAACTGGATTCACTTGTATATTGTCTTAGTGGATCCCATGAGGCTTTTGAATATAAAAGGGTAAATTTTTGGAGCTGAATGCAAGGTACTGGGAATGTAATTTTCATTAACACTAATAGGACTCATTTCTAAATTGCTGATGCCTCATGTTGACGGGGTGTCCCTTAAATTCAAGCATTACAAAGCTTTTTGTGCCATGGCTTATGGGAAAGCATTTCTCTCTGTAGAAGACCTGATTTGACATTTAACTCACTTGGTGCATTTTCCCTTTTTTAAAATTGTGCTCAGAGTTACAATAAAGCCCTTGTGAAACTCAAGCTGAAGAAATCGAAGATGGAGGATTTGTATCCGGCAGGTGGAAGCTTGCAAAGCATGAAAACGTAGGAATCCAGCCCCAGCATTTTTTTCTTTAAACTTTCAGTAAATTACTTTTAACCCATCTACTTAATTTTCAAATACACTCGAATATCTGGAGAATGGTGCAGGAGGTAGAGCGAGTGAACTCTGTGACCCAGATCCTCAAAGGTATTTAGGCGTCTAATTCCCATTGATTTCAGGGGCGCCGTGTGCTCGTTTCCTGGGTATAACTCCCAATGATGGCAGCAGGAGGGCGGAATGGAGCTGTATAGTGCTTCGTACTGCAATTTGGTGATCATAGAAGTCAGAGATGGGAAGATCCTGTCCATCCCCCTTAGCATGGGCAAGATTGCTCCCTGGAGTATATTTTCACATGGTCTAAGCACCTAGCCCTAAATCAGCCTTAATAGTCTTATTTAAAATAAAAACAATACTTAGCTCTGATATAGTGCTTTTCATTCTGCTCTCGCAAAGAACTTCACAAAAATGAAGTGGGGAAACGTACATCAAACATTAGATTGAATGAGTTAACTAATGAGACTATTAAAAGCTTTGGTTAAATTGCAGTGGTTGCCATTTAAGAAGTAAATATTTTCATCTGTTGAGAACAGGAAAATATTGTGACTTATCTGCACAGAGTCAGTGCTAGGGGGAGAAGAATGTTCCCTTTTTAATAGCAACCTCTGCATAAATACTGCAGCAACTATTGCTAACCCATGCTAAGGGGGATGGACAGGATCTGCATGGTTCTTCAGTCATTACAAAATAAACTACTGGTTTTCATCCTGAAGAATCTTAATGCTCGAACATCCTCACTGCCAGGCGTGAAGGCAAGAGCTCCCAGACTAGTTATGGGGTGTTTTCTTTTTTCCTGCACAATAAAAAGGTGAATGGAGCATCAACTCTCTCGCTCCTGAGCGAAGGCTCATTTCTGCCCCGAGAAGGGACAGCTAATATCCATCTCATTGGGGAGCTGTTAAATATTGTCCCTTTCCTGGGAGTTTCTCATTAAAAGACCTCCTTAGCACACTAGATGGATTGGAGCCATATTATTTATGTGGACCCATAGCCAACCAAGTACTAAACACTCCCCACCCACCCATGCCCTGATCCCCAAGTGTGGGACAAGGCTGTGATGTTGACATAGCTTCACACTTAGCTAGTCTCAGCCTATGCTCACTTCATGGACCACCGATGATCTGCTGGCCACAGGGTGTTGGCTGTCCTTCCAATTTCCACCTGCTAAATTGGACTAAGGGAGCTAAATGCATGTCAAATGCCTTCTTAATATTATTCTGCCACACAAGCCATTGTGATGGTTGCCTCAGAATGGTCTGTGACTATGGGATCCATGAGATCACAAAATGGGAGAGAAAGCATCCACAAGACACTCTCTCTCTAGCAAATGGTAAACCACATTATGGGAAAACTGAGAACCGCTGACCTAGCTCATGGGCTGTCAAACTGTGGGGGGTCGGGACCCCAAAGTGGGTCATGACCCTGTTTTAATGGGGTGACCCAGGCTGGCTTAGACTTGGTGCCCAGGGCTGATGCTGACGCCCAAGGGCTTCAGCCCTGGGCAGCAGGGCTCAGGTTACAGGCCTCCTGCCCAGGGCTGAAGCCCTGGGGCTTCGGCTTTGGCCCCCCTGCCTGGGGCAGTGGGGCTTGGGCGGGCTCAGGCTTCAGTCCTTCTTCCTAGGGTCGTGTAGTAATTTTGTTGTCAGAAGGGGGGGGGGGTCGCAGTCCAATAAAGTTTGAGAACCCTTGAGGGAGGTGGTTTTAGCTCATGGCTCTTCTCTGTCAGTAAAGTCCTCCCATTGCTACTCTGACTGCCAAATTCCCTTCATTCAATGGACCGTTGGCTGTTATGAGGATTTACAAAGGTCCGTCAGCGTGTCTTGTCCATTACTCTCACAAGACGAATAGTCCGAGCCATCAATCCATCTCACAGACCCATCCTTTTTCTTGCTAGAGAGATTTCCCCTACACCCTCACGAGCCTCAAAGACCTACTCTGACATGATTTTCCATTCTTTGTATGATTGATAGCAAGGGACATTCTGCCTCCAAAACAGACGATGCTTTGAAGCTTTCCAGAAGATCTAGTGTGGACGAGAAGGTAGACTTTGTTTCTCTTTTTTTCTTACCAAAAGGCACTGACGTTATTTTAGATTTTACTCGCAATGGTCACACAGGGGAGAACACCAGGAGGGTTTCCGTTGTACGTTGATGTAACAGGCTAACATTTTACATCATGGAAGTAGCGTTCAAACTTGAACGAGGCGATATGAGTTAGCTAGTTGTATTCTCTAGCCCGCAGAGAAAGGTCGACAACAGTGCTGCTCTGTTCAGGGGAGGCCAGGCCTCAGAAGAGCAGAGCTGCTGCCAGTTTGAATTAAGTGCCTTTGCAGAGACCCTAGGCAGTGGGATCATTTAACCAAGTGTTGAAGCAATACAAGAACTAGAAAACAAAATGCTATACAAGGGGCCTGATTGGGTCAGAGACCCCATCTGCTTCCAAGCATCAGAGAGAGCAAGTACTTCCACAGGTTTTATTTTGTGCTACAGAAGGAAGCGAAGAATTCCCAGGGGGCTTGTGAAGTCCATACTGAGGCAATAGAAGGTCACTGCTTCATTGCCTCCCCCTTGAACTATTTAAGAGTCCATAAAAATGGAGCTTCGACAGCTGCATAGTGGAAACTGCCTTGCCCTGGGAATTCTTTTATTGTCTCTACTCATTCTGTAATATTCCCTCTCCAGGTAAAGCCATCTTGGGGCCTCCCCTAACTCTGAATCAATATTTATACTCTCCCCCTCCCCCAGTTTTGGAAGGAGCAGATGCAGGATTCCCTTTAAAATGAAGAGAAGAGACCTCCAAAAAGCCAGAGAGCATTTTCCCCCCCTACAGTTGCATCTTTCCCCACAGCTGCATGCTTCCTAAAGTACATTGTGTGAGTGAATGTGTTACCTACAATGTGTGCGTGGGAGACAGCTAACTCTTTATACAATATGGGGCTTTTCTTCTGGAAAACATACCCTTTCCTCTGTTGAGCAGGGTTATCTAAAGTCACCACAGCTACAGAAGTGGAAGGAGAAGCTTGACCAGAAGTATCACTCTGCTGAGAATAAGGAGTTGGTCGTGTCTCCTCAGGACCAAGTCTCTCCTCAGGAATTTCAGCAGTAGGTCTTTGTCGTAGGTGGACAGAGTAGCTACTGTGTCTGTTCTAAGTGGGTGGAGGAGGTAGCAGGGCTGGCCCCTTGCAGATCGGGCTGGCAGGCAGTGGGGAGAAATCAGCTTGGCTCATCTCCCACCTATTTAATATCCATTCTGCTAAGATGCAGCAGCCTATTCTCAATGGACACCTGTGCCACTTTTTAACTGGGGTTTCGTACCGAGTCACCTGAGGGACAAGCAAGCAGGTCAGCACCGGTTAGAAAGAGATTGTGCAAATGCACACAGGCCGCCTGAGTTTGGGTGGAAGGGGCAAGTGGGAAGATAAGCAACTTCTAAATCCGGCCCTTCTTAAGTCTGTGAGGATCAATTGACGTGTACTGTAACCAACACGACCAGGACGGGGATAGAACCCACCACCTTCACTTACACAAGCAGCGGCTTCTAATCACTGAAGTTCCAGGAGAACTACCATAAGCAATAATACGTGGCTGTGCCAGTGGCTAGACACCCAGCTTTGCATAGGGGTTTGTCTACATGGGAAAGTTAATTAGTAGAAGGTAAGGGGTAAATTTAAAAAACACTAACTATTCCAGAATAGCTCCCAGGGAGGGAATGATTCCAGACTAGCTTATTCTGAAGTAGTTACTCCAGTCAGTTTCCTCAAGTCTCTTCCACCAGCAGAAGTTGGTGCAATAAAAGATATTACCTCACCCATCTGGTCTCTCTACAGCCCTAACTTTGAGATTCCATCCAGCAGAGGGCAGGGCAGTAGTCTCACTGCCAATCACACCCACACGGCTTAGCTACACGAGAAGGTTTTGCTTCTTTAAGCATACCAGCATTGTTAAAGCAGCAATCCCCTCTAGCATGCAGGCAGTTATGCTGGTGCGTTTAAGGGGGTTATACGGAGCATGGCTTATTCCGGCTCAGGAATCGAAATCAGCTATACTCGCTATAAGACACCTTTATACTGCTATAACTGCATCGAGAGGTTGGGTTGTACAAGTAAATCAGTTAAAAACACACACACCCTTATCCAAAACCGTTACACTGGTACAAAATCTGTGTGTAGAGCAGGCCTCTGCTCGTTCGTTGGAGTCTGAAAATCATGCTGCAGTAAATAAGGACAGTAGTGAGATGGCTGAAGAATTCACCTCACCGTGGACCAGGTCCAAAGCCCACTGATGTTAACAAAAAGAATCCCACTGGTATCAGTGCGTGGGGATCTGGCTCACTATTCCTCATTGCCCATGTTTCACGTTTAGTGGTGGAGAACAGCAAGTCATAGGGAGTGAGGAACAATATGGAGAACACTTAACTTATTGGGAGTAAATAGCTGTCTTATACCTACTGTATCGAGAATACGGGGCACAGGAGGTGACGTATGCCCAGTCTCTGTGCTGAGGTAACACCCTCCCTTCGCCAGCCCTGGCACACCAGGCTCAGCGGGGGCTGTGCAGTGAGGAAGTGGCACAGAAGCTTGCTCTCCTGCCAGGGCCCCATCAAGTGTGGTGGGAAACAGCACAGGGATCCATATGCAGAGGTAAAGAAAGGGGTCGCGGTGGCATTCCCCCACATTCGCTTGGGAGAGTCGCAGTCGCTGCCTGGAGAGGTAAACTGAGATTGTAAACTCTTTGGGGCAGGGAATGTCTTTCCACTCTGCATTTATACAGCACCCGGGACAGGTCACTTACTAGGATCATCTGAGTATCTTTCACTTAATCAGTTCCCTGCCACTGTAATACTGTGGTCCAATTATGGTCTATGGTAGGCTTGGTGTGGAGGTGGCTGCGTGGCCTGTGATATACAGGAGGGCCCGTCTGGCCTTGAATGCTACCACATTGGGGCCCTGGCCTGTGACTGGGATAACCACAATACAGATAATGGAGGAGGACTCTTCCAAACAGGGTTCTAAAGACCAGCCAGTGCCCACTGGGGACAATTCATCAGTGCATTTTTATTCTGTTCTAGACTTTTCAGATACGCGACGGAACTGGAGAAGCGACTAAACGAGGTTAATGTGAAGCTGAGCAGAGTTCTGAAAGGCATGCCTGATCTGAAAGGCTCTCCAGACAAGAAACAGAGATAGTGAGGTATAAGGGATGGGCCAATTTGTAATCCCCAGATGAGCTTTATTTCCTTGCTGACTGAATTTCTGAGTTATCCACAGGAGTCTCTGTCTCCTAAGCTCCTGCGTTTCTGGACAGGAGGAACAGGGACCATTTCTCTTAACATTTTTCTTAAGTTGAAACAGAGGAATTCAGTATTAAACACCCTCCCACCCCCCGTAATTGTGAACCAATGTGTTCACCAGGACCCTCCCCCGACCCCCAGTCCCACTCCCACACAAACACACCAAAAGCCAGAGTTATTCCAGCTCTGTGCAGGAATCTCTGATCCCCAAGCTGCAGGGAGACTGCCTTCATGGGGCAGTGGCTGCAGAGACTTCCCAAGTAGAGCTTCACCACTTATAGAGCCCCTGGTCTGGGACTCAGAGAACCTAGATTCTTCTCCTGGCTCTTCCATAAGCCTGCTGGGTGAACTTGGGCAAGTTGCTGCAGTTCTGTGCCTCAGTTTCCCCATCTGTGAAAGAGATAATGATGCTGACCTCCTTTGTAAAGCACTTCGACATTTTACCGCTGTAAAGCTAAAAGCACCACAGTTTTTTCTGTGTTACGGCAGATCCTGCCTACTGATAAGGATGGAATCACTTGTTTCTTAACAGGCCTTCCTTTGGCTCCCACCTCTCACAAATCAGCTTTGTCTCACCTTATACAGCAAAATCTGACTCTGAAACCTATAAAACACTGGAGAACAAGAATTCTTGTTTTCCAGTCCTCCTTCAATTGAGCCAGTAGGGGGAGCTTTCCTCTTCGCTTACCAAATCAAAGCAGCCAGCATTGATTTTAAACAGAGCAGCCTGTCTTGGAAGGTGGATTAGGGATTTTTTTTTGTTGTTGTGGGTCCCCGCCCCCCATGTATTTGAGGCTCATAGGAAGTGCTAGATTGATAGTCCTGGGGACCAGAGGTCTCTGTCCATCCACTAAACACACACCGCACAGGCAGAAGCAGCCACTCCGCTCTAGCCCAAACCTAATCTGGAGGGACCAATGCTAGAGCTCAGAAGATGCTTCCCCACCCGCCTTCTCTTCCCCCTCCCTCTCCCCCCAATGACTCATTCAGATCTTTGCCATCAATGGTACCCATTGGGGTAGACGGACATCACCAAGACATTCCCCCATTGGATGGCTCAGGTGCAATCTTTTAGAAAGAATCCAGAGGTGGCTCACTTAAAACTAGCTGGTCATTGTGAGGTTTGTTTGTTCCTGATTACAGCTGCAGAGAGACAAGTTGCACAAAACAAATCCTATATTCCAAAGCTTTCCAAGCATGCTGGCAACTGGCTCCTCACAGCTAGCTCTGAAAGAACACAGACGCTAGGGAAGATGGAAGGCCATTCAACTACAGTGCCAAGCTCTCAAATGTCATGGGAAAATAAAAATCAGCTGATTATATGCCTGCTAAACGACTGGCTTATTTGGAGTACAGGATTCTGGCAGGCAGTAAAGCTTTCTATTGTTATCGAGCATCTAAATTTAACACGTTCTGACTGCCACCGGCTTATAATTCAGAAAAAGGCTAAAGCACTATAAAGGGTGGAAAGGATTCAGCTCCAGGGGTGATTGCACTGGCTAATCAATGCAAGTTACACCTTACAGATTGTTCAGCAATCATGTCCTCTCTGACACGCAGTCCCCAAGCCAAGAGAGTTTATAGACATCTCCATTATCACCAGTCTGTGCAACACCTAGCAAAACGGGGCCCTGATCCTTGCCTGGGGGTCCTCAGGCTTCGCTCACCCCAATATTACAATCCCTGTCGGTTAAACACGCTCAGTGGTTCAGGGACGGGAGACAGAGGCAAAGCACATTTTAGAAACATTTCTCAATTTTATCTAGAGCGGAAATCCTCTTTACAACAAGGCTGCTGCTTCTGTTCTGCCTGGCATTGAACGAAGGTTTCAGGGACAGCCACAGTTGGTAAAATAGGGACTAAAAGGAACGGACCATCCATCTTCGTTCAGATTAACTGAGTGTTTAAATGGGCAGTTTTAGTTCCCTGCTCCAAGACCCACATTTCAGATGGGAGCCTGGGGAGAGAAACCAACAAGGAAACTTAAGCGAATGTCGATTCACATTTCTCCTTTGCTGCCATGGTGGTTATTGTCTGTCTGATTAACTGGGTGACTGCCAGGAGGAAAAGCTGAACTCTGGTCACCCTCCGGTAGAAAACCAATTCTGAAGCAATTGGCAACAAGGCTATGAGGGCATTCAGCTTCTTCCACTTGCACAAAACCCAGAGGGGCACTGGTGCAGAGACTGGACAGCATTGTTGTATTTTAATTCCCCAAAGATCAGTGCACATCCCACCTGCAACCCAGATTTGTTCTAGTAAAGACAAAAGAGGAGAGATGTTCTAGATTTTTGAGAGCCAGGTGTCGGTGTACAAGGAGCTATGTAGCAGTGTTGCCTAGTGGCTAGAGCATTGGACTGGGACTCAGAAGACCCAAGTTCTACTCCTAACTCTGCCACTGGCCTGCTGGGTGACCTTGGGCAAGTCCCTTTACCTCCCCGTGCCTCAGTTTCCTCTGCTGCAAAATGGGGATAACGATACTTACCTCCCTTGTAAGCGCTTTGAGATCTGACGTAAGTGCTACATAAGAGCGGGGTGCTAGCATTATTATTTCAAATTTATTTACCCATTCCTTCCATGCAGCCAGCTGCTTCGTCAGCACTGCTCTGAGCCTCTAGCCCAAGCACCCACTCTCGGCTGGAGACCCAAGCTGCCTTCCCCTTGCTGCAGGAAAAGGGAGCTCATCAACGATGGGGCCAGCCAGGAAGAACAGAGGCTGGTTCCCAGCAAGGGAGGGGTGAGGATGGGCAGGACCCATTGGAAGCAGGATGTCCACTCCCATACTTGCTTCCAGCCACACATGCAGAAAATCAACCGGGCACAGCTGTAACCGTCTCCATCCCTGGCACAGCCTACACAAAAGCTAGTCTCTAAGGCTGCGTGCAGTGTTGTTGTAGCCCTGGCCATCCCACAATATTAGAGAGACAAGGTAGGTGAGGTAATATCCTCCCACCTCACAGGGTCCTACAGCCCGAGCCTGAATCTCTACCCCACAATTAAACAGCTCGAGTCAGCTGGCACTGGACAGCCGTGTGTTTTTAACTCCAGTGGAGACATCCTCTGTTTCTTAAGGGTTCCCATGCATTTTTCTCCTGAATGCAGGAAATCCTCATGGCCAATGTTCCCTTTACAGCCTGAAGAGAGACAAACAGAGCAGTTTCCAAGTAGGAATTCGGTGACTGACTCCGGCCAGACAGCAAGCGCACCAGGACCAAGCCAGGCTCAATGAGAACGTGATCCATTCCCACTCCACTCCCTGGTGTATTCTGGCCCTAGGCTCCTAGCCAGTTGAGAGTGCCAGTCGCCCCAAGGCCTAGTGAATGAGTGATGGAGACAAGCAGCCACAGTCAGTAGAAAGAGGGAAAACACCAGCTTCAACTTCAGTTCTTACCTAAGCTAGATTCCAGCTCTGGCCTCCAAAAGTGAAAAAAATTAAGCACACAAAACGCAGTAAGTCCTGGGAGCTGCCAGCAGACAACTGCAACTCAGTACTGGATATTATCTAATCAGAGAGCCCGGCGAATATAGAGTCAGGAAAACTGAAGACCTACTAGCTCATCTACTCTATCCCCCGACATTGCAGACTTGTTGCCTACAATGTGTTTAGTAGCACTTTGTCATCTAATCATATATAAACCTAGTAACCATGTTGCTTGGGTCAATGAAGCCCTGCCCCTGACACCTTATCACCATGCCATGGGATTCCATGCCCATTACGTAACCTTCAGAGTTTTAGATCTTTTTTCACTGTCTCTGCAAACTTTCAGGGGTGCAGTGTCACCAACCCAATGTAAAAAAAAAAAAAAAAAAGGCAGACCCCAATTCTGCCCCCCCAAAAGTCATAAGATTAAAAATAAAATAAAAGCCAAAACCTAAATTGATTATTTGCCTTCTGGTTTTTGAGCCTTTGGGGAGCTCGAGGATCATACCCAGGGGAGCTAGAAACTGCCTTCTCTTTTTAAGCAGAGGAGATTCTCATGTATTCCTGTCTCCTCCAAAAAAGTCAAAAGTTAATTTGCACCCAGATGCCACAGTGATGGATAAGCACCTGAATTAGGAAACTAATTCTCTTCCAGCTGTGGCTGATGGATGGCATGGTAATGGCTAAATAGTGATGTGCTTGATAGCAGTTTGTAATTATAAGAATTATTAGAGAAGAATTAACTTTGCTCTCCTGTGGAGATACATCTTGTATCCAGGAGAGAGACTTACCCCAAGTGGCCTTATGAACAGATACTGTAAGTGCACATAAATCTGCCTTTTATTTCAGTTTTCTGCTGTAAAATGCAGTACTAACCCATTTAGAATAGTTTTAGGTCTAAGCAAGAAGAGGCTGCTCATTAATCACATCTACCAAAATGCACCACTGGTTTGCTGGTTCCTACCTGAATATTTATGAGCAGAGTGGTGTTCTTGCTAAAGATTGTACGGTACCAGCTATGGAGACTGCTCACACATTGACCCACCTGTCACATTTCCCCACCTGTCACATTTCCCTGCCCCGCCCCTCCAAGGGCAGGAACGTTTGTGAAAAGGAAAATCTATCACTAGTTAGAGCAGATTTTAATCATTCTTTCTTCATAATTCTGCTGACCTAACATATCTTCCTAATGCCCCACTGCGTATACAAATACTGATGAGAATAAGGAATGGCCTATCTCAAACAAGTAAAGTCTTCAGCAGCCCCGTCAGCTGTCTGGTGTTAGTGAGAATCCCACCATGCCTGACCAGTAGGAGTAAAATCCAGTCATGCTCATCAGGCATTTCTGTTCACTCTCCCAGTGCTTCCTGTTAGTGAACCAATTCCCGTTATGAAGAGTCAGCTCGACAAGGAATGCTATTCCTCCTAACAGAATCACAAACCCTTTGAAATCTACTCTGTGTTTGTGTATACACACACACACACACACACACACACTGAACGAACATTTACTGCCTGTCTGGCCGTCCTACAATTTTCTAATTTGTGAGCGAAGGATGCACATACACCCCTTGGCAGCAAGATTTTCCTTTTCAGACGCAAACAAGGCTAAGAACCACCATTAGCAATTTGCTGGGCTCAGCTGGAAAGGAAGGCCCACAGCTGTTTGCTTCATATAAATCACTGCAGCATGGCGGCTCAAAGCAATCAATAGCAAGGACACCTTCCTGGTCATTGGGAAGTGTCATTAGGGTTAACAAGCTTTGGCATAGTGCACCTGCCCTAGAAAGATTTGCAGTGGTGTGGGCATCTAGGAGCTGAAACCAGCACTGGGATTAGTAGCTAAATACCTGAAGTACCAAACAGCAGACAGCTGAATGCCAGGAAGTATCATTTGAACCTTTAGTTTGGTTCTTGCCCTGCTCCCCGAACAGCAAAAACACTGGAAATGGCCCAAACTCCTCTCCCCAGATTTGTCTTTATTACTAACTTAAACACTGCCAAAAACCTGAGGCCAGCCATTGTCCCAAGCCAGACTGATCAGGGTGAGGGGTTGTTATCCTCTACTGGCAAGGGCCAGATGAAGATTAGCTCACATCAGTAACACCATCACCAGCCCAGTTTAAGAGGAAATTTAAGACCCCAAACCCGCTCTGTTACCACCATCCACTGGGTTTCCCACTTAATAGGTTCCTAGGGACAGGACCTGCATGTTCTTTCCATCTTGCCCAGGGCTTAAAGAATACATAGCAGGGCCTGTACTGTCTATTTCAGCACCTCATTACTGCTGTAGAACTGCCTCAGCTGTGTCTGGAAAAGCACACAGGAGAAGCAGCTATGCATTTTAGTACCATATTACAGAGTTAGGAAGGCATCTGCGATAGAGTCACTTACTTCATCCTAGTGTCAGGGTCGAGCCATGCCTCAGTTTCCCCTCACTTTGGGTATTCCAGTGAGTTGATGATTCCGGCTCAGGCTGAGCTGAGACTGCCTCTCCTTCTGGGGCAGAGGTAAGAATCCTCCATAACAGTCCTTCCCCTTTGCTACAAGGGTTCCCCACCTATATGTGGCATCATAGGTAGGGACCAGCCCATAGTACTAAATTATAGAGCAGCTGTCAGCCTTAATTCCCAAGTTGTGTTGCTTTGCTGATTCCTGGGACTACTTCCTACAACAGCCATCTCCATTGTAGGCCTTCTTTCCCAGTCCTCTGATCTACAGCTCTCTCCAGGCCTTTGGCCACAGCTACTTTCACAGGGCTCTTAAGCCCCATACTGAGAGGTTTCCAAGCACTCCTGCCACTGTGGTTCTCCAACTGGTCTGAGCAACACACAGATCTTTTTATAGCCTGGCCCCCTTCTCCCAGCAGCCCCTGCTGTAGTCTTCAGTCACATGACCTCCACAGATTACAAGTCCCCATAGACCTTTAGAAGCTTAGAACTTGCAACAGGCTATTTATTGTATTGGCCCAGGTCTGCCTTACTGTGACTGTCCCCTAGCAATCCCCCGCCCTCAAAAAAGAAAAAAAAAAACCTGAAGTGGTAGATTTATAGCTGGGGATTTCCCTAGCCCTGGATGCTTGCTCCTAATCCTTGGCTATGTTCATTTTTTCCCTTCTTGACTTATTTTGCTTTAATAGAACATTGTTACTCCCCATCTCAGGTGCTCTCTCCTCACTACATCCCCCAAATAGTCTCTCACTGCAAGCTGCTTGGTGCCAGGGGCCATGCCAGAGCAGCAGGCACTATTACTGCCTCGTATTCAAAATACTGCCCTAAACACCACATGTTCAATCATGAGGCAAACAGCCTAGGTTTTATTAAAGCTCATGATTTTTAAGCCAATCACATTTTTTTTTTAGATTTTCCGCTCCACTTTTAGGGGAAGTCGCACAGCTTGTGTGTGATCATCGCAGGGTCAATCTGCATGCAAAATATGCAGCCTCCCTGTTCGTTGATCAGCTGGGAGGCTGTGACCTTCTCTGACCCCCTGGGCAGTGGGAACTGCCATTTGCTTGCTCTCTCGCTTTCCACAGGCAGGCAGAATAGGCACCTGCTCCACTCATTCTTCCTGCATGTTGTTTCAGTCTTTTGACCCATACTTGGCCTGTTTTCCTCCCCACTCTCCCTCTCCACCACACATTCCTCTGCATGCCCCCTCCAACTCCTCAATACACTCACTCAATCCCCAGCATTCCTCTTCAGTCTGCCTCCCTGCCTGGCCCCAATCATGTATACCCTCCCTATTGCCCCACAGCCCCATCCCTGGCACCTCCACATTCCCCTGGTCCTTGCCTGGCTCTCACATGGCAATTAAGGAGTCGTCATCTGTCCTGAATTGAGCCCTATTGGAAACAATAGGTGATGGTATCAGTCTTTGCTGGACAAAGCATCACTTCCATCCACTGACGCCAGAGGCCTGCCCTAGCATGGACAGGAATAGGAGATAGCAGGTGTTTTTGCAAAGGGTAGCCCCTCAGGGTACATCTATACTGCAATAGGAGACCTGTGACATAGCCACAACCGGCTCAGACCAGCTGAGGTTCTCATGGCTGGGGCTACAGGGCTAAAAATTGCCATGTACACATATGGGCTCACCCCAGAGCCTGAGCTCTGACACCCAGTGGGAGGGATGGGTGTCAGCCCAGACTCCAGCCTGAGCATCTACCCGGCAATTTTTAGTCCTGGAGCCTGAGCCCTGCAAGCCCAAGTCAATTGACCTGGGCTCAGAGTCATGGTGCTGCTGTTTTTTTATTGCAGTGTAGTCATACCCTCAGTTACACTGTTGCCTTTGATGGGTTTTATACCTGTGAATGTCCGCAGAACATGGCCATCATCACTGCTGTAACTAACTGCTGCCCTTCAGATCTACTCCATCTTTCCTGCTGTCATTTTCAGAATATCACGAGTATCCAAGAATAATTTCAAATAAACGAAGACAACAGTCAACGTAAAGCTCTTTTGTTTAATATATTGCCCGTAGTCAAGATCTTTCTAAATACTATGCATTTTGTACTTCAAAGGAAATCTGCTATAGATTATGGATACTATTAAAGCTTTGGATTTTCTTAATATAAAAGTATTTCAGTTTTGACAGAACACTTTCAGAAAAGTGTCCACATTAATCTGTATATATTTTATGAAGTTAAATTCATTCAGCATGTTACTAAAACATTTTCAAAGCAAAATTGAAAACACAACGAAGTCTTCTGGAAGTCAAGACTATCTCAAATATTAATTTGGCAGCATGGTGCTAGTTTTTTTTTAATGCTGTTTACCAAAAATGGCAAAACAATGTTTTTATCCTTCCGACAGTTTGCTTTAATTGGTTTCTCATTTATTAAGTACTGTACTTTAAGTGTAATCAAGGAAGGTTTACTATGTGAACAGACTTGTATAAGTGTATACTTATAAATACACTTATTTGACAGTGTATTTCAGAAGTTTCATAGTTGATTTAATTAGTGTCAGCAGGACTTCAGAAGTTTAAGGTGGGAACCAAGACAGTAGGTGACCTATTTCCTTAAGCCTCAAGATACATGAAGAGGTCTGTATCATTACAGAAAGAGGAGCAAGTGTGATTCTCGAAGACCATGATCAAATGGTACACGTCCTCAGAGACAAAATCCAGGTTTGATTCATAACCCCATGCAACAAGTATAACAGAATGGCTTCTTCAAAAGACCAGAATACAGTCAAAGATTGTCTTAGGTGTGATCATACACAAACAGATGCTATTAGAAACCATCTCTGTAGAAAAAAATCCTTATGGTGCTTACGAAAATGTATGCAATGGCTGTATTTGCTGGCCATGATGAATACAGGAGTGAGTAAAGTTGGGAGTGCATGTTTTATGAGTGAATACTATTTCTGACCTAACTGGCAGGTGGTGAATTGTTTGACAAAACTATTTTTTACCAAAAGTCTATCTAAGATTAAGGCTCAAGCTAAGGAGTGAATGAGAATACAATATGAACCCAAAGGAATTTTAAAGGACCCCACATTCTTTTTAGGACCTTGTATTGAAGAAAATATCATGAAAAGAAACTACTGCAATGAAATATGACAATACAGGTTAAGGTACTTTTATTATAAAAGTCTATACAATGAATGCCAGACATAGCAATGCAATTATATCTGGTTTATTTATATATATTTATATATATCTATATATCGATATATAGATATATCGTTTTTACTTGTACCAAAGTAAAACTATGTTATATCACAAAATGCCTAATTCTACCATTTATTTATTGCTCAACAAGGATGGCACAAAACACACTTGTAGCATAACTCTTGCCATGCTCATCTACTCTACTGAATAAACAGCCAAACACTGCATAACACACACAAAGCAGCTGTTAATTCTGAATTGGAACCAGTCTGATCATTCACTCACTTATAAAAATATTGGAATCATATAGATTTAAGCATTATAAAGGAGGAATATATTATTTAAAACATTTAAATAGTGCATATTGACATTTTGCATGTGGTATATATAAAACACAAACATTCATGTACAACACCATACAGTACACATTAGTTTCGATGTTTGGATACACCCGCGTCTGCAGACTGAAGAAAAGTAACTGAAAGTGTACATTGCACAATGGAGTTGAATAAAATTGAGAAATGGTCTCAAGGCTAGTTTAACCTCACAATTCTCTAGGGTCCACTAAAAATCATCTTGCTGTATAAAAAGGCAAACCACCAATGCACAACTAGTTTAGTGCTTTCTTCCAAATTCCAAAGTTACATGCCAATAATCACGGTGAAAAGGAAAAAAAAAAAAAAGCTATTTTACAGCACACAGATGACCTGGTGCACTAGAAATCCCATTCTGAACCTACTCCATATGTTTACATGACAGAACAACTAATCTATGAGGTTACATGCTAGTCAGTTCTTAGTAACTTTGTGAAAAAAATCATTTTTGGTCTTTTATTAAGCAGTGTGAATAATATTGGTGTTGGCATTAGCCAGTCATAAAAACATGCAGTGAGAGTAGGTGCATGCAAAACATGGCCACAAACAAACTGATGCACACTGAAAAATCCAAAAAGCACCAGTTAAAATTAACACTTAGTTTTTGCCGGATCAAAAACCGTTGTTGATGGCGGTTGTATTGTATAGCATAAGCAAGCTACATAATCATTCAACACAGTGGATGTGATAATCAAAACATTGTTTTAGTATCAATTCTGAAGCTGAATCATGCGAGGCCCATGTACTATTTGCTTACGTCACAAGGGTTAAACCATTTATTTTTGTTCCCCAGCTGCATAACGCATTGTGATATACAGCAGTAATTTTTTCCCCCTAAGACTGACACTGTCCATTCTCAGATGCATTTTAACTACAGTGATTTTAGCCCTTCATAAATTTGTTTCAGATACAGCAAAATTATGTAATTGACCTAAACCAGCTCTTATCTGCTGGAGCTGCAAATGTCTGAGCACCATCAGATTTCCCATTAACTGAAATGTTTATTTTGTTTCTCAAATTTTCTGAAGGGTGAGATGCAGTATCCAATTCAGACAAAACACTATGTGACCACTATTTGATAAACAATAACTGATAAAATGAACAACAGTAACATAAGTCCTGTAGGCAGCATGTGATATAACTGTTCAGTTTTTCCAAGTTTTAAAAGTACACTAAGCAAGGTCACTTTCTGGTTTGTCCATTGTCATCCTTATCAATGAGGAAATGTGACCTCTAAGTAGCAAAATCCATTGATCATAATACATATTACCGTGTGACAGATGTAATTTAGAATACCAGAAATCAAACAAAGGTGTTCCACAGCAGTTCTCTGAAAGGAATTTCTGTTCACTTTTGGTATTCCAGGAAAAGAGTCGGGTGTGGAATTTTGTGTCATGTTTTCCATAATAAAAGGCAACAGGAGTAGTTCAGTGTAGCATTAAGATATAGATATATACCTTAATTTCTTCAGTAATGCAAACAGTTGGTAATAACAAAAAGTTGATAACAAAAAGATGACTCTCCAAAGTTCTTGAATGCTTAAAGGACAAAATTCTATAGTCTTTCTGGAACAAGATGCATCTGTAATATAAAACGTTGAAGGAAACTATGTGTTTGCTAAAGTTGGATAGCGCAGTCTCTTAATTTAGAACATTTTATTTGCTCTCTAGACAGGACCTACTTACTCTTCAAACATTTTATAGTGGCACCATAATAAAGTGCACAAACTGGGTTCTTTCAACAGTGCATGACAAAATGAACACAAGCACCTGATAAGTACTATGGTAGTATGAGGAAACATGATGTTATTCAGTGTTTTTAAGAAACAATCTATATTGATTTTGAAAAATCTTGTTTGCTGATTAGGACTTCTAAAAGCCTAAGCTTGGCCTTAATTTTCTTGTACTCCCTGTACTCATCAAGCATTGGAGCCCGATCTTCTTTCTGTACATTCCTGTAAAGAGAAGAAAATATTTAAATTCCAAGAAAATCCTGTACATCTCAGAAAGTCAAACATCACACACTGAGGTAGTATGAGTTAGCTATATGATTCTGGGTGACCTTTTTGGCATGCAGCCTGTTGACAACAGACATACTGCAACTGCCCCAGGGCTAAGGGATTAAAGTTAGTAGAATGACTGACTAAAAATACTTGGGAGAGAGAAAAATCTGGAGATTAATTCAGCATAATCACCAGCAGCATATTTACAAAATGTCTCCAGCTTTTCTGAAAGTTTTTTCCATAGGTGAATTTTTTTTTAATCATATTGGGAATAAATAACTTCATGGATAGCTACAAATTATAATCCAATTCTGAGGTAAGAAAAAATAATAAACAGATCTAAAACTATAATTAAATATTTAAAAAGTTATTTGCCATTCACTATAGACCTGATCATTCACTCATTGAAGTCAATGTCAGTTTTGCCACTGACTTTAATGAGCACACAATGAAGCCCTACTAATTGAATTTGTATCTACAGCTGCCAGTGAGTTTATAGCTGGCCAAAAGGTAAATATAAATCTTAGTTAAGCAAGATAAATTATGTTCTATTCATATGTGGGTGTGGATTAACTATTACCTTGAAAAAACAGCTAATGCATTTAATATATGCACAGTAGCAGGTTATGCCAAATTTGCAACAATAGACACCTAAGAATGAGGACTGTGAGGGACTAAGGAATATATATTAAAAAAAAAAGGTACAAAAATATGCCCCCCTTCTTGTTTATGAAGCAATTACCCTCTGTTTAGAATGATCTACTGGAACACTAGAGAAGTAGATGTTTCTTAGTAGAAAAGTTTCACTAGATAAAAACAGAGGGATTATCCTGGTTTTATAAAATGAGATAAATTGTTCTTTTGATTTCCATTCACACTTTACAGGGGGGGAGGGAAGACTGAAGAGTGCATCACCATCACTATTAAAATGCACAGAAGAATCTGGATTATTTTATTACCTAGTCCAGGGGTGGCCAACCTGTGGCTCTGGTTAATATGCAGCTCCTTGTACAGGCACCGACTCCGGGGCTGGAGCTACAGGCGCCAACTTTCCAATGTGCCAGGGAGTGCTCACTGCTCAACCCCTGGCTCTGCCACAGGCCCTGCCCCCACTCCACCCCTTCCCGCCCCCTGCCCTCAGCCTGCAGTGCCCATGCTCCTTCTCCCTTCTGCCCTGAGCTTCCTGCATGCCACGAAACAGCTGATCAGGAGGTGCGGGAAGGGAGGGGGAGGCGCTGATTGCTGGGAGGCACTGATAGTGGGGGGGAGGAGGGGAGTTGCTGACCTATTACTGTGGCTCTTTTGCCATGTACATTGGTAAATTCTGGCTCCTTCTCAGGCTCAGGTTGGCCACCCCTGACCTAGTCCTATATTAAAAGGAGTGTCCCTCATGAGACTATGCATAATGAAAGAGTACATACAACTGGATTGTTGATACAAAACAGATTAAATTCCGTTTGCTAGGACTCTTGGTTTAATATGGAAGGAGTGGTAAAACATTTTGATAATGAATACTGTACTGAAGTGCACGAAGGTTGGTCATATTTAAGTGGACATTAAGATGACACTGCTACAAAAATTAGTGCCTCAGTTTCCCAGAGTAAACTTTTTAAATGTATGATAAATAAAAAGTAATAGTAAATAAAAAATGAAGCACCAGCCTGATATTCATTGTTCTGTTAAACTAACCTCCCATTCTGTTGATAAAACCCCTCTTCAAATTCTCGTAAAGTTTTGCGTAACTTCTTTTTTTCAGCTCTGGCTTTCCAAAGTTGCTCTAATAATTCAGGCCTAAAAATTAAGAAAGAAAGAAAGAAAAAGACATTGGCCAAGTAATAAGAAGGAAACCCTCATCTGCCCTCTTAAAAACAAAATGAAGAAACTAGGTGGACTGATATTACATTGATTTTGCTCAGAAGTAGTTTGGTATCCAGGATACGTTTTATGGGAAGGGGGGGGGGGGGGGGGAGACCAACATAGGCTAATCATTAATAAAAGAGATACAGTTCTTCAGTCATCAACCCAAAATAATTTGAAACAACTTACTAAGAGAATTAAACACTTAGCTGAACAGTAGACTGGACACTCAGATGAATTCCTTTTCATTTGAATCACTCAACAGACACATTTGTTGAGAGATACAGAAAGACAACTGCTTATATTAAGAAACTCCACATTTGGTGTTATAGGTCTTAAGTACATCAGTGTAACTCTCACAATAGTACAGCACTAATCACGTTCTATTCATACGCACATAGAAGCTGCTCGGATACTTGATAGTCGGAGGTCCCGAGTCAGCTTTTCTTGACTGTCTTCAAGATCAGACTCCGAATTTTCAGCTGGGCTTGAAATAGACTGTGTTTGGACAGCAGTTTTTAAGAGATCATTAAATTCTGATGACAAACTATCAACATCCTCCTCTTCTTCCTGCATGGTGATAAAGTAGAAGTTTACAACACAGATTTAAAACATTTCTCTTGAATATGCAAGGAGGAACTGAAATATTTGATAAGTGTTCTACTTACCTTAATTTCTTCAAAGAAGTGGGCAGTTTCCCCTTCTATAATGGGCTGTAACATCTGACTCCGCCTCTTAGTTGATGGTGACCCCTGCAATATTCCACATTTGCTTTTTGTTATATACAAATGCATGTTGAGTATTCTAAGCTCTTACATAAAGGAATGTCAATCAATTAATCTCGTTCAATTCCATTTTTGCACATTACTGGAATTTTCACGTTTTGTTATAACACTAACAAAATAAGATCAGTAAATCCTAAAAACAGATGTCCTATAATGAACTATTCCAAGCAGATAATTGAATTGCAATGGATGTTACTGTTTTAAGTCATAAGTACCTCTTTTACAAAGATCAATGCTTACTAATAAAATACAGTCTGTGCCCATCACTCCATTATTTAAAATAAAGTAAAAACCATATCATGCTCTCTCTCAAACAATCTGCATAAAATTCAAATATTTTCCTTCTGAATTTCCATTCACACTTTTACTCTCGATACACGTACAAAATCCAAAGTCAATTAGGGAAACACTCTCTATATCGGGCTGGATCCTCAGCCTTTGGAAAGATTACTTTGCACCATCTAAGTGGCAGAAAGGAACCTTATGCCAGCCCTAAAAAGGAGGCTGAGGAGGATTCCCCCAGAATGGACAACTCCTGAGCTTGCTAAAAGCTAGCACAGCCAGCTTTTCACCAGCCGTTTCTGGCACCCTGGTGCAGATGGCACACTCAGGCTAGGTACAGTGCTCCAGGAAGAGGCAGGAGTGCAATATGGCAGTCCCCAAGGGTTGGGAATGTGTAACGGTGGCTTAGAGCTACCATCTCACCCTTCAACAGCCCTGAGCACGAGGATTGTGCCCTATAGTTTTTAAAAGCATGGAGCACTTTTATTCATGATATGTTTTGCAAATTAACTATTTGAAAACATTTGTCAGGTGATAGTCTGGTTAACACATGAAGAAATATTTGCTTTACTTACAAGGATGGGAGTAATGCTTGCTCTAGTCAACATTTGTTTCACAAGTCTGTATCTGTCATAGAGAGGTTTAACAACATGCCTTTCTTCTCTAGTAACCTAAAGAAAGAGAAAGAAATATGTAACCGAGTAGCATACTTCACATGAACAGCCATCAGCTCTGACATCCTGCTCAATTAGGCATTGTAATATAATGTGGTTTATTTTTAACCTAATATAACACTTAAGAGAAACACACACCAAATAGAAACACAGCTCTCAGGAATGATTTAAAGAAAAACTGATGGGAAGAATTCCCAATAGACAAGGCAGCTCACATAGAAAAGTAGTTTCTCACTGCAAAGAGCCATGGGAAAGAGAAAAAGGGACCAAGATTGGAGCAGTGGCTAGTGATAACAGCAGAGGCAGGCTGAGGATGGATTCTGACAATTCTCTAGAAATGATAAGCAAAGTAAGAGAAAGATGCTATTGTGGTAGAACATCTGGTTTTACTGCAGATTCTCAGTCACTACTCTGACAGCATAAAGAAGCCAGAAAGCTGGTATAAATGGCTAGCTAAGGATTCCCTCTGTATGGGGAAATCCCTGAGTGATGTAGGGCCAGCATAGCTAAACTTCTACACTATCCCCTTCCTGGCCTATAGCATAAGCACACTGGGATATTGGCCCCTTGAGATAGAGGATAATAGCAATTTGAAATGGGCTTGGGAACATCCAGTGGTTGGACAACTAGTGATATCAATCAGGGACACATATAGGGAGGCAGGTTAAAGGCAACTGGATTGGAAGAAGATCCATCAAGGACACATTTAGAGTAATTAACTATGAATAAGTGGAGAGAAAAATACTGCTGCTGAAATCATCTAGCAAGAAAATGCAATAAATACAGAATTTTAGATCCAAGTCTTTCCAAGGTTATAAATAGAGTATACAAGCCCTCTTGTATTGTATCCTCAAGTACAGACATTCAAAACTAGTACCTTTTACAGTTTTCTTGTTGCGTTTCATTTTGAACATTTACTGTATCTTAAAGAACTTGGGAGTGGTTTAGAACATATTTGTATCACTGTTTCATCAGCTCAAACTACACCTCTTCCAAAATGCCAAATAGAGAATGATGCAAGAATACTGCTTCCAACTTGTTTCAGTTTGGTTTTCAGCACATCACAATTCTGATAGCCATTCCATCATTGCTCGTGATAAGCTAAGTTCATATATAACTGGACATATGAAGTAACAACTACAAGCAACAGAACTGTTTCCAGTACAGTAGTTCCATTTCACAGCTGAACTGTAGGTCATGAGTTTTGTTGTCCTTAAAGTCTTCCAAGCTAGATCTAAAGTCTTAATGTTATATTTACGCAAAGCATTGTGTCACGTTAAACGTAGTATGCAGGCTGAGAGTTATATTGCAAAGCCAAGTCACAGATCTGTTTTAGCTTCTATATGGGAATTAGATAAAAAAAATATGCTATATACTTATAGTCAGCAAGACAACAAAACATTAAATGCGTGCACCTTTACAATTTTCTATTTTTGTGAAAAATTTAAAAATATTTTGTCATGCAAATTTAAGTGAGAAATTCAGTGATCTGAATCACAATGATCTGATTTGAGTCCTGGCAAAAAGGCTTGAATCCCCAAAATACTGGAATGTGTTTGCATAAGATTTCTCTTTTCTTTGTAAGTCAATGGGCAGAATTCTGCAGCTACAGAACTATACATACAATCCATTCCATAGCCTGCCTTCAACATTAACATTTTGCTTTAGAAAAAAAGCCCTACATAATGAGTAAATGTGATCATGTTAATTTTAAAACTATGTACAACTACGCGAGAAGCAATGGTAACATGGAAATTGATTAGCACAATTGATAGATTATATTATTTCTTGGTAAATAACTGTGTTAACAGTCGGTGTCCTCACTGCATACCAGTTATTGCTGCCTAGGTGTATTTTAGAGTAGTTTTGAGGAAGTTAAGAAAAGATTACCGGCCGTCCATGTTGACTTTCATAGTACAGAAGACTTTTTTGGAGAGATGTTTTCTCTTCTGCCAAATGGTCTTTTGTCATTTTCTGTTAGACAAGAATAATTCACATCTATGTCAAACATGCAAGTACCTCTTTTCAATAGCTTCACTACGTTAGGCAACTTGGTAAATGATAGGCATCTTAGCAAATCAGATAATTTAGTTATATTCCATATATTCTGTCCTTATCTAAAGAAACCGAAATAACATACACTTGAATATTTTGGCAAAACAAAATAATGTGCTGCAATGATACATTTTTGTAAGCCTAATACATTAGTGGCTTAAAAGTGGACATTCCTGAGAAGTATTACAACCATCTCCTTTCCATCGCAAGTACAAACGAGACTATACTATAGTTAGAAGACAGTGAAGTTCTGAATAAAACCATGGCTTTACTCAGAGGCATCCTCAAAATTAAATGACATCTGAAATAAATCTAATCTTCTTGCCAGACAGATAAGCTCACCTACTGATAAAATTACATCTCAGATGACTGATGTTTTATTGCTCTTTTAGACAGTATTTGAAGCTGTTGTTTCTAAGAAATGCCAGTTTAGACTTACTTTTATGTCTTCTGGCAAGCATCTTTCAACTCGTTTCTCCTTCAGTCTTTTCAAAATGAGTTCAAGCGTAGCCTCCTTGGTAGGCTTCTTCTCTTTCTGCATAACCCGGGGCTCATCTTCATTTTCTTCATCTTCATGGTCAAGAGACGAGCCAAAGCTTTTTGGAAGAGTGTTACTTCGTGGACGTGTTTGAGGTATGAATTCTCCATCTGAGCATTTGTGCTTTTCATCTGGATTAAGAAAATTGCCCCATCCCAAAGAACAAAGATTTCAAAAACTATTTAGAACTAAACAGACAGATGACAAAAGAACTGATGGATGACATAATAAATTTTATTTATACAAACGATTTTCAATTAGCCCTTCCTGAAGTCCCACAGACAAGTGTAAACTACTCCTGGTTTTGGAGAACAAATCAGAAGGATCCAGAAGTTAAATGATTTCTACTACCCCCAGGGTTGTTCTTGAATGTGTAAATTATTTCAGTTTTAGTGTGAGGCAATTTATCTTTGTCTGAAAACAAAACTTGTGCAGCATTCCATACCTTTTATTTGTTTTCTCAGTTTGGTAAGCTCTGTCATCCACTTTAAAACCTTTGGATTGGCTGCAATATCACTATAGGAGGGCTGGAAAAAAAATACATAAACTACATTTGCACAGGAGCAAAGAAAACCACAGCAAGTTTGTTCTTTAAAGCTTGTTGAGTGAAATCTTTACAAACATTTGACATTTTTACACTAGCCAGAGCATTCTAATTAAGTTGTTCTTGTTCCTCTCCTTCTCCTCCACACCCACATTATCTCATCTGACAGCTCCAACTAACCTGCATGCAGGTCAGTGCTGGACCTCCTTCGGTCTCAGCACTAGCAGTATGCTGCCTACTACCAATGTTTTCCAGTCTGAGGCAGGAAAAGAGGGGCATGGTTACAGGTAACATCAGGAGAATAGAGTGGAGAAGATGGGCAAGTTCCAGTAGGAGAAAGCCCCTGCAGGGACTCACTGAAGGATATGGTCCCGAATTAACTTCTTTCCATCTGCCAGAAGCCCACCCTCCCATCATAGCACCCCCTAACATAGCCCCTACATAAAGGCTGGGCACATATGGCCAGAATGTAACCCTTATTCACGTTGGAGTCATACCTTACTCCACAAGGAGATGTTAATTTTTAGTGGAACTCCTTGTGGAATAAGGCAACTTTCAACGTAAGTAAGGGTGACAGACTCTGGCCTTGAAAAATTAAAAAAAAAAAAAAAAAAAATATGGGATTTAAAAAAAAAAAAATCAAACATTGTTAGGATGTTAACTTGCAGACTACTAACTTACTTTACTATTTTTGTCCTTTTCAAATTGTTCCTCAAATTGTCTTATTTTTTTCTGCAACTTCTTGACCAGCTGATAGGGTGTCCTGTCTTCCCTTCTGTCATCTTTTGAACTAAAGGATGCTCTTCGTGTTCTGAATTAAAAATTTAAAAAAAAACAGTCAAAGTTTTGTACGTTTTAAAGACTGTAGCACAGCAGTTCCCAAACTGTGGGCTGTGACCCCAAGTGGGGTCACTCCATCAGCAGATGGGGTCATAGTAATCTTGAGTGTGCGGGGGATGCCATTTTACAAAATGGTGTCCTCCACACAGCATGACTTCACATGCACAATACATGTGTGGTCATATCGCATGGAGGATGCTATTTTGCAATACAAAATGGTGCCATCCATGTAGCATGACCTCACACACTATACCTGATGTCATGCTGTGAGGAGAATGCCATTTTATAAAGCAAAATGGTGCCCTCTATGCAGTGTGACTTTGTACATACAGTGCATGCAAGGTCACGCTGCATGGAGACACCATTTTTAACTGGTGTCTTCCATGCTGTCTGGGGTCACAGGAAGCAATACACGTGAAAGTGGGGTCATAGAGGGAAAATGTTTGGAAACTGCTGCTGTAACCAATGCAAGCAACTGTATATTTACATGCATTTCACAGGTCACACGGAATTCTGCAAAAGGCACTGATCTGTTTTTATGACTAAGCAGAATGAAGAGGAAAATGTTCCAACCTATTAACTTCTTTTCTCTGACATTACATTTCCACTAATCATCACTGTAAAGTTGTACTCTGCTCAAATGAAAACATGGGCAGCTGGAAAAGTTGCCATTCAAGTGGGGAGTCATATATAAGAGCCACCCCTTCCTCTTGCCACAAGATGTTTTCAGCTAAAAAGCTGCAAACTATGACATCTAAAAACTATTATGCTATTACAAAACCCACTTCTACAAGGAAAACCATAATCTTTCCTTTAAACACAAATGTAAGGATCAGGCTGGTGAAAATGGTACCTCTAAATAAATAGGCAAGACATTTCATTTATTCACAGAGAGCATGTCCATCAATCCTCCCTACAGAAACAAATTAATAGTAAAACCACAAACAGGGAAATAAAAGAATACAGAAAAAAAATTCTTATTCCTAGTGAGTTCAAGAGATTTTCCCTTGACCAACAAGTTGCTTCAATGCACACTTACTACTCTCAGGGTGGTGTCTGCTACAAGTGTTATTATTTTAGATTGCCGGAGTGCCCAAAACGTACTAAATTCTTTATAAACACAGAGGAAGACATCCCTGCGTCAAAGAGCATATGTTCTAAAAACAGTTCCTTTGATGGATTTTGTAGCAGAGGCCCCTGCAGTAGTGTTCCTGGCTTGTCCATAGCATCAGTGATTCAGAGACTGATTGAAACTCAGATTAGAAAATACAGGTTAATTTTTTGTATGACCAACTGTACAGAGAAACATCATGAATTCAGAACAATTCAGGTGTGTGCACATGTTTAAAAGAACAACCCCAGTCTCTGGAGATAGGGATTCTCTTATCTTGATGCCTTGGATAGTGATAAGACATCAAGATAAGAGAATCCCTACCCCCAAGTACTGTAACACTAGGGTTGTTCTTTTAAACACACCCACCCCTGAACTGTTCTGAATTAATTCAAAAATAACGATTCTGTAGTATGCTACCCACTCTTCCAAAGCACAGATGATCACTCTTCTAATGGCTAACTGAACTCCTAGATGAGAGATGATCTGACTGGATTAAAAAACTTGCTTTCTTCGTATTATCAACAAGCCCATTCATCTCAAATCCTAGATTATTCTTTGGAGTTATTTATTCTCTGAAGTTTTCCTTAATCAAGATGCTAGTTAAAAAGGGAAAACAAATATTCCCCTTTTAGACTCAGTGATAGCACTAATACAAATAGCCTTTTGGTGAAAAACACAGAGCTGCTGAAAATAAGCTATAAAATAATATACTAGTAATGATTTTACCAATTAAAAACAGCTTTTAAGTCTCACAAGGCTATGAAGATACGCGTCCACCAAATATATAAACCCTACAATCCCTACGGTTTATTAATGATAGATTTGAAGATGGAGTCCTCAGGCTGAATTTGGATTTCCTTGTGCATTTGTTCAGCTTCTTGGGATCCAACACGGCTGAAACTCCTCCACATTTCAAGACCAAGAATCAGTAGTTACAGAATTTCCACTAATGCACCTGTCTGTAATATACCGAACAGGGTATCATTACACAGCTAGCAATGTTTGGGATACCTGGTCCTCAAAGAGCTCACATGCTTGATTAGTGTTATGAAGGGTATATGCAGAATAAGAGTATAGAGCTTATGATCTGATATGCACTTTTCTGAGATTGTACTCATCAGTTTGCCCCATGGTATAGGTCTTTCCCAAACTTTTAATTTTCTCTTGACTTTGGTGAGGGAATGGGAAGAGACAAAACTTTTCATGTCAAAACATTTAAAGCTGAATGAAGAGTTAGAGTCCCATCTGGTCTTTCCTGTTCCCAAATTCTCCAGTCCTGGGACAACTATTTTCAACACACATTCAAGCACTTTTTTAAAAGTGCTTTTCAGAGTAATAGTATCGGACAGAAAAGGACACTGAATAATTGGCTATCTTTGAGGGTCATGTTCCCCTAAGCAGATTATTACCATATAGAGAATTTGCAACTCCTTGAGTTGAAACTCATTCTTCACAGCAGAAAATACTAGGGGTTCAGACCCCTATAGCTGAAGATCTTAGGGATCCAGTGGAAGTAAGGACACCCATACAGAACCTGGGTGCCTTCACATTGCTGGCAGTCTCCCATCTCCCCAGTATCTGCTTGACAGCATGACTCCTTCAGAAACTGTAGTGTTAAATGCTCCCCCTAACCACTGCTACCTTCCAACAGTTCTTGGGAGCAAAGGCTTTTCCACAGCACAGATGCAGAACCTAAGCTGCTATTGCAGGCTTGGGCTGAACAAGCTTGTACCATTTTGCTTTTCATGGGGTGTGGACGGATATGCCACATAAAGCAGCTGTCATACAGCTCTGTCTGCTTCCAACCTGTGAATTTAGCTAGACTCCAGAGAATGCCTCTGCTTCCATAGGGTTTTGGGCAAGTAAGGTTCCATGCACTAAAGCCGGCTTTCCTACCTTCCACACTTCCTTGCCCAGTTTGTGTGCAGGTTTTGGTTCTCCTTGGCTCCAAAAAGCATAGGAGAGCAAGAGGCCCTTTGGCTTTCAATGGACAAAACAAAATTCTAACTCAAACACCTTTGCCTGAAATTTTTTCAACAATTTTCTTTGATAAATTCCCTCTTGAAAGTTTTGCTAGTACCAAAAAAATTCTTCGCACACATAATGCAGGGTTCAAAAGAAAGCTCTAGGGAGTACCTTACACAAAAGAACCTGCCAAGACTAACTTATCTCTTCAGAAAGGTCTTTTCAGATTGTTCCACCAAGCTACCATACCAAAGCCCTTGAAAATAAAGGAGGGTATAAAAGTCTGTGTTGCTGCTGCTTCAATACTTCAAGGACAAAAGTCTTCAGTCTTCATGCATATCTCATCCTCAAGGCTAGACGTTCTTTGCTGATTGCATCCTTCTCCAAGGTTACAACAGTAGCATTCATTTTAGATAACTATATACAATGCAACTTCTCCTTTGGAGTTTACAAAACATTTATTATCTATTCAGATGCTAGCCCTCTGAAGCTCTCCACTCTCAAAGACTAGATTAATAGAAAGAAGCACTTTTCCTAGACACTGAAAAAAAGTACTCTGGTGATTTCTTTAGTGAACTCAGGACATTTCTTTGCCTGCTTCTGGAGACAGGTAAAATACATCTCTGTTCCCTCTAACACAGAGTTGAAAGATGCTCTGCAATCTAGAAGATTTGGGAAAAAGTGTTATTCTTCACCCAAGATCCCAAAGAAAGGAAATAGTATCTTCTTGTTAGATTCTAATAAGACTTTTCACTGTAGTCAGAAATCTTAAAAACTAAAATAAGCTTCACAAATATAGCAATTTTAAACTGCCTTTACTGTCCATCATGGAGAGAGCTTGTGGTAAGAACAGGAACGTACAGGTACAAGCGTCTTGACTGAAAACTTTTTTCTAAACCGCTCTTCCATTTCAGCAGAGCTGGAAGCAACTTTATAGTGATGATTGGTCGGCCAAACTATTAGGGAACTCTTCCCACTTAAAACAGCATCTCTCACAACTACAAACTACATCTTTCAAAACCTCCTGTACTACAAGGCACATTAGAGCTAAACTCCGCAGCAACGGACAGCACAGAGGAAACCCCCACTCACTACGATGCCACGAACCTCTCTACCCTCCAGAGACTAGCCTAGGGCTGCTCTCCCCACAACTAGCCTGCTACAAGTCTCATCCAAACTGAACTCCCGTTCTTCCCCAAGTGACATGAAGTCGCAGCTGGGAAGGAGGTGGAAAGTCTCAAAGTCAGATCTGTCTGTGGGGAAGTCCGAAGGAGATAGAGTTGGGGAGCTGTTAACATTAAAATCAAGCTTAGGACCTACACAAGGCAGACACATCCCCAGCTGTGGGGATCCTACAGTGCACAGAAGCGTCAGCCTGCCCTGCCCCTACTCTAGAGGAGCTCCAAAGTGTGCAAGAGGAAGTCCCTCTTTAGCAAGCTCCCCAGTTAGAGGAGAAGCCTATTCTACAGAGCTCCATAGCTCAGTCTTTGTAAGAACTCTGCAGGACAAGCACTTCTTCAAAAAGCAGCACCCCAGCACCTGATGCCTTCTTCAGTTTGGTCCCTTAAAACAAAGCTCCCTGACCAACTAATTATGGCATGAGGAGGCACTTATATAGCAGTTTTACAAAAGGGAGAATTATGTCATCATTTGAATGGCCACATAATCACATGGTACACTTAGACCTTCAATTAGTCATCCAAGTCTTGAAAAACACCAGGATCTACAACAGAAAGCAGAGATACAACATCATTTATTTTCATGCTAACAGTTTTTTCCAAATTGCACTAATGTACACACCTAACAAAAGAAAGTGCTTTTGATGAGGAGTCTAATGTTTCTGGATCATGCAAGAAACGCTGGCTTTGTCCAAAATCCAAACTACGATGCGACAACACTGGATGACAGTCCTCCAAAGGATGACTATTCATTCTTCCAGCTTGTGGGGAAAGCTGGGCTTCTCCAGATTCACTGTCCTCCTGCCAAGATTTAAAGGCAGGAAATGGCTCTACAAAATATAAACAAGAACACAAAAATGGCACTAGTCTATTAAAAGAGTAATAAAACAACAGTGTCAAAAGGAAAAATAAATGTGTATCCAAGGCTTAATCTTGAATGCTATAAACAATGTGTCACACACAAAGTGAATAAATATAGTGAAATACATTAGAAAGCTACAAATTCTGTCAGGTATTTCAAAGTATATCTAATGAGTATGCATTTGTTTTGCACAAATCACCAGCACATTTGTGCATTATTTCTAGACTTAAGCAACTTGGAGACTATGGGAAGTATGCATTTTCGGTAAGAGTTGCAGCAAATTACAGAGCAGATGGATTTCCAGAGTACTTGACCAATTTATTTATATAGTTATCCTCTTGACATTTGAATAGTGCTAGGTAAAATGGACACTATCAATTAGGAGCAATGTTTGTTTACTTAAATCCATCTTTACAATGATGACGGTGGGGGGGAAATCAATATTTGTGTAGGGACTACACAACTCAAGACTTCTCCACGTGTTGACCTGCAGTCACAGTTCAACACTACTCCTGAAGCTGTGCTCTGCTGGCAAAATTGTTTTTGTTGGTGAACAAACAAGGAGGTAAACAAAAAGGAATTACACCGTCAAGCTCCATTAGAAGCAAGGAAACTATTTGTTGGGAGAGACTGCTTTTAAGCAGGGGATTACAAAACAATAGAGAATCTTTAAAAGGTTTAAAGTTAGTTAAAATCTTAACAAGTCAGTTGATAGTGTCCTTTAAAATTCTGAAATATGTTTTATTGCCCAGCAGTTTGCTTATATTTCTAAAAAATAATTCATTTCTCTTTTCAAAAGGTAACAGAATCTGTATTTTCCAGTGAAAGTCTGGAATTTGAAAACTGAGTTCAAAGTGTGCAGAATGACAATAAACCCACAATGTAACATTAAAAAATAACCCTTGTACCTGCTTCCCATTGAAAAAGAAATTCATAATTGTTTAAACAATTGACTTGTAAACATGAGTGTAAGACAGAAAAAGGGAAGCTTTTTCACTTGAAGATAAGAATTGTCCCAAGATATGGGAACAGCAGGTGAAGGGCTAGTTAGAAAGCAAACCATAAACCATCAAAAAGGAAGATAACTGAACATATGGTTAACCATACTTACCCTCCCCTTCTCTCTGCAGATGCATTGTTTTGAAATCAATGAGGGGGAAAGTGATAGGGCATGACGCTAATAAAATGAAAAAGAATGGCAAAAATACTAAAGTGAACACACAGCACAGTCAGAACAAACCATACATAACATGTAAAGCAGGAAGATACAATACCACGGGAAAGCATTCCCACTACTCAATTGCTCATTTTGGGCCAGGTCCTGAGCACTCTCAACTCCCAGTAACTTCAATGGCAGTTAAGGGTTCTCAGCACTTGCCCGACGAGGCCGTTAATCGAAAGACTTTATAAAGTTTTAACGAACGAAAATCATTTTTGACTGCAATTCAAATAAAAACCCGCATGGCATCTCCAAATTTTAACAAACACACTTTTTCAAAATGCAGCTTTTGTTCACAACTTGTAAGTAATGGAGATCAGTAATCCTTATACACACAGGATAAATGTGGAAAGCTGCTTCTTCCCGCTATCAACCTCCAACGATAAGATTAAATGATTTGTGTCCCCGCATTTGCTTTTTTCACTAGTAGAAGAGCAAGCTTTTAATGCCATTTACATGAGGCAAGAATCTGATTGGTCACAAACCTTTTAAGATTCTGCCAACAAGATATTATAATGAAAATTAATCCCAATCTTGCAAACAGTTGCACTAATGAAGACTTCTGCAGTCACAGGGCCTGCACTCATTGGCTTAAACAGGATGCCAAAAAGGTCTGCATCAGCATGAATGCTTGGAAGATTGGGGTCCTAATGATAATTCTAAACAGGACTGGAGAACATCCAAACCTAGAATACTGCAGCAATAAAATAAAGCAAATTATCTTGCATACAATAGCATCATGAGTTTACAACCCAAAAACATGTAAAGTAGACAATCCTCGTATCTTAAAATAATTTACACAAAACTGATCATTAAATTATCTGAAGAACTGGATATATGAAATCAAGGTATAATCTACATGTAGAGAATTCATGAAAATAAAGAACAATGAAAGCCACATAGGTCTTATAAGAATATATAATGAGAACAGATTAACACTGACAGTCTACAATATAATATAAATAAGCTATTGCAAATGAAAACGTGAATTACTTTCTTTAACTATGAACAGGCCAAAATGTTCAAACTTGGATGCGTAACTTTGAGCAGACTGAAAACTTGGCCTCAGGGTTCTCAACATCCTGTGCATAGTTACTCCTTTATCAAATGTTGTGCCTTCCAAACAAAATTTTACTAGCACCCACGAGCATAAACTGACAACTAATCTAAACACATAAATAGAACAAACAGTTTCTTTTGGCTCAAAGCTAACCATTTTGCAAGGTATGGGAGGGAATGTGTGGATTCATGCAGGAAATTATTGTGGAGACCAATTATAGGCAAATAATATGCATAGGTAAAATCAGCATCATCATATAAATGACAAACTATAATAGCAATTTTCTCAAATGATTATCACTGTTTGATGGGGGGGAGGGATAGCTCAGTGGTTTGAGCATTGGCCTGCTAAACCCAGGGTTGTGAGTTCAATCCTTGAGGGGGCCACTTGGGGATCTGGGGCAAAATCAGTACTTGGTCCTGCTAGTGAAGGCAGGGGGCTGGACTCGATGACCCTTCAAGGTCCCTTCCAGTTCTAGGAGATGGGATATCTCCATTAATTTCATTTCATCTTCAGAGTATAACTTTATTTACTAACTGAGATGTGCTATATCTGCTTGATGTGTCACTAATTTATGTACACTTTAGGAATATTTCATTAAGGTTTAAGTCTGGTCACAGGGCAACAAGGGAAGGAACAGTCTTCCCTCTTGGAAGTTTGCAATCTATCAAAGATTGCTGGTGATTTATAAACCATTCAAACTTCGTTCTCAAAAACATGTCACCAGAACAGCTTGATGAAAATACAGCTTTACTTCCAACTGTTTGTATTAGACCTTGTACTAATCTGTAAAAAAATGCTATCTACTCTTTGGTTTTTAAAATAAAAAGTAGAAGTAAATGGACTCTGATTATTGATGGCAGTGAACAATATTTTCCCAGTGTCTCAATTCCATTTAGCTTAGGTGTAGGTGGTTTGATAAAAATTCAGATGTATCAACACCAGAGGAGGAAAACAGATCAGACCCAACTTAAGACAAATATTTCAAAAGGTGATGCATGAAAAAGTTAGGTTTTTGGGGTTTTTGCATTTATGATGTATACAGAAATCCTGAAAGGTTATTTCCAATCTCATGGGATGAGGAGTTAAGAACCTAAGTTAGGAATTTAGGTCTTGTTTATCATGTAAGACTATAGTGAACTGGTAGGACCATTATAGAGAAATCGAATTGAGAGAAGAAATTATATTTATTCATACATTTTAAAACACTTTTGTTAACCCCCTACAAAACCTGAACTTCTGAAAACTTGGAAGAAAACTTTTTTTTAAGAAGTTTAATACCTTTCTTCAACTGAAAGCTGAAAAGCTCTCAATACACAATTGTAGGTCTTCCAGTGGAACAGGGAAGACAAGACCTGACATTCCTGATATTTCTAAGGTAAAAAACAAGTAGACTTAAAAAAACTTTCAGGCCTAATCAAACGTAAATTGTGTGGATAGTGTTTAATACCTTAGTTTTGCAATTCAATAAAATGTAGAAATATTTATCTTGCCCTAAATCACTATTAAGGGCTGATGCGCTTTAAGTTAAAAAAAAATGTCATTCACAAAAAACTACTTTGCTTATATCATTTATTGCAGAAGATTAAAGCAAATATTTTCAAAGGAGCCCCAGGGACTTACGTGCCAAACTGGCACGTAAAATCCCTTAGGATCCTTAGAATATCTCTAGTCTAAACTTGGCGGTTTGCTGCTTGGCTATTTTTTTGTTTGTTTCTTTAAACTCCTGAGCAATTATTTTTTTCTTTTCAATTTCTAAAGGTCCTTTTCTTAACTGGGCTGTAGATTGGCAATGACCTCTTGGTTCAGCAGTTTAAAGTTCTATACATGGTGGTAGTCATACCCAAGTGTAAATATGCATTCTTCAGATAAAACTGAAGAAAACGCAAGCATGAGCGGTCAGATAGCTAGCCTCTAAATAATGAAAACATCTTACTTATTGGGCTGTCAATTAATCACAGTTAACTCAAGTGATTAATGCAAAACAAATTAACTAGATTGGTTAGATTTCCTCTGGAATGGTTGTTGAAGCATTAAGGAGCATTCGAATGTTTAGCATATCTGGCATATAAATACCTTGCAATGGCGTTTACAATAATGCCATCTGAATACCTGTTCTCATTTTCAGGTAACATTGTAAATAAGAAGTGGGCAACATTATCTCCCGTAAATGTAAACAAACTTATTTGTCTCAGTGATTGGCTGAACAAGAAGTAGGACTGAGTGGATTTGTAGGCTTTAAAATTTTACATGGTTTTATTTTTGAGTGCAGTTTTATATAAAAAATTCTACATTTGTAAGTTGAACTTTCATGATAAAGTAATTGCTCTACAGAACTTGTATGAGGTGAATTGAAAAATACTACTACTTTTGTTTATATTTTTACAGTGCAAAAATTTGTAATAAAAAATATAAAGTGAGCTCTATACACTTTGTATGCTGTGTTGTAATTGAAAGCAACATATTTGAAAATGTAGAAAAACATCCAAAAATATTTATAATAAATGTAAATTGGTATTATATTATTGTTTAACATTAATCACAATTAATTTTTTTAAATCTTGTGATTAATCACTATTAATTTTTTAATCGTTTGGCAGCCCTACTTATTTATTTTCATGATTTTGAATATACTGCAAAATCAGTGTAAAAATTACCTTCCCATTTGTCACCATCAGATACATTCTTCAGATCTAGATGTGGTACTTGGATACATGTTAATTCCTCAGGAACATTAACACTTCCATCTCCTGATATTTCTGATTCAGTGTTTGCATTCAGGTCACAAATCTTGCTACCAGAATCCTGTATTTAAATAAATACTACATTTTATTTTCATCATCTGGTAACTGGGCACCAGGAACTAGCAAGTGCCAATCCTAGCACTGCCATTAATTTTTTGTGTGGCTTAATGTCTCTCTGCTTCCCTACCTGAAAAATTAGCATATTGTCATAAACCTTCCAACTTCTTATAAGAGTAACTAAAATTTGTACAGCACTCTGTATAGTTCTTTATATTTTCAAACATTTTTAAAAAAAGAGTTAGCCAACCAAAGATTTCATTGTTCATGAAAGAATATTTCACTGCTAGAAGTCTATGCATAGCCATCTGACATGGTTTTCCACTAACACATACCACACACACGAGAAATTATCAAAATCCTAACCCAAGTTTGCTGACACAGTGGAAAAGCTGTTGAAAACTTTAGTTTACAAAAATAAGGAAAAAGCAAATGAAAGAAGCAATTTCTTACCAGAACCAATTGTGAAGACATTTTATCATTATCATCGACTGATTCACAATCTTGCCTAAAAATAAGAGACAGACTGGTTATTGTTTTAAATAAAGATTGTTAGCTGATAGTAGCGGCTGGTGATATTCTGCTCTTCGCAAGTAATGACAACACTACCCTATAGAGATGGAAGGAGACATCTAGGAAACTGGCAAATTGTTAGACATCTTTGTGTGGAGGACTTTACACCGATCATATAAAGACCTTCTGTTATTCTCTTGTTTGCAATAATTGCTAGAACTGTAGTGGGATTTCTGAAGAGAATATTCTGCTGTATTGGTGAAAAAAATTGGGTAGCAAATATTACTGAACTTAGTATTTTAATTCTTCATTCTGCTCTTCCCCAGCCCAGCACTTAAGATTTGAGCAGTAACAATCAAGACAAGTTAATTTTGAAAAACTTAAAAATATATGTCAGTTGTATTCCTGGCTGCACCAAGGCTGCTTCTGACACCTTCCCTCTCTCTCCTTCCCAGAACACAAGTTTGTGCGAATACAGTCAGACAATCATGGTTTTGCCTTGAATCTCTCTTTTTGAATGAAAAAACAAGTTCTGTGAATTTTGGATGCCAACACTACAGAAAGTTTTTCTGCCTCACCTTTCATATTTTAAGTGGCAAGTTCATAAATGCTCCTTTTTGCCTCTGTATGTTATTGCACTGTGACTAATTACCATAAACAAATTAACACATTTCAAAAAATAATCCACAACTTCCAACTGATATTAGTGAAAGTGAAATGCATACCTTTCACTGTTGTTTTCTTCATCAACTTCTGCATCTTCATTACATGGCTTCAACAATATGCCAACAGTCTGTGGGCAAAAGATTAAGTTTAGACATTTTTCAGACAGATATTTTGTAAAGTGAAAATCTTCCTATAGTCACTCTTTGCAAAAAACAAGCCAGAGCTTTTTGTGGATCATATAAGTCAGGTCCAATTGCATGATTTTTTTATATTCAAATGAAACCAGTAAACCCTTTTACACAAATAAATAAGGAGAGAACACACAGTGCACAGAACTAGAAGTACAGCAGTAGCTTTCCATTTTCAGCACATCCATAAGGTTTTTTTGTCCACCTATGTTTGTTTAGGATGTGGGCAGCATTATTCACTGGAATGTGCCAATCTTAGGCCAAATTTTGGGTCTGAATATTGTTAAGGCAGTAACATTACCTAAGTCTAAGATAATTATGTTGGATGAAGGCTTCTGTTCAGTATGTGTAAAATGAAACATGTCTGATGGACTTTCTAAAAAGGGACTATTAATCCTGGTTACTAAATAAAACTACAACAGGGCTGTAAAGAGATGGAGAAATCCTGGCAGTTACTGTGACACTATCTCAGAAAAGAATGTTAGATGGATATGCATCACCATTTTGTTTGTTAAACCCTAATGTAGATAATAAGACTGATTGCTCCAGCTTGGAGTTCACTGATTTTTAAAGAGTAGATGCTACTGTAACCAGGTAAAACAAAAACAAAAGTCCATGGATGGTACCCTTTTAAAAAGCAAGTGACATATTTGGGATGGTTATTCGGAACAGTATGAAATACAAGGAAGACCCTAAATTACCTTAGTGTCTGAAGCGCAAAGTTAATATGGCAGCTCTCAAATCAAATGAAAAATGTTTAAACAGCATGTTACTCAATACATCTAAATCAATACAAATTCATGTACAGCAGCCACTTTTGCAAATAGACAGCCTTCTATCAGATAGGGCCAATTCACCTTATGCAGTAACGGAGGTTTGATATGCGGGTCCCTGTGGGTGCTCAACTTTAGGTATCCATGCGCCCTTGCGCTCGTAATCAGAGATTTATGGTAGCAGTGCCTGGTTGGGTTGCACATGCACAGTTCCAGTCTCGCACTGCTTCAGGCAGTTAACTGGCGCTGTGCGACCAACCCCTGCTCTGTTCCTTCTCTACAGCAAGGCCTACTAATAAACTCCGAAGCAGAGGGGAGGCGGGAGGGTAGTGGAGCACTCACAAGGACACACATCTCGAAGAACCTCCGTTACTGCACAAGGTGAGTAATTTTCTCTTCTTCCTCAAGTGATGTCCCTGTGGGTTCTCCACTTTAGGAGACTTCAAAGCAGTGCCCTCCAGTGGAAGGAGGGGCTTCGGAGTTGAAGTTGTAGCAGATGAGAGTACAGTGTGACCGAACAGGGTATCGTAAGATGCATGTTGTTGCAAAACATAATGCTGGGTAAATGTGTGTAGTGAGGCCCAGGCTGCGGCTCTACAGATTTACGTGATGGGAACATTGTGAAGAAACACTCTACCAGAGCCCTATCAGCCTCCATAATGTGTGCGGATCCCTGTAGGGAGTTGTCAGTCATGCTGGAGGTAACACAGTTTTATGCAGTCTGATATTCATTTGGATAGCTGTTGTTTGGATATAGCATTGCTTTTTGATCTTTCGGTGATTGAAACCAACAGTTTTGGAGACTCGTGAAAAGATTTTGTTCTATCAGTGTAGAAGGCTATAGACCTGCAGACATCCAAGGAGTGTAATCTGGACTATCATCTGTCCATACGCGGTTTGAGAAAAAATGTAGGTAAGTGGATTGGTTGATTGAGGTGAAAGGATGAGACAACTTTAGGTAGAAAGTTGGAATGTGGTCTGAGGGACACTTTATCTTTGAAAAAGATTGTGTAAGGTGGATCAGCCATGAGAGCTCCTTGAGGTTTTTTGTTTCCACCCCTGATGGTCATAGTATCTATGGCGTTGTGCATACAGAGGGGGTCGGAATCTTTGAGGGGTTTGATAACTTCCCTGTCTTCTTTTGATCTTACGTGTGTGAATGTCCAGAGATCACAAGTCGCCCTCGAGTCCTTGAGGGTGTGTAATGACTCGTCTGTTTTGTCCGCAAAGAGTTTGGCTCCCTCGAATGGTAAGTCTTCTACAATCGACTGTACTGGCTTTGGAATTCAAGATAGAAGGAGCAAGGAAGCCCTCCTCATAACCATCGCGGTTGCTACAGATCTCACTGCTGAATCTGCCAAGTCAAGAACAGCCTGTAATGCTGTTCTGGTTATGAGTTGACCTTATGTGATGACCAATTTGTACCGTTCTTCTTTGTTGTCTGGAATAAACTCAGTAAATTCAGAAAGACTTGCGTAGTTATCGTGGTCATACTTTGCCAGTAAGGCTTCATAGTTGTCATAGGAGTCATTTCCAGTCTGTGTCATATGGGGTGTTTCTGGAGTATTGTTGTCTACCACATTCATTGACTGCGTCAATCACCAATGAGTTTGGCGTTGGATGCAAAAAGAGGAATTCAGTGCCCTTCGCAGGCACGTAGTACTTTTTAATCAGACCTCTTACAGGTAGGTGGAATCTTAGCAGGGGTTTGCCAGAGCCACTACACACGGTCCATAACCACATAATTCATTGGAAGGGCAATTTTAGATGAGGTTGATAGGTGCAGTATATCTACTAATTTATGTCCAGACTCCTGGACTTCTTCCAGAGAAATGTCCAGTGAGGTGGCAACTCTCTTGTAGAGGTCTTGGAATTGTTTGAAATCATCACCTGTGTTGGCAGGTGGGGGCATAATCGTGTCGTCAGATGAGGATGAAGAGAAGTGGACTTCAGGTGCATCGTCCTGGTCAGAGAATTCCTCCTCCTTTTCAGCCCCATTCTGAGGTGTCAAGCTGTGTTAATAAAGATAATTGATGTATGCCAGCTCTGGGAAGACTGACAGGTACACGTTGTTGTTGTGGATATGCTGCCCACAGGCTCCAAAATGGCCATTGTGGTAGGAAGGGCATAGTGGGCATCCAGGGTTGCCTGTACCAGGGTTGGTTCAGAGGGTTTGCTGAGTAGCCCTTGGATGGAGGAGCATGTGTGATGGGAGCAGCCACAGGGGAGGAATATTGTGGAGAGTGCCCGGCATCCTCATCTCCATCTTCATCCTCGCTCAAGAATTGTGGAGCAGAAAGAGGTGGAGAGCTGGGTTGACTAGCTTTTGCGAGGACCGAGGTACGGTCAGTGCCGAAGATGGGAGACTCCGGTACCAAAGAGACGGAGAGGTCTTTTTGGTGCAGGAATTGCTGCGAAGCACATGGCATCGGTACCAGTGTGGTAGGAATCGGTACCATATGCTGAAAATGGCATGTAAGTACCAGTGTGTGACTGGAGTGCATGATGCCCGCACTAAGTGGCATCATTAGCAGCGTGGGTACCGACATGCTCGGTATGAAGGGTTTATTCGTGTCTGGTGGTACCGCAGCATGGAGTTTCATTTTCCCCTTGATGCCTGTGTCCGAGCTCAGCTGCTTGGCAGCTTTAATTTTCTTGGTACCGACAGTGCCGCAGGGTCCTGCTGTTTCAGGCGTTGACATGGCCGGTGCGGGCGGTACCAGGAGTGTTTGCCCATTAGCACTGGCCCAGTGCACACATATCAAAAGGCAAAAATGGCCCAAAGACCTCCACTGTGCTGAACATCAGGCACAAAAACAAGAGTGCATCTATGTAAAAGGATGTGATTTCAACATATTTAAAAAAAAAAAAAAAAAAAAAAAATCAAGATTCCCCTCCAGGTTCTTAGTATCTGTACTTCTGATATTGAAAGGGAATGTTTACTCTTAAAAAAAAAAAAAAAAAAAAAAAGTACATAGTTACCCTGCAGTAACTGTTGTCCTTCAAGATGTTGTAGTCCATGCAGATCTCACTGTAGGTGCACATGCACCCCATATGAGCCAGACAAGATTCTTTTTGCTAGCAGTGTCCATCAGGGCCATGAACAAACCCTGAGTCTCCTCATACTCCTATAAAGGCATAAAAGGGGGGTGGGCTCTGAAACCTCCTCAGTTCTCTCGCAATTCCTGTGAGGCAGAGGACTCTGAAAAGCAGAAATGGATGGCAGATCTTGGAATCCACACTGACTACAAAATCTTGAAGAACCACAGCTACTGTAGGGAAGTGACCATACTTTCTTTGTCAAGTACAGTATGTGTCACTGTGGATCTCACTGTATGATATAGGCAAGCAGTAACCTTATGGGGATGGTGGGTATGAGGAGTATCAATTGTGTTAATCAAAGATTGATGCACTGCCCTTCCAAACCTGGCTGCCAAGTCAAGTGCAGAACATTTAACAAAATTCAACGGGTTACTCCACGTAGCTTCCTTACAAATCTCTGGAACTGGCACATTTCTAAAGCAGGCTGAGGCGGCTGCCTGTGCCCTGGTGGAGTGCAGCTTCACATTCAGAGAGAGACGTTCACAAGACAATTAGGAACAGGTGGAAGTGCACTGTGTGATGTACTTAGAAAGTTTGAGAAGAATGCTGAGCCTTTTGATACAGCTGATGGCCACAAAGAGATGGTCTGCCTGGATATTAGAGCAGAGTTCTGGAGAAGTCCAGAGTGTGAAGTTCTTTTCTTCTTGGGAAGCCAACCAGTAAGGTGATTGAGTCGAGTGAAATTCTGAGACTACTTTGGGAATGCACTTGGGGTGTGGTCTCATCACCACTTTGTCCCTGTGAAATGGAGCATAAGGCAGTTTAGCCATAACAGCTTAGATCCTGCTGATTCTTCATGCTGATGTATGACAACCAAGAAAACCATTTTGATGGTAAGGTGGTACAATGAACATTCTGATGGAGGTTCGAAATGAGGTTCCATGAGCCACAAGCGGACCACACTAAGGTCCTGGGTGAGAGTTGGGTCTCTAACCAAGGAATAGGCATGGAGAAGGTCCTTGATGAATCTTGACACCGTGGGTCATAAGAAAATAGAATGCAACTGAACTGGCACATGGTCCACTCATTACTGCTAGATAGACAGAGAGCGTCTTGACGGTTTCAGAACCAGCACATAGTCCAGGATCCTGGGGTTCAGTGCTTTGACTGGATTCACCTTGGTTTGAGTCACCCATATGGAAAACCTTTTCTATTTCCACAGAGTAGGTTCTTCTTTCCTGGTCTGCATCAGAATTTCCTGTACTTGTCTGGCGTACCTGTCAGTGATACTATTTCAAGCAGTATCCAGGCCATCAGGCGCAGGGACTGTGTGTCTAAGTGCAGTATCTGACCCTGGTTCTGAGACACTATGTCCAGGCAAATGGGAGGTTGGTTGGATATCTAGAATAGATCTGATAGTGTCATGCTGGCTGAGACAATTTTGGCTATCATGGTAACAGTAGCCCTGTCTCATCTGATCTGGGTAATATCCTGGGGAATCAGAGGAATCTGTGGAAATGCAATGGAGACTACTGTATATTCTTGAGGCAGATCGTCCTATTGTACCTATGAAGCAATGAAGCCACTTCTGTTTGTAAAAGGCTCTCATGAGAATGGTCCCTGAAGAGGCATGGGGAAAACTGTGGGAAGAGTAGGGAGAGGAACTGGATGGTAAAGTGGTCAGTGATATCTAGCACCCATTTGTTGGTGATGAGATCTGACCATGCCTGGTGAAATGAGGCAAGATGGCTTCCGAAAGAAGTGCTGCTCATTTGACTGGTCATGGTGCAGCTCTTGAACAAACCATCAAATTTGCTGACATATGGATGGACGATGTGCATGTGGCCTGATTTGAGGAGTGTCAACAGGCTCTACCATATCTCAGGTGCTTCTTAGACTGCTAATATGACTGTCTATGTTATGACTTGGTCCTGCCATGAGGGCAGGGGACTGGACACGATGACCTCTCGAGGTCCCTTCCAGCCCTAGAATCTATGACTTCATCCACTGTCTCTGCTGATGTTCTTGTTGAGGGCAGTATGGTTTGTGGTATATCGGAAATGTATAGATTCCTAAGGACCATTTATGGGGAGAGCAATGTTGGCTGGTCCGTGGATGGTTTGTCAATTTATGAGACTTTTTGGAGATAACTGAGGTCTGTGATCTATACCAGGAGATCTTGGAATACTTTAAAATCACCCCATGGATATTTGGGCTGGGTTGACTGTCAGCTGATGAGGAGGATAAATCTTTAAAGGGTAAAGACAGGAGCTGCTGTACTTGTACCCCCGACCCTGTTCTTCCTGGTAGTCAAGCAACAGTGGCTGAGCCAGTGATGCCATTGGGGAGACCTCTCTCTCTGAGTGGCTCTTTGATGCTTGGGACAGTAGGTGCTGGTTGTGGTCACACCTCTGGTGCAAGGGTTGGCGGGATGCTTTTGATACGAATCACAGTGCCAGTGTAGTCTGCTCCATCTCACTTGCTGCTGAATGAAGCCTAGGGGGGTATTGTCTGGGTCTCTCTGTATGAGATGATGTAGAGCTCTTCCTTGAGCTCCTTCCCCTGTTGTTCTAGGAGTTCCCTTCCAGTGCCTTGCTCTGAGATCTGGGGCAATGCCTTTGATGTTAAGCTTCTGGATGCATCCAACACCATGTATGACATCAATGTGGATGTCAGAGCCAGCTCTTTGTTCAGTGCCAATTTCTCTGTCAAAGTCTTAAGCATCAACTGCCTACTTCAGGCGTGGGGAATCTTTTTTCTAATCAAGGGCCATAGATCCACAGAAAAAATCATTTGCGAGCCCACACAGCCCCGTGGGGGGGCTGTGGTTCCTGGCCAATGGGAGCTGCAGAGCTGGTGCTGAAGGCAGAGCACGGCGCTTCCCTGATCGCTCCTGTTCCTAGGGGCTGCAGGGACATGCCAGTCGCTTCTGGGAGCTTGGCCTGGCAACCCTAGCTTCCCCCCCGCAGCAGCGTGTGCAGTTCCAGCCCTGCGAGGTGGGGAGGGCGCCAAGGCTTGGGGTTTCCAGCCCGCAGCACGGAGACTTGCCTCGCGCCAGATGAAATGAAGCAGTGCGCCGAATCTGGCCCATGGGCCACAGGTTCCCCACCCCAGCCTACTTGATGGTCCATTGGACTGTGCTGGCTTAACCAGTAAAGGGTCCTGGAACCTGGGTCTTCAAGGTCCAACATGACTCTTTTACGGGTTTAAGAATTGGAGCTTCAGTCTTGTCTCTCTAGACTTCTTTCCGGGTCTGGGTGGAGAATGAATAGCAGACTAAGTACTTGCTGGGTATGTTGGCTGAATAGGTACCTGCTATGTCAAGTCTTCGAGCAGAATTCAATTAATCACAGGATGTGCAAGGCTTAAAGCCTGTGGATTTTGAGTCCGCCATCTTGAGCCCTTGTACTAGAGAAGTGGGGGTGTCAGGTGAGCAGAATTCAATCCAAGTGGAGTTTAGTCAGTCCAAGATTTTAAAATGAAGAAACTAAAGGCTGTTCTGAAGATTCTTCAGAAGATCTGAAAGTTTTTGACAAGATAGCTGATGCCAGAGCACCAGCAGGTAAGACATTTCCAAGTTCCATCTCACTAGCACAGGTAGCAAGAGATAACTGAAGGAGCGACACAGATCCCACCTTTTATGCCCTCATGCAAGACACAAGGAGGCTCAAGGTGCATGTGTGGTCCCAGTGGACGCTGCTGGTGAAAATAATCTGGTTTCATGCACATAAAGCACATATGCACCTACAGCGGAACCCACACTGACATACACCTCTACTTCGATATAACGCTGTCCTTGGGAGCCAAAAAAATCTTACCACGTTATAGGTGAAACCGCGTTATATTGAACTTGCTTTGATCCGCCGGAGTGCGCAGCCCCGCCCCCCCGGAGCACTGCTTTACCGCGTTATATCAGAATTCGTGTTATAATCGGGTCGCGTTATATCGGGGTAGAGGTGTACTTGAAGAACAAAGCTTGCACTGAAATTCAATTTTTTAAATTGTGGATACATCTCTATTGATCTTCAATTTTACAACATATAGCTTTTGAACCTAATTTAAGACCCTCATACTGCAAAGAATATACACCAATGAATTTATATTTATGCATAAATTAAGCATATGTGTAAGTCTTTTCAAGTCTGGGGTCCTAACTGGCAATATTCCATTAAGATAGTGAAAATATTCTGGTCTCTAGAAAGTCCTATTTCATGGTCTGGACCTCACCAGCTTGAAAGAGAACCTTTGATCATATCAGTATAAAATTACTTTTTAGCAGTCTAGCTAAGATTTCTGGTATTAAAAGTTATTTTTTGATATTTTATGAATTTAAATAACTAGATTTACAAAAGCTCAGCCTGCATTTTACCAACAAAATCAAAGTGTTAAAACAGTCAATATCAGAAAAAAAACACTCCCTGGCTACTTTAAACCATCAATGACTTTGAATAAAAAAGGCTACCAGTGGGAAGGGGAATTAATCTGTTTATAAAAGACAAGAAGTTCACATTTTCCATCTGGCTAATTTTAAAATCTAATTTCACGTTTTAGTTTTTACTTCAGTGGACAGCACTTCACTAAACTCTTTATAAAGAGATTTAGTATTAAAACTTAAGGAAAGAATTTGGAGAATTCGTATGTTCAAAAATTTTAGTTGCCCAAAAATAACACACACTTTTTTTTATATTATATATATAATATAATAATATATCAGGATAATAATATATCAGGATTTTCATTCATTTTATATATATATATATAAAATGAATGAAAATCCTGATATCACTGCAACGACATACAGAGAGAGAAAATTAAGGGACATCATTTCATAAGACATCAAAAATAAATTCAGTTCCTTAGGTGGTTTAAGAGAAAAGTTATTGAACAACAGCAGTTTTGTGCGAGAACAGGACATTTAGATGAAGAATACATTCAGATATTTGATTACAGTAGTAGCAGTAGTTATTTATACTACAGTAGTGCTGAGGAATTCCAATCAATGGCCAAAGTCCCATTATGCTAAGACCTATGTGAACATGTAGTAAGAAGAGAGTCTTTGTCCAGACATTTTATAATCTAGATTTATATGGGAACAGGTGGAGGAATCCCACAGTGAAGAGGGATGGATAAACTAAAGTTAGCATATTTTTGCGTAACAAACAGTACTGTTTACCACCTATCCAACCATTTTCAGATAGTAGTACTTTTGCTTCAGAAGTGTTTATCATTTATACAGCCTGGACAAGTTATTTTCTGCATAGTAGAGTCAGCTGTTTTGGTTTTTATCAGTGCATATCTTTTAATAACATTGTTTGATCTCATAAGAATACAAAGGACAGGGGGAACCTATGTTCCACTGGAAACAAAACAGCTGGTAAGGTTTAGGATTATGAGTTTGGGAATTTCAGGCCATACACCAGATCATCCTTGATCCATGGTTTTGCATGTGTGTAACTAGAGATTTAATTTGCAGCTCATAAACCAACACAGGGTAGTATATGAAGCAACAAATACTTCTTCAAAACCTTTTCCATAGTGTTATGCTTCTGTTCAACTTTATACAGAGTTGGTTTTGTGTGATGAATTCAAGTGTAACATACAAAAAGCAAATGTTTAGTCTATTGCCAGTTGATGTCTGCATTTTATTTTTGAAAATTCATTTTTATAGTTACTTTCTAAACTTCCAAAGCCTACAGATATTTTAAGTGCTGTAATGTTTTTGAGCACAATAGTAGTAGGAATAAAATAATACTTAGGAACTTTTTTATATTGTATATATGCTATCAGAACATCCCAAAGCACTGTTCAAACACCTATTAAAGTGTGGCCTTTTCCCCTCTAGGATGGGAAAACTGCCAATCTTGGTCTGTTTAAAGGAAGATAATTTTATTTTATGTTAAGCTCTGGACCTTTTAGGAACCCCAACTGACTTTGCTTTTTCTTCCTCTTCACGGGTAGAATTCTCTCCCTCTGCACACCTAAGTTCATACATCAGCAAAGATGGGACCAGCTGCCACCACAGCAGCAGCACCTGGGGCAAGAGACTGACTGAAAAGAAACAGAAGCTACTTCAAAGAGACTGGGAGGAGTATCGGGGAGAAAAGGAAGGAACACATATCCCCACCACAAAAGTCTGTGGGAAGTGTGGGGGAGGGCTGGGGAAAAAATTAGGAGTGGGGGGATGATGCTCGGATAGGAGAACACAACAGGCCAGTTACAAACCCCCACTTTCCCCACAAAACCATACCAAAGGCCTGCCAGACACAGCTGCAGTGTTTCAACTTCTGCACAATTCCTACTGCTATCTAACACTTAGGACTGATGTTACTGTAACTGACCTAGTGGGCTCTTCTGCACTACCCTCCCCAAACAAACAAACAAACAAACTAACAAAACTCTCTCCACAGCCTTCCCCCTAAGTCTCCTAGGGCTGTTTCTTTTGAGAAAGGTGCATCTTCTTCAGGAAGCCTTTGCTAACCCAGGTGCTATTCCAGCTCGCCCTATCCCTGCTGATGCACAAACCCATATGAGCAAGAGATAGGGCTGCTATCTGTGAAAATGAAGAAAAAGGAAGTGGTGAGTCAAGGGCCCTTTAAGATACAAACAAATTAAATGTGATCAGACCAACCCACAAATACTTCAAAAAGAGACTGAGTTTGGCAGAAGAGGCAAGTGATTTTACCCAGGCAATACAGCAAAGCGAAGCAGTGTCACATCCATAAGTAGAACCCAGGTCTGCAGTCCAACTCTTGTGCTCTAATCACAAGATCATACTGCTCTAATATATAGAAAGCATGCCCTCTGCTCCTCTTACCTGGTCATTTTCTTCTTCCTCATATACAGAATCAGGCTGTATAACTGCACTGTCTAAATCAGTGCAAGCCAACGTTTCAAAGCAGTCTCTAGTATTCTCACTGCTATTAATATCATTATCTTTAGTAACATCATCCCTAAAAGAGACAGAAACAAGCAGCTCAGAAGAGCTTACAATAGCCTATGTCATGGCTTCACATGTTCAAAAGAGTTATTGAAAGTTATTTTTATTTAAAAATCCTGACATTTTAAATAATTTTGAACATTACAGATTATTTGCAACAAAACTATCCTGAAACACAAAATGACTGGCACTACCTGGAGAGTTAGGTAACATGTCAAAGGGTAATACATTTGGAGCTATTTTAATAAAACTATTTAGAACAAGGAAAAACAAAATTTATTGGAATAGTATTTATTTCATGGATATATATGTATTTTCTAATCAGTTGACATTCTAATGACCATTAAGTAGTACACACACTGGCATAGATGTTTCTTCTGTAAGAAGAATCTTACACAAGAATTTTGACCATACAGCCAACCATTTATCCATTGATTGAAATTTAAACCAATCATTTTAGGTTGGATAACAAAAGAAGTATCCTTCCAGTTATTAATGGTGAGATCCATAGTAGTAATCAAGGTACTGGCAAGCATTTTTTACATTAAGCACAGAGGCCAGTCAGACATTCACTACCTGCTACAACATGTTGCCATTATTCATTAGGACACTGAAGGCTAAGAAGACGAAGGGTTTGTATACACGGTGGATTAATTCACACCAGAGCGGTGTAAATTCTAGTGTGCACTAGCATGTTGTGCATTAACTGGCCGGTGTGGACCTTGCTGCTGTGCACTGAAATATTCCTAGTGCATATTAATATAGTACTGTTTGAAATGGAAACATTAACACTCACTAGGGAAACTGTCACATGGACCAGTTGGTGCACTAGTCTGCACCAGGAGGTGTAAATACCAGCGTGCACTAGCATGTTGCGCATTGTGTATACAAGCCCTAAGTTGCTGACATTCACTTCTTAGATATCAGTTTTTGGTTTATAATAGAACTGGATTAAACTAAGCAAACCATAGTTTAAAAAAATATCACTAGATGAAACCTTTTACTCAGTTGGTATTTGAGACTTTTATGTTTCACCATTTAGGAGATTAGCAGTTTCTTCCATTTCTACCAAATGTATCGCACCTTGTAAAACCCAGGCATGGAGTTTTGAGGTTTAAGAAAAAAAAAAAAAAAAGTCTCTCAAACAGAACAGGATCAAGATTTATCTGAGAGGATTGAGAAGATTAACTGTCCCCTCAACAGCATTATTAAAGCAACTGTTAATTACCTTAGCACTACACCCATTAAGTTTGCCATTCACAAAAATGGGGGGGTTGATTATAGACCAGGGGTAGGCAACCTATGGCACACGTGCCAAAGGCGGCACGTGAACTGATTTTCAGTGGCACTCACACTGCCCGGGTCCTGTCCACCGGTCTGGGGGGATCTGCATTTTAATTTAATTTTAAATGAAGCTTCCTAAACATTTTAAAAACATTAATAACTTTACATACAACAATAGTTTAGTTATATATTATAGACTTATAGAAAGAGACCTTCTAAAAACATTAAAATGCATTACTGGCACGCGAAACCTTTAATTAGAGTGAATAAATGAAGACTCGGCACACCACTTCTGAAAGGTTGCCGACCCCTGTTATAGTCCCAAAACTGGTAGATGCAAAAAAGCTCCCTCCAAAAAAATTCTTCTTACCTTCCTTCCATTTACTAGAACTGTGTGCAAAATATTTTACATATTCAGATATATGCTTCTAATAAATTGTGGAGAATTAATATAGAATTGTGAAACACTCCAGAATTTTTGAACAGAGACAATTATTTACCCCACATATACTGCATACATGGAGGCAGTATTCATGTGATAAACTGCAGCACTATGTGATAAAAATATATCATGAACCTTTGGCTGCTTCACCTTTTCTCTTTCTACCCCCTCTGCATCCAGGGGCTTATTACAACATACTAACCTGCTGAGCAGCTTCCAACAGCCTTTAACAAGCGCTCTCCCTGTATCAGATGTCCAACAAGATGGGTTGAAAGTTTAACAAGTAACTATTCTCTTCGTTTTTAAATTAAGCTTTGTGCCAGTATTCTAAGTTTTCAATAATATGTTCTCTGAATCATACACTTTTACTTTGCATGTTTTCTTTGTGTTTTGGCCTTGTACATAGTACAAATAATCCACTGGCTGCAGTTTTTAAAGGGCTCATGATGCCTCTGGAAGGAATGTTATCATAGAGTGTCTATTAATCCTCAGTGGCTAGGATGAATACAAGTGTTGAAATGCAGCACCAGTGCCAAAAACGTCTATCGGTTTCAAGTTTAAGATAAACAAGGGAGCCTGCACCCCTGAGATGCAAGCCTGGCCATCCACTAAAGCGCTCATGATGTATAAAAGGGGAGAAGCTTGTGGACAGAAGGACTTTCAGACAATTATACAATTTTACTTATAAACTAATCTATGGAACTTTTAGCTTATAAAACTAAAATTCTGTTATAATAATTTGTCATCTTTGGAAAATATAAATTACTTGTAATTGTTCTCTGAAGGTTTTATAACAAGAGTACTGAGACAGATATTGCACCACATGCAGTATCTTTGGGGTGCATTGTTTTAAATGAATGGTTTATGTATGGCTGTGTTCCACCCCACGGAGGAGGGCTACCATAGCTCCTCCTGGAATCAGAAACAGTGGGTGGTGTAGGCAAATCAGCCAGGTTGTAACCCCCCGCAGAGAGGTATCACCTCCTCGGGAGGTTCACATCTATACATTGAAACTAGATTCTCCAGAGAGCAGCAGACAAAGAAAGGATTTTTGAACAAACAGCTTGAGTTTAAACTGACTCAAGGCCTTCCTTCTCATCCAGCAAATGAATAGGACCTTCTGTCCAAAAGGCCAATGCAAGCAGAAGGGTTGGAAGGACTTGACTTTCTCAGCCCCATAAGACTGATGGGTGATATCTGGTAAGCTGTTTAGCATGTGTGTAGGTTATTTTGTTGTTTTAAGGTAAAAGAATTACAGCGAAAAACATATTAAGAATAAATGTGCTTACTTAGAAGGAGCCGTGTGGTAACTTATAACTGCAGGCAATAGACATGTCATAGACTTCAGAGAGAAAGGAAAGTGCACGCACTGGCCTGTTTAAGTGGTCTGGATTGGTGGGGATATTGCAGTACAATCCAGGGTCCTGTGCAGTCTTAAAACCCAGGCCAGGCGGGAGTGAAACATGGCGACCGCTAGGAGCCAGGTGCCTTAAGTGGGTGCCCTTGGCGTACCACACAGGGGGAATACTGGTGCAGTTACCCTAAAACTGTGAAAATTAGTATCTCCAGTCCCATGTCTCTCTGCAGGTTGTGATTTTTCAAAATGGGAGTGTGTTTTTTATAGTAATTTGATCAAAAAATAATTTTAGCTTGTGTGCGTGTGTGAGAGAGTTTTAAGTAATTTACTGCTCATGTGAAGTTCTTGATTAAGAGGGTGGGCAGAAGTGCAAGCTTCCACACACTGCCTTGCCCATCACCTCACCTGGAATCAAAAGAGACTTCTGCCAGGAACAACCAAAGCTAGGGGTGACAGAGCAATTTAGGCTTTATGCCCATTCAATCATTAGAACAAAAAAAATCTATGGCCGAGAGTCCTAGTGTCAATTATGATTTGTCTAGAAATCTAGAATACATAACGGCCTCCCCATTGGCTTGTGTGCATCATACCCTTGAATGCCTCTCACTTAAGTACAAAACGTGCAAGAAGAGATCTATTAAAAACACTTACTTTTAGAGCAAAGAACAGCAACAAATGGAATTTGAGTTCATTTAAGGCAAATTCAAGTTTATAAACATACAAAACTTCTATTGTGGCTTTTTAGCAAGTCTGAATTCAAATATATGTCCCTAAGCAATGCATTAGAGAGAGAAAAATTCTTACTGGTTGTTAGATCCTTCCTCATCCCTATTAATATTTTTTGCTTCATTGTTACAGACCAGTCTGTGTTGCTGTAAATTCTTAAGATCATCATCTATGCTGCTCTGCAGATCGAAAAGGTGCTGCTCCACAGCTGCTCTAATTGTTCTTTCTAAAATGCTAACAAATAAAAGTCAGAGAATTAATGTTAAAGACATATTTTTACTTTTCTTGGCATCAGTGGATTTGTGCGGGCAGAAAATAGAAAAATCAGACCCTTAGGAGACCCTAGGCTCCCCAATACAGCAAGACAAGACAAAACAAAAGAGACTCGCTAATCTCTCAAATACGACCACAGCTGTAACTGGAGTTATTTGTTACAGAGTGGTAGCCGTGTTAGTCTGTATCAGCAAAAACAATGAGGAGTCCTTGTGGCACCTTAGAGACTAAAATTTATTTGGGCATAAGCTTTTGTGGGCTAAAACCCACTTCATCAGTATTTGCTTACTTAATAGGATTTTAGTTACAGACAAAATGATAGGCAAGACATTTATATAATTTATTATATTTACAGCATGGTAGGGGCCAAGAGACCTCAAACAGATACCTCATAGGGCCAGACACTGTATAAACATAGGTTATGAAAATCCCAGCCAAAAGGGCTAATAATGTAAAAAAAGATAAGACATAACAGGTGAATGGGACAAATAAGGTGGAAAGATGGGAGAGTAACAAAACAGTGTATTTTAATACAGACTAGCTGTGGCAGCAAGTCTTTGCCAACTAGCAGAAGATAAGATGCAAACTTCTAAAGAAGGGCCCCTAGCAGGAGTCACAACAGTTTTTTCTAAACTCCTTCACTCCCATCTATTCTGGAACAATTTGTGTTTACTTTTGATCTGCAATTATATTTGCAACCCAGTTGAACTTGGGCTCACACTACCAATTAGAAGAAACCGTAAAACTGCAGGTATGAATGCAAGTACCTAATGACAATTTCGGAGTTACACCAGAGTTTATAAAGCACCCATCCAAAGAAAGTGGGGGGGAAAATGCAAACAGGATATTTAGGAACATAGGTATTACCATACCGTGAAAACCTATGGTTCCGTGTCTAGTTCAGAACAGCATGCATAAATACAATGAGCTTCTTTTACTTCTGAATGCTGAATTACATTTCATAAAGGGTATATTCAGTACTAAAAGTCTGGTGTATAAATTATTGTGGTCACATGTATTTGACTTATCTGTTTTGAAAGCAGGCATGCCAATTATGGCACAGACTGGTAAAAGCAAAACACTGGGATACAAAGACTTTATATATTAGTTATACTTACTCTGCAGAGGCTGGCAAGATGCTTATGGGAGAGAGATGAGCACTGTAATAAAGAAGAAGAAATTGGTTATCTTCACAAAGACGTTCAACACTACACAAATATTCTGGAAGACAAAAGGGAGCTTTGAGGATATTAAAAAAATTGAATCAGCTCAAAGAAATACACATATGCATGCAGTAAACACATTGGCCAGCAAGAGTATTGCTATGTGCCATGGTCCCAACCTCAAGGGAAACAAGGAAAAGCTGGACCAATATTTGGATAGAAGCGGTCTGAAACACCCATATATTGCAGAAAGTTGTGTCAGCAGCAATTCTGTAGTTGTAAGTAATTGAAGAACCCATACCCCAAACACTTTAGGGAGCAGTGAGCTGCTATACATGCAGTCTTTCATATGAGAGGTACTAATCATTTGCTCTTGAAAGATTGAGAGATGCTTTACATAATATAGATGTTAACCTCAGAGCCCACAGCAAATTCCAAAACATTCTGCCTACCTTGCTTCCCTCTACAGTTCCAGTTCACTAAGGTATTCTTCACTCCCTGTGAAACTATTGCATAATTTTACTGTGCACTGTGGGAAAATGCTGCAGCCCACCCCAGAAACAGCTGCCATTTAAGTGCAGACACTTACCTCACAGGTTTTCGAGGCTTAGTTACCTGCTATTAAGCACTTTGCATTTTGGTGCTTTTCATTCAAAGATTTCAAAGTATTACTGTGAGCATTGTTGAATTGAGAAGTATACTAAATGCCTGAGCAAGGTATACCACTCAACCAAACACAAAAACATTTTTTCCTTTGCAAATTCTAATTACAAAGCTTCAATTTTGCATACTATCACAAATAAAATGATTGCTCCAAAACAATTTTTCAGACAGACTTGCATAAATATGCTTGTAGTGAATTGAAACAAAACTAAGGTCTACTTTAAATGACAATGACAGTCACAGCCTTATACTTTTCTCATGGTCAGTGATAAGGATGTGATCACATACACAAACAAGACTAGAGAGAAATGCCAACTTTATTTAAACTAAAAAGAGGATGGGGAAAAGGAGGGGGCACTTATCCCAAGCTCTAGGCACTCCACACACCATACAGAAAAACAAATTCCAGTAGCTACTTCACCATATAAGAAAAATGAACCCGCAATCAGAAAAAAATTGGTGATCTGATGCCAGATACAACCAAAATGTACAGTGGAAACCCTAATGTATTAGTGGAAACATTAGTACCTCTCCTTGCAATTATATTAAGAAGATTCAACTGAAATCCCACCAACATTGGTCAGCATTATATGGCATCAGTGTTCACTCTTAGCTCAGGCTATCTTCCTATTGACTTTACCATAGGTTGAATACATCTGGGAGTGCCCAGCTCACACTTGTTGATACTGGCTAATCATAAGGTTAATATTATACTAGCTAGCTGCTCAATACCTACTGTCACATAGGTTAGTAAGTAGCTTGGATTAACTATCCAAACAAGTAAAGATTTCCTGTATTTCCTTCCCCCAACAGGATGTGGTGGAAAACAGGATTACATGAAGGAAAGGACTCTCTACTGATGGTTTCTGACAGAAGGAGGGGAAAAAACAAGGATGGTTTTGGCCTTATTAATAGCTGAGATTGATATGACTTGTATATTGTCAGTGTGTAAATATAACACTTCAATAAATTAGTTAGCACTGTACAAGGATGGGAATTTAAACAAGGCTGGTGCATTGACTGGCTTTTAATTTTTTATTAAAGGGTAGTCAATTTTGCAGCCAGTTTTTAGTGAAAGGAAAAACAAATCCATTTCCAGTATGCTTAAACAACACTGGTGGTTCTGAGGTACCATTTTAGACAGATACTCACGTTAAGCTCAGGAAAATTAAAACATACCTGCTTTACAGGCTTGATCCCGCATCCACTGATTTCAAAGATGCAGGAACAAGCAATATATACCCAAGCCTTCCAACATTAATTTCTTCCCAATGCTTTTGGGATGAAAGAGGCTAGTTTTGAATTTATTTTTTAGGTGCACAGTTAAATTTCATTGACATGAAGGGGAACAATAATTCAACTCAACCCTACCACCCACTCAAAGTGTTTTGAGTTTTTCTATCAGCAAATTTTATTTTGACAATATTTAAGTAGAAACATTTGGAAAACAAAGCAAAAATGACACAGTTGGGGGAGGAACAGGAGAACAAAATGGGGAGAAATTAAGACCCATGATAAAAATAAGGATAGGTGAGGAAGATAAGCAACAATTTCAGGGGTGGGAATGATAAGAAATAAAAAAAAATAAAAACACAATTAATATATTTTACTTGACAATCACTACAGAGTTTTTGTAAAAGCTATTTTACATGAACAGATTTAATTAGTAAACAGCTCTTTTAACAGATATTGATATATTTTACACCTCTACCCCGATATAACGCGACCCGATATAACACGAATACTGATATAATGCAGTAAAGCAGCGCTCCAGGGGGGCGGGGCTGCGCGCTCCGGCAGATCAAAGCAAGTTCGATATAACGCGGTTTCACCTATAATGCGGTAAGATTTTTTGACTCCCAAGGACAGCGTTATATTGGGGTAGAGGTGTATATTATATTCCATCCTTCATCTTGAAATGTTTTACAAATAATAAACAAATCAGTTCACCATTAAAATATAGTCACCTCTAGGATGGTGGGTAGCAGCTAAGGAGACAATCAGAACATAGCTCACTGCAAAACACTAGTGGGAGGAGGGAAGCAAGGAAAATTTTAGTCAAGGGCTCTAGTGCCAGTACCATCTTATGAAACTGTGATGACTAGAGATCTTTAATGTGCACACAGAGCTTCATATAGATTTTTGTCTGTCCACCTTCAAATTACAGAAGGCTGTGTCAATATTTTTGGGATTCAAACTAGTGATTCCAAAGAGTCCAAATTATTTCAGACATGATGCTGAGACCACCAAACCCTCCAGCTCTAAAGGGCAAACTTCACGTCCTCCACCCCACGCCACTTTATATCATTCAGTAGTGCTCTTAATACACATCTAGGATGCACTTGTGTTACTCAGCAGAAGATGTGCATAAATCAGCACTATTCCAAAGCCTGAAGAATCCTCTTATTTTTAAAGGAATCTCTTATGGCTCCAACTCTAATCAGTTTAGCAAGTTAGCACTTTTCAAAAAGTGTATCAATCTTAGTTCAAAATATATCACACTTCAGAACCTGCTACCACAGTCAAAAGAATTCTTGCGTGTTGTAAACTACATGATGGCTTGTATACAGAGTCTTAGTGCAGAATGACACAGCAAGAGACAAAAAGTAAACATATCTTTAGGTTTGAGTGCGCTACCATGTTTTGGCAACTAAGGAACGCCTAATAATTGATACCATCCCTCTGTTCCTGTCCACAAATAGCCATGTTAAAAAGATGCAAATTAAATAACTAAAAAAAAAATCAGATTTTTTCTTAATGCTTTTTAGTGATTGCATTTTTATAGTTCATTATGTTTACACAATATTGTTTCATACTGTTTTATAAGCCTCCCCAAGAGTAAATATTTAGTCTTTATATAGCATTTCTAACTTAAAGAAGTCTGTTATTTCGAATCATTCCAAACTAGCATTTTTAATTCATTTACCTGTGCAGCAGAACTTTGCAGGCCATTCTGATTATTTTTGCTATTCCAAACGAGCACTTCATGTAAAAATACTTCATTTGAAAAACAATAAAGTATGATGTTGGCTGTTGACTATGCATACTGCTTGTTCGATTTCTATGGCTGCTTGTCAGACGGTACTTCTGGAGTGCTGCACTAAACCCTGCAGTCTAAATAGAAATAGACTGCAACATGAGGTCACTACTGACAATAAGCTGCCCAATCAACACTTTAAAGCTTTCCTAGTGTATATTTCACACTACTTATTCTGGGCATGAAACATGGGCGTTTGTTGTATGTTGACCTAAATATTATAATCCATTTTCTAGATTTTTTTTTAATATGGTCAGAAACAGTACAAGTAGAAAAGCAAGACAATGTATTTATTCAATATGCCCTACTCCTCATAAACCAAGGGCAATATTAAATTGCTTTATTAAAAGTGTCTAATGTAATAAATACCACACAGTTTATAGGTACAGAAGAGTAACTTCTTTTTGAATTTTATGCAAAGAAGAGAGATGTTCTAGAACTTACTATCTTTCCTGCATCTCTCTTTGACAACCCCATGGAATACACAAAATAGTTTTTCAGCAGTAAAAACAGAATGAACCTAGAACTTTTAGGAATGAACTGCAAAGAGTAAACAGCAAGCATAACTGTTGAAAAATAAATGTTGAAAATTCTGCATAAATTTTAATAGATGAGGATTTTAGTGATTATCTCAGCAAGGTCTCTTTAAAATTAGTTTGTAAAAGTAAGTTAGCAAACAACTTATGAAAGTCAGCACTAGCAGAACAGATGAATTGAAGTGCCCTGGTGATAGGCTTCTGATGATACATTAGAAAGAATAAGAATAAGGCTTCTAAATATGTAGTGTCACCTACCGTACAAGTGTTCCTCTGACTGATTAATAACCCATTTTACCCAAAGATTATTTGACTGTTTAATCTAGGTACCACTTTCAAACAGTCACTAAATCAGGCTGTATTAGTGATGGCTGTCCATGTTTTCAAATAATAAACACACAGAAAGACCAGAAATAGCATTAAAGCCATACATTCAAAAGAAAATAGTCAAAAAGGAGTAAGAGGAGGAAAACAGTGCACAGCATTAAATTTAATTATAGCACGTTATATTCAAAATTATTAAAATGAATTTCCAATTAATGGAGTCTAACGTAGGTGCCACATTACCCTTAATCTGATGAACATACCACCTCAGCCTCCCTTTCCCTCTCAAGGAGTTTTTGCAGATAGGCTATAAGGCAAAATGTTGAGCTGTGATTGTCAGTCTTTGATATCTGGTTCCCAAAAAGCTAACAAAAACTCTCATTCAGAAGTTTATCATGTTTAAAGGTAAGTTTTTTCCCCTCTTAAAAACCTGATACAACAGTGAAGAAAAAATCTCAAAATAACTAAAAACACACACTTAATATATGCTTTAGATCCTCAAAAGAGGAAGAAGCCTAGGTATATCAATGTTTACATAACTACAACACAAGAGTACTAAGCACCAGGCAGGAAGAAAGGGACTGGGGAGTGATACATTAATTACTTGCACTTTTGATGATGAAGTAGCCACTAGCTAGTTTAGTATATTTATTATAAGCAGAGTTGGTAGCACTGCCTATTAAGTAGCAAAGAGTCCTGTGGCACCTTATAGACTAACAGACGTATATACCGATGAAGTGGGTATTCACCCACGAAAGCTCATGCTCCAATATGTCTGTTAGTCTATAAGGTGCCACAGGACTGTTTGCTGCTTTTACAGATCCAGACTAACACGGCTACCCCTCTGATACTTGCCTATTAAGTGTCATCTGACATTTGCCATTACAAGACCCTATTTTCAGTTGCTTATAAAACTTTGCCAAACTTTAATCATTTGAGCTGAAATTTTCCATTCCAGGTGTCTGCTACAGGCTGAATTATTTTGGAAATTTTCAGCCAAAATAGTTCCCATCTTTCCAAGAATGAGGCTAGGAAAAAATATGTTTTTGCCCATGTTAAAGAATTCTGGCAACCTTTTCTTTCGTAAGACAAATCAAAACCAATCTCTTGTGCCCCCATGATCTGGAGCAGGGACCTGAAATTTGGTGGTGGTGGTGGTGGGGGGGCTATGCATCAGGGATGTGCCTTTTGCTATTTCCACGAAAGTCTGCCCTAATTTGGGCACCTCAGAAGTATTTGAAAAATCACAGTTCATATATGCACAGTCGAGACTTGCTTAACAGCTAAAATCGCCCAAGATTCTGTCTACACAGGACATTCTCCAGCCTGGGGCTGAGAATTTCCCTGCAACTGCAGCTCTGGGCTGCTGAGGACTATTAGGTTCTTGGTCCTGGCATCTGAACTGACAGCAGGGAGTCAGTCTCTCCTGTGTTCTCAATGACACCATCCAGTATGGAAGAGGAAATTGCCTAATTCAAATCCAGAAGGGACAGGAGCTGGACCTACAAAAGGAGGAGTTGGGGTGGCTGCGAGCTGGATGAAGGGGAGAACACTAGGCACCAACAGGTGTGGAAGGTGGGACAGGGACTGGCTGGAGAAGGAAACTGGGAGAGAGAACAAGTAGAGCAGGGGGAAAAGGGGAGAGGAGACAGAGCTGACAAGGAGCTGGGTGCAGGGGAAGAACTGGGACTGAATGAGCAAAGAGACTGAGACAAGGAGCTTGGAAAGGGGGTAGAATGAGATTGAATGAGGATCCAAGCGAAAGAAAGATCGACAGATTGGGACTGGGAGCCAACGGGGAAGGAGAATGTATGTGAGGGGCATGACTGGAGGCCAGGGTTGTAAAGAAAGACTGAATGTGGAATCAGGAGGGAGATGAGACTAGGACTGGCTGGGCAGGAAGATTAGATTGAAAAGCCTGAAAAGTAAAGACTGTGACTTACTAGGTGGGGAGACTGGGACTATGCTGAGGGGCCAAGGGGGACAGTTACGCTGTTGGCAGCAAATATCTGCAAAACATGTTGCTAATCTGTTGCATCCCCCTCTAGTGCTGGTCCACAAAGAGAAAGACAACGTACTACTGCTATGAGTTACCTAAGGAAGAGCTCCACGTAAACTCAAAAGCTTGCCTCTATCACCAACAGAAGTTGGTCCAATAAAAGATATTATCTCACCCACCATGTCTCTCTAATATCCTGGGACCAACACAGCTACAATAACACTGCATATATCAGTTACTCTGTTCACTCAAGTAGTACAGGTCTGTGTGGTGGATCTGAAAAGTTCCAACCCTGCTGATGACCCATGCGAGGGTCAACATGATAGAATGTCTGTTTCCAATTTGTGTGGGTAATTTCCTAGGTCTGTTTTTTGTTGTTGTTGTTTTTAAGAAATGTTAAACATCAAAACTTGCTAAGTCAAGTTCTCAGAAGTTAGGAAATGGCAGAAGTAAGGTTACCTATGCAGCCTGGGTTTGGCCCCTTGTGTGTATGTAGTCTTTAATTACATGACCACACACTATTTTCCCCCACAAAGAATAGAGGGTTAAAACTGCTGCAAATTTTTATATCCCATACTGCATGAAAAGAAATATGGTGACTCACGGGGTCTCCTAAAAAACCCTCTTCAGTTCAACACTCAATGAAAGAACTGGAGCAAGTATTTTCTTTTAATCCCTGTACAATCTTTTTGAAACAACATTAATAAGCTAATATCTTGCACAACACAAGACACCTAGAATTCCTGTTTGTCTTTTAGTAACCACTTCAGAATGCATTTGCTTGAAATGACAGAAGGGTCTATATTCAGGAACGGTATTATCAGAGCTATGTTCTCCAGACTATGATGTTCAAATTGCCTCTTCACACAGACAATCCATTCCTTAGGTCCAGTTAGACTAACAGTTTAATAACCTCTCCAGTTTTACTAGAAACTGTACATTTTTAAATGTAAACTATGAGAAATTAGTTTTAAGAGTCTGGTTATTTAATTGCCATAAAAATAAGAGTTTAGAGGATGCTTCAAAAAGAAAAAATTATATAAACAATCCAAATGTTATCCAATATTAAAGATTTTATTTTTAAAACAAAAAAGACTAGTTAGCACTACTGATTGACTCTTAAATTTTAGGATTGCTTTAAAAATTAGATGGAATTTGGGAGCTAACACATAATAGCTTAAAGATAAATATATTATTACACTACCTTCATATTTATAAATTCCAAACACATGTGAATAACTTATGGATACTACTACAATCACTTTAAACCTCTATTGGAACAAGGGATATTATTGAAGAAATTAAAAGTTGCTTACAGTACTTGCCCAGTCAATGGCTTTGGGGTTGTTGTTTTTTTTGGTTGGTTTTTATTTTTGGGCAGAGAGGTAGGGGGGTTTTTTAAGCAAGGTAAGCAACTACAATGTGATGGATAAGAAATATTAACAGCACAACAAATGTCATTTAAATTACAAAACAACACAAATGGGTTTCTTTTTCATTTGGCTGTTTTACCCTCTTTATTAAAAACCATTTACTTTAGCACAAGCATTCTTTCTATAAATTACTACAGCAAGTATGTCAATGTAGTTAAAGTGACACATCAACCTGGAGCCTTGCCAGTTTCAAAAGGTCGGTTTCTGGCACTAACCCTGTACCTAAATCCCCCCCTTCACCATTCTTTTGTTTTTTCCTTTTTCAGCATGCTTTTCTCTCCCCTGCTACTATGAGAAATGTCCCAATGGAAAACTGAGCACACATAGGAAGTTGTAAAAACAACTGCACACATAGTGCTATCAAATGCGTAAAGTAAAACTGAAAAAGCACAGAAAAAAATCTTAGACATTACCTGTGACAACAGTAAGTAAATTTTCAGATAGAAGTGTGATTTTCTTTTTTAAGTTGATGCGTCTCCTTTAAGGATCTGTCTTCGCTAAATAAAGGAGGACTTCCAATCCATTTCACTGCCCTCTTGCTAGACTCTGCTCCCCCAAACTATAATATATTAAATCTATAAAAATATGAAGCTTCTATATCTAAAACTATATATAAACAAAACTAAAACGTGCAAATGAAAAAGCAACCATTTTTTTCTTTAATATCCCATCCCATTTTCTGTCATACTCTGCTGCACTGCTTCTAATTTGGGTCCAATCTTGCAAGGAGATCTGTGAGGACACAGAAGCCTGCCCGAACAGAGACTTTTGTAGGATCAGGGCCTTAGTTAATCCCAGGACCTTACAGCTCTCTGTAAAGTACCATGCACACCTATGACACCTGTAGAAATCTAAGTGTCACATTTCCATTATAAATTTGTTTTCAATAATTTATAACCAAAGTTAAAATTCAATCCAAATGAAGTGGGGCAGATAATTTTTTTTAAACTACAATAAGTTGGCCATTTTTTGATGGATGGCCAATAAAGAATTTACCATTTTGGCTTGAGCTTGCATTCGATGCAGGCAAAACTCCCACTGGCTTCACTGGGAATTACACCTATTTGGATAATGCAGGACTTAGCTTTGTGTGTGTTCCTTCCAGCTATAATTTTTTTTTTTTTTTTTAAGGTAGACTTAAAAAAAAATAATTTGAATTTTATAAAATAAACCTGTAATTGTTGGCAATCACTACACATGCAACTCCCAGAGGTGGGAGCATCATCCACCTCTGAAGTCTGTAACAGGGGCTAAGTACCTATTATTTTTGGCAATGTTATCATGCATATAGAGAAACTTTCCATGCTTTACAAATACTAATGAATAAAGCCTCAGCCTACTTCCCTACTTCACAAGGGTGTTTTCCCCTTTTACACTTGAGCAAACTGTGCCATGGACTAAGTGACTTGCCCAAAGGAGATACAGCAATTCTCTATAATGACAGGGCCGAGGTCCATTAACTCAACCCCACGCTTTAACGATTAAGATCTCCACCTCTTTTTCTCCTAATAATAAAACGAGCATATAGAAGTTCAAAGGAGTTCCCCTTGAACAAACACTACTCCATTTTCTTTTTGTACATGTACTAAAAATATGGAACCATAATATAACACTACATATCTTGCAATATATGCATTCATAACATTCCATCAGGGCATAAGAATGTATTTTAATGACGTGCAAAAAAAACTACATTAAAAGAGATTGTTAAGGTTGCAAAGTCAAGCACTCAAGTTTGGAAAAGCCAGAATTAAGGTTGCTCGTGAAACCTTAGTTTGGGACCCTTGAGCATATGCATTATGGCACAGTCTTTAATTACATGATCATATACTATTTTTTCGACAAGACTCCCACCTCATTCAGTGTGCAGGAGGGACTTGGTCTCAGGAGGAATAGGTGATGTATAATAAAGGAAGATCCTACCAACAACAGCCATGGCTCTGTTGTTGAAGTTGGAAGGTATGTAGTGAATGAGGCAGGGAACTGCAGGAAGAGAAAGAATAGTTTCATGGTACGGCAGTTGAATGCTGCCCTGGAGAATGAGATTCTCTCTCTGCCACACAGTTCCTATGTGAGGCAAGTCACTTAAACCAAATTTTCCACAGGTGGCCACCAACTGCATATTCCTCATATTCTGGGTATCCAAATTAAGACCAGGGGCACAATTTCAAGAAGTACAAAGCATTCACAGCTGCAAGTAAAGTCGATGGGAGCTGTGCTTTGAACACAAAGTGCTATATGATGCTAAGGATTCTGAAAAAATCAGGTCCTAGGCATCTCAGATTGGGTATCCAAAATCTGTGGATTCTTTTGACATTAAACTTTCTGTGCCTCAGCTCCCCATCTCCTAAAATGGTCACCTCCTACAGGTTTTGTGAAGACTATTAATTGTTTGTGAAGCCCTTGGCTACTATAGGATGAGTGCCATATAAAAGCCAATGAGGAAATTAACAATTCTGTCTACACAGCAGGGTATTTACAGCATGCAGTAAATAAGGCTGAGGGCCATACATTGAACAAGAATGAAATAATGAACAGCTGCTCATTAATTTAGCACCATCCAGCCTGCACCCAAATGAGGCAGGGACCTGTGAAAAAAAATGCAGTATGTGATCATGGAAAGTCTGTATAATGTATACATACAAGAAAATCTCAATTCTGACATTTCCTAGCATTTGAGTGCTTGATTTTGCAACCTTAACATTTTTTTAACATCATTTGTGGGCAATTTCCTAGGTTTTTAAAAAGCAAACTGAAAAAACAAAACCTAATTCCATCATGTAGCATCATATTGACACTGACAAGGTTCATTAGCAGGGTTAAAAACCTTTAGATCCACCACACAGCCCTCTGCTACTTGAACTACTGGAGTAACTGATAGCACTAATAGTTTGTCATCTTCTACATAGACCAGCACAAGAGGGAGATGAGCCACTTGCAAATACCTGTAAAACACTTTAGCTATTTATAACAAACCCTTGGAAATAGTTTTCCTTATTGGATCCCTTCTCCCCACAATCATATGGACAAAAAATTAACCTGGCATTTCTTACACACTATGCAGTCAGGTTTGGTTTTCAAATAATTTAACAGATACAAACACATACTTCTATACAGATGTTGTAAATAAACAAGAAAAAACGGGGCAGAATGAATTTGAAGCTATCGAACTTCAGATTTTTAATTTACAAACCATTTCAAATAAACATTCACTCTGAAAATACTAGTTTACAATTTCCCTCCATTTCCCCCCAGATTTATGGAATTTAGCCTAACTTTAGTTCCATAAAATCATTATGGTTGAAAATGTAGGAAAAGTTCTCATTCCCCCCAAGTTTTACCACTACCACCGGTAGAAACTGGTAGAATCTCAAGTCTCCTTTCATACACACTGCAAACTAAATGAAGTGTAAAGAATATCAAATTCCTGAAGTTTCAACAAGAAAACGTCATCAAATGTAACTATTAAAAAAGCCACCATAAAAATGTGAAGCTTAGATGATGCTGTGGGAAACATATCTCTACCTCGTTGATGCTGTAACACTGCTGGAGTCCAAGATGCTCTCTGTCATATCATGTACCATATCTGGCCTTTCCTCAGGTTTCTCTGTGCTATCTTCTGGAAGTTCTTCAGTTTGCTCAAGCTTTATATCCTCTTCCTCCTCCTCCAAGAGCTCATTTATCTACAGAAAGATTAATAGGGTTTTGATAATTATTAAAAAAAAAATCAAATAATTTTACAGAGCTGGAAATATGTGGTGTTATGGGATATAAAACACTTTAAGAGAAAAACATCTTTTCAAATTTTTTAAAAAGTTACAAAACAAACTAGAAAGGAAGCAGCCCAAACCACGCCTTTAAAAATATAAATGCAGAACAGTCTCCACTGCTAAATAAGCCACTAAAAATTTCATTAGAATATAAATTGAAAGAAAGCACTGTAAAGCAGTAAATCAAAGGATGAGGAGTCAGGAGATCTGGTATCTATTCCCTTATCTGCCACAGATGTAATGTGACACGGCGCCCACGTTTCCCATCCTCGAAAATGAGGATGGGAAAATGCTTACCTACTTCACAGGGTTTTTCAAGATTTATTCATTAGATGTCTGAAAAGAACTTGAAAATCCTAGAAATGCTTGGACTTCTATAGTACCTTCAATCTAAGGATTTCAAAATAGTGAGCACCCTTTGTAATACCAATTTCAAGTGCAATAGTATAAAGGCATAGATTTGTGCCCAGTCTGTTTTGTGATTTAGCAGGTTATCAAGGAACCCTAACCAATTTCTTTTTCTTTCCAGGTGCATAAGATGAGCATATTAAAATCTGGCAATTAAGTGTGAATATAAATAGGCAGCAGGTGCAACTTGCTGTATTTTAAAGACTGGAACATCTTAATCTATTGGCTTTTCTAATACTTGAATACGTAAACCTTGCTCTTAAAGAATTTCTGCTTTTTTCCACTCGATTGATACAGCGATTTCATATTTAAAAAACAGCCCTGTCAACCCCTATCCAAAGACACAGTTACTTCTTTTGAACTGAATATACAGGGTTAGATTTTCAGAGTTAGTTGAACAAAACATTTGCCCAATCAAATCACAAACTAATGCCAATATTTATTACTATGCATTAATTTTCTATTTCCTAAGTTCATAATATCGTGTCTCTCTGCCCCCCAAATATTTTCATGACTCTCTCAAAAACAGATTTTTTTCAATATCCACATATGCATATGATAGGTGAAAATGTTTCATTAAGGAACAAATATCAATCAAATTTCTAAGTTTATTCTGAACAGCTACTATGTGGAAAGTAAGGAGGAGAGTAATTATGAGGTTATTAAATTTTATATGGGACTATACTAATTTTTTTTTTAACTATCTCGCTCTTCTGTACATTAACAGAACTTATCAAATCAGTGGTAAAATGTGAGTGTATCCACAGCAATGACTGGCAGCCAGTTTTTCATTTACACGATGGGTAAAATGAATGGATCAAATACATAAGAATATTTGGGACGGCAGCTCAAGTGGATCTGCATTTGTTCAATAAGGGCAAATATGCAGGTATGTCGTTTGCTGGAACTTGGAGCAAAGTGACATCATCATTGGAATTTGACTAAAAATCATTTTTCATTTGCATAACACCACACCTAGATGCAATGGTGTTTACTATTGGCAAGGAACCTTTTACTGATTGGCTGGTGATCACAACGTTGTGTGTGTGTGCAGCCAGTAGCTTCTAAGACAAATAGGAAGTTCACTAAGCAGTACACTAATGTTACCATTTAACATGTTGTTGGAAAAACTATACAGGATTACTTCTCTCGAGAGCATCACTGATATATTATGGTGGTATGCTTTCGATTCTATATAAAAGAAAAATAGTAAGACTTGCTTCTTGATGGAATGCCTCCAGTAGTTCTTTGGAAAGATTCTAAACTAAAAAGCTAAGAATTTTGCTACTTCAGGGGGAAAATAAAAAAAGATGTAAGCAGACTAGTAAATTAGTGATGGGTAAAACTAAAAAAAAGGTTTGCTTCAATTTAGATACAAATACTCCATGCAGTCCTACAAGCGTCAATTTTCAGCACTGTTTCCTTTCTAGGTACTCCCTCCCCCATTTTATAAATAACTCAAACTTTAGTTATAATTTTTGCATTATATTGGTCTGTATATCTGACACCTTTAATAACTTTACACTCCATCTTCTTGATTAGGTAAATTTATGACTCAGCCTTTCATCTTGACCGATTCTAATTGCCTCCACTATGCCTAAATTTGGTATTCCCTAGTCATTCCTGACACTGAATTCTCCTCCTCCTCCTCCATCTATATCTACAGAGTTGCCTATCACCACTCCACCCCTACTAAAACCCTATTCCAAGCCAACATATTTTATACCCTTATTAAATTCTCTTTTCAGTGGCCATCCGTTTCAGCTAGCCAAATTCTAATATGTAAAATGCTGCCTTCTCCTACATATCAAGACTGCATCATCCCCACTGCTAAACAAGTGCTTTAGCCTCCACATTCATTTCAGAATATGCTTCAAAATTGCTCTCCTTATATCATCTCTAAACTACATCGAGGACCTAGGCCTGGTCTACACTAGGCTTTTATGTCGAATTTAGCGCCGTTACATCGAATTAACCCTGCACCCGTCCACACCACGAAGCTATTTAGTTCGACATAGAGCTCTCTTAAATTCGACTTCTGTACTCCTCCAAAACGAGAGGAGTAGCGCTAAATTCGAAATGGCCATATCGAATTAGGCTAGGTGTGGATGGAAATCGACGGTAATAGCTCCGGGAGCTATCCCACAGTGCACCACTCTGTTGACGCTCTGGACAGCAGTCCGAGCTTGGATGCTCTGATCAGCCACACAGGAAAAGCCCCGGGAAAATTTGAATTCCTTTTCCTGTCTGAGCACTTTGAATCTCATTCCCTGTTTGGACAGCGTGGCGAGCTCAGCAGCACTGGCAACGATGCAGAGCTCTCCAGCAGAGATGGCCATGCAATCTAATAGAAGGAGGGCCCCAGCATGGACTGATCGGGAAGTCTTGGATCTCATCGCTGTGTGGGGCGATGAGTCCGTGCTTTCAGAGCTGCGCTCCAAAAGACGGAATGCAAAGATCTACGAGAAGATCTCTAAAGCCATGGCAGAGAGAGGATACAGCCGGGATGCAACGCAGTGCCGCGTGAAAATCAAGGAGCTGAGACAAGGCTACCAAAAAACCAAAGAGGCAAACGGACGCTCCGGATCCCATCCCCACACATCCCGTTTCTACGAGGCACTGCATTCCATCCTAGGTGCGGCCGCCACCACTACCCCACCACTGACCGTGGACTCTGAGGATGGGATATTGTCCGCGGCAGGTTCCTCGTCGGACATGTTAGCGGACGGGGAAGATGAAGAAGGAGATGAGGAGGACGAGGCAGTCGACAGCGCTGGCACCGCTGATTTCCCCGACAGCCAGGAGCTCTTCATCACCCTTACCGAGATCCCCTACCAACCGTCCCCATCCCTTACCCCGGAGACAGAATCAGGGGAAGGATCAAGCAGTGAGTGCTTTAAATATCTAAACATTTATTTTTACAAGAACTGGAATATTTATAATATTAACAATGGCTGTTTATTCAAGTGCTTAAACATGTAAACAATTATCTGCAAAAAAACTGGAATATTTACAATCGTAACAAAGGGTTTTTCATGATTTGTCTGCCTTAGGCTCTTCACAATTTAGTCCCAAGTATTTAAAATTTTTTTTACAATGTCCGGTAAGTCATGATTATGCTGCCCAAGACGCTCCACTCTTTAGTCCCAGTGCACCTACGCGAAAATCCGGTCAATATGGCCGGGGATGGAGGCGAAATCCTCATAGGAGAACTCCTCGTAGGTCTCAAGAAGGTACATTTCCAGCCTGTTCATCAGGTTCCTGGGTAGGGCGATCTTAGTGGGCCCTCCGTGGTAGGACACGTTACCGCGCCACGACACCATCAGATAGTCTGGTATCATCGCCCTGCAGAGCATAGCGGCAAACGGCCCTGGTTTCTGAAGGCTTTCTCGAAACATCCTTTCCCTCTGGGACTCCGAGATCCTCAGCAGGGTGATGTCGCTCATTACGCCCTGCTTTGAATTAGGGAGGGGAATGTTAGTATTGGGACTGCTTTACAGCCACGCGGTGGAGGGAGAGGGGCAGCATACAGGGATCTTTCCCTGGAACAGCCGCGAGGGGGTGGGACAGGGGCATAGTTCATGCTGTCCTGATTGCTGGCAGCAGAGACTGGCATTGCTTTCAATGTGAAAGGAGGCCAGTGCTACTAGTACAGTTTTAAGCAGCCAGAAGTCTACGGCTTACCATGATTGCACGCTACAGAAGTTCAGGTGTCCTGCCACGCTTCTCAGATAACTGCAAGACCACTGCAGGACCCCAGGTACTGAAGGCGATGGCCGAAAATTCGACCTTGTCCTGAGTGCGCATGTGAGAGGTGCAGTGCATGGTCTTGTTCACAGAGAAAGACTAGGTTCTTTGTACACAACTTCATTTATCTGTCTCAGGAATTCACTCCATTTTTCCCATTCACACAGACACATCTGCGACTGTCTCCCAACCCAGCCTGTCAGCACACTCCCAGAGGCTAGCGCAGATTAGGAGGAGGAAGAAGAAGACGCGGGAGGACATGTTCTCAGAACTAATGAGCTGTTCCCGAGCCCAGGCAGCCCAGCAGACACAGTGGAGGGAGAACTTGTCCCAAATGCACCGAGCAGTCATGGAACGGGAGGAGAGGTGGCGTCAGGAGGACCAGCAGGCTACTGAAAAGCTGCTTGGACTTCTGAGGGAGCAAACGGACACGCTCCGGCGCCTTGTGGATGTTCTGCAAGACCGGAGGCAGGAGGACAGAGCCCCGCTGCAGTCTATCTCTAACCGCCCTCCCCCGCCACCAAGTCCCACACCCCCCTCACCCAAAGTACAAAGAAGGAGGGGCGGCAAGGGCCGTTAAAACTTTCAGTCAACCCCTGCAGACTGCTCTAGCACTAGAAGGCTCTCATTCCCCAAAATTTTAAAAGTCCTTTCCTACACACCTCACAGAAGCCCCCGTGCAAGTTTCAACCCCCACGTTTCATGTCTGGTTCATAATAAAATATTCGTTGCTGTTAATTACTGTTTCCATGATTTTATTTTGGAGGAGAGTATGTCTGAACGAGGGGAAGGGGCATGGTAATTGGACAGGACAGTCACCTTTACCAGGGTACAGAGGCGGGGTCAGGTCCAGGATCAGGACACATACCCAGTGCAGTGACTAGTGACCCTGTTCAATCTGGGAGGTGGTTTTCGTGTTCTGGGGGGGGGGGGGGTTGCTCTGTGACTTTGTGGCGGGGGAGGGCAGTTACAGATCTAATGCATCACAGAGCCCCGCAGCAGGGGAGCTGTAACCCTCCTCCCCCTGCCAGACAGTCACATAGCCGACACATACACGCTGTCCCGCCCAGGAGGGCTGGCAGGCTCTGTTGAAACAACCAGTCCACCGCTGCGGAACCCGTCATTCCTGGAGTTTAGAAGCATCATTTGCATCACAACAGTAAACCCGCACCCCGCCACAGTCTGCGTCCCAGGTTTAAAACATTCCCGCAAAAACAGTAATAAAGACAACGGTGTTCATTAACAAAACAGAACAGATTTTATTTTTTGGGAAGGGGGTGAAGGGGGTATGTAACTGGAGAGGATAGTCAACGGTAACTGGGTAAAGAAACGGTGGCAAGTTCAGGTTCTGAGTCCACAAACTTAAAATTCACTGGTGACCCTGCTCAGTCTGGAAACTGTCTTTCAAAGCCTCCCGGATGCACAGTGCGTCCCGCTGGGCTCTTCTAATCTCCCGGCTGTCTGGCTGGGAGTAATCAGCAGCCAGGCGATTTGCCTCAACCTCCCACCCCACCATAAAGGTCTCCCCCTTGCTCTCACAGAGATTGTGGAGCACACAGCAAGCTGCAATAACAATGGGGATATTGGTTTCGCTGAGATCACAGCGAGTCAGTAAGCTTCTCCATCTCCCCTTGAGACGGCCAAAAGCACACTCCACCACCATTCTGCACTTGCTGAGCCGGTAGTTGAACAGTTCTTTTTCTGTGTCCAGGGCGCCAGTATAGGGCTTCATGAGCCAGGGCATTAGCGGGTATGCTGGGTCCCCGAGGATCACTGTAGGCATCTCCACATCCCCAAGAGTTATTTTGTGGTCCGGGAAGTAAATACCTTCCTGCAGCCTTCTAAACAGACCAGAGTTCCTGAACACGCGAGCGTCATGAACCTTGCCCGGCCATCCAACGTTGATGTTAGTAAAACGTCCCTTATGGTCCACCAGTGCTTGCAGCACCATTGAAAAGTAGCCCTTTCGGTTGATGTACTGGCTGGCCTGGTGGTCCGGTCCCAGGATAGGGATGTGAGTCCCATCTATAGCCCCACCGCAGTTTGGGAATCCCATCGCGGCGAAGCCATCTATGATGGCCTGCGCGTTTCCCAGGGTCACTACCTTTGACAGCAGTACCTTCACGATTGCCTTGGCTACTTGCATGACAACAACCCCCACGGTAGACTTGCCCACGCCAAACTGGTTCGCGACTGACCGGTAGCTGTCCGGCGTTGCAAGCTTCCAGAGGGCTATGGCCACTCGCTTCTGGACAGTCAGGGCTGCTCGCATCCGGGTGTCCTTGCGCTTCAGGGCAGGGGACAGCAACTCACAAAGTTCGAGGAAAGTCCCCTTCCGCATGCGAAAGTTTCGCAGCCACTGGGATTCATCCCAGACCTGAAGCACTATGCGGTCCCACCAGTCCGTGCTTGTTTCACGGGCCCAGAATCGCCGTTCCACAGTATCCACAAGACCCATTGCCACCGTGATGTCCTCGGCACTGGGTGTCGTGGTTTCAGACAGGCGTGTGCTACTCTCGGAGTTCAGGTCCTGACCCCGGTGCCGTAGCCTCCTCGCCTGATTTCTCTCTATCTGCCTCAGTGAAAGGTCGATGATGAGCTGCGATGCGTTGACAACGGCCACAACTGCAGCGATGGTCACAGCGGGATCCATGCTCGCAGTGCTGTGGCGTCCGCGCTGTCACTGACCAGAAAAGTGCGCGAACTGATTTCCCGCCGGCGCTTTCAGGGAGGGAGGGCGGGAGTGACGGTTGGATGACGACAGTTACCCAAAAGCACCCTCGACACATTTTTTTACCCAGAAGGCAATGGCGGCTCGACCCAGAATTCCAATGGGCAGCGGGGACTGCGGGAACTGTGGGATAGCTGCCCACAGTGCACCGCTTCCAATGTCGACGCTTGCCCCGTTAGTGTGGACTGACAAAGTCGAATTACTGTCCTTAGTGTGGACACACACGTTCGACTTTGTAATATCGATTCCACATATTCGATTTAACTAAAATCGAACTACTCTCGTAGTGTAGACATACCCTTAGTCTCTTTTCCCACCAGCCTTCTCTTTATTGGCACAATCTCTCCTACTAAAACAACCTAGTTCCTGTCATCTGGAACAGTCTTGTGTCTGTCTCACTGACTCGCCACCTATTTTTAAGTCTGTCTTTTCCATGGACTATACCTGTAGTCTCTCTCCCTACATTTAATTCCAATAAGTATTTTAAGTTACAAATTATATGGAGTTGTCGGTACAAAATAAAGTTGGTCTCACAACCTCAAGGCTAATTAAGGGTTTCACTCCCTCCCCAATTTGCCTAAATCTGCTCACCTTTTTCCAGGACCCGCTAGAACACTTTTCCTAATGTCACAAGGTGTGCTGCCTTCTAAATCCTAAATTAAATACAATGAAATCAACCTAAAAATGAGCACATATTTTTGTAATTGCCCTTATGTGTTCTCAAAAAGAAGCGTGTAGCTGGATCTCTGCCCACCCCACTCATTTCTCCAGATCTGCAGAAGGATTCAAAGATTTATGCATAGGTGCACCTAATACCTAACTTGGTAAAAGACCTATATGCCAAGTTACCTGAGTACCAATTGTCTGTGCATGTCCCTTTTTTGGGCACAGAGTTTTGAAAGTTAAGTCCTTGTAGTAAAGCGAAACCACAAAGTTCTAATATCAAAAGATATACAGTACTAATGACTCAAGAACCCCTCAATGCCAACTGGCAAGGGAATTACAGGAATGTCCTGATTCTTTGTATGTACATTCTAGTTCACCAAACAATGTCATGTGAGGTCTTAAACGAAAGGAGAGGGTCACAATGGTCATTAATATCATTGTGAAATGTATATACAGATACTATATAAGGAGTTCTATATATATACTGAAAACATGTTTTTAGATTGTGTATCACAGCACCGGTGGAAAAAATAGGTTTTCTGTCCGACAAGAGATATTAATTCAGCTGAGTCTCTGTTGAAATGTTAATTAAGCATTGAAAGCCAACACAATGGATACCCATTATGCCTGGGGGAATTCTACACCACTGTGCATGCACAGAATTTATGTCTCCCGCAGATTTCTTTGCTTCCCCGCAGAAAAATGACTTTCTGATGGGGAAGCAAAGGGAAGTCACAAGAGTGGTCAGACGACCCTCCCCAGCAGTATGTTTCAGGTGCCCAGAGAGGTAAATAACTGTGGGGTAGGGTGCAGGACTGAGGAAGACCTGGCTGGTGGCTCCTACCCTGCACCAAGCTCAGCTGCTAGTCCCGGCTGGGCTGGGGAGGAGGGGGACTTCCTCTTCCCCTGCACAGCATCCAAGGCCGGGTTAGACCCAACCCTAGATTTCTCCTCCAGCTGCAGGAAGCTCTGAAAACTCCCCCCCCACAACCCTGCTTCCTGCACTCATCACTCCTCAGTGGCAGGGGGAGGGATCCCTTTACAGGGAGCTGCTCCCCCATCTCTGTGCATCCAGACCCCCTCATATCCAGACCCTCCTGCCGAGCCCCACTCCCTCTGCACCCGGATCCCCACCCTACTGAGCCCCACCCCCCAGCATCTGGACCCCCCACTTAGCCCCCCACACTGAGACCCCCCCTGCCAAGCTCTATCCCTTCAACACCCAGCCACCCCCCCACCCTGCTGAGCCCCAACCATCTTTACCTGGACCCCCTTGCAGAGTCCCATTACCGTTGCACCCAGAAACCCCCAACAAGTCCCTGTGTATCCACATTCCCTCTGCACCTGGATCCCCCACTGAGCCGCCTGCTCAGAACCCTCTCAACCCACACCTGGATCCCCCCCATCCCCCACTAAGCCCCTCCACACTTGGATCCTGCCTTGCTGAGCCTGCCTTCCCCACCTGGTGTACCAGGCACAGAAGGGCAGGCCCCTGGGATGTTTCTGGGGGAGGCCCAGTCCTTGCGCTGTGATGGGGTTGGGTGCAGCCTCACCACTGAGTCTGTGTCCTGGGGGGGGGAGAGGGGGGGGAAGCTGCACAGTGATTTCCCACTTCTGTGCAGCCAGTGGCCTGTGTTCCCCAATGCCATGCTAGAGCCTCCTCAGTTATTTGACAAATAAAATTTGCAGACTTTTAAAATATTGTGCACAGTATTTTTATTTTTTTGGCGCAGAATGCCCTAAGGAGTAACTCATTACATACAAAGTCAATAAAGATGTGAAGTCAGCAGGAAAGCAGCACAGAGGAAAATTAAGCCACAAGTGACTATCCTGCCTCTGAGTACAGACAATGAACTTTGAGGAGTATAAGCAGAAGACAAAGAACACACCCCTTTATCCTGCATCTAGGAAGTAAACAGGCAGTGCGTTTTCATTCATGAACATGGGATCTTAGCCAACCTTGGTTGAAATGCTGCAGAGGACTTTGGGGATGAAAAACTTCTTTAGACAGGGGAAGTTAACCTGTTAGTTAAGTTTAGTCTCTACAAAGTGTGTTATGATTGTTTTATATGTAAACATTTGTTTCCAATATTCTTACTCACTATCACTTGAATATTTGAAAATAAACTTATATTTATAGTGAAGACCAGAATAAGAGCTGTGATATTAAGCAAGGTGCTGATCCTGAGTTGAATCATATAAGCTAGTGTATATCCTGTTCCTCTGGGGACAGCAGACCTGTATTTCTGTGACTCTTCAATTCTGAAGGGGCTGAACATTACAGGAGAAATGCTATGGGGTACTAGAGTGCATCTACTGTTAACCTGCAAGGCAAAGTAAGGGCTGGCATAGCCCAGAGAAGAGTGTTCGGGTGGCTGATTAGCTGGGTGGCAGCAGGAATCTGATAACGAGTTAAACACAAGCCACACTCCCTCACACTGGAGGCAGAGGGTTAACAAGGTGACTCGCAGTCCTGGGTACCCCAAGAACCATCACAGTAATAAATCTTGATCAGTGCCTGGCGTATTTTTCAATTCTAGAGCATTACCTGCAGAATCCAACAAGAGCTGAAAAATTTCGTAACGGATTTTAACATTTTTTCTTTAAAATTAAAGTTTTAGCCCTTATGTTTTCAAGATAGTCTAGCTGTGAACAAAGTACAGACAAAGTGCAGGGATATCTTCTGGAGTCTGACTGATAGCCTAGACTAATAGCTGTGAGAGTATGTTAATTCAAATTGCACAAAAAATTTAAACGTGAACTGTGGAGGAGGGGGAGAAATTGCACAAGTTGTTGCTTCTGCAGGACAAGCTCATGCATACCCCCCACCCCACCCCCAAGCTCCCATACCTCTCTGTTTCAGTAAATCGCTGCACTACAACCCTCAAGCCAGTGTCTCTACGCAACCTCCTTCTCCCCCTACCCTCCATTCTCCACTTCTCCCTTCCATCATATACCAGGGTCCTCCATTGGCTTCCTACTATAGCTAACCCTAACCCCCTTTCCCCCCCATTACCAGGGTCTCCCTTTCTTAACCCCATTGCTAGGGGCTTTGCGTGTACCCGCTCATGTTCCTCTTATTCTTCTGACTTCTCTTTCAAGGTTTCAACTGTATTGGGAGGATGGCAGAGTTAAGATGAGGAGTACTGGTATGTTGAAATAGGTTAACAGCTGCCCTCAATCAAGAATTACAAAGGTGGTTGAAACTGGTAGCTCTGCTAACCAGATAGCAGGGGCTCCATACAGCCCACATTTTCCTCTTTCGTTTTTCCAATGTTCTCCAAAAATCAATAGGGTTCTGCCCAGCAATGACTATAACATTCCCTGAGATTTTGGAATTGATTAGATACAAAGTTCAAAAATTATCATGTCACATCAAAAACACAGTAGCGCCATCAAGCGGAGCATAAGGCCCTGCAAGTTTGGGCAATAAAAAATAATGCCACCAACTCACTCTTACACAGCACTTTTCATTCTTCAATCTCAAAGCACTTTACAAAGGAGGTATCATTATCCCCATTTTTACAGAGAGGGAAACTGAGACACAAAGAAGGGAAATCATTTGCCAGGAATAGAACCCAGGTCTGAGTTCCACTGAGGCCACACACTTATCAACATAATCACTAACTTTGTGGTTCTGAATCCATTTGCTAATTAGCTCTCCAGCTCTTTAGCATTACTGCTCCACAGCTAGTTATGCTTTATATTTTTCATTCAACATGACACGACCCACCTCTTCGTAAGGGTAAGGTATTATTTTAGTTCTAATTCTATGGTGCACCCTTCTCCTATAAATACGAGCTGTGAAACGGATCATTTCACAAACATAGCTACTTTAACTAAAAAATAAAGAATTAAGATAAAGTTTTAACGGTATGCACTCTAAAAGGCTATATTCAACAGTACATTAAAGTTAGTTTTATTCCAACACATCTTGAGAAAAACAAACTGCTGTAACAGAAGTTTAAAGTGACAGAATACTTCCACTTAAATATACTCACCTGCTCAGTTATTGAACTTAAATCATTAGTAGATGAAAAATCTTCCTCTTCATTTTCAAAGAATTCATAGTAGTTCTCCAGAAGTCCCGCCATTATTCTGCTAACTATTTCTTGCTCTTTCAGATCCTCCACATCTGTGTAAATGCTAATAAAGATTCCAAACTATCTTAGTTTAAAGACTAAAACCACCTAATTCTCAAAAAATTCCTGTGAATGGCTTTTATGATCGACTAGACAGCCATTCTTTAGTCTTTACACTGATTCTTGTTTCATATTCTGAACACACAGAATTACAATCTTAAGTCCCAACTTCAAAGATGTTCCATATGAGCTCTGCCTGCAAGGGATGCATTGTAAGAAGGGGCATTACGATTTTGTTTTGGATAGTTTATACTTGAAGGCTGTTTTAAACAAGCTTATGTAACTATTGCAATTAAAAATCGATCTTTATATAGTAAAGAATGGCACTTTCCTGATACAGAGAAACAACTACTATGCAATCAGAGTTAACTTAAACAACTTCCCTCCCTATGTTTTACACTATTTTAAATATTATTTGTATAAATACACTATATAAGACAATATTCTTATGAATAATGATACAACTAGAATAATACAGCAATTATGCAGAGTCACAGAAAGGATGGAATGAATTTGTCAAATTAACTTACTGGAAAACATCTGGACCAAAGACAGCAGCCAAAGAACTCGCAGACCAAATTTCTTCATGATGCGATGCTACATTGGCTAAAAATCTACACAGAAACTTTAACAAACTGTAATTAACAGGCGGAAGCTGCTGCAAGAGGAACCTCAACTTTCTTCCAAATTCATCTTCGTTATTATAATCTGTAAAATGTAATGAAAGGATTTTAATCTAAATTAATATATTTCAGATATTTTTCACATTTGATATTACTATGTATCTCAAATTTTGACTAAAACTAAGCCATTTCACCTCTGAAATTCAAACAGATATACCAATTTACAACCTGCCACCCCAGGATTTGAATTTCATTTGCTACGCCAGGACTTCTGACTCCATGCTCTTCCAAATGGAAGGGGGGGGGGGGGAAATCCATCCCACAAATTGGGGTGGAGGATGGGGTAGGGGCACTTTTACATCTTCCATCCTTATTACCAACATAACATTTCTCAATTGTTTCCTCTCTCTCTCAATTCAGTCTCTGTAGCTGTCCTTCCTCCTTACTATGTCAACCTCTCTCAGCAAGAACTTTCACATATTCCTCCACAGTTCCTCTTCATATAGTGGTGCCACCAGAACACTGAAACATACTAGTCTCCAGTCTACATTTATGTGATGCTGTCAGGTGACTTTTCTTTACTGTAAACTGGCTTTCTGCATCAAAGCATGTGATAATCTGGACCAGTGTGTTCCCCTCTGCTGCTTAATTATTCTACCTAGCAAGTCCAATCACCACCTTCCAAGGTATTTCCCCCCCCCAAAAACACTCACCCAGCTGCACTCCCCTCTACCGGCTAGCTCCTACCCTTTATTCAGATGTATTCTTCCTTAAATATTAAAACACTTGTGGACAAGTTCAATTAGAAACAAGAAACTATAATATTTTAAAAATCACAATGAAGTCTAACAACTAATTATCAGCATCAAGATATAAAACCCTAGCGGGTTCCATATTGCTGGGAAACTCCTTTTACAGATAGGAAAAGTCATATAGGAGGAGGAGGAGCAGAATGGGTCACATCTTGGACCAAAACAGGGTACTCTTTCTTCTCTGACAGAAACTCACTATGCCTTTTCTATTCTGGGTAGGGAAATAGAGGAGTTGTCTGAAAGTTAATGAATGGACACTCGGTCAGCAAGACAAAAAAATAAAATAAAATAGACCAAACACATTGGTCTGGAACATCAAAAATTAAAGCAGAAAGCACTATTGTGTAAAAGCATAAGTGCAGTGATGCCATTTGGTAATTCTGTAGGATTTTTCCATTTGGGGAAAATGAAAATGGTTAAGGGAGTGGTAAACCTATATGATTTGAACCCATATGCAACTGGCTACAGAAGAAAAATTAATCTCATCGGTGCAGTAAAACAAAGAGCTGAATAAAGTGGTAATACTTTCTTTTAACATATAACACACAGTCAACTTCACTTTAGACTAAGTTTAGGAAACAGAGCAATGCAAAGAAGAAAACACTTTCCCACAACAATCACAACTGGTTTTGCCCTTTAAAAAATGTGTTAGTCTGTCTAAAATTTAAGTTCTGAACAACACAGTCAAAGACCTGAAGTGAGAAAGTACTTATCTGTAAGTGAAGTCCTCTGAATGTAGGCCATGGATACACACTTCTGAGACACATGGCCTATGGCATCAGGGTCAAATTCACACTTCAATTAGTAAAGACACTTGCCTTCGAGGAACCACCATTAGGCCTGCACAGAACGAGCCTTAAAGGGTATATATGCCACACCTTGTTATATAACTGCAAGTTATGTTTACAACAACCTACAGAGCAGAGTGAACCGGTTCAAGAGCGAGGATGCTACAGAAAACCATGTACCAAAAGCCACTAACATCTTCTGATAATCCTACTTATTTCAGTCATTCCCTTTCCTAAACTGTAATTGATTTATAATCCTGGAAATTAAGAAGTAGAGATATGGTTCTATTAGACATTCAAAATGTAAATAAAGCATGATAAAAATGTTGTTAAAAACCTTCAACTTAAAAAAGAGGAAATCAATCTTTCTAGTTAAATGTTGTATTTCCTAGTGGTGTGTTTAGTTACATCCAGGAAATAAAACAAAAAACACTTTCAAGAGCTTCATGAAATCACTCCCCCCCCCCTTTTTAAAAAGGGGAAAATTATGCACTTTTTTCATCTTAAACATACAATTCTCATGCATGTGTACTAATATAAAATAAACTAAGTACCAAATATCCTGTAATACAACATACCCTTAAAAGTTTACACAAGATATGGGGAATGGGGAAGGTCAAGACATACAAGGATCCCAAACATATATAAGGATGGGAATTATGACCTCTGAAAATAGCCCATATACCACATAACCTGAGATGAAATCCCTCCAAAATCTGGCCCATGATGGGGGGGGGGGGGGGGGAGGGGGGGAGAGAGAGAGAAGAGTTTCAACTCTGTTAGAGAAACAATGAGAAACTGGGATGGACAGCTGTATTAGATAACAGAACTATAGCCACTAATCTTTCCCCTGTGACTTAACAATGCTTTGTTATGGAATCTTCTTTTGCAAAAATATAAATAAATAAAATAAAATAAGAATCCACAAGGTATATCTCAAGTCTTCCCAAATCATGTGATTCACCACTATGCTAATCTCTCACTTCACCAGATTAGCTAACACATTGAGACAAAATAGCAGTCATTGTAAAAATAAAATTTAGTTTACTGCTGTCCACCTCAGTTTCTCATTATTACTATGGGACTGTTGTTCAAAGGAATGGTATTATAGGTGCCTCATCTTTAGGACATCCATTCAAATCTGACCCAGATTGTTAGTAGCCAAAAGTTATGATCATCTCAGGGATACTGGCATCCTATATGAAATGAGTTGGTGTGCAGTTTCTATTAAACAGCTATCCAGATAACCAATGTATGTTCAACGTTTTAGTGAAGGTATCATCTAAATAGGCATGGAAACTGAACTACCTTCTCACCCTTCAGCATTAATACACGGTGGTAGAACAGTGCTGGGAAACTTGACCTAAAACCCTGCCCCATGCTGTATCCCACTATAAACCAATAGGGCTTCTGCCATGAAAGCTGTCAAGCCTACGCTTGTCATAGCATTAAACTCAAACATGGAAACTTAAATTAATTTACCCTAACAGAATACATAACAAACTTACAAAAGAAAAAAAAATCACACTAGAAAAGAACAAGGATAAACAACAGTGAGAAATCACGTCAAATTCCTACAGATGACATTGGGAACTATAGAAACACCAGTTATGTTACAAGGTGTGGTACAACTATGCCTATATACCCTTTGAGGAACGCACAATGTGTTACTAATAGCAGTGCTGCAAGACAAAAGCTTTTACTAGTCAAGTTATGAATTAACTCCTCCAACACTACACAACACAGCAAAGGCCAAGACCCAGGAGAGTGAATACATATGGACAAAATTTGGGAATTAAAAAAGGTGGCAAATATAGGTGGCAATTGGAACAAAAAGGGTTCTATGACGGACATAAAATAAAATTAGCCGTTACATGCTGACCACCACACCTTCTACAGGAATGGAATGTAACTGAAGAATACACTAAAAAGGTAAAATTCCCACTAAAGAGGGTCTGCTGAAGACTCCACCTCCTTGTCACTAAAGCCCTAAATCAGGAGCGTGGTCAAACCCCATGCGATCAGTGGGAAGGAAGCAGGGATGGGGAGAAGAGAAAAGGGTTCCATCCTGATTCTAAATTGATCATGATTCATAGATTCATAGATTCTAGGACTGGAAGGGACCTCGAGAGGTCATCGAGTCCAGAGGAGTGGGCTGTTTGGATTCAGTAGCCCTGTCCAAACTTACATATCCAACATCCCAGAAATCCATGCACAGGATGATGGGGGGGCTTGGAAAAAGGTTGATATGAAGGTTATGTGGCTGCTTAACTGTCTGCCTGCAAGCAATTGGTGAATTCCATCTCTCAGCCCATAAATAGTTATTTGAACAGAGCCTATTTACTTGGAAAGGAGAATTACATACAAAATAAAAGTGTATTGATATACATATAGAACACTAAAGAAAAATCTTAGAAATCACTTAAACCTCTTGATTTATTGAATGATGCCTTAAAGCCACTTGTTACCACCCAAATCCTATTCAAAATAATTCTCATTACCTTGAGAAAGTTGCATCAAATGAATATGCAAGCTGCCTGGGATCACCGGCTCTGGAAGTTCTTGAAGAAAAAATCTAAGAAGGCTAATAGCTGAGGGTACATCTGCTTCTTTAACCAAGTCCACGTCTTCTCCATTATCATATCTTTTCCGAAGCCACTCCACTGTCTCAGCATTCCCATTGACTTGAAAAAGTCCTTCTTGTTCCAGACCTCCTAATCAGTAGAAAGTTGCAAAAATAAATTCAGTCCCAACTCTTGTTTTATCTGATGTTTACTATAAATCCATTATTTTTATGAATTACAATTGATAATTGTAAAATGCATGTGTTTAATCATGAATCTACAAGAGAATGGAAAAGCAAGTTATTTTGTAAAATTTATCTGAAAACCGACACCCAAACATGCGTGTACCTTATTTGAAAGTACAATAGCCAGATAAAACATTCTCCAGCCCAAAGAGATAATTTCCTACAAAGTACTGTACTTGGTTGGTTACCATTTTTTCTAAATACTATGAATTCAATCAAATGTAACTGCAGAAGTAAAGGAGTGAAACACATACAACACGGAAATTAGAAACTAAAAAAAAGTTTGACCCATGAAACCATAATAGTTTCTCAAGGCCAGAATAAAACACAAAAACAGTAATGCTAATTAAAACCAATTAAGACGTGTTCCTCATTTAAAATACAGAGGATAAATACATACCATGTTCCTCAATATAGTCCACAACGTGGCGGACTATGAATGGAACCTCATTGTCTGGTTGCCCTTCTTGCTGCAGCTCATCAAGTGGAATTCCAAATATTTTGTTAGCTAGAACAGAGTTGCAGTTACTCAAGGAAGGGGAGGAGCTCTTCCTCATATCTTTTTGCAGCCAAAAATCAAAGCTGTCTTTTCTGTCAAATGAAAGGAATTAAAACTAAGAAAATGTTTACGATGGGACTAGAAGACTAAGAAAATGAGACACTGATATTTTACATATAAGTACATTCATTAGTATTTAAATACTTTCCAATCTCTGTTGGATCACAAGTATGAAACATTTTCATTAGGATCATTGATCCAAGCACAGTAGAACATATGGAGATTGTTCCTCTTGATCCTTAATTTCTGTAGATATGTTTTAATCAAATCAGATAAATCAGCAGCAAAGCTGGTTGACATTCAGGAAAATTCCAGTTACTGGACAATTATTCAAGTAATGTTCAACTTGCTTTAGATTAAGTCTGATTTTCCCCACCCTATTTCTAACTAAGCTTGTTCGTAAGCTTTGGACAATCCACCGCAGAGAATTTTCTGAGTGTATTAAATTGAACTTCCATGCACCAAACCTGATGAAGAGGAACACAGCTGGACGAGACTACCAAAACCTGCCAGTATAAAATAGTCTTGTCTAGTTTTGTTCTGTCAACGTAACTATGCAAGATGGAGCTATATGAAAAGCTAAAATCTGGTGTTCTACAGCTGCAATACCACCAGAATTTCTACGGAATCTGAAGACACCGCAGCCTATGCAACTCAGCTTCCACGAAATGTATTTGCAAAAGGCTTTAATGTTTAAACCAATTTCTAAACAAATTTTTAATGCCTGTCTCGCTCTCAAAATATTTTTACTGAAAATTCCCATGAAAAAGATCTCTCAGGTTGACCAATGACCTAGTGGTAGCATTCTTCCTACCATGCAGAAAACCAGTTGTTGCTTGCTGATCTTTGCTCCACTAGTGATCTAACAGGGATTGAAAATGTTGTGGAGGCAGTGTAATTCAATCCTAAAGAGCAGCTACTGATCCAACTCCTTTAGTTGAGTCCTTGACCAATAAGGCACAGAAGGATGGTGTCTTAAAAGAACACTAAAAAGTACTGGGAAAGATGTATATAAAATAGGTGCATACTATTGTTTCAGAGTTGCCTCAAAATAAGCTACTTTTGTTATAACAGAGGAAGTTGCCCTCTTCTGGAGAAAGAATAGCAAAAGAAAAAATATGCTTGGTTAGACTCAGGTGGCCACTCAAGTGCCCATTGGAAAATACTATATGTACAGACTATTATTAAAAGTATGTTTTACATGCAAGTGGATTATCCTTACTTTATGAGTGGATTGTCACACTGAAATGCACCAGGCAGATCAGAATCCACAAACTTTCCTACTTCAATTTTTAAAAAGCAAGACTGTTAATAGCAGTGTAAGGAAACTTACCTCACAGTACTTAAACACCCAAGTTTAAAAAATATTTTCTACGCCAGCTGCCCTCACTGACCAAGCATTCTTTTGTCATTTACGGTTGTTTGAGATTATGGCAGAAGATCAGCCGGTAGTTCCTCATTGAAGAAGAGCAGAATTCGATCAGTACTTCAGCAGTTAATCTAAAAATATGAAAAATATTGTAAGGTCCTTAATGTTTTAATTTTTTTAAAATACTTGCAAGTCCAAATATTAGTTTGGAAAGATTCTCAGGATCAAGATAAAACAAATGTGACTTTTAAGAACCAACTTCATGCTTCCATCAACCTGGCTCACACGCAGCAACACACAACAGATATGCATAATCCAGTTTGTTCACACAGTAGTTAATCGAAGCTTAATCATGTGCTACCTTAGTTTTAATAATCAGCACAAGTAACCAGAAACAATATGGACGCAGTGAGCATTACAGATGTGCCAGACACCTCCTAGCTGGAGGACTAAACTTACCAGCCGAAGTAAATATGAAAAACAGGATTAGTGAGCACAGACCACCTAGGTACAAGGACAATGCATTGAAAGACATCCAGCCCACTCTGCCCACTGCTTGGAAAAGTGAGGCTTTATACCCATGCTTAGAAAGTCCATCTTTCATATCTGCTTCTGGCTAGTAGTTTTCATGCATTTAAATCTCCACTTCCCTCCACCTTCTAAAAGGGGAAGGCAGTCAACCCTTCTTCCCACCCCCCACCTCTGCTTCTTAGCTGCTGGGGAAAGATCAGGGTCCTCCACTATTCTACTCCTATAGCCTTCATTTTATGGACCTTTTTTCTTTTAAAGCCTGTCTCTGCTGCTGTTCAGCTTTCCCAAGCAGCAGCTTGACTGCATCATGATTCTTGACAGTGAACCAACAGGTCTGGATAATTTTACTGTGCTGGTATTTAGCAAAGCAATGAGCAGCAGCAGAGATGCTGGAGCTGTCTAACGTCAGAAACATAAGTTTCAATTTGCAATAAAGTAGATAGGCTAGGGGAATATTTTTAAATGGAAGCTTAGCACTGCAGAAACTGATGGCTTCAGCACCTTCATTCACCAGGGAAAGTTCCCCACGCACCACTAACGAGCAGATTTTCCAAGCTCTGCACACATCTCCTTATATCACCATGTGAATGTGTGTTTCTGAAAGCCAGCTCAAAAAGTTCCTTTCCACTTTAACTCAAATAATATGAAAATGTTTGAAAAGCAGTCCACTCAACAATGATCCTTTACCAAGTAAGTACTTTATGGACATTTTTAAATGCCAAGTTACACAGGTTAAGAACTTTTTTTTCCCTTAAGAAGTGTTATCCATATAAAGATATTATCACTATATAAGTAAATTCATATTAAAGGACTTCTTTAAAGGCACATTTCCCCCCCCCCCCCCAAACTCGTAATGGAATAAACAACAATACATTAGGTGACCATTTGAAGTTATAGGAGTTGCCATGCACTTGCTAAATGAAGAATGTTTACCTTCAGCACAATGTGGTTATTCCTGTTCATGGTAAACTATTCACAGCTTAGTTCATATGTAATGTGCACAAAAGGAATATTTTGTAAAATGTGGCAACGTTACTGTAATTTTCCCCAAATAGAAAAAAAGCCACTAGCAAAAAATACAATAAAAACCCAGTGAAAAATGTCACTGAATATGAAATGAAACAAAAACCACTATGCAATGCACATTATAAGCATTCCTCAAATATAAAGTACACATTGTCTGAGTTGAAGATAGAAAAAACAAAACTGTGAGACTGTATTTAGTAGGCTGGGGACTTAATTGTGTTCTTATAGAATTGCAAGCTTTTCATTGTAGACAGTTTCACCAATTTATTCACTTTTCCAGCCCCCAATCCATTATGAAATTTCAACTAGAACAATCCAAATATGTTAAAAACTATGCTTTATTAATACTGAATTGACTGTCCTCCCCCCATGATTTTTCTTCTAGAACTTTTCCTTTTGTAAAGCTAGATTTGGGGTGGAAGACTGGATCTTTAATTCTGAATACACCTCTACCTTGATATAACGCTGTCCTTGGGAGCCAAAAAATCTTACCGCGTTATAGGTGAAACCGCGTATATTGAACTTGCTTTGATCCACCGGAGTGCGCAGCCCCGCCCCCCTGGAGCACTGCTTTACCGCGTTATATCCAAATGTGTGTTATATTGGGTCGCGTTATATCGGGGTAGAGGTGTACTAGTAAAGAAGAAAGGAAACTTCAGATTATGTTCCCACAGCCATGCTTCAGTTTCTTACTGTTCTGGGATTAACCTCTGAAATTGTTAGGGGGTCAGTCATATTACTACATAATGGAAAGGCTCCATAATTTTATGAATCATTTTTAATTCTGTCCTTATGCAGTTCTTAGTAATTAATTAGCTCAAGCCAGATTTCCACCAAGACAGTTACAGTAGTGTCATCCACCTGTAATGTATCAAATCCTTACAAAAACTCTTAATTACTTTTGTAAATTTAGTGGTTGTTTGTAAAATCCCTATTGTTGTGTAAAATGTATGTTTTGATCAAAGTCTTCCTTCTTCTCCATGTAAATTTCAACAGACATGGTAGATGGATGAAAACATACAGATGTAAAGACACTATCACCTAAGTTCTACCAAACGTAATTGGGAACATGGACTATCAATCCTTTTTCAGTCGACCAACCAAGAAGGTGAGGATAGTTATGGAAGCAGTTTTAAAATTTCAGCATACTTTAAAGCTGTGTTAGGTGGCATTTCTTTCTCAAAAAAATAAGAAATGAAATGAAGAATCAGGAGTTTCAGATGACTGCATCTGAGAATCTCTCAACTTTTGCATTCCATTTTTGTTGTCTGAGCAAACGACAGTCCTCCTGGTCATAGGTTTCAGAGTGGTAGCCTTGTTAGTCTGTATCAGCAAAAACAATGAGGAGTCTTTGTGGCACCTTAGAGACGAACAAATTTATTTGGGCATAAGCTTTGGTGGGCTGTTCTAGCCCACGAAAGCTTATGCCCAAATAAATTTGTTCGTCTCTAAGGTGCCACAAGGACTCCTTGTTGTTTCTCCTGGTCATAGTTCTCTCTGAATTCTTAGACAACATCATCAGCTTAGACAAAATATTCTGCAGTACTCCTTTTCAGGTGTAAAATCAGTAATGGTAAAGTGAGAATGCATTTTCTCCTGTATGGATGAATACCTTTAGGAATGATCTAGCCATTTCTCCTGTTCAGCCAACCATCTTTGAACTATCAATGCTGATTCTTATAGGTTCTTCCTTTTCCTCTATTTTATCACTTGCAGCAGCTAATGGTAATCATGCAAGTTTAAAAAAATATATCCAGGACAAAGCTTCAATCATCTCTTTATATTGCCCATTTTGTGCAACACTGAAAGTGATGTTAATATAAACCAAGGCTACATTTTTCTCATGTTCAGACCTTTACTTTTAAGTTCTAATCACAATTTTATTTGTCATTTTTTAGGTGGCCAAGACAAACAGAGGTTGCTCCTGAATGAAGCTGATAAAGAGTTGCCGAAGGCCTGGGAGAGGAACATCCACTACCAGGGTTATGTTCCAATGATGATTACGAAGCTGGCAAAGACAACTTATCTCAATTTTAGAGCCATCAAAAAGGATCAATATTCTCTGCTACATTTCAATAAACAAAGTTTTATCCAATGTGACATGTCTTGAAGACTCAGAAGAAATAAGTTTTCTGGCTCTATGAAATGAGCACAAATCCCTTCTGCCTTGCTACTTAGCAACTCTTAAAAATGCTAATATTTTACAGTAAAGTAATGAAAACAGACAATTTCTCAAGTCCATTCAGTTTTCTCATTTCCTACCAAGCATGTTGTGTTGGATAAATCCATAAAAAGATTCAGACTGCAACACCGGTGTTTGTTAATTAAATGCTAGTTACCTGTTTGCAATACTGATCAATAGCTTCCAAATTTACTTAAGTTACAATCATGAACCATCATCTAGTGCTTTTGACAAAGAAGTCTAAAAATTATTATGAGAAATCTAGCTTTATAGAGAACCATACTATCACATTCTCTGCCCATGTTCCAGGAGATTCTAGCAAATCAAGTCCCCTATCAGCTCACAACCCCAGGAACTGCCTTCTCTTTCTCAATCACCAATGACTGCACCCACTCCTCTTCCCTTGCAGGCTTCAAGATTCTTATTATGAATAAATTAAGTAATTAGAAATTATCTTGATGTTCTCCTCATTTTCCTTTCAAAGTTTTTTAGAATAGAGTGTTTCAGTGTTAAATATTCAAGTATGTTAAATTCATGAATCATGTATGTCTACTTTCATAGCACCTAGGAGCCCCAGACCAGAACCTCAATATACTAGGTGATGTACAAACACAGAAAACAGACAGTCCTGCCCCAAAGAGCTTAAAATGTAAGACGAGACACAATAGATGGACAGACAGACAGTGGAGTACAATGAGACAATACACCCATATCTCACAAACCTAATATGGCCCAACTGATATATTTATGTAGCCCACATGATATTCAGGCTCTTTAGAAACTAAGCTTTCCTTAAAAAAAAAAAAAAAAAAAAAAAAAAAAAAAAAATCTAGCCTTCATGATTGTGAAGAAAAAACTTTCCAAAGTGAACAGAGAATAATCCAAGGTTCCCAAACTGGACTACATGTACCACCAGTGATGTAAGCTTGTTGCAAGTGCTATGCTAAAAGCTCTTAAATAAAAAAATATTTCCATTTCAAAAGAACAGTTGTCGCATGCACTGCAGCATGCCAGAAAATGCCTGCGAAGCAAAATGCACTCTCTCCTGGCCACTTTAGGCCATAATGAACAACACTTGCAGTGTCTTATGCACGGCGGCAGCGCAGATGGGTGCTGTACTCTCAAGAGGCACACAGATGGCAGGCTTTCTGCTAGGCCTAGCCTTCACTTTCCATCAAGCTGCATAGTTCAAGATACTGAGGTGAACTCCCAAAGTTCCGTATCACGCCATCGGAAACAACCAACGGCTGCAAGCCCAGTTCAAAGTGGCTGAAAAATGTCTGGTTGCAGGCAGCCCCGAGATCAAAGGGCCCCCACACAGGAAGCTGCTGCAGAGCAGGAGCTCCCTCTGCACTACAGAGGCTGCAGCCTGGCCCCCGCAGGGCCGGGAGACAAGGGAATTCCCCAGGCACACCCCCTAACTCCACAGTGAAGTTGGGGCAGGGGGTGTCACAGTGAATAAAAATGTGGCAACAGAACTAAGGAGACACACCTGGTTCTTCAAGCAGCAGAGCAGCTGGCTGGCTGCAATTTGAGTCTCTTCCCAGGAGGAAAAAGAACGAGGAGTCCTTGTGGCACCTTAGAGACTAACAAATTTATTTGGGCATAAGCTTTCATGAGCTAAAACCCACTTCATCGGATGCATACAGTGGAAAATACAGTAGGAATACACACACACACACACACACAGAGAGAACATGAAAAAATGGGGGTTGCCATACCAACTCTAATGAGACTAATCCATTAAGGTGGGCTATTATCTGCAGGAGAAAACTTTTTTTAGTGATAATCAGGATGGCTCATTTCAAACAGAAGCTGTGAGTAACAGTAGGGGAAAAATTAGCATGGGGAAATAGCTTTTAGTTTGTGTAATGACCCATCCACTCCCAGTCTTTATTCAAGCCTAATTTAATGGTGTCCAGTTTGCAAATTAATTCCGGTTCTGCAGTTTCTCGTTGGAATCTGGTTTTGAAGTTTTTTTGTTGAAGAATTGCAACTTTTAGGTCTGTAATTGAGTGTCCAGATAGGTTGAAGTGTTCTCCGACTGGTTTTTGAATGTTATAATTCTTGACATCTGATTTGTGTCCATTTATTCTTTTCCGTAGAGACTGTCCGGTTTGGCCAATGTACCTGGCAGAGGGCATTGCTGGCATATATCGCATTGGTAAATGTGCAGGTGAATGAGCCCCTGATGGTGCGGCTGATGTGATTAGGTCCTATGATGGTGTCCCTTGAAAACATATGTGGACAGAGTTGGCAATGGGCTTTGTTGCAAGGATAGGTTCCTGGGTTAGTGTTTTTGTTGTGTGGTTGCTGGTGAGTATTTGCTTCAGGTTGGGGGGCCGTCTGTAAGGGAGGACTGGCCTGTCTCCCAAGATCTGTGAAAGTGAGGGATCGTCCTTCAGGATAGGTTGTAGATCCTTGATGATGCGCTGGAGAGGTTTTAGTTGGGGACTGAAGGTGATGGCTAGTGGCGTTCTGTTACTTTCTTTGTTGGGCCTGTCCTATAGTAGGTGACTTCTGGGTACTCTTCTAGCTCTGTCAAATCTGTTTCTTCACTTCAGCAGGTGGGTATTGTAGTTTTAAGAATGCTTGATAGAGATCTTGTAGGTGTTTGTCTCTGTCTGAGGGATTGGAGCAAATGCGGTTGTATCTTAGAGCTTGGCTGTAGACCAGGGGTTCTCAAACTGGGGGTTGGGACCACTGAGGGGGTCGTGAGGTTATTACATGGGGGGGTCATGAACTGTCGGCCTCGACCACAACCCCTGCTTTGACTCCAGCATTTATAATGTTGTTAAATATACAAAGAAGTGTTTTTAATTTACATGGGGGCGGGGGTCGCACTCAGAGGCTTCCAATGTGAAAGGGGTCACCAGTACAAAAGTTTGAGAACCACTGCTGTAGACAATGGATCATGTGATGTGGTCTGGATGAAAGCTGGAAGCATGTAGGTAAGTATAACGGTCAGAAGGTTTCCAGTACAGGGTGGTGTTTATGTGACCATCGCTTATTAGCACTGTAGTGTCCAGGAAGAGGATCTCTTGTGTGGACTGGTCCAGGCTGAGGTTGATGGTGGGATGGAAATTGTTGAAATCATGGTGGAATTCCTCAAGGGCTTCTTTTCTATGGGTCCAGATGATGAAGATGTCATCAATGTAACGCAAGTAGAGTAAGGGTGTTAAGGGACAAGAGCGAAGTCAGCCATAAAAATGTTGGCATACTGTGGGGCCATGCGGTGCCATAGAAGTGCCGCTGACTTGAAAGTATATATTGTCCCCAAATGTGAAATAGTTGTGGGTAAGGACAAAGTCACAAAGTTCAGCCACCAGGTTTACCATGACATTATTGGGGATACTGTTCCTGATGGCTTGTAGTCCCATTTTTTCATGTTCTCTGTATATATCTTCCTACTGTATTTTCCACTGCATGCATCTGATGAAGTGGGTTTTAGCCCACGAAAGCTTATGCCCAAATAAATTTGTTAGTCTCTAAGGTGCCACAAGTACTCCTCGTTCTTTTTGTGGATACAGACTAACACGGCTACCACTCTGAAACCTGTTCCCAGAAGGAGCCGCCCCTGTGTAGTTTTCCTAGCAGTGCAGACATCCAGGACAGGAACTGATGGGCAGCAAAAGACCTCCTGGAGTGGAGCTGCCTGATGCCCAAGTAAAGTCCCCCACTTTCAGCAGAGTCCCCACTCCCTCAAAGGCCCACTGGCCCTTTTACACACACACACACCCCACCCCCACCTTTAATGGCACTTCCTCCTCCCCCCCCCCCCCGAGCTACTCAAAATGTTTTGTATTTTTCTTTATTTAAATTTTGTAAAACAGGAAGCGAAGTGAACTTTGGTTTGTGTTCAACAATAATCTAGATAAGGAGGAGTAGGAACCTTAAATTTAAAATTAGCCAAGTTAAAAAAAATCAAGCTATGAATGCAGTTCAGCTACATACCAAGATATATCAAGATGTCATCTATGACATTTGTTTCTTGTAATTTGAATAATACAAAAGACAAATAATGATGTCTGCTTCATCGTGTTTCTTTTTGATGCACTGTCTAAAAACCAGAGATGTTTAAAAAAGGACTTTATAATCAAACATTTTATAGTAAAATAAATGCCTAAGGAAGCCTAAAGTCTGGAAATACATAGAATAAGTCTGTGAAGACCTAAAGTAAATGTGCACTAAAAAGAGAAGTTTGCTTGTCATACCTTCAAACATCATTTTTTTTAAGAAGGTGGTACATGAAGCAATAACTTTTGGGAACCACCAGAATAAGTTAATGCAATATTGCCTTTTTGAATATGTGGACAACCTGAAACAACAACCCAGAAGTGTTAACTCCCTTGCCCTCCATTGATCATATCAGGGTGTTGACCCCCAACGCCTAAAAATTACGCTTTAAATGCCTGTATTATTTAATTCCCAATCATTTTCACAGTTCAGATGGAGAAGGGAGAAATTAGGAGTTGAAGGGAAGAAAGATAAAGATGAAGGTGAAAAAGTAGCTGTGATCCTAAAGATGAAACATATTTCCCTTTAAGGGATGCCAAGGGACAAGATACTGAACAAATCAGTAACTAGAAATGTAGTTACCATACAAATTTCACCCTTGATTTTTGGGCAAACGTCCCACTGACACTAGCAAGAGTGCCACTGTGGATTAGGAACCAATAGTACCCTGACATTTTCACCTCATCCCATATATTAGAATTAAAATGGAATTACGTCCTCTTCAAAAAGGGTAAATGCAAATACTTCAGAATGACACACTAAAAACCTGTCAGGGTGTGTTTTAGTGAAAAAACAAATGTGGGGTTTTCTCCAAATCCAGAATACTTTCTATATTGTGAGGATAGGTTTTATATAAATCACCCAAAAATGCTAAAGTTTCACTTAATCATATAAAATAGAAAGATTCATCCTGACATGACCAAGTATTATAGAATATTAGAGTATTAGAGAGATGAAAAAACAGTAAGTCACATTAAATATATCAGCTACAATATCATATCAGCTACACATTAGGGTGAAAGTGTGTGTTTCATTCTGTACTTTGAACTTCTTGACTTTTATCTATTTGTATGTTATATTCCTTTTATGGTGAGTGAATACTTCACAATGTCGGCTAGGGAAACAGCATTACAAGCCTTGGTTTTTGTAATCTTAATGGCATTTGCTTATCTTGGCAACAGAATTACAAGTATTCCACACCCATCAATGAAATAATGCTTTTTAAATGAACTTCAAGTGCATAAAAAGGTAAGAACATGTTATTGTTGATTCTGTGTTTGAGAACTGAATAATAAGTTATGTTACTTACTGATCTTTTTAAAGCATTTTGAGATCTAAAGATGAAAAGCGCTATATAAGAGCGGATAGTATATTGTAACTATTTCCTATTTGCAGTTTCTGACACATCACCAGTAGATACTGGTGTAAAACTGAGTTAACAGGTTTTAAATTAAAGACTTGTGTTCAATTATAGTTGTAGATCTAACCGTTTGGTCTATTTTAAGAACTGATTTATTAAATTTGTGATGATCTGAGACAAGCAGTGGTACAAAGTCTAACGTGTAGGTTCGTGAGACCATTTTTATAACTTAGTCAGAAATGACTGCCTTATCAAAAAGATACTAACATTTCATTTCTCGCTCTGTCCCTAACCTGATGATTATTTAACTCACATGTTCCTTATCTAACTAGTTAACTGAAATACATTGGCTGTAAGGAAACAAGCCTCAGCAATTTTGCACATCATCAAAAGAACTAGAAATATTGACAGTGCTTGTTCTTTCATTATAAACTTAATATCAATATATACACAAGACTAGATTTCTACTGAATGACCCCAAACACCAGATTACGCTGCCATGAGTTTTTCCTGCATAACCAGACAGCCTCAGAAAGTACTTAAGCCTTCTAGTATTATAACAAAACAAATATAAACACAGAATATTTTGTTAGAATGATGTACTTGTCAGAAATAAAAATAGCATTCCCATAGTGACTCTTAGAATAAGCCAAATTGGCACTTATGTCAGTATAGGGAAGAAATTTAATGGAACAATTACATCGCAACCACAACCAACCAGTTTTTTAAACCACATATTAATAAAAGTATTATGTAATACTTGTTTGGAATTAATTTTTAAAACAGTAGACAAAAAACAGACTAATGATGGTGAGTGTTTCTATATGTATTTTCTCCTCTTTACAATTCAGTCTACAGTCATTTGATTTTAAGAGGAAGAATCCGTATTACATTTTCTTCACAAATCAAACAAAAACTGGTCTTAATCAACACTGCCACAACCTCTAGTGGCTATCATTACAGGTAAGCACTGCTTACAGTAATTACACTCAAAATTTAGAAAAATGTACAAGTCTTATCTCAAATACTTATTGTACGGTTGTATATTATATTTGTAAACTTAGTAAAAAACAAAACCAATACCGACAGATTTGATTTAAACATAAGCACTAGGTTGCAATTTTACAATCATTTTACAAAGAATACACCGATGAAACACTGCAATCTGTTAATCTGTTAAAGACTAGTCCAAGCACCACTAAAAATCAATCATTCTTTGAAAATATGCTCACTAATAAATTAAAGACATCATTTTATTCACTTACTAGCTCAAATCCAGAGGAATTTTAACAGCATATCTCAGCAACTTAAAAACAAGATTCCTATGTAATTTTATTTTTTCAATAAAAATGAATTAAACCACCACATATACCAGAAAACAAAAGTGGAGGTCTCTTGCTTTCTGCTTTACACACACCACTAAACACTGCCAGATTCTCTCTCTCAGCTGCTGCCAATGCTCATGTGCAGAAATGTAAAGAAACTTCCTGCTAGCACAGATCACATCTCATTCCTAACAGCCACTAGTTAATAAATAAAAAGCCTTTTGTATCTTGTGTAGGAGCTAATTATGTTTGTCTTACTTGCCCTACAATAATGAAAAACAGCACTCCATAAAACAAGCACCTGTACTTACCACCCCCATCAGATAATACAGACCTAATAAATGTAATGGCATTATAAAAAACGCACAATTGAGTAACTAATATATTAACAGAAAGAAAATATCAGTAGAGCTATGCAATTAAAGAGATTCACATTCTGTAAACAAGACTGTTTAACAATTATTGTAACTGCTACAGACTGATTCCTGTTCAGAAATCAAGTTATTTCACATAGCTTCCCCCCACCCCCCAAAAGGCAAATAATGCAAGTACATAATGCACTTATAATTATAAATAATGTTATCCCATTATAGAGATTTGTCTCTATTTCCCCCCCTCTCAGATAGGTGAACAAAAACACGTGTGAACTCAATGCTTCACAAAATGCGGTGCTTGGTCCACTTGCAACAGGCAGACTGCCTCTATTATGGTGATGACCATTTGAAACAAAAAGGTGGTCCTACAGTCCCAGAAAGTTTTGAACGGGCATGCATGCACTGTTCATACAGAATTCCATTCCACAGCTATGTCTATTTGAGCTGCTGCAAAGGAACGAACAACTGCCAATGAGCCTTGTGGTTCAGCATTTCTTAATGCAACTTCAACCACAACCAAATTTACAAACATCACTAAAACTGAAAGGGTAACAAATACACAGGATGACATAATCAAACTGAAAGCGACCTGGAAAGATTAGAGCAGTGAGGGTCTCAGGCAATGACAGACTGGATACTCATTAAATGTAAAGTCCTACACCCAAGCAAGAAAAAAAAGCAGATACAGTATAGGAAGTGGGGCAGAAGGGGAAACAAACCAGCTGCCACTCCAATCACAATACGTTTAGCTTTATTTTGTCCAAGTATTACATTATGTAATCAAACACACATGCAGTAAAGTTTTAATTAATACACTGCAGGGAAAGGTGGAATGGAAAGGGAATCTGTATGAGCAGAGAAGCTTGTAGGATAGAATGATCACTGTTAAAATCTTTACAATTGCTGTTTGCAAGTAATTAACCTGTCCAACACATTCTTATATTTAATAGAATTAAATGGGCTCGGATTAGGCCACCTGCCCATGTATAGTTTGCAGGAGCAGGGCCATAAACTTTACTGTAGTGACAAGAATTTAAATGTGATGCAATAATTACAGTTTAAATTAAAATTTTCTCCCTTCCAACACATATTCTGTACTTAAGACAAATACCCAGAATACCCAAAGAAGAGACTAGAACCCTTTATGCATACAGGGGTGAGGAATCATAAATTAAAAAGAGAATAGCTATTAATTACCATATCACAATAATGCTCCTTATTTGGCTACAGCCAGAAAGCAGACCTAGACACAACTACAAAATACTGCACACTTCTAGCATTACACTGCTCCTCCCACACACTGAAAATAAAGGATGTACTCACTGTACCCAGGTTCTAATGCATTTATCTCTTTATGAAACTGATATGACATACAGAAACTATATTCTAACTGCATAGTAGAAACTATATTCTAACTGCACTCCAAAGAAAATATATAATAGAAGTTGCACTGAAATATAAATCTGTGATTTGATCTCTATGTATTCTCAGAGCAGTGTGAAAGTCTGGTCAACTCAGATTCAATTACCAGCAATAGATCAAGAATATATTCCAGAAATCAAAACTAATCCCTAATTCTACCAAGGAATACACTATACCATTCTTTTTAAAGAAAATGTGTTGAAATGTGCAGAACGACATGTTCAGTGAGAAACAGGCACAAAGAGGGGTTGCAAAAGGTTAGCTAGCTTCTCACAAAGTGAAATAATACTTAGATTCTAGGTTGGATTCCAACTTCAGCATGAAAAATTACAAACACAGATTATTCAGCAGATCACTATTAGAACAGCATGCAAAAAAACCAACCCCTACCATATCCCTTCACATTCCTCAAAAAATATATATATATAAACAAACAAACATGTGAGCAGAGGGGAATATCAATTGTTCAAAAGGCTTGCATAAGCATTAAATAAAATAAGTTTCTAAAGAACAGCATCCATCCCTAGAGTGGCCAGCAAAAACATAACTGATTCTAAAATGGTACGCCCATTTTTTCAGTTATCATCACTTTCTTTCCTCACAATCCAAACATTTAGCAGCCTTGCAAGAAATAATTTCTCTCACCCTCCAATAGTGAGTTACTAATTATTTCTTTTAGCCAGGTGTTTAGCCGGCAGCAAAGGTTATTTGGTGGTACGTGTAGAATTTAAGTAGTTTGTCATTCCATACGAATCTCTCTTCTTCACATCCACAGCTTCCTTTTCAGAAAAAGGATTACCAGACTCACTCCCCTTTCACACCTTCAATTTTGAAAAATTCTATCCACCCACAGCATGGGAGTTTGCGCTGCCCTTTCAATGAGCCTCAGACGGAGGCTTGTGACCCAAAGGTAGCTCTTCAAAAGGTTGTGTATTCAAAGAGGAATGAACTCCCAAAGGAACTAAGGATCACCAAGCCTTCCCACCTTCTGTTCCAAGTGCAAGGCATACTTCTGCCACTTTGTTGTCTATAAGAAACACAAACTCTACTCATTCACTTGTCCAGAATATGTAAAACTTTATTTCATGAGACTATAAAATGTGTTACTTCTATTCTTGCAATTGTGTCAAGACTGGAGGAACAGATTTTGTGTCTGTTCTAATGAATTTTCATTATTTTTTCTAGATTGCCTTAAAAGAGGGGTGTGAAGCTTAGATTTTCAGGAAAGTCATTTACTTAAAACAGATATTATGAAAGTACACAAATCACTTTTTGCCTGACTAGTACAGCTTGCACTGATGTTAAAGACATGAAGAATCCTCATTTAAATTTCAAATATCTGTTTTTGGCAGGATGGATAGCTTATCTTTTCAGTACTTCCACTGTGAAATGTAGTTTTTTAAAATTTCTGTTTCTACCATTGTTGCACAGCCCAGAGTATTGAGGGGGACAAAAATACTTATGCAGACGAAATTTTTAAGTCAGGATGAATCCTGGATTTTTTCCATTTAACATTGACTATTACAGTGTAAAACTAGGGAGTGGTTTATACTGTATGTTCTCTGATGCAATGGTTGTGTCAGAATTTACTAAAATCTGCTGCAGAATTCTCCAATAACTTGAGTTTTTTTAATAAGCCATATTTCAAATATATGTCTTGTACTATTCACTATACATCAGAAATAGTAGAAGATCCTGGAAAACAAAACGTATCAGTTGCACCATTCATGCTTATAAGCAGGCAAGCCAGCACAAGTTATCTCAGTGCTCCTGGGCATCATGCCACTGACCTTCCTCTCAGAACTATGCATCTCAAAAGGTACAAATGACACTTATTTTCAGCATTATTCTAAATAAAACTTGTTTAAGCAGATTAGGGATTTGATATCACCAAAACATCTTAACGGAAGTCTTCAGATGCCTTTAAAAAATCCAAGACTTTGCCTAATGCCTTTTGTTTTGGAAAGACTGCCAAGATTGGTAGGTACAAAATCCAGAGGGCTTCAGATCCTGGGTTTTAGTTTATTTTAAAATTATCTCCCCTGCCAGACACCAGAAAACTATTCAGACCATGCTCCATTTATTGCTATTCCTAAAAAAGACTAAGCAAACTTTCCAGAGATGGGTAAGGAAGACACATTCATACACCAGAGCTTTGCTACTTCTCTTTTTCAAAATATTAATGCAAGTAGAAGTAAATCTTCCTGCTTGATATCAGAAAGGGACTTGGCCCAACAAGAAACAATGCACCCTTAAATTAGGGTGTCTGAGGATTTGTTAAATATACTTATTGAAAACCACCAAAATCTCAGTAAAAATCCAAGCAGGTGGACCAGAATGTCTAATCTGTCATTCATAGTCAGCAGGAGAATCTTGGTATTATCAAAAATATTGATGTGCAACCAAAAGTAAGAACAGTAAATTATTACTGGGTATCTAAGACAACCAGAAAAGAAAATATGAAGTAGCTAAATAAACAAGAATTCTCCATATTCCAAAGGACAAAAGGTATTTGCTTTCTTTCGGAGTATTGGCAAATATGATTACCTTTTAATGGAACATTTGCTGTAGGGGTCTGCTTTCCTCGCCTCCCACCACCTTAATTGCTCTAAAAATCATCCTGTTTAAAGTTTACCAGAATTTGGATGCCCTTCATTTTTTTGTCATATGTTCCATCCTTGAGTACTTCTCAGAAATATAAAGTAAAACTTAACAGCTAGCTTTAATAAGTTCAGTTTCACTTTCTATACACAGAAGGGGCTGAATGTAGCCAAGGAACAGTAGTACTAAACAAACCTCATTATGTATTGTAGTATATTTAATTTCCAGCCACTACACTCTCTTTCCCTTGTGCTTACAAGCAGTGTCAAAATATTTTCAATACAACATACTTCCCCCCCCACCCCCAAAGGCTGAGGAAACTGAAATAAAGATGACCTTGCACCAACAGCTTTATGTTGCAGCGCTGACTTCCCCATCACAGAGGAACATGCTACCATTGAGGGGCCACGAATATCAACTCATTCCAAAAGGAACACAGCACTTTGGGACCAAGATGTGCCTACTTGGGGCACATCTCCATTACAGATACTACAGTGAATCAGCTACAGTGCTGCAGCTGTGACACTGTATCATAGTATAGATGCTTCCTACATTGACAGAAGGAGTTTTTTTATCAATGTAGTTAATCCATCTCTCCAAGAGGCAGTAGCTAGGTCAATAGAAGAATTCTTCCATTGACTTAGCCGCATCTGCACGGAGGGTTAGATCAACCTAACTAAGCGGTCAGGGTGAGAAATTTCTTTACAGCCCTAAGCAACATAGATAGGTTGATCTAATTTTTAACCAGGCCTTAGTAATAAGTTTAACTCCCTAGGGAGCTCTCAGTACCAATGAAGGACCCACACTGACATGTTCCTTCGAAGCTGAATTTAGCATCAGACTAGAAGACTTAAATCTCCAAAACAACAGTCTCAGTGCTGATGAGGCCTCAGAGCCCATAGAAGACTTAGGCAGTACAGCCACAGAGCCCAGATCTATCCAGTACCAACTTAATCAGTGTAAGTCCCTGATTTGCCTAGTTTTGAACTCAAATGAAACCTAAGTTCCTTCACAGGAAGGAAGGATGTTGTGGGATGGAGGGATCAAGCTCCAAAGGCTGTCTTGGTGAAGAAGGCAAGAAGCCTCTGCTGCCTGTCAGTGCTGGCTTGAAGTATGAAGGCCGTACCGTGTGACTAGGGAAACAGACGTCCCACAGCAGAACAAACATCCAACACAACTTAAATTCTCTGTCTTCTCCCAGAGGCCAAGCCCAAACAGTCCTAGGCGCCACACTGCACTTCTGTAACCTTGGCGGAGAAAAAATTAGTGCTGAGAAAGAAGGAAGTGACATGACCCCCACGGGCTGCTTCCAGAAGGCTCCTGAAGCTCAGCAGAACTTCCCCCAAGGGCCAGTGTATAAAGAAGCTGCATTTCAACCACCCCCACCCCCGGATTTGGTCGATTTTATAATAGGCCGTGGACCTGAGTAGCTCCTCGGGCAGGTTCCAAACAGAACTCGGTTCTACCCCTCCCCCCACCTGACCTCGCCACAGCCCCCCTCCCCTCAGACCCTGGCAGTGGCGCATGCGCGGGGCCAGTCCCCTCACCGTTGCCAGGTGATGACTTTCCCTCCCCGCCGTTCTCAGCAGCAGCAGGTTCCTCCGCCTCTTTCTACCCCGGGGTCCGGTGTGGGCCCCGCCGCTCTTCTCGGCTTTTCCTCCTCCCAGAGCTACAGCTGCTGCCGAGCACGAAGCAGCAGTCCAGCCCCGACACAATCTGACCCGCGGGCCCCTCCGTAGCTGGAGCTCCTCGGCTAGTAGGGTCCCCAACGGATTAGCGGCGGCGGCGGCGACTGGCGGAAGTGACGCGCTGACTGACAGGTGCAGCAGCGCGCGCGCGCGCCGCCGCCCCTAGGGTCACGTGCAGCGGGAGGGGGCTGAGAAGGGAAGCAAGAGGCGGGCGGTGGAGGGAAGGGTTGGAAGGCAGGGGAGCGGGGACAGAGCAGAGAGGGGGCGGGGCGCGGTGGGGGAGCAGGGGGTGGAGACGGAGGGGGATGGGAGGCTGGGGTAGAGATGGAGGGGGTGAGCTGAGGGAAAGCAGGGGTGGGCAAGAGGGAGCTGGGGGTAGAGAGGGAGGAGAAAAGGGGGGGAGCTGAGGGAAAGCCGGGGAAACTGGAAGGTAGAGAGGGAGGGGGATGAGCGGGGGAAACAGGAGGGAGCTGGAGGAAAGCAGGGGGTGGACGATGGGGGAGCTGGGGCTAGGATAGAGGGGAAGAGGGAGCTGAGGGTAGAGAGGAGGAGGGGGAGCTGGGGTGGACGATGGGGGAGCTGGGGCTAGCATGGAGGGGAAGAGGGAGCTGAGGGTAGAGAGGAGGGGAGGATCTGGGGGAAAACCAGGAGGGAGCTGGAGGAAAGCAGGGGGTGGACGATGGGGGAGCTGGGGCTAGGATAGAGGGGAAGAGGGAGCTGAGGGTAGAGAGGAGGAGGGGGAGCTGGGGTGGACGATGGGGGAGCTGGGGCTAGCATGGAGGGGAAGAGGGAGCTGAGGGTAGAGAGGGGGAGCTGGGATGGACGATGGGGGAGCTGGGGCTAGCATGGAGGGGAAGAGGAAGCTGAGGGTAGAGAGGAGGGGAGGATCTGGGGGAAAACCAGGAGGGAGCTGGAGGAAAGCAGGGGGTGGACGATGGGGGAGCTGGGGCTAGGATAGAGGGGAAGAGGGAGCTGAGGGTAGAGAGGAGGAGGGGGAGCTGGGGTGGACGATGGGGGAGCTGGGGCTAGCATGGAGGGGAAGAGGGAGCTGAGGGTAGAGAGGGGGAGCTGGGATGGACGATGGGGGAGCTGGGGCTAGCATGGAGGGGAAGAGGAAACAGGGTGGAGAGGAGGAGGGGGAGCTGGGGTGGACAATGGGGGAGCTGGGGCTAGGACGGAGAATAAGGGAGACTTGGAGTGAGATGGGGAGAAAAGGAATAGATGATAGACACAATGGAAGCAAATGGGAGGATGGAAAACAGTAGAAAATGTGCTGTAGTGCATCAGTAGTGAGTTTCAAGCCCTTCTCTGTTTGTGCCCAGCAAAGTCCCCAGTCAGAAAGCTTTATTTCTTTTTAAATACTTCCCAGTCACAGAGTGACTTCCAAACATTTTTAAAATGTAAGGAATGCCGGAGGGAAGGAATCTACCTGATGTGCATGGCATGGAAAGTCAGAGAGAAGTGTGATTGTGGCATTCATCGTGTGTAATACAGGGCCAAGCACATTGCTAATAGCGCTCTGAGCACCTGTTTAGATTGAGCAGACTCAATTGTAATCTTTTAAAAAATGATTTGAAAGAACCTCACTCTTTAGGTAAACTACCAAAGCTCTGCAATGCCTTGAAATCAAACTAGGATTCCTGAACACACATGTTCAGGATGTGTCTATACAAGGGAAATTAACAAATCCATTCTCACTGAGTCAGGAGAACCAGGGGGATTTGGGGGGGGGGGGGGTGGTAAATTTCCCCAGTTTAGACAAAGCACAAAAAAAGCATGGCATTGCAGTTAAGATTACCCAGATAACTATAACATGGCCCCCTGTCACTGCTTTCAGAATGACCAGAAGTGTAGAGGTAGCATTATCCGTTGAAATTGAAACTTGGGATAATTTAAGCAATGACCCCATGAAGTAAGAATGCATTTTTCTGGAACACCTCGTTGTTAACCTTCCGGTGATTGTGACATCCAATAACTTCAGTAGGGTTCCATGCAGGTTCAAAGCTCCACTCACAAAATTGAGGCCCAAGGCCTCATTAAATGTATAAATTATTTATATGTACTTTACTGACACAGGATTTCTGCCCTTTTTGTATCTGTAGTGTACAGAAAAACTGCATATTTTACCATTTTCTGAATCAATTATCGAGAACAGTTATTCCTGAAAAGTATGCATGTTGCCAGATTATAAGAATGTTATTTGAACCAAAAACTAGCATATCTAGGAATTAAAATTTCCTAAACCCAAATCTCAAAGGTCCTTTAAATTAAGGGTTTGTAAAGATTAGTGTGGTGACAGAGGACCACACTGGAGACATGAAAAACAATACTCAAACCCCAGTCCTTTGTAATAAATAGTTGCTCTCAACACAAGGACTGTAAAAGTATAGCAGCTTCTCCAAGAGTAAGTTGGCTGTAACCATATGCTGCAGATTTATTAAAGTGTTAAGGAAGTTAACATTTACTCAAAAATCCATTCAGAAAAGTCCCTGTTCGAAAAGGACCTCATCTTACAAAGATGATATGAAAGGATAGGAAGTTAGCAGTACAGATCAGAATTAAGGTTGTTAGGGTGAGATCAACTGCATATTCCATACTTTCCACTGTTTGGGGATCTTTTAAAAAGGAATATTAATTTTAAACATGTATTTTTGTAAACCTGGTCAAAGTTTTGAATTCAAAATTGGACAAAAAAAGTCACATTTTCATGTGAAATTTTCCCATTTTTAATGCTCTGTCTCTCTGCCAAAAGTAGTAGTATGATATTATGAGCTCTGTTTTTAACATGAGGTTATGGTCAGGGAAAATGACCTCTTAGTGGGGTCTATATTTATTCACTGTCAATTGGCTTCCACAGCAGATTTTCCCACTTTAACAGTTACTAAGTTTTTCTCACTGTATAGCACTGTGCTCAGCCTGGTGTATGAAATTCAAGCTGTGCTCAGATTTTCTGATTTGAACCCCATAAGCAGCAATAAAGATATTGGAATCAGAACTTAGCTGGCAGTTTTGCTGATGATGCACAGGAGAGAGTGGACTCCAGCTGACTCTTCTGCAGCTAGATTGGCCAACTGACAGCAGTAAAACCAAAGGAAATCTGACAGAACAGGTGGGGAGGGAGACAGTGGAGGCTCCTCCTATCAGACAGGTAGGAACAGCACTGGCTTCACTGTTTTGGATCTGAAACAGTATTCTCCTACTCTAAACTGACTCTTAGTGCACCTTTTTGTGCCAGTTTCTCCTACCTTCTTTCAGATATCGCCAACATTCTCTGTAGGGGAAAAATATACGCAGACCTAGGCTGCTGCTCTTAGGCCTGGTCTACACTGGGGGGGAATCAATCTAAGTTACGCAACTTCAGCTACGTGAATAACATAGCTGAAGTCGATGTACTTAGATCGACTTACCGTGGTGTCTTCACCGCGGTGAGTTGACTGCTGCCGCTTCTCGTGGCGGTGGAGTACAGGAGTCGACTTTTCAACATGCTGCCTTGTGAAGTACTTTCCAGTGGTTTGTTTAGAAGAAAGAGAGGCTAAGTCCCTGGACTGAGTGTTGACTCTGCTCCTTTTATATTAAGATATAAAAACACTTTCCCAAAGCTTTCAATAGTGGCTTCTGATGCTGGGTGCTCAGTTTTTGGGTGCCCAGCTTGGGATGCCTTGGGCCTAATTTTCAGAAGTTCTGCAGCTCCTATAGTCTTCATTTATAGGTGTGGGTGCTCAGCATTTCCAAAAATCTGGCCTGAGGCATCTCAGTCTGAGCACCCAAAATTGAAGTCCACTTTTGGAAAGTTTGGCCTTTACTAACAAACTAAGCCCCACGACGTCCCAGTGCATAGGTTAAGTACATATTACCCATGCTAGTTGCAGTTCATTGTGCTGCTGTATAGCAACAGTGGGAGCCCAGATATAGACAGCCCTGGGTTCAGAAGATATTTGCAGGCTGTTTACACTAGTAAACAAGCTCAGAGCATGTCTAACTGTCATGGAGCTAAAAACAACAGCTAGAGCAGTAGGGCTGTCTACACTAGGGCCTGTTTTATTAGCACTAGTGGAGATGATAAACAAGGCTTACCAGTTTAGTCAAGGAAACAATAAGAGCATATACTGGAAGGCAAATGTCAGGTGATCTAGACATAGCAGTACTGCGACGTGACCAGCCTCCTGCCAGAGAGAGGGATTGTTGCCTCAGCTGCACACCCAGAATTCTTTGTCTCAGTCTGGGAACCTGTCTCTGTTCCCAAACATGGATATTTTTACTGGCAGCAAGACGGAACAAAAGGCACAAAGTGATCTAAGAAAATCCTTTCAGGGAAGCTCTGTTCTGTTTTCTTTTTCAATTCTGCCAGGGACAGAGCAATCCTGGCAGGTGCTGATCACCCTCAATTGCGTTGAAACCAATGAGAACTGGAGTACCGAGCACTGCAGAGGGTCAGGCCCAGCACTTCTGATCTTAAAAATAAAAGCGTATATTTCCTTCTATAATCTCAAAATTAATCTACCTTGAGCACCAAAAATACCATAACGTTTATGAAAATAAAATCACTTTCCTAGTTGAGTGGGTGTGTTATTTTGAGACGGCACTAACATGATAATAAAAATCAGTTGTCAGTTTATTGGCTCAGTTACAGACTTTGATCTGCCACAGCATCTATTCCTCTAAAGTGCTGCACTCTTAAGGGTACCTTGTCCCCTTTCCTCTCCACACAGAAAGGCTAGCAATCCAATTTCCATACTCATATCAACCTCCTCTGCATCCATTACCCAAAGAGAAGCTGTCCATCTCTGTTATACTGAAACTTGGTACCTCCAGGCCTCATGTCTGATGGGACGAAGAGGGCTGAACACAGCATCCTCCAGGGCCTCTGAATGCTACAACCCAACTAGCCAAAGGAGTCAGTACAGGGTGTCTCCCACAGTGACTGAGTTCACCTGTTCCAAATCACTGCAGCCCAGGAAACAAGCCCAGGAGCAAAGAGACTGCCTGCCTTATCAATCCCCCCTTAAACTTTCCTATTCATTTGAGCTCTCTTTAAACCTTTCCTTTTCCCTATTACTGCATCCTGATAGTCTTTCCAAGTAGCCTTGTGCGGGAGGTGATGGCTTAGTGTTGTGAGTATCACGAGAGCTATGATGCACTGGAACCTAGGCAGGGTTGACTCCATTTACCACAGAAGGATGACAGTCTAAGTAAAATGCAGTTTTTGCTGTATAGGAGGTGGTTTTTCCTCAAAACCTTATAAATAAGGCTGTAATCAAGTTTTTGTGGTGCATACAGTTCCCATGGTTTGGTGCATGTGTTTGTTTTAAATAAGAGGAGGGATTTGCTCTGTTGGGCTTGGCAAAATTTCTCCTGTCCCTGGTTTTTGCGGTGTTCTGTGCATTGGTCAGCTTACACTCTGCAGCACAGAGATTGCTACATTTCACTCCTATAACAATAGTTCTGAGAGCTGGTAATTCTCTGCCTCTGTTTCATTTAAACTATTGACTCTGAAGCCTATTGATGATTTCTCATAGCAATATCATTAACTATTTAACTGCTGATCATATTATCAAATACAACCAACTCCACTGGGATTGCAAGTCTCATCATTCAGCTTCCCTAATATAACCCCTGACTGTACCCAACTCTGTGCAGTGCACTCTGGTCTGCCTGTCCCTCAAATGTTTTCTGACAGACTGTGCACAAAGATTTCTATGGGAAAATAAGTGGCATTGTACTGTGTACAGCATCCAGAAACATGAAAGTGATGTTTGAGTCCAGTACATTATTTCACCATAGTGAGTAATGTCCTAACAAACTGTGGAAACTTAGCAGAGGCAACATGCAACAGCAAAGGTGTTATCCCTGCAGGTGGCTGATGATTTGAATTCACAGTAGGCATGTTTCTTCTCATAATTACATAATACTACTAGCTAGTCCTGCTACAACCAAAGGGAAACCATCAATTTGAAGTCCAGTCAGCTAAAAAAAAAAAAAAGTACCTGAAACTACTTTTAAACTGCCCCAAAATTCTCATACCAATTTGTGATTTTACAGTCACACAAATAAAACAACTCTCTCCTTTTGCTGTGTGCAAGACCCCTATACAAATAGCATGGGTGAGACTGGGGGTTGACTGACTATGCAAGGGAAACAGTGAAACTGACTGTACACAGGAGACCAGATTCTTCAAAGGGCTCAGCCAGTTTTTCAGAAGACCTCAGTGCCCACAACGGGGGCCAGGTTGTCAAAAAGCTCCCATTTCCCTAACCCATTGCTCTGCATGTGAGCTTCTGGTTGCTCAGCACTTTTGAAAAATGTGTCGCCTCTCTTTGGAAAGTCTGGCATCTCTCCAGGGTGCTGAGCCTGTCTGAAAACTCTGGCCAAAGTCCGGTCAGATGCAGAACCCCAACAATCTGAAAAACCAAAGTGTTTTCCCCTCATCTCTTTTAATTGTAACAACCGTAACTGCTACTCGTTACAATAGAAGTAAAATATTTGCGTGATTCATAGATTTTCATGTCCGAACGGACCATTATGATTATCTAGTCTGACTACCTGCATAATAAAACGAAGTTGATGTGTCCCTTTAAAGGGACAGTCAGGTTGTTCAAATGCCAACTCTTAGTTACCATATAATAGTGAAGATTCCAGCAGCCATCTGCCTGTTCATTCCCACCTGATAGAAAGATACATTGTCAACCCCAATAACACCTATATTTTCGGAGGGAGGGTGGGGGTGGAAATGATAACTGTTGCTCTTAGGTTTGGTTCTACATGTAAAAGTTGGACAATGCATATACAGAGCACCCCTCTCGGTCTGCTAATTGCCAGGGCATACCTCAAGGCTTAGCTGGTTCCTGAGGAGGGGGGAGAAGAGGATGCATTAAAGAGGGTGGAAGTAGGTTGGAGAGCTGTAATACTGATCCCAGTAGGTAAAAGGGGGCACTCATGAGGAGTTTATTTGGTATATTATGGTCATGATTTTAATGTAGGTGCATCTTGGCCAAAAGGCCAGGAGGCATTCTTTATAAATACACGTTAATTAATTTTCCTCAGTGCACAAAGGGAATTAGCATTAATGTCAGTCTCCAGACTCACCCAGGTCTGATCCAAAGGCTACTGAAACCAATGGAAAGACTCCACATTGACTTAAATGGGCTTTGCATCAGACTCCAAACAGCTAGGATTTCTTTTTTTTTTTTTCAATAACTTTAAAATAACTGGACTGAGAGTAGCCAGATTGAACAGCAAAAAGGATTACGCTGATAATCTTGCAGCGTATGTCCAGGGGTGCAGCTAAACCCCCTTGACAGTAGGATTTATCATCACAGAGATGCTGACGAATTGAGTGCAGTGGCATTAGCAAACACTGCTGTAATGCTTGGGACTAGCTGCGTTCCACATACTGTGTGTTCTCATTCAGCTATCCTATAAGATAAAATGCATTTCAAGGCTAAGCAAAGTACACTAAGGAGTTACCAACCACTCTTAAAGGTTCTGGAGGGGTGGGAAATCAGTAGTGCAGAGACATGATATTCTCCACGGTATTAGTTTCTCTCTGAAGCTAGGGAGTTCCTCTGGCAGCAGAACCAGTGGGATTCAGTTGCATGAGGGGGGAAGCAGGGGAAAGGCTCTGCAAGGCCTTCTTGCACCGAGTTAGGGTCTGCTCATAGGCAAGTCTCCTGTTCTCCTTCAAGGGATGGTGGGGATCTCTCCAGAGATTAGGTTGAAGTAGCCTCCATGTAGCTTTGTAGCCCCTCCATGACTGGGAGAGAGATTCTTTGTCCCTCCTCTCCAACACATATTCCTAGCAGCCCTACTCAGGCCATTGCTGGTCTCTGGATTTGGCCCTAATTTTTTCCTATATCTCCAATTCAGCAAAGCATTTAAGCATGTGCTTAAGTTCCATTGCCTTAAATGGGATTTAAGAATATGCTCAGGTGTTCTGCTGAGTTGGGGCCTAAATACTATACTATGGTACATACCCCTTTAACTGCAAATGCTAGATTATAGGATAACTCATGATCCGGGCCCCATAAAACAAGTGAAGGATGGGGAGAAAACTTTAGCTCTATATATCCTTGGTCGAGCGGCTTAAAAAATCAGAATTGAATCTCATTTTTGTGCAGGTTGATTTTTCCCTTAATGTCCTTCATCTCTTTTTTGCAGCAATGGTCAGTGGTTCGCACAAGGGCTGAGCTAGCCTAGCAGCAAACTAATCAATATTAATAGAGATGGGACGGAGAGGAGGGATTAGCATGACTTTCTTAACCCCAGACTGGCTCAGTCATGAAGCGGCTGAAGAGAGAGCAGCAAAATGGTAACCGCATATGGCTTTAGTAGCTTTTCCTTTGTTGCGCCTGTGAATATTTACTTCTGGTGCTTCAATGCAGATTGCAGTAACATCAGACAGTTTGAAGGAAGGGATAAGGAATCATTTTATTTGCAATCTCTGAGCCAAATCCATCCATGAGGGAAGCTCTATTGAAGTCAGTGAAATTACATACAGGATAACTTTTATCCTAAATTTCTACTCTAAAAAACAGCAGTTAGCGCAGGAGAGTGTTGACAGCAAAAGTGTTTAATACAGGTACATTTGCTGGATTTTTTTAAAAGGAAAATCTAATCAAAAACATTGAGCATGCAACTTGAATATTGAGTGCAAGAGCTAACAAAGCATTCTGTGAACCAGTCCTCCCATTGTTAAGCAGAACTATTCACACCAGCTAAGCCAGAAAGAAGTGCATGTATATATTTAAGGTGTGCTTCAGGCAAGTGGAAACTTTTTGTTTTTTTAATTCCAGTCAGTAAGAAATCATATTTCAAATTATTTGCTCCTATTGGATTTGTGGCTTCACTGTTGGTTTACTGGTTGCAGATATTCTAGAAAATATTGGTGTGTGCTAAGTGAGAAGGGAGTTATTGTAAATTAATGCATTGTCTTTCATTAAATAGAAAGATATTCTTAAATTTCCATTTTTTGAATACTTTCTTTACACACTGATTCAGAAACAGCCAATACTTTCTCCTGCTGCTTGTTTTGAAAAATTGAACTCTTGGGAGACTTATCCCAGAATGACTCACATTAGATTGGTTTTAAAAGTTAGTTTTCAATTATTTACATTTTTAAAGCAGAAAATGTTTTACAGTGGCTGATATAGCACCAGCTTGTTTTTTCTTCCTTCGTCAGAACCCCTCATGTCTGACAAACCAGATTTTGCAGAAAGTGAAATGTAAAGAAAGTGAATGCATCTGAGGTTGATTGGACACAAGGCAACCAGCAGACGGTGTATTCCACTCAATATACAAAATGAATACTAATCAGGGGATTAATGGCCCAAATCCTTCTCTGGTTTAACTCTTAGTGAGAGGAGTTGCACCAGGGATTAAGTTGGTCCTCTGACTACACAAGTCATTAACTGATTTTATGTTTTGTCTGCACTTACGTGTTGGTATACTCACTGTGAGATTACTCCTGCTCTTATTGAAGAGAAGGTTACCTATATAGAAGCAGGATCAGCCCCTCTGGGTTTAACTTACTTTACCAGTCTCTTAAGAAACAGATACATAGTTGGATTCTAGTGTTAAAACCCCTCACTGAATAGACTATATACTGTAGTTCCCCAAAGGATAGGCACATACAGTCTAATCATGGGTTAGCAGCAAGTGTGTACCATTGCCCTCTCCTGGCTACCATGTGTCAGACTTGCTCAAGTGTAATTCTCTCTCTTGCCGTAGATGGGAGAAGCCTAGATTGTAGGTGAAACCTACTCCGACCCTCAGCTAACCAGAAGTCTTCTTTAGCTCAGTGGCAGTGCCCTGTGTGGCTTTTTTGCCCACCCCCCAGAGCAGAATTCTGAGAGCCCTCTCCCTGCATGTGTGTGCTTGCTTGTAAATGTGGTTTGTATATATCTTTAAACTGTTACAATGGCAGCCATGGTGCACTCCAGGGGGACCTTGGTGAGTGGTTCTCTTTAGAGGGGGATGGCTGGGCAGAAAAGTAACCAAGGTCTCCTCTTTTGCAGGAAGTGTCCACCTAACAGCATCCAGAGACACTATGGTGGAGCCAGACTTTCTTTTAACAGATCATCTGAATGGCAGCACTTCCCCTACCACCAAAAACCTTCTGTCTGGATATACAGCCAAGTCCTGGCTTGGGACAGGGACCTCCTGACATGCTGGTGCAGTAGGGCTAGCCACCACATCAGGCTTAATCCCACCAGCCAAGCACTGTCTGGAATCCTGGCCTCCTCTCTCCACTGCAGTTGTGGTTCAGTTGCAAGAGGAAGGATGGTTTGTATATCGCACCCTCCATTCTGAGAGGCACTGCTTTGTGGCAGTATGGGGGACCTGGGGAGGAGATTTAGGGGTAGGGAGGAATGCCCAGTGGGTCTGTGACTGCAGAACTGCATGGCGGGGGAGTGGCAGTGCCTGGCCTCCTATAACAGTGGCTGCCCCTGCCTAATGAGAAGATTCATTCCCCTCCAAACCTACACAGCGATCCCCTGCTCAAAGCAACCGGCACACTGGTCCACAAGCCTGTATAAAGAAATAACATGAGCTCTATGGGAATGGAAAGGACTCAACGTCATCATATCAGAAGAAAAGGAACATATATCCCCTCTCGAATAGTTTCTGTACAAATCTGCATTTTGCAATCTGATCAAAACAGGACTTTATTGACACTTGGTTTTGTTCTCGAATCTGGCAGCTTTGAACAGAAAAGCAAAGTAAGCACATCCTGAATGTAAAACTGAAAAGATGACAAGCTTCTCATTCAGGGAGGGGTTGCTCCTGTTCGGTTTTGTTTTTTCAGTTCACTGTTAGGCGCCGGTTTAATTTTTTTAACAAATGTTGTTTATTTTTTGGTCTCTGGGGGGGAAGTAGGAGTTTTAATTAAGTATTCTGAAACCGATGAACTCTTGCTTTTGCAGAGTCCTAGAAGGACTGTGACTCAAAGTCCTGTATGAGCCTTCTTACTTGCCAATAGTGTATGTTTCCATGTCTAAGAGAAAATATTGCTCTTTGAAACTTACCAACACAATAGGTTTACAACTCTGAAATCCTTCCAAGTATTATTAATCATTTGCTTTAAACTAGCATCTGCAGGCCTCAGCCAGGTTGGAGCCTACCACACTCTGAGCCCTAAAGAGCTTACTGTATGTAGCAGCTGAGTGAAATTCCAGCTATAGGCTATCGTCACAGTATACTGACATCTGACACAAAACCAAGCCCCAACCCCAACCTCCCCAGCATTTCCGCCAACATGGTGCCTGCTTGCACAGCTCTCCCACTGCCTGTGCAGAAGGGAAGGAATGCCAACCATGTGGCAATTTAATCCCCATCAAAATCTCTTAGGCACTGCAGGGTTTGAGGCAGGGCTGAAGAGAAGCACTTCATGGTACCATCCCTTGTACTGCTGCATGGAATTCAGGGAGGGAGTCAGCCTGGCTTAATAACTCCTTCTGGGATTGCATTCCTCCCCTGGTTGAGGAGGGAGCAGTACCTAGGAGCTTCCCATGCAGACAACTCTGCAGATGTGGTATTGCCTTTACACCTAGATCCCCTGGAGGAAGAGCTGGGAGGCCTTGTTCTTTTCCCACTCAAGCACTCCCAACTCTCCTCCCCCGCATGGGAACCATTGGGCAGTAACTCCATGAGTTAAATTTTGCTGCCTCAATGGGAGGTCAGTCTGACCTAACATTGTGGGAGGAATTGTTCTCCAATTCTGCATTGTTGCTATACCGCTCACTGCATCACTGAGAACAAGCATACCCATTGGCCCATGGATGGGTTACTGAGGTGGATCCTGGGCCAAGTTCTGGTCTCATTTACACTGGTGCTGTGACTTCTCTGGAGTTACTTGAAACATAGACCCATTCAACAAACAGCATACAATCAGCCCAATATCTGGAAAGCCTGGATAAAGTTACTGAGCAGGCAGGGAGCTGGGGCGGGGGGGGGGGGGGTACTATTTAGTTTCAATGCCTCTAAAATAAATCAGCTCCATGAATTATATTCTTGGCCAATAAATTTCCATTGTAGCCATGTCACAGATTATCTCCAGCGACAGCAGAAAACCAAACAATGCACTGTCTAAGGAGGGTATGGTGCTCTCTGTCTTACAACACAGAGGTCCAGGGATCTCAGTTATACCAATGTAACTCCACTGACTTTCATGGAGTTACTCCAACTTAACTGCTGTAACAGAGCGGAACATAAACCACTATTGTCAGTAGCACTGACATTTTCTCATGAGCCATACATTGCTATTATAACCAAAAATCTCATACACCCTCCTCTGAAGACCACATTCCCCAGAGACACCTGACTTCGGGGTTGTTTTCCATCTTAGCTGGAGTTTAGGATAAGCAACTATTCAAAGCAGAGATGGGAAACTCGGGAGATCAAGAAGTGAAGCAGAGGAAAGCCGTGCGATGTTAGAAAATGAGAAAGCAAAAAAAGTCACTATCTACTTCATTCCTGGTTAACAAGTCACAAATATCTTACTTTAAACATCCACTTGATGCTCCATATGAGGATTCCTCAGTGTGACATTACGTTTTTCTACTAGTAAGAGAAGCAACAGCTCCCGGAAACTCAAACAAATCCCACTCAGCCAGATAAGCCATTATAGTTCTCTGAAATTGCTTAGGCAGCATATCACAGTCCTTCTAGTGGGAGGCAGGAGGGAAGTTAACTCAGGACTTTTATACATGGGGGAAGTGACTGGCATAGCTATGTCTATCAATGTGCCATTGGGGAGCAGAGTAATTCTACTGCATAAGAGTGATTTGTATTCCAGAACAGAATATCCATGTGGTGAACTATACCAGTATAGTTCTGTACCTCTAAAAGCCATGCCAGTCAATTCCCAAGCCCTTGGACTGAGTTTTATTTCAGTTGACAAGCCCTTCATTCTCTTGGCAGCCTGGAGATTGTATCCGGAGCTTTAGAAGTATTTGTACTCTTCAAATTAAGTTGTAATCACAAAAAAATTCCTTTGGTGCCACTGACAGTAGCAATTCTCTAAACATTGCAGGAAAACAGCCTTCCCCATTCCTCTGGAGAAACCCACGTTCCAGGCCACAGGTCTGGCCACTTTGCTTTAATAGATGTACTTGAGTATAGGGGGGAGAGAATCATTTGGCCAAAATAGGAAAGTGATGGGGATTTTTCATCTCTGTGAATTTTGTGCTCACAAAGCAAAGAATTAGTAGTACATCTCTACCCCGATATAATGCTGTCCTCGTGAGCCAAAAAATCTTACCATGTTATAGGTGAAACCGCGTTATATCCAACTTGCTTTGGCCTGTGATTGACAGACACCGATCCCCAGCTCTCTGGTCCCCAGCTAGTTTTCAGAGCTCTTACAACCCCTACTCTAGGCTGAGGGGCCAGCATGACGGCAGCTCTGACCACAGCGGGTCTGAGTTACACAGCGGCTACCCCCGGGCTGTTTGCTGCAATCTCGCTCTAGGCAGGGAACAGGGAAGTCCAGTTTTCCCGCCCCAGGCGATCCCCCCACGCAAGGGCTCCATCTCTGTCCTCTCTCCCCATCAAGCTGGGTGAGGCGGCTCCTCAGTCCTGCCTCCCTCCTGAGGGCCGCGCCAGCTGGCCGTGGCCTTTGCTATGTGGGCAGCAGGGACCATGCAGCCTGACTCCTCGATGGGGAGCTGGGCCCTGTGGGGTGGGGTGAGGTGAGGCTCAGGCCACGTCTCTCCCGCTCTACCCTTCTGCTGCACCCCGCCGCCGCTGCCCCGGATCGCCGGTAGATGCGGGAGCCGGGTGAGGCTGGCCCTGTGGGTGGCCTCTCTGGAAGCGTGTCCGACGTGGTGGCAAAATAACGAGCTCTGTGGAGGTAGAGATGGGTCTGCTCATGTGTGCCGGTGCCTTGCCGCGGGGGGCTGACGGGCTGTTACCTAGAGGACTCCACTCCCGCCGTCTCGGGCTGGTCGGTGCATCCTGTACCTGCCCGCACCTCTGATCGCTCACTGGGGTGGGGGAGGGTTGTTGGCTTGCGCACTGGGAGTTGTTAGCTGAACTGTGCGGCCAAACAGCACCATTGTCTTTCTCTTAGCCAACAATGGCACAGCCCCGCCCCCCAGAGCGCTGCTTTACTGCGTTATATCCGAATTCGCGTTATATCGGGGTAGAGGTGTACTAACTAGGATCAGGCAGAATTCAGGGAGGCTCCATGCAAGAGCTTCACCGCACAGCCCTCCTCACTCCTGAGCTGGAAGATCCTCCTGTTCTAATACTGGGGCCCATCTGCACCGCTTTGCTCATGAGCCTCAGACAAGAACGACCACGGCCTCTGCTGCCTGTGGGCTCAATCTGGCTTCCATTGAAGCCGGGGGAGTTTTGACATCGACTTCAGGCTCAGCAACCAGAGGCCAAATCCTGCTCCCCTTACTCAGACGAGTATCCCCACTGAAGCAAAAGAACTATGTCAGGGAGTTAAAGATCAGCCCCAAATCCTTGGGCCTCTCTCTGGAGCAGACAGCAAGTCTTGCTGAATTGTGGCAGTTTTGCAATATGGACAAATCTTGCGCTGAGTTTCACCTTGTTGGCAATGGAGTTACAAGTAGCATAAATCAGGGCAGATTGGCAGGGGGTTCCTCTGGATTATGGGCCCAATGCTGCTGCCATTCAAATCAGTGAGAGCTTCACCACTCACAGCAACAAAAGCAGGATCAGGCTCCTACTATATTGCAGCTAATAGAGCAGTACAGGGAGGAGTTTACATTGACTTGGGGGAGTGGGGACTTGCTTTCCCTCATGGCCGTCTCATTGGTTTGTTAGCTTTCTGCCATGCAGGAATCGGTATTGCTTCATACACGTCTTTCCTTTAATCTCTGAAATGCAGCTCTAGCAAGGCTATAAATCCTAAACCATGACTTCTTTCCCCCACCGAAGAATCTCTGCCAGTTTTGAAGACACTGATTCTGCAAGGGGTCCTTTCTGCTGCTGCTGGCTGAAATCCCTTCAGTCCCCTAATCAGATCAGGAGATTTGGCTCATTTGAATTTATGAACGCACACCATGTTACTGTGCTCACATGCTAGTAACCCTCATTTGTTTTTGCCCATTTCTGACTTTGTCACCTGTGCACCTCATATCACCAGGCTTCAGTGTCACTTCAGAAATTAAGGCCCTCCCCTGCCTTATTCCAGTTAGACACTTTGCCTGCTCCTTAGACTGGCCCTGTAGCTATCAGGGTGCCCACTCTGGATGCCAGCTTCCTGGGGCATCAGATCAACCGCTAGGGGGAGGAGGACAGACGAATCAGGGTTTGTTTTTTGTCCCCTCAGCCATTTAGGGGGTACCACAAATATTTTCTACCCCAGCCAACAAACCAGCTATTTAGCTAGGGATAGTTCTAGCACTGAGCTCTATGAGCTAGAGGAAACGAATATAAGTTTCCTACATAACTAACACCCCTTCATTATTTAGCTCAACCTCTTACTACAATCGATGTAGCAACAAGTTACCTTCCAGCCCTCCATAGCAGGTGGAGTTCCCACGCTACTCCTGGCAGAAAACACAAACATTATAATCCAAACACAGCTTTGCTAATTGACTGCCAGCACAAAGCCTGCTCCCACTCTGTCTCAGAAAGCTGCAATCCACTCTCATATCCTGGCTGGAGCTAACAGGATCCACCTGCCAGCATGAGTCAGCTGTAATTACTCTGCATCTTTATGCAGGATCCTAGCGCTTGATCACAGGGTGGCTCAGCACAGGAGCCCTCTGCATTCCTAGGGGGATAATTATAATGAGAGATGTTATGCAGTTTCATACAGCTCATTGAACAGCTGCATTGTAGTACAGTAATTAGAGCTGGGCACAAACCACACCTTCAGATACAGAACCAAACTTTCTCACATACCAAATGTGGTGAAGCATTAGGTTGGCCAGATAGCAAGTGTGAACAATCGGGATAGGAGCTGGGGAGTGTGCGTGTGTGAAGGGGGAATAGGCACCTATATAAACAACGCCCTGAATATTAGACTGTCCCTATCAAATTGGGACCCCTGGTCACCCTATGAGGCATGCACTTAAAAAAAAGTCGCAAGAGTTGACAACACTGTATCCACCATGCAGTTCCCGCTGCTCCCAAGACATGGGAGATCTTTCCCCCTAAAAAGGAAAGGAAGGCATGTGAGGGAGAGCCAGGCAGAGCTGAGGGAATGGCCTAAGGAGCAAGCGGGGCCTGAGGGAAAGAGGCATCTAATAGCGAAGGTTAGCGGGATCAAGGATCTAAGCTGCATGGGAACATCAAAGGCACCAGGGGAGCTCAGACAGAAGAGCTGGGTGGGAGCTGGGGGTAAGACTCAGAAGGAAATGCACAAGGCAGCAAACACTCCAAAGAAAAGCAAGTGTGGAGCTGGTGGCTCTGGCCAGCTCTCAGTTTGTTTGGGGATAAAATTGGAGTAAACAGTGCTCCTTTAAAAAGCACTCACTCCTGCCGAGCCAGAGGGAGCCTCCTACACAGCACACGCCACTGCTTAGACAAAATAAACCATGTTCTCGAGGGACGCTGTGGTACACAAAGCAGACAGGACTCTGGCAACTCCACTTGCTCGCAGCCAGCTAGACGGCAAGCCTCTGTGACTCACGCCGCCGACCCAGCCTCCCTATTCAGCACTCAGATGTGTCCCAGCAGTGAAACCACCTCTAGATGTAACGTAAAGTATAACCACAGCAGTAAAGGCCTGATTCAAAGCACATTGAAGTCAGTGATGCGTGTAGGGGGGAGACTGTGTCTCAATGAGCTTTGGCTCAGGCCCTAAGCATAGTGCAAAGAGACAGTAGAGTCACCTGTTTGTTTTTATTTATTCAACATATATCTGCATTGCAAAACACTGTTCCCTCATTCCCTTTTACCTGCGTGTATCAGGGCACTTGGAAATAAAATTAGAGCTGAGCCTCTCATGTATTCACAGGACTCCAGGAGCTGGGGCTTTAAGAAAACCATCAAATATCATGAGATTTGTGAGACATGGCAACACTGTGCTGTGCGTGGATATTCTGGCCTGTGGATGGCAGTGAAATCCTTCAGGCAAAACCCTGCCCTGCGTTGCATGGCTGCAATAGTGCAGAGTAGGCCTTGGGGAGACATTTCCCTACCAGACTCAACTCATCCAGCGCGGCTTATGGTGGTGGTGTGGCAAATGGAGTCCTGGGCACAGCCCTGCCCCGCTCAAAGGGGCTAGTTCTGCTGGTGTGGTCGGGCCCCTGGCCGCACCCACCCTTGACAGCAAGCTCTAAAGGGAGCACACAGGAACAATGGGAGCAAGAGAGCACATTGGCTCAGTGCCGGCTGGATAGCTCAAGGGCATGTTGCGTGCCAGGTCCAGCACCTCCCCACCCCACAGCTCAATAAGATACGGCCTGGGCTTTGCCCTTCATCTGAACTAGTCACATCTGCTCTTTGCATGCACTTTGGTTTTGTTTAGGTCATAAGAATTTACTGATCTAATCAGGCAAGATAACTGTGTATCTATAAAGCCTATTTGTGCACCTGCAGCACCAGCACAGAGGCCCACTCAGACGTGAAAGCAGTGTGCAGCACATCCGTGGGCATCCCCAGCTGAGGCAGGAGGGATGGAGGAAGCCCAACTGCCCCTTGGAAACTCTGGCTCTTCTCTCCAGGGGGAGGAATTAGCAGGGGGCTTCCCCTTCCATTCTCCCCTGTCCTCCTTCCTTCTCTTCCAGCCCAGAGGGAAACCTTTGCCAGGGTCCTTCAGCAAAGAGAGCACCCAGCATTTCCAGTGTCCGAAGCTGGGAAAACAGTTATTGAACTCTGTTGAGAGATGCTACATATGTGAGAAAGAGGCAGCAAATGACAAGAGCATATTGTTCTCTCCATTCAGGAGGTCTCTATGGCAGGTTCAGGGCATCACTCTGCCAAGGCCAGGGACTCCTCCACAGCTAGGCTACTGCTTCATTTCGGCCCTAGCCCCTGGCCAGATTTTGCAGGGGACAGGACTCTTCAGAGGGCTGTCCCCTTTTAGAACTAAGGGTGCAGGTAACCCTTACCACCTGGTACCTTCCTTTCCTCTCCTCAACCGCTGACCACGCTACCTATTTGCACTCATGTTCCCAGACTAGTGCTCAGGTAGTCCTGGATTGGGGTGGTGAGGAATGCAACATGCCGAAGAGGAAGTCAGATCTCATTCTCTCACACTGGCACAAATCTGGTGTCACTGCACTGACTTCCACAGTTACTCCAGATTTACACCAGGGTAACTGATGTTTGATTTTCACCCAGTGCCTGGCCTTGGTGATTTTCTCCAGCCTAGTGCCTGGTGATGTAGTGAAAGGATGGACTCATTCTGCAGCTGGCTTTAAATGGGAAAGCAGAGCATTTCCCTGGAGAAAGTGTACACGGGCTGTAGGTGAGCGGGGCGTTGTTGTGAGCACACTGAGAGCTGCCTTGTAAACATACGCATGCCCAAACCTCACTCCCATGGTGTGAGCCTCCAAGATATTCATCAGACATTTTTGCAGAAGGGTGTGGACCACATATGTCTTGGCTTTAAACAAAGCCTCAAGAAGGGAGCTTTTTTTTTTTTTGGCCTGTATATGGATCTTTATTTTAAGGCACCCAACTGAAAATCACCATTGCTTCGTTCCAAAGCGCATTCCACACCATTTTATTGTCCCAAGCGTTCTTTTTTAACAGCCCAGTCACCATGCCCAGTGCTTGGATCCCAATTTGACTTTTACAGCTTTTTTTTTTTTTTGTAGTGTGCTTTAAAAATACCTAACTACTTTGAAATGTCAGAACACCAGGCTCAGCTTTCTTTGCCAGCATGCGGGTTGCTCTAATGTTCACAATGGGTAATTGGAGACTGAATTGGCCCCAATTTGAAATACAGTGTGATTATTAGCTTCACACTGTGCTGACCAAGCTTTAGTCATGTTATTTTACACCTGTGTGGCAGGGGGAATACAGCTGCAACTTCCTCCAAAGCCTGGTTTGGTAAACTTCATGTTTTAAAGCACTCAGCAAAGCAAGGCCGTGGAGGAAAGAAGTGTGCTTAACCTCTAATATCAGTGCATTGTATAACATGCTATCTATGAGATGGATCCTACATCCATATTAAAATACTAGGCCAGATTCTGATCTCCGTAACATGAATGTAAATCCAGTGACTGATTACGGCATGCGAGTGAGCTCAGAATCGACCTTGATGTGTATTGACGAGACAAGCTTTTACAAAAGAGAGCTCTATACTAAATCCAAAGAAATTATTTATTTCTCAGTACAATAGGGACAATATTAAAACAACTACTGCAGGACTGCAAATCCAATGATACTCACAGCCACATACAGCAGGTAAAACCCGGTCCCCATTGAAATCAATGGGAATTTTGTCATTGGTTTCCATGGAGCCAGGATGTCCCCCACTATCTTTGCTGTGCACCTGGAATTCCCACTGCCATCCATGCTGTTTCCGTGGCCTCTATATAGCCTTTACCTTAAAGACACTGACCTCGTATGTGATAAATCGTTAGTGCCTACAGAAGACTGAAATCTCACTAACACAGTTATATGGCCCCCACCCTCATAATGCCTGGGCATCTGATTAGCTTCTCGTGTAATTCGCCTCACCACAGGGCAGTGCTATTATCCTCATTGAGCAGATGGAGTACTGAGGTACAGAGAGGCTAAGGGACTAACCCAAGGTCACACAGGAAGCACATGGCAGAGCAGGGAATTGAACTGGGCACGCAAAGGTCCTAGACTACTGCCCTAACCATGGCCCAGCCTTCCTCTCTAAAGATTCATCTGCTGATTGAAGGGGAAATGGGGTCTAGCATTTAGAACACTAAACAGAGAGCAAGTACTCCTGGTTCTCCCAGTGACCCACTGTGTGACATAGGGCAAATCACTTGGGGCCTGATTTTCAGAGGTGCTAAACACCTAGAGCACCCATTGACTTCAGCTGGAATTGTGGGTGCTCAGTGCCTCTGAAAATCAGGCCCTTACCCTTTGTGCCTCAGTTTACCCATCTGTCAGATACATATAATACCACCAATCTCAAGGGGATGAGAGGCTTAGGGCCTGAACCTCCTTCTACTGAAGTCAATGGCAAAACTTCCATTGGCTTCAGTGGTCCTGAGTCTAGCTTTAATAAATGGACAAAGCACTTTAGGACCCTGGAAATGTTTTATGCTACAGAACAGCCATGCATTGTCATGGCGGATATACCTTGGCCATTATTAGCGTTTGTTAAGGCACTTTAAAAAGAAAAGACAGAAACGTAAGCAATTTCTAAGTAGTTTGTATTCACTTATCTGTGTGAGGCAGTGTGTCCTAGTAGCTAGCCTATACTGGCCTAGGAGTCCTGGCTTCTGTCCCCAACTTTGCCTGTTGGGTGACATTAGGCAAGTCATTTCCCCCATATATAAAATTAGCATAATGATACTTCTTTTGTAAAGGGCTTTGAGCTCTCCTGATGGAGAGTCCTACATAAGAGCTAGGTAATATCATCACTGAACCCTGCTCTCAATGAAGTTAATGTCCAAACTCTTCTTAACTCCAGTGTGAACAAGCTCTGGTCCTTACTGATTACAATTCATATTAAACAAGCACATGAATCTGTCATCTGCTGGCCTCACAGAGTTTATATGCAGACAAGCGTAATTTATCTTTAAAAGAAAACCTTCTAAAATGCAGGTGCTTCTCCCTTCGAAGAATGCAGCCACGTCAACCATACAGCAACTGCATGTGCTTCACTATCTGGGTAGCCTGAAAATATAGAGAGAGGAAAGTCAGAGAAACCAACAAGATAGCACACTTCAGAAAAGACTATGCAATCAGAGCAGAAGGATATTTAGGCAGGTTAGATCATAAAACAGCTTGTTTTATTTCTCCCTCTATTTTCAACTGCTGCAAAGTAACTCTGTACTTGGAATATTGTATTCTTCCACTAGATGGTGCTTTGCTACCAAAAAATATTACCAAGAAAGCACATTCTCAAGTTCTTTCCTGGAACAGAGTAGACAAATATATGAAGTCAATACAATTCATCTTTGGGAGCAGACCGTTGCCATTTGCGCTGATCAACAGCCAGTCTTATCATTAAAAACGAAAAAAAAATTTACTGGAAAGGCTCTCTTTTCATAAAATCTCTGGGGGATTCACAACATTTCTATCCTTTCTGAAATTAACGCTCTCATAAAAAGTTGCATGCAGTGTTGGTGTAGTCGTGTTGGTCCCAGGATATTAGAGAAACATATTAGATACAGACCTATAGAGATATTAGAGAGACTCACCCACCATATAAAAAGTTGTGATTTCACAGAACTCTCAAGGGGAACAAGCAGCTATTGCAGACTCACACAGAAATGCCCCCTCCAAAACTGTTGCATTTTGGTCTCTAGAAGCTAAGGTTAACACTTGTGATCTCAGGGTCGGGAATTGTTAATGGAGGAAATTTACTTTTGAAGTCCCCCCTTGGAAGAAATCCAGCATGCAGGAAGCCCCAGGAATTTCCCGTTCAAAGAGGGTGCTGACAAGACATGAGCTGACATGCATCGTCTAACCACAGGTTTTTTTACCATTTTTAAAGCTAAAACATCAAATACAGAGAACTGGTCACCAGTGGTCATATCATCTGACTGCGAAGAGCTACAAAAGGATCTCACAAAACTAGGTGACTGGGCAACAAACTGGCAGATGAAATTCAATATTGATAAATGCAAAGTAATGCTCATTGGAAAACAATGCCAACTATACAAAAAAAATGTTGGGGTCTAAACTAGCTGTTACCACTGAAGAAAGAGATCTTGGAGTCATTGTGGATAGTTCTCTGAAAACATCCACTCAATGTGCAGCGGCAGTCAAAAAAGTGAACAGAATGTTGGGAATCATCAAGAAAGGGATAGATAATAAGACAAAAAATATCATATTGCCTCTATATAAATCCATGGTACGCCAACATTTTGAATACTGCATGCAGATGTGGTCACCCCATCTCAAAAAAGATATATTGGAATTGGAAAAGGTTCAGAAAAGGTCAACAAAAATGATTAGGGGTATGGAACGGCTTCCGTATGAGGAAAGATTAATAAGACTGGGACTTTTCATCTTGGAAAAGAGACAACTAAGGGGGGGATATGATCGAGGTCTATAAAATCATGACTGGGATGGAGAAAGTAAATAAGGAAGTGTTATTTACTACTTCGCATAATACAAGAACTAGGGGTGACCAAATGAAATTAATAGGCAGCAGGTTTAAAACAAACAAAAGGAAGTATTTCTTCACACAATGCAGTCAACCTGTGGAACTCACTGCCAGAAGATGTTGTGAAGGCCAAGCCTATAACAGGATTAAAAAAGAACTAGATAAATTCATGGAGGATAGGTCCGTCAATGGCTATAAGCCAGGATGGGCAGGGATGGTGTCCCTAGCCTCTGTTTGCCAGAAGCTGGGAATGAGCGACAGGGAATGGATCACTTGATGATACCTGTTCTGTTCATTCCCTCTGAGGCATCTGGCATTGGCCACTGTTGGAAGACAGGATACTGGGCTAGATGGACCTTTGGTCTGACCCAGTATAGCCGTTCTTATGTTCTCTCACAGATATCACAGTCCTCAGTCTATTAAAGAGATACTGCACCGGGTTGATCCACAAACTGCTTAAATATATATTAAAGCGATCACATTTCATTGTTCCAGTTAGGAATGGAAACAGCATCAAACATCTGCAACTGAACAAAGGGCATGGGGAGGCAAGGAGGATGAAGCTTTGTGATTATTGTTAGGGCAGATGTCACCAGGTGCCATTGTTACACAAGTTATTTTTCTTAGTGTGTGTGCAATGCCCAGTCCTTGGAGAATTGTGGTATTGTAATTAGTTTTGTGATGCACATTCTTTTGGGGGAAACTGTTGCCAACAGCAGGAGAGTTTGCTCTCGGCCTCAGTCTAACTAAACTCAATTCTTAGTGCAGAGTTGCTTTCTGGGAACCTGGCACTGGTTTTGGGGCAGAGAATTCTGATAGAAGGGATTAGCTATATGTCATTTGTGACTACCTCTGTTCAAAGACTGGTGTTTATTAACACTAGATACAAGTGGCACTACGAAGATAACTATACTCCATGTCACTGATTTCTCCTCCATCAGAAAGCTGACTTGCAAGGCCCCAAAATTTCCTACTGCTTAGCAGTGGGATGACATCATAAATAATAAGCTTTTATATAGCAGTTTTCACTTGCAGCTCTCAAAGTGCTTTATAAAATATCACGACCCCCATTTTTCAAATGGGGAATCTAAGGCACAGAGGCAAAGTGATTTTCCCAACACCACACAACAGGTTAGTGGCAGAGTTGGGACTAGACCCAAAGTCTGTGGGAGGTAGAGAAAAGAAAGAGTCAGAGCATGAAAAGATGGGGGCAGGCCACAAAGGGGAAATGATTAAGGACTAATTAAAATAGGACTTGGAAGGAAATAATTAAGTGGGATGAGACATTTAATACATTATATATTTTTAAATAATCTTCTTCTGTATCCAGTCCCCAATCCCTTCTTGTACAGATTCTTGTCTGTTAGATTAGAAAGGCTCACCAGCAGAGACCCATCCCCTTACTATATAGATGTCTGTAAAGTTGCATTAATGGCAATTTTTGCATTTCATTTTCCTTTAAAAAAAAGGGGGGGGGATAGGGAGGGAGGCAGGAAAAAAAGGACTTGCTCCTACTTCAAAATGTCACTATGTAATGAGCCCTGTAGGCTTTGAAGGGACCTCCCCACCATACACACACACCCATGGAAGCAAATAAAGTGGGGGGTGGATTCGGTCACTTCCTTGTGATTGCTATTGTTTGGCTCTCTCCACTGCTTGGTTACCAGGGTAGATGCCCATTGGTTAACTCTCGGATGGCTGTATCTTTGCAGGGGAAAAAGATAAAGGGTAAAACTTTCCATGGCTCCAAAGTGACTGAGGTGTTTAAGTTCCATTGAAAGTCATTGGGATTGAGATGCCTAAGTCACTTGGTCAATGTTGAAAATTTTATCCCAAAACCTTTTTTATTTCTTGAAAGCTCTGAATGCAGCAAAAAACTTGCAGAAAGCCCCAGGATTGCCCAAAGGTAGATATGTATTCAGTCCCCATTTCACAGATGAGGAAAGTGAGGCACAGAGAGCCTAAAGCTGGGGTTTTCAAAGAGGCCTAAGGGAGTTAAGCACCCAGTTCTTACTGAATTTGGCCCTTTGTGCCTTTGACTCTCTCCCCATAAATCACTTGCTTAAGGTCTCACCCAGCGAGTCAGCAGTAGAGCTGGAAATGAAACCTACCAGGGAGCTTTTCAAAGGCACAAAGAGCAGGTAGATGCCCCACTCCCATTGACTTTCACTGGGAGTTGAGTCCCTAACTGTCCTTTGTGCCTTTGAAAACCTCCCCCTATCTCTCTTGACCCATCTCTGCTTCTGTCTCCACTGGCCATTTTGTCTCCGGGCTACCATGAACTCTGCAATACAGTTACTGTCACTAAAACCCAACCACCTCTGGGGTGGGGAGCAAGACCAGCGAGCAGCTACAACTTCACAAACATTCTAGCCAGGGAGTGAGGAATTGCTCATTCCGTTGACACTACCAGGGGAATTTCGGGAGGGAGAGTGTAATCACCCCCTCCCAGCTCAGACAGGATGCTGGTGCCTCTGTGCTGCAGAACAACAGACAAGAACTTTATCAAGGCATTTGAGTCTGCAAGCTAATCTGCTTATTGCTCCCTGGCTGAGGAGAACAGGGTCTGTTCCTTTGGGGAAGGGGCAGGGGACAAGGAGGGAGGGAGGGAAGCAGAAGCTTGGAAGAGGGGGTGGGGTAGGAACATCACAAGAGGTGAACACAACTTCAGTTTTAAGATGTGTCATGTATGGGGGTGGGGGGAGAAATGTCCTTTGTCTGGTCCCATGTTCACATAGCCTTGGTCCTGTCATTAACAAGGTGCTGGCTAGGCTCCTGTGCAGCTGTCTCTCCGTCTAGGGGCTGTCGATAACGCCCATTAGAGGGTCTGGTATGATCAATGTTTAACGTAACTGAATTCTCACACTAGCTATATCTTATCACAGGCTGCAAATTCCTCCAGCTAGCATTTCCATAGAATGAGTTTTAGAAACATATACCAGCCTGAGAGATAGCCAGAGCAAACAGGGCCCAGCCCATGTCATGGCAGGGCTAATCTCAGCATTTAACTGTACTGGAGGGCTAAAGAGGTGGCACTTTAAAAAAAAATCTTTGAGAGAAAACGTACAGTTCATCGTGAACTGTTTCCCTGGCCTTTGACTCTGACAGTGGTCCAGCAGCCTGAGAATGGGGCTGGAAGTCTGGGAAACTGGGCTTTACTCCTGGCTCTGCCAATGAGTTGCCGTAAGTCTTGGGTAGTTGTAGAGAATCCATCACCTCAGCATCTAGGCTGTGTGACCTTGGGCCAGTCATTAAAGCTCAGCAAAGTGCTTGGCGATCTCTGGATTAAAAGCACTACCTGCCACAGGGCAGAGACGTGTGTTTGTACAAGACTCAGCGATATGGGACTTGATCCTGATTGCAGCACTTGGATGTAATACAAGAAGTAGCAATTATGGAGGGGCTGTCATGGGGGCTGGGAACCTCTGTGCCTACTGGGGACCTGCAGATGGCCTGCAAAAGCAATGAAGTATCACTCCTGATTAACACATAAGAATAGGGTTGCCAATCCTCGAGGATTGGCCTGGAATCTCCCCGAATCGGCATTGGTCTCCTGGTGACCACTGAAAGCAATCCAGGAGATTTTAATAGGATATTTTAAGAAAATGACATTACATCATGTTGGGGAAAATAATCTCCTGGAATAGCTTCAGTCAGAGTTGGCAGCCCTACATAAGAAGCATCATAAGAACAGATCCTCAAAGGTATCTGGGTGCCTAGCTCCCTGCTTAAATACCTGAGGAGCTGGGCCATTGGGCCAAAGGATTTGGTCCTGCCATGAGTGCAGGGGACTGGACTCGATGACCTCTCGAGGTCCCTTCCAGTCCTAGAATCTATGAATCTATGAAAGGCTGGTTTCCACTGCGTGGTACCAAGGGACTCAAATGCATTCTAATCACAATGTCAGTGAGGCGGGGCCAGCTGCAGAAGGGGTGGAGCCAGAGAGCAGCATACTCCCCTAGGATAATCATGGATATTCACATGGATTTTGCCTTGGAAATTAACACTGTTCCCTGCAGCATTAACTTCCAGTCACAGTAGGGTGACCAGACAGCAAGTGTGAAAAATCGGGACGGGGGTGGGGGGTAATAGGATCCTCTATAGGAAAAAGACCCAAAAATCGGGACTGTCCCTATAAAATTGGGACATCTGGTCACCCTAAGTCACAGCTTCTGCTCTCCCAGCTATGCTGCCATGGGGCAGAAGGAGCCTTAGGGCCTTATGAGAAGGGGCTAACGCTCGAAGGGCCATGGTGTTGGGGCTGGGATTCCTCAGGCTCACAGTTAGGAAACTGCGCTCTCCTCCCACTCAGGAGACAATGGCTCAGGCTGTCAGCATGGTGAACCGCGTGGACATTTGGAAGGATCCCCCATGCCTCCAATGGGTTTGTGGCGCTGGAAGGGAATAATCTGGCTCACTAATTGGAACCAAAAGAATTCATGCCAAATAGTGAAACCCAGCTGCCTATTGTGGCCTGATTTTCAGGGGTGCTGAGCAGCTGTAGCTCCCACTGACCTCAGAACCTCTGAAATTCAGGCCATTTCCAGGGAGGTGCCTAAATATGGAGTTAGGAGCCTCGGTCCAGGTAGGTTTCAACATTGCAGCCTAAACCTGCACATTTCAGTTCTGATGTGAACGTTGCAGTTCACCTTTAGTTAATTCACCCATATTCCTTATCCAGGCAAAACTCCCACTGACATGAAGCACTGTAGGCTACTCACCTGCCTGGGGAACGTGGCAATCTATGGGGAGCCAAGGCAAATATTACACCCCATTTCCCCCAATGGGAGATTTGGGGCCTTTAGTTGGGAAGAGTAAAAAAATGCTCCTGTGTGGAACTGCATGTGCAGAAGGATTTCACCCAGGCCAGGGCTCTCAGCAAGGGACTATTTTAAAACAACACAAAATGTGGCAGGGAAAGAGACATCCAGACACCCTGCTTGGGAGGGTTTCTATATACAAACAAGTATATGGCATTACACGTGGGGACTCATGCTGGCTTCCCATGGAGAACAAAGCAGGTGAACACAATAAAATGAAGCCTTCCAGGAAGGGGGGGGGGGATCTTTCTAATTACCCAGGTGGGTTTTTATTGTAACGGAGCCAGCAAGGCAGGATTTGACGCTGGGGGTCTGAATGTATCACTTGCTAAGAACAATATAGCCAATGTTGTTTTTATCCCGCTTTCCACCACCCGGGTGCATGTATTGGGTTGGTTTTATGGATACATCGCTGGAAATGCTAGAGCCCTGACCACACTAGTGCTTGTTAGCTGCACCAGTGCTGAAGCAAAGATACTGGATTTTCTAGTGGGCCTGGAGACATAGCCAGCTAGATTGCACTGAGGCCATGGTAGTGGTTGCAGGGCTGGTATTGCTTCTGCCACATGTTTCACAGGTGTTCCTCAGGGTCTAATGGCTACAATGATCTGGGACTAGAGACTTGGGTTCTACTCCCAGCTGTGTGACTTTCTCCCAGCCTGTAGTTTGTCTTGTCTATTCAGTTTGTAAGCTCTTCAGGGCAGGGACTGTGCGTAGTTAAGCAATTATCACAAAGGGACTCTTGTCTTGGTTGGGACCTCTAAGTGCTACTGCAATATAAATATTAACAGAGCATTAGCCTTCTCCCAGTCTCTAGTGCTGGGTGAATTCTCCACACTGTCCACTATCTGACTAAAACACCTCCAGTTCCCCTGTCCCAGAAACTACTGTGCCATCAGCCTCCAGTTAAACTACATGGTCAGCTTAATTCAGGACCAACAATTAGGCTTTTGGAAACACGAGTTAAAAATCCTAATATGAACAGAAACATCTTCATTAATATTTCAGAGAAAAACACTATTGTTCCAGTCAATACAGCCCTTTCAGCTGAGCCTGACGGTACGGTCATCTCCCTAATAAGAATTATCCTCACTTAGAGATGGGTTCAAGTCACAGCATATGTAGATGGATCCAGATTTCACACACACTAGAATCCAGAACATAGGCTGTTTTCTACAGCCCATTATAAAGAGAGGAGCTATTTGCAAATTCCATATTGGGATTCAGATTTTGAATACCTCTGATTGCAGGTGTGTTTGGGTCTTGATTTTGGTTCAGGCCCATCTCTTCAAGACCTCCGACACCTTCTCCTCCTCTCCCCCATCCTGCTGCACCCCACATCCACTCCCTCCATGCACTTTTCCACACTTAATATACAGTTTGTAAAATTATTGTTCAAAGAGGAAACAAAATTAGGTTAACCTGACAGTTACACCATGCCGGATAGTGGCTCCAATTCTCCTTTTTCTTTATTTAACCATAGGGCCCCAAATTCTGCTATCACACATGTGAAAGCCCACATGATCAAAATGCTAATCCAGTACAAGATGCTGAGTTTACTTTCCAGTCCAGCTGGACCAGCTATGACCCAGCAGATCTGAACCCAGATCCCAACCCAAACACCAGTGTTTCCACAATAGGAGTGTGTCTATCTTAACAAAAACAATGTGGGGAGCTCATACAAACAACCCTTTCATGGTTGCACAGGATTCCACCTATCGGATTTCTGAAATGTGGCCTTTAGTTTCCTGGTGAAAGACAAAAAAATTGCAATGAAATGCAATCTCACAAAATACACCCATGAAGGAAGGCAGATCTGGGTGACAAAGCACACACTAAAGTCAATAGGGCACACAGGCGTAAGTACAGGCTGCATGTTTAATGAATGTCACAGCTGGTAGGGAACGTGTCCATATACTTCATTACACTGATTAGCTCCTGTGCCAAGGGCTGTGAAAAGCCCAGACCACGAGTGGATTAACAAACCAAAACAGTAAAAAAACCCAGAAACACCATATTAACATTTTATCAGTAAAGTCAACAGAATTCAGCTGAAACTCGACAATATCTACCAAACCACAGTGTTCTCTGGATCAATTGTTTCCAGTGATACCTGAAGCCAATATGAACCTTACTTGGTTTCATTGCAGACTTGAAACTGAGACTCAAGACTGGTTCTCGGTGTCCTGCTGCCCAACATAATGGACGGACGTTTGCCAGTTTATCAACCCACAATCACCCAGACCACATTAGACACTGAACATTTTGCTCCACCCAATTGGTGGCTTGTCGCTTTAGGCTCTGCTCAGACTGGGCATGTCAAAAGGTTCATCCAACCTCTTCAAGTGAAAATGGGTTTTGATATAAAACAAGTAACCGAGTTTTGCTTTGAGAGACGAGGTGGGTGAGGTAATACCTTTTATTGGATCACCTTGTCTCTCTAATATCCTGGTACCGAGACAGCTACAACAATATATCATACGACTCTTGCTTTGAGATTTTAGGTTTATCTGAAGCTAAAACTCAAAGCAGATTTCTGGGTGATGCCAAAACCAGGCAGATCAAATGGTCAGTGTTCACACAGGTGTTAGTGAACTTCACCCATGCATGAGACTTAGGGATTTAGTGATTAGAGCACTAAGCTTAGTTTCAAAATACCTGTGTCCAGTGGAGCTTTGTCACGGATTCATTGTGTGACCTTCTGCAAGTCATTCCACCGCTCCCTGCCTTGGTTTCCCCACCTGTAAAATGGAAATAATTCTAGTTACCCTCCTTTGCTTTGAGATCCATGGATGAAAAGCTTGAGAAGTGCAAAGTATTATTGTTACTATAAATATCTGGAGAAATCTCTCATGCCAGTCAAGTGACTCGAGCTCTGTTCACTTTTACACTGGAGGTAGGATGGGGAGAGAGAGGGAGAATTCTACAAAAATGTGAATATTTCAGTTCTACCCAGTTATGGTTTCATAGTCTTATTCTTGCCCTGAACAGCTTGTGATCACACACTGGGGCAGGTTCTGCTTTCAGCTACACTGCTGTAAATGGAGAATAATTAATTGGAGCTGGCAGGCTGGTAAGAACATGTTCTCTTGTTTGTCAACAATAGGGTGATCAGACAGCAAGTGTGAAAAATTGGGACGGGGGTGGGGGTAATAGGAGCCCATATAAAAAAAAGCCCCAAATATTGGGACTGTCCCTATAAAATTGGGACATCTGGTCACCTTAGTCAACAACCAGCATAGGTGATAAAAGTTATAGGAGATTAAGATCCATGTGTTTTTAAGAGTAGACGGAGACCCCTTCAAATAACACAATCTCCCCCAGAAGAGTGCCACACCCCTAAAAGCTATTTTTCTATCACATGGTTCGGAGGATCAAGTATGAATTGAGGTAACTGACGCTCCAAAATCTTTGAGTTGCACAATCTCTCTCAGATAATGAACACTAACATGCCTGCATAGATAGTGGCACTAAAAACAAGAAAAGGCAGCTGTATATAAAAATGCATCATATAATCCAAGCTATTATACCTGGGCTTAAATGACTGAGCTTCTCTAAATACACTAGCGACACTTTAGTCTTAATACATTGCCCTTCTGCAGCTCTGTACGAGGAAGACGTCATTTCAGGATGTTAATAGTTAAGATGTTAACTCAGCCCCAGTTTTGTCCTCCCCACAGGAATACACTAGGGCTGTGAACGCTCTGTGCTCGGGAAGAGGTATTTTTATTTTGCATTCATTACATTCTCACCAACCTACAGTTTTAATCCTCAAATTGCAAAATTGTTGTTTGCAGCTTTGCTACACTGGCTCCAGGTCTCCCTTACACATGACCTAGGGTGATAAGTTTCTTCTGTTGCTTGCTAATAAACCTGGCGCCGAGAGATAGAAATGATCTTTTCCTTCTGCTTTCCAAAGGAGCAGGGAGCTGACCCATATTTGTATTTGTGGGTGTGTGACACTTACAGACACAGTGAGATGCAATTGGGTATATTTTTGCTAAGTGTTTCATAGATATAAGGCAGCCTAACTAATCCATTGCAATTCTATGGTGCCTTTCATTTGAAGATCACCAAGTACTTGGCACACATTTAGTTATTAAACCAACAACATACCCTAGAGGTAGCTAATCATCATAATCTCCATTTTATACATGGGGAACACTAAAGAAGAGAGAGAGGCTAAATGACTTGCCCATAGATACACAGTAATTCAGTGGCAGACCCAGGAATAGAACCCCAGAGTACCTATTAACAAAGGCCTGCTGTCACCAATAGACATCACTCCAGCCTTGACACTATTGGTTTTTGATGCCCTTAACAATATTGCCCATACCTATATCCAGGACCGGATCCTTGGGACGGATTCTCCTCTCCCAAATATTGGCTGTATACTGGTGTAATTTAACGTCAGTGAATTACTCCCCCCTTACACCCACGTATGTGAGAAGACACTCCGGCTCCTCCAGTCCTGTGCTGATGGATACCTGTGAGGCTCACACATCTGAAGCCAGCACGGTGGTGAACTTTACTTTGCAGAACTTGCTTCTCCCTGAAAACTGTCCTCACTATTAAAAAAAAAAAAGTGTGTCGCATATGGGGATATAGGCACGGAGCAAACCTCTCACCGACTCTTCGCACAGGGGTCTCAGGCTGCAGAAATGTAAATGAGTGAGATTTCCAAACATCCTGGAGGGATGAAATGCCATTTTTGCAGCATCTGGTTGCCCTTATGGAACACAAATTCTTTAATCGATGAAAGTGTGTGGGGGGGGGGGGGGGAGGGGGGGGGCGAGGGGATCTGCCTTTAAATAAATCCCTTCAAATCCGGGAGATCCAGCCCAACAGATCTTAATAAAACTGGCACTGAATGCTTCAGGAAATTCTCGTAGCAAGGAGCACTAAGCTAGTGGGGGAACTCTAGAAATGTGGTTGTTATTTGAGAGGAGCCAGGGAAGGGAGCCCCTGTGCAGAGGCAAAGTATCATGAAGAAGGCAAGTGGACCTTAGCTAGAGGGAGACAGGGAGAGATGAATGCTGGTGTGTTTAACAGAATTAAAGGTTGCCCATTGTTAGGGAAGTTTACTCTCCTTGAGAATCATCACAGGCTCTGGGTGACAACTGCTCCTGGGCTTTTGAAGTGCAGCTTTAGGCGTTTCCTTTGCTATCTTGTCACGCATTGGATCAGAGGCTTCTTTACCACATAGGGTCATTGGGTAGCAAATGAATAGGGGGTATTGGCCATTCAGAACTTCACCTTATAAATATCCGAGATTTGGATTCTTTTAACTTTCCTTGTCCTGAGTATCCCCCCTTTGGGTGTGGAGAGAAGCAGAGCTGCCCTGCTCATTCAACCATCTCTGGTGCGGAGAGCTTTAGATCAGCTAGTGGAATAAAACTTCACCCTAGCTGACAGCCATGAAGAGCAACACCTTCATCATCTTCACCAGCATTGGGATCTATTGTGCCATTTTCCACACGTCAGCATGGTAGGGGCTCAGCCCAGCTGAACGAGGACGTTTTGGTGTTGCTTCTGAGTCTGTGTTAAATTATCTCACTTATCCTGTTTTATTTGCTACAGGTCTGTGAACAACTTTCTGATGACGGGACCAAAGGTAATTTATACATGGATTATTATGAATTTAATTATAGATTTTTTCTGTTAGCGAACCAAATGTTGCCTTTCTAAGGAACCACATTTACTGATGTGCATATGGGCACCAGCTCCCTCTGTGTAATGAGGGGAAACAGTTGAAATCCATTTGCATTTGCTTTCAAGTGGCCTTTTGAAAGGTTTGGGAGTTTCAGACCCATTCTTTTTCTATGCAAGGCGTATCTGACCTACTCCACCAGCGTGGCTGTGGGGGCCCACAGCGGGATTGAAGAATGTAAACACCAGTTCACCTGGGAGCGCTGGAACTGCCCAGAAAGTGCCCTGCAGCTCTCCACTCATAACAGACTGCGGAGTGGTAAGTGTGTATTTAGAGGCAGAGCATGGATTTACCTAGAGCTCCTTCCTTTCCCTCCTGCCATCTCTGTGTATGGGATACAGCCCGTTTCTATTTAGGTAGGATCTAGACTATATAGATACATATATTAGGATGACAGCAAATTTTGGAGTGGGGAGGGAGGGAGGTTCAACAGACAGATAAACTGCAGACAGCCTCACACTAAGAGCTTGCTTGTTTACATGAGAAAGTTGCACCAGTTTAACCTCAGGTGTGACTTTAAACCCAAATTAGTTCAACCAATGAACACACACACACACGCACACACACACTCTTACTTCGGCTTAAGAGTGGCTTCTTGCAGTTTAGCCTCTATGATGGGAGCAGGTTTAAGCTGAAATGAAACCTCTTAAAGTGAAATTAAAAAGTGTGTCCAGAGAGGAGTTTGCATGAGTTTAAAAACTGATTTAAGTTAAACTGATGCAACTTTACTGTGTAGAGAAGACCAAGCAGGAGCCCGCCACCAAATCAGAAAACAGACAGGGACAGAAAGCTGCTACAGAATAACCCTGATTGGGTATCAAGAGAAGTCAGTGATAATTGAACTTGGTGTTAGGATCAGGCCTGTTATATAAAATCTTATTGTCACCATGAAACTCTTTTCCATACGTAAATACACACAAGGTGACACTTTGTCATGCCAGTAACCGTTGTTGAAACTGAAACAAAGCTGGCAGAAGACAGAATTCACAAGCACTTTGCCATGTTCTATGGAGGGTTTAATTCCCGCACCACTCTATCTTTTGTCCTAATTGCCTTATGCAAAGACTTCCCCCCAGCAATTGCTCTGTTGGAAGCTCCACGAGGGGGCCTTCTTACCAGTAAAATGAGACTGAGGGTTTCTGTTCTTGAGGGTGACAGAATCTCTTTTCATCTCTTTCCAGCTACCAGAGAAACCTCTTTTGTTCATGCCATCAGCTCGGCTGGAGTAATGTACACGCTCACCAGAAACTGCAGCATGGGAGACTTTGACAACTGTGGCTGTGACGATTCAAGGAATGGCCGTGTAGGTGAGCTGTGATTTTACTGGTCTAGTACCCTGGTCTGCTTTTGGGTTGATGGCATCACAATTTTCAGACTTGGAAAAAGTGTAGGGCTACATTCAAATCTGTTCCAACTGTGCAGCCCCATTGACTTCCTTGTAACAGAGTGAGAAATTGGCTCAAAGGACTGTTCCTGCTTTTAACATTCGTAAGAATTACACATTGAAATGATTCCGTGGTTCTTCTCATCCAGCTAACTCCCCGCCAATGCAGGAATGGCTCCTCCAACATGTTTCCTAGAGCTCTGGGTTTACATATTGTACTGAAATCCACCTACGCCCTGAGTTTCTGCACATAGTTATTATTTGTGAACGATGCGTCCTTTCCTAGGTGGCCGAGGATGGGTCTGGGGAGGCTGCAGTGATAATGTGGAATTTGGCGAGAGAATTTCCAAACTATTTGTGGATGCTTTGGAGACAGGACAAGATGCCAGAGCTTTAATGAATCTGCATAACAATGAAGCAGGGAGACTTGTAAGTAAAAAAAAAGGTTGTCTGTATCCAAAATATCTTCATAATCAGCACATCTACAAAGCTTTAAGGCCCCATTCTCCAACCCTGAGTTGTCCCATTGACTTGCTTGCATGAATAAGTACTACTGCACGTGCATAAGGAGTAAGGATTTTGGAATCAGGCCCTAAAATCTGGACATCAGAAAATTATTGCACTAGGCTTCACTTGCACTTCAGTTCAAAGCAAAGCAAACAGCCAGTATAGTGACATGCACCATTTCTCAAGAATTGTGAGTCCTAGTCTTTGGAGTCCTGTAGTTAGTAAGCACTTGTTCAGACAGTAAAATAGAGCAAACCCTATTCTCATCTCTTGTAATGTGCAGCTCAAGGCCTTCTTTAGGGGAGGAAATGTTGTCTGTTGGTTAGAGCAGGGTAGCAGGAGCCAGGCGATTTAGATTCTAATCTTGGCTCTGACAGTGGGTCCCTGGGCAAGTCACTTAATCTTTCTGTGCCCCAGTTTCCCTAGCTGTAAAATGAGGATGGCAACATTCAGCATACCTAGTTCACAGGCTATATCAAAGCCTAACAATCTGACATAGATACTACAGTGTTGGCACCCTATAATTATCATAGAGAGGGATTGGTAGATGATATTGGTGAAGTGCTTGGATTAAAGGTGCTACATAAATACTTAGTATTATCATTCTGTATCTAAGATTATTTCATATCTTCTGCGTGAACGGTGCTGGTTTGACAGCTCCGCATATGAAGTTATCCACAGACCTGGGACAGCCCAGGTAATAGCATTACCTTGCCAATTTGCTTCACAAGAGGCCTGGAGAGACTCCACCTGTGGGGGTAAAGTAGCTCATGCTACTTTAACATCTCTGCCAGCTCCCAGTTAGCGATGGAACATATATCCATCAGGAGCTGGACTGAGAGCACCAGTTCATTTCACATGGGCCACTACACAGTAATGACTTTCAGCCCCAACCAGCATGAGCTGGATTAGAACTGATGACTGAGAGATGAGCAACCCCTTATGCCACTATCTGAGGTTTTATTGCAACAGATCCTGTTTGTGCTGCAGTTTTCTGCTGTTCCTAACTGCTCTGCCTTTTCATCCCAGGCTGTGAAAGCAACAATGAAGAGGACGTGTAAGTGCCACGGGGTATCGGGCAGCTGCAGCATCCAGACCTGCTGGCTCCAGCTTGCTGAGTTTCGAGAAATTGGGAATTATCTGAAGCTCAAATATGACCAGGCCCAGAAGCTGGAGATGGACAAGAGGAGGATGAGAGCTGGGAATAGTGCCGACAGCCGTGGGGCCACAGCAGAGACCTTCAGCACTGTGCTAGCCACAGAACTCGTCTTCCTGGAAGACTCTCCTGATTACTGCGTCAGGAATGCCAGTCTGGGCCTCCATGGCACCGAGGGGCGGGAATGCCTGCAGAGTGGCAAGAACTTGTCTCAGTGGGAGAGGAGGAGCTGCAGGAGGCTCTGCACTGAGTGCGGCCTGAAAGTGGAGGAGAAGAGGACTGAGATTGTCACCAGCTGCAATTGCAAGTTCCACTGGTGCTGCATGGTGAAATGCCAGCAGTGCAAACAGGTGGTTACCAAGCATTACTGCTCCAGAAGAGATGGCTCGTCCCCCAACACCACCAGGCGGCGGAACAGGGGGCACAAGAGATAATCAGCAACTCGCTGCTGTGAACAAATGGACTCATGACAGAGCTGCCCTTCCAATTAAGTGGGGATTGTCCAGGCAGGGTCAGGTGGGTGTACTCCAAACAACCGATGTTGTGTGATTACATGGAGCAGGCCATGGGCCCTAGTGGACCTAGGGCCTTCCTGACTACTTTCCTGGTTTTTATATTTCCTTGTAACACGCTTCTTCCTCATAGTCACTGTATTTGTGTATCTGGGTAAAGAAGTAGTTTCATTTTTTGGTGATATCAGATGATAGTCTGTGGGCCTGATTCAGCTGTCATTTAACCACTGTCAATCTGGAGTAAATCCACTGAAGGCAGTGGAGTAACTGCAGGCATCAGTGTAACAGAGATCAGAATCTCGCTGTTCCAGGCTGAAATCTGGTCCCAGGTACCTATGTGCTTCCCTGTTGACTTCAGTGATGCTGCACAAGCCTAAGATCAGAATATGAACCTGTGTGGTTGATGCACGTGTTGCTTGTAAATATTTTTAATGCAATACTTATGCACTTTCTGATGTGAGAAGGGTCTTCACAACATCATGGTTTATATTGGGACAACTACAACTTTTTTTACCTTAAGTGCTTTCCTAGATTTACAGACAGTATGTACAGATTTCATGCAATATATATTGTGTTATTTCATCCGATATAAATCAGCTGGAGACTCTCTCTCTCTCTCTCTCAACCCAGACAGTTTTATATATCTGTATCGGATGAAATAGCACAATTTATAGTGCACCAATTGAAAAAAAAATCAGTAGAGAAGAATTTGGCACCCTCTCTGCATAATATTGATTATTAAGCAAGTTGTATTATTGATTCAACACAATCTGTTTGCTGTATATATTTTCTGATGGTATCCAAAAGGTTATGATTTTGGACTATATTTTGCAATAAACATTTGAATTAAATCAATGTTTTTTTCCTCCTGGACTCATAAAAGTACAGCATGAATATATTTATAAAAGAGCCTGCCTCTTTTCCAACAAGTTTTAATTGCTAATCCAAAGCCTAGTGAAGTCAATGGGAGGCTTTTCCACTTACTTCAGTTTGCTTTAACTTAGGCTCTAAATCGCTACGGAGGATTTTATAGGTCCTATCACTGTAGTATCTAACCCTCCCTGAGTACTAAGCATGCAGGCACTGGCTTGCTAAAGTAAATTTTGAAACTCCACATGTCTCTTTAATTTGTCTATGGCCTAACGTTCTACAAACAATGCAAACTCCGTTGTGCTTTGATGTGGTAAGTATCAGCACTTGTTGCAAAATTCTTTATTCTAAGGAACAAGATGAGCCCTTTGAACTAGAAGGCATGAGCGAAAACTTGGGGACAGTTGTGAATGTGTCTGCTAAGGTTCCCTGCTGATGCTTCTTATAAACAACCTGATGCCATGCATGCCTGGGAGAACAGGAGGAGACACTTGCTATTGCCGCTTATTTCTTAAGTGTGGATTCTGCCCTCCTCATTTGTGACATTGCAGTTATAATTTTGCCTTTGCTAAAGTTAATGGGCCAGATTCATCCTTCCACTGAATCAACAGGCTTATGTTAGAGAAGCCTCAGCCGCTTTTTCTAGGGTTTAATTTGCTACTAATTTTGCCCCAAGTCTGAGGTTGACATATGAGGTTTAATCAGGAAGCAAAATATTTTAAAAGTATTTATTGACCTGTTTTCAAATTGGCTGATTCCCTTGATATACAATGAAAATAGCTTAGTTAATAAATACATTAATCAAGTGATCAAGCAGTCCCCAGCAATAACCCCTTGCCCCTGTGGGAGGGACATTAAAATAAATAGAGAGATATTGACCTTTAAAGATCAGGTCTGGTTTTTGTTTTTTTAAATCAGTAAGGTTTTTTAACAAATGGCCAGAGCTGTCTAAGGGCCAGCTCCTGCGTAGGGCACATCAGAGTGCTTGTGTGGAAGCAGATAGACACAAGAAACATTGGGGTCCCCAAAAAAAGATTTGATCCCAGGAAGAACCTAGAGAAGGAAGTGTGCCATGTGCACCCAATTGTGAGACTGAAGGCTTGTCTACACTACTGCTTAAGTTGATGTACCTAAGCCACCCCCGAGCGACGCAAGTTACATCGACCTAAATGCTGTCCACACCGCACTGTCGGTGGGAGAGTCTCCAGCTGACATAGCTTCTCCCTCTCGCTGAGGTGGAATAATTATGCCAACAGGAGAGCACTCTCCTGTACACGTAGCGCGTCTTCACCAGACACACTACAGCGATGCAGCTGCATCGGGGCAGGTGCACTGATGTATCGTGGTAGTGTAGACTTGCCCTAAGACCAAAAGTTTTAACAGCAGCTTGGGGAAGGTTTTCTACCAGAAATCACACAAAAGGGCTTTGTTTTTGCAGGGGGGAGGGGAGGGGAGATTTGAGGGTGTGTATGTGAGAGGATTGTTTTATGCAGATCACAAGACAGCTATTCACTAGGCTAGGATTTTCAAAAGCATCTAAGGGGGATAGGCTCTGCTGGGGTTGTGAAATCCTATAGACTCTGGCAACTTGCTCCCTTAGGTGCCTTTGAAAACCCCAGTCTGTAAGATCTGAGCCCTTTTGTATTTTATTCTCCTTAGACTTAAATGAAGAGTTGCTCTAAGTTCCCCACTCCTTGTTCCTCCAGAATCTATAGTCATGTTATTGGTTTAATTTGGGCCCTGATCCTGCAAACTCTTATGAAAGTGCTTACCTTCGCACATATGAATAGTCCCATTGACTTCAATAGGGCTACTCACGGGTACAGTTTTTCCCCCAGTCCTTTATTACAAAGGACAGCCCTTATTTTTTCATCTCTGTACAACAAGATCGGGAGTTGCTGAGTGCTGCAAAAAGCAGCAAGAAATACCCCAGCAAATGTAGGTGAGTACTGCTTATTATTATTATTATTGGTGATTATGATAATATTGGGAGGATGGATGGGGCGGGGATGCTAAGAAAACAGTCCTTTATTTTTGAAATACAATGTTGACAACCCTACTCACAGGCCAAAAGTAAAACTCATCTGTGTCTGCAGGATCAGGATCGTGGACTGTTAGCTGCTTCAGAGAGGGATCAATTGAAATTCCAGTCATTTGCACTGGCCCAGTTCCCCTGATTTCAATGGGGTTGTACCTGAGAACACAATATGGCCCCATCATGTTTTCCTATTTATTTATATAGAACCATGCAAACCAATATTACTATATAAACAACCAATAATCAAGCACTTGCAATATGTTCCAACCAAAGGCATAAAGATACTTTAACTCTGGTGGAATTAATTATTATTTGAAGAGGTAATATTGATGTCTGTTTCTTAGTCATTAGGAAAGACCTTAAGACACAAATGATAAACACATTAAGTAAAGCTGCACCTTGAATAAAGCTCAATATTACAGTCCTTCAGTATTCTTTCTCCATCCATCTTGTTGCTTAGATACAGTACTCAATCAATCCCTGCCGGATTCAGTAAGAAACAATAGAAATTTAAGATCATCTCAATCCATCACCACACTGACAGAGAGCCATTACACCCCAGGGCACTATTACTCACTTTCAACAATATTCACATTTGCAAATGTCATGTATACAAGTTGTCACGTTCTAATAGTCCTTGAGGTTGCCCCTAAGACCCAGTCCAGCAGACCGATTTAGTTCTTTGAAAGGCAATTTTACCTAAATTGCTGCCCAGTTCGCTACATTTTATCCAGCAAAATTTAACATAACATAGGATGCCCAAAATCTTTTTTTTTTTTTTTTTTAAGATTACAATAAGGCCTGCAATTATCTGTTCGCAAACCTTCTATCTCAGACTACATCGAGGGAGAAAACATTTGCTGAGACCAATGGTTATGGAGTCACCACATTTTTAAAAGTCAAAGTCAACTCAGACCTAGAGACCTGATTCTCAATGGCCCATAAGGTCATTTGATGTTGCTGGAGCAAAGGTGACAAAGTGACTTTAAAGCTGCCCTAAAGAGGCAGCTGAGTATTGCCATGAATCATAGATTATTAGGGTTGGACTAGATGATCAGGAGATCATCTAGTCCAACCCCCTGCTCAAAGCAGGATCAATCCCCAACTAAATCCCCAAATGGCCCCCTCAAGGATTGAACTCACAACCCTGGGTTTAGCAGGCCAACGCTCAAACCACTGAGTCCTTATAGGCAGCTTTACACTGCCTGCTTCCGCCACTCAGCACTGGGGAGCTTGTTGGGGCCATCTAGAAGACACAGGAAAAGGATGTTCTTCTGAGACGGGAAGGGGGGTGATAGGGACTTGAGGAGGCAGAATTGGAGCATGATATGTTTCACTGACCCTCACCCAGGGGATGATTCTTAGGGGAGTTGTTCTAGCCAGAGTAACTTAGAGCAGCCCTGGACATGGAGCCTTCAGAATCTGATAGTCTTTGCAAGGAATTTTTTCATGTGGAATACATTTGGTATGGGAAAAGTAATGTATTTTATAAATGGCTTCATGACTGGACTTTTGATTGGCCTAAAGCAGTGATTACATATCTTCAGCACGCACATATACACAGTGTTGTGGGTTTACACCCCTCTTCAGTGTGTTGTTAGTGGCTTTTATTGTGCAAAAGCATTATTTTTTGTACTCCACGTTTAGTGATAAACAGAGAGTTTTAAAAATAAACTGAGTAAAATTCATCCCTGGTGCAACCTCACTGACTGGAATGGGGTTGCATCAGGGATATATTTGGCCCACTATATTTAAGTCATTCTGAACTATAGACTACTTTGAAAAATCGTTATTTGTTTTGTGATAATCCCCCGTCAGGGCTGAAGGCCCCTTTGTGCTAGGTGCTGTACACAGGTATAATGAAAAAAAGATCTCTACCCCAGGAGTTGCAGTCTACATGGAGAGACAACATGTGAAGACAAAAGTAGGGTGGCATAAGCCACTGGCTGAAGGCAGAGAAGATAAAAGTCAGTTCATATGTTGATTTGTTTTATACAGTGAACAGGCTAAACCAAGAAGCTTTCTGGGTCTCTGGGAACTGCTAGTTTAAGGTCAAAACTCTCCTCTTAGCTCCGTGCAGTGATTCTTGAATCTCTTCTCCGAAGTTCTGCTCCCTGTCCAGACACAGAACTCCCGTCAATGTCAATGGTGTGTGGGGGTGTGAGAGAGAACACTTCCAGGGTGACTCGTGGCACCACAGTCCAACACCTTTGCTACCTCCCTACCAAACCATCTCCTCACAGGCTGGAACGAGTCATTATAAAGCCACTCTGCGTGGGAATTCCCACTCAAGTTAATGGGACATCTGCCCAAGCCAGCTGCAGAATCACAACCTTCATGTTCATATTGGGCTCAATTCTGTTTACACTGGTGTGTGATCAGAGTTGGGCCCACTGGGAATGAAAAATAAGTCCACTGAAACAGAGTCACATCTGCATAGAACCATTGTAAGTGAGATCAATATCAGGCAGGTGGAATCAATAGGAGCTTTTGCTACTGACTGCAAAGAGAATGGGATTGGGCCTGTTGCATATGACAGATGCATGAGGGGCATGAAGGGTGGGTCCTGAAATAGCTAGTGTGAAGTTATGCTCTTTGCAAAGAAACTTGGAGGATGACTGCTCATTTGCACAGGAATACCATTCCCTCTGAATGCATATGAAGCCAGAAGCTAGGACTGGACAACAGAGGATGGATCACCTGATAATTGCCCCGTTCATTCCCTCTGGGGCACCTGGCATTGGCCACTGCTGGAAGACAGGATACTGGGCTGGATGAATCTTTGGTCTGACCCAGTAGGGCCAGTCTTATGTTCAGTTTCTCTCCCAATACAGACAATCGCTGCCTTTATTAAGGCCAGCCTCACTTCAGTTGCTTGTGTCCTGCAGAGGACAGGTCTTGCTATGTGTGCACTCTGTTGGCCTTTTGTCTGCTCTGCCAAGGCCCCACTCTGGTTCTTTCCTCTATATTGGATGATTGTGCTGTATCCTCCCCTCTCATCATATTAAAGTGTCAGGAAAATAGATTCTTTGGCCATCCATCTCCAGCGCTTCTGACAATTGTATGACATGAATATTATGGCTCTCAGAGTAGAGAATCGCCATCACTCAAGCTGACAAGTGTAAGAATCTCCTCTCTTGAACATGGTGAGTGACTTTTTCATATGCAGCGAGACTCGCTGGTCATGCCGCCTCTTGTTTAGTGAAACCAATGAGTCCCAGCAATTCCCTGAAGCCTTCAAACAAAAGTCACTGGCCCTTTTCGACTTGCAAAAACCTTCTTTAGCATGACAAAGTTAAAGGGTCTTAATCAGCACTTGGATGGCCTCTGTCAGCTCCATATACATGAATGGGGTGGAGGACAATGATGGTGTCTGCGAGATACACTATGCAGGATTTGTTGGCTGGGATTTTTAAAGGATCTTACAGGAGTTAGGTACCAAAATCCTGTTGACATTCAAGAGAGTTAGGTGCCCATCTCCTATTAGATGCCTTTGAAAATCCCACCTGTAATTTTTAGCTAAAATTTTTACAAGTGTGTGCTTAAAAATTAGGCCCCTAAACCAAAGTGGCCTGATTTTCAAAGCTGCCAAGCATTTGCACTTCCCAACAAATTTAATTCAGGGAAGTGCAGTCTCCACACTTATTCCTGGGTTCTGGAGAGCAGGAGGTGCACGAGTGGCAATGATCCTTAACCCCCTCCACTCTCCTGTTGTTTTTTCTCTCTCTCTTTCTTCCCCTACATACACAGCAGTGCTGTATTCAGGAACATTCTAGACTGAACTGCTCGAAGGAAGCCAAAATATATTGCAACTAGTCTATAAGACTATCCACGTTAAAGACATCACTGAAAAAACCCTCTTTTTTAGCAACAAAGATTTTCTCCAAAAACAAGATCTCATTAACGCAGATCTTTGGTAAGCAAGTGTCTAGATTAACTGTGTCCATTTAGACAGTGGAACTACTTTTGTGTGAGTTTTGATATCCATTCACTATCAAGGCCTATCTAATGTGTCATAGCCAGCACAATGCAGTGAAACCATATAAAGTTCTTTTCAATTCAGTCTCATTAGAGTCCAGATAATTAATAGTTTCAGCATTTACAAAACTGCTAGCTTTTGCAAAACCCAAGACAAGCGTTACAGGTATTGCCCAAAAATAACAGGAGTACTTGTGGCACCTTAGAGACTAACAAATTTATTAGAGCATAAGCTTTCGTGGGCTACAACCCACTTCTTCGGATGCATACCGAAGAAGTGGGTTGTAGCCCACGAAAGCTTATGCTCTAATAAATTTGTTAGTCTCTAAGGTGCCACAAGTACTCCTGTTATTTTTGAGGATACAGACTAACACGGCTGTTACTCTGAAACAGGTATTGCCCAGATATTTTTCAGAGGGGAGAGAATACCTGGCATTGAAGGTATTTAACTTGGGCTCTGAATGACTGGAGAGCACAACTTCATAATTATTAAATATTTATATTCTAATAGCATCCAGATGCCCTGTTCAGGATTGTACTAGAAGCTGTAACCAGAGGTAGGCACAGTTCCTGCCCTAAAGAGCATATGACCTAAGATGATGAGCAATATGATGAAGGGTAAGGGGAACTGGAGACAACCAAATAAATATAACTTGCATATAAATTTGATATTTCCACCCAGACCGCTAAAGTGCCATCAGTAAACTCATGACTTCATGAACGAATAAGGAGACAGTCCCTTGACCCCCAGTTGCTAAAATGTCATTCTGAAACAAACAAGTCTGTTTAGACCTGTGACAGGCCAGAAGACAGTTCTACATCGAGTGGGGACCCTCAGAAAGACCAGCACTGAAAAGCTTCAAAGATGAAGAGCGCTTCCTGAAGAGACGGGCCTGATCTTTGCAGAAATTCAGATGTAGAGCCAGCTGTATGGCTTGGGTCCATAACTATTTTTCCCCCCAAGAGGTTATTGAGAGGGATGACACTTGATGCCTGAGAAGTAGAAGGCAGCTCCCAAGAGTAGTGGCAGAGGTGAAAGTAAGCCGGTCCGGTCCGGCCTACCGGCAAGAGCCTGTGCACCGGACCGGACCGGCTTCCCCAGGCCCGCAGTACTGCAGTGGAGCCCTGGGCCCTTTAAATTGCCACCCGAGCCCCACTGCTGGAGCCCTGGAGTAGCAGCGGTGGGTCTCCAGTGGTTATTTAAAGGGCCCGGGGCTCCAGGCACCGCTACCACAGTGGAGCCCCGGGCCCTTTAAATCTCCATCAGAGCCCCGAGCCCTGGGGTAGCGGTGGTAGCCGGGAGCCCCCGGGGCTCTGTCGCCAATTTAAAGGGCCCGGGGCTCCACTGCAGTAGCGGCGGCCAGAGCCCCTGGCCCTTTACATCTCCCCAGGGCTCCCAGGGGAGGCCCTACCCCCAGCTCAGGACTCCGGCATACCAGTAAGTCCTTTAAGTTACTTTCACCCCTGAGTAGTGGGCAGCATAAGGACGATGAATGCAGCCAAGAGTGGGAGAAGACTTCCCGGAGAGTAACTAGGAGGAAATGAGAGCAGATATGTAGTCAGGAGCAGAGTGGTGCAGAACCTAGAAGGACAAGGAGCTGGAACCTGTTGTGGAAGGCGAGGAAGCCAATGAAGAGGTTCAGAGAAGAGAGTTACATGGTGGGAGGGAAGAATGAACTGAGCAGTGGCCTTTTAGATTTCTTCTAATTTCTTTAAGAGTGCTTCCCTCTATTCTCCCTTCAGTGCTTACTTGTGACTCCTGTTAACATTAATGGAAGCTATATATTGGCACATCCAGGAGAGAAGAGATCTTCAAGAGCCATATGTGTGCAAAGCCTAGGCAGTATATGGCCCTTAATTTCCTCCTCAAATGGTTTCAGTAACCCCTGGTATGCAATAAAAGATGACGATGATGATGGAATAAAGACTGTAAAAAACAGTGGGGAGAGACACAAAGGGTTAATGCTTTGACCTTTCACCTCAGATTGGGCTCAAACACAGGCCATATGCAAAATAAGTTTGTTGGCTTCAGCCTCTTTTCTTTGGAGACAATTGGACTGCATCTCAAAATCACTGCAAGTGTGGCCCTGTTGAGCAGACTTGTCTCAACACAGAACTGGAGCATGCAAAGTGGCAAGTTCTGAAATGCAGAGCAGCTCCCCTAGGACTTGGTCCTGTTCAAGTCGGTGGGACTCTTGGCACTGATTCCAATGGGCTTTTGCTTAGGCCTATAGTGCCTATCCACACCAGCTCTGGTTATCATTTGTGAGATCAACCTTGTCCCATGTATATTCTGAAGAGGATTTTTTGACATGTTTTTGCTATCTATTAATGCAGAGCACCCCAAGCCACACTACTCATTATTATTCACAATACCGTTCAGGGGCATTGTTGAAGGAGGCAAGGGGTTTCCCACAATCCCTACTCCACTCTGGACAGCAATAAAGCCCAGATATTCGAGTCAGACAGACTCAGGTGGTGGGTCCTGTTCCCCCAATTCCATAGTTCAGTCCAAATTCCAACACTGGTAGCATCTGCCCAAATCTCTCACAGGTGCCAGCACTGATTCTTCAGGAATGCAACTCACAGCATAAAACATAGAATCGTAGGACTGGAAGGGACCTCGAGAGGTCATCTAGTCCAGTCCCCTGCACTCAGGACTAAGTATTATCTTTTAGACCATCCCTGACAGGTGTTTGTCTAACCTGCTATTAAACATCTCCAATGATGGAGATTCCACCACCTCCCTAGGCAATTTATTCCCATGCTTAACCACTCTGACAGTTCTGAAGTTTTTCCTAATGTCCAACTTAAACTGCCCTTTGCTGCAATTTAAGCCCATTGCTTCTTGTCCTATCCTCAGAGGTTAAGGAAAACAATTTTTCTCCCTTCTCTTTGTAGCAACCTTTTATGTCCTCGACATGTACTTCACACAGACATGACAACTCCACTCTCAGTCCTGTCACACAATTCCTGCTCTGGCCCAACTCCCCATTCCCACTTCAGCACATCTCACTCCATCCTTCTTTTTCACCCCGGCCAATTTTCCTCAACCACTGTGTGGGCCTGGGATCACTTACAGGAAGTCCTGGTTTGGCTGGAAGCAGGAAGGGAACTAGCTGGCTCAACCCTATGAGGTGCTGAGCACCTCTTGCAAAATGCTGAACAATCCCAGCCCTTGAAACAAGATGCAGCGCTGCAGGCTGGGGACTGTGCTCTCCGCACACCAGGGGAGAATTTAGTGGTGGCTCATGGCCACAACTGCGCCCACAGAAGCCCTGCAGCAGCAGCTCCTGTCCCACGGGGCTGGGCCCAGCTACCTGCTTTGGCGTTGTGACCTGGTGGCACCAACAACCCACAGCAGCTCCCTCCACCCCCCTCATCACCCTCTACACTGGACCAGGATGAAAAGACCCCAGAGGGGGGCTGAAGCGCAAGCCCACCCCACACTCACCCAGCAGCAGCGGCTCCTCCTGACCGGCAGGGCTGGGTCCAGCTGCCCGCTCTGGGCACTGAGACCCCATGTGCCATGCCGCAACACCACCCACTCAAATATGGCCCTGCTGGCCCAAACCTGAATGATCCCATGACCCTGTGCACCAGATCACAATGCCCAGAGCAGGGGGCCAGGCCCAGTTCTACAGGACAGGAGCAGCTGCTGCTGGGTGAGTGTGGGGCAGCCTCACTCTTCAGCTCCGTGCATTCGGGTCCACCGCAGTGCCGGGGCAAAGGGTGCTTCTGTGGGTGGTCAATGCCCCCTCGGCAGTGCAAGGAGGCAGCAGTGGCCGGGGAGGAGTACTCACACTGAATAGGGAGGTTACATCCACCACTGCTGCGGCCCATACCTCTGTGACAGAGTTCAAGTTTAGCCCTGGGGCTCTTAGCAAATTGCAAATGTAACCCTCAGTCAGGCACGTGAGGCAACAAACACCCTTTTCACAAGACAGCATGACAGATGTTATTCCCATATGAAATGTTGGTGTGTCTGCAGAGACAGCAAGCGTTAGTGCGCGCTTCACTGGATCATGCATATCTAAAATTTACATCTACGGCAGAGGGGCTCAGGCTGTAGGACTTGAAGCTAGATTTCAAACAGCCCACAGTTCGGGGTTGATCAGATTAGCTATGTTAGTTCAGGCCCATCTCTCAGATCTGCAACTGTAAGTGTCTGAGACAACTCTTTTCCTGCATGATCAGGGGATAGGAAGAGGGCATGCATATATTGCAGCTTTATCTCATCAATCACCAGACAACTGTCACAAATCACAGTCCAATTCCTTTTAGGCAGTTGGAAGCACTAAATTGCACCTCGGGTTTCCAGAGCTCCTCAAATACAGGCCAGGTACCTTCAGAGAGATAACATAAATGGGTGATGAAGATGGATGCTCAAGACTTCCTGTACTTTAACCCAGAAAATGTCACATCAATAGGAAGCCTGCCTTACGTCATCTCAGATTATTTCACTCTCTGAGGGATTGCCCTGAGTGAGGCATTTTCCACAGTTCAGAGAAGTTTCCCTCTTTGTTACCTGTTGGGAGTGTCTCTCTCAAGCTTCACAAAAATACAACTGCTTATAACACAAAATGCTATGATCATATTCAGCATGGATGTCATTCTAAACCAATATTGATAGAGCATGGAATTTTGACAGAAAATATTGCATTCAAGAGAACTGGTAATGGCAGGAGTTCCTACTGATAGAAATTCCTGACTGCTAGAAGCTTGGACTGGATGACAGAGGATGGATCACTCGATAGAGTACCCTGTTCTGCTCACTCCATCTGAAGCATCTGGCACCGGCCACTGTCGGAAGACAGGATACTGGGCTAGATGGACCATTGGTCTGACCCAGTACAGCCATTCTTCTGGTCTTTTAAAGATGAACTCAGCTTTAAAAACTCTTTCATATCAGTGGGGCACTTCCATTTACTCTGTTCCAGAAAATAAGGGGGTGCTTTACAAAATCAAAAAGGAAACACATTTAAAACAGATGAACAGAAAAGCCCAGTGTTATAGGATATTATTGGGGCAAATAGCTCACTAAATTCCTAAATAATTAAAGATCAGGCATTGATAAGAATAGGAACAGCCTCTACACTACAATAGAATTACAAGGGTTATCAATCCTTATCACTTGGGACATGAACTGATCACCAGCTGGCACCAGGAAGAACCTTCCCCTCAAGATATAGTACTGCAAAGTTAGGTTCATTATAGGAGTTTCTCACCTTTTGGTGAGACATCTGGCATTGTCCCCTATTGGAGGCAGGATGTTGGAAGACGGATCATGAGTCTGTTTCAAATCCCATAAATGTACAAGCTGTCATCATAACAGGGACACTTATCCTGCACCAGTTGAAATCAGAATGAATTTTGCTACAAAATCAAACCCTGTCCCTCCATTTCCCCCCCCCAGGGCTTATCATTTGTATCTAGCCTGACAGTGATCTCTAAAATCTGCCTGAGTTACTTAGGAGGTCAGAGAACTCGTCTTTTGGGTGTTTATAATTGCAAAATCATTTGTGTTGGCTTAGGTTCTGAAGCTAATTCTGCACTTGATAAATCAGCAACATTGATAATGGTGATAGCCAAGTTCTCCCTTACATGAGGCCAGCTCCCACACAGGTGGGTAATTGTGCATGGGCATCTGTAGGAAGAATGTCACCTAGAGGTGGGAGATTATAGAATCAGAAATGTAGGACTGGAAGTTAAAGGGAGCTTAAGAGGTCATCTAGTCCATCCCCCCCAAAACTGACTTTTTATTTCAGTGGATTTCCCCATCTGGTAGATCTCCATTCCCACCAAGCACACAGATATTTTCAGTCTAAATGGTTTATTACGAGAATGACAAAACAAGAACAAGAGTAAAGGCTCTAAGTGAGAGCACACAGCGTATCTAGCGTCTGTAACAGTCTGTACTGACGAACACAAAATGGCTGCCAGCCCTCAGTTCTTACATTGAGGTGATTCTGCACCCCTGCAGCAACCCACAAGGCCCATCACATCAGGAAAACAATATAGGGCAAGCCTGAGGTTCTATGCCAGGCCCTCTTTAGCTCACCACAGTGCTCCCCAAATAGGGAAGGCACCAGCCACTTCCCCTCTGGTATTGCACTAGCAAAGCCCCAGAGTCCTTAGAGATTTAAAGGTGTAGTACACAAAGCCAGCATAATAGATACATAGATAAATATGACACAACGTATGATAATAATTTTTATATGAAGAAGAAACCTGTTGACACCATAACCTTTAGGGATATAAAAAGTCTTCTCTTAAGAGACATTTTGTAGTAGGTATTCACTCTGTATTGCTAGCAGTAAGGACTTTTTTGTCCTTGGTGCAGGGACAAAGTAACTGTTTTAGAAGATCTATTCTTTAATCGATATTTATTTAAGTGGGATCTGGTATATCATTAATCATAGTGCTAAGATATAAAATGCTAGTCTAGCCTGAAGAATTCTGCCTTATTCCATTTTCCAGAGTAAGACATTTAGAAAGCTGCACTCTTATTTTTAAATGCACATCACTTCTTAATAAAGTCCTGAAATACCCCTCTTGCTTGGTTAAATACGTACCACAGCACTGTTTTAGCAGGGTTCTAGCACTGTGTGGAACTGTACTGTAGCAAATCATCTTGAAAGTAACCCATTTTCATGTCACTGTGATTACTACAGTATTGTATGTTTAGCCACTGTGCCTGATAATCAAACTCACTGCTGACAAAAATCTTGATTTCTTTTCTTTGAAACTTGACTGCAACCAGATGGTGGCTTCACCCTTGGGGAACTATGTCCTCCCAACTACTTTGTTATCTCCCTAGAGCTCATATTTCCTAGCAATGGAAGTACAGCTATGTATCCGTAGGCTGCTATGTATTGTTGGGCTACTAAAAGTACACAAGAAAATACAACCATCCTTTCATCATAAGCACTTACTTTAGTTTAACTTGAAGGTTACAGTCCCATTACATCATCCAGCAAATTCTGCCTCAGTTTCCTTGACAGGCTACTTCTGTATTGGAGATGGGATTCGAGCTCCTGAAAAGACATCAGCTACTTTAACATAGGATGTGCTGACAACCATGGCAATATTATCTTTCAGCTATTATTCACTAGGATAAATGCCACCCTGGATTATGGTTTGAATTACTGCTTTTTAACCAGAGCAGCGTGCCCATTAGGAGCCCTTCTAGAATTCTCCAAAACCTGTAAACATTTCTCCAGTTATTTTTAAAGACAGCATCCCCATTGAGGAGTTGTATTATTAACATTTGGCATCAGTTTAAAAGCCTTTCTTAGGAACTTATACAGCCCCCATTAACCTATTATTTGACAGCCCCACAACCTTTAAAGTAATTGTATTCCTGTTTTACAGTTGGAGTTACTGAAGTACAGAGATACTAAGATACTACAAACTTTTGCCAACACAAGTTACGGCACAGTTAGTATATTTCTTGTGCATGTGTATGCTTGGCTCCTTGCATTGGCACTGCATATGCTCATCAGGAGTGAGTGTTTCAATGCACAGTGCGGTGCACCACGGTGTAAGGGACTGGGCAGTAGGCAGTCTTGCCTAGTAGTCACAGCCACATATCAACCACAGCCACAAGACAGCAATCAGGGATCAGAGGAATGGCCAGAGCCAGGATCAGTAAGCAAGAGTCAGGCTAAGATCTGATTTCAGAAGGCAAGGGATGATCAGGAGCCACAGCAGAACAAAAGCCTGTGCAGTTACCCAGACAACTTCCTGGGCCATCCTCCAGGACTAAATAGTGAGTTTGGCCAATCAGAGGGCCTCAGAGAACTGTCATTCTGGATTCTTTAGGCGGTACTTCCTGTGGTACCTAATCTCCAATATGCTCCCTGGCTATAGCTCTGCATGCACTCCTAGTAGCCATGTGGGAATATGTGCTGCCCCAAGCTCTGCAAGTCTGGGTTTTAGTCCATGGAGCCTTACACTAGGTATCCCAGGATGCAACTTGCCACCATCCAGCACAGTCTTTGGGGAAGTTTTGTCTATGCATGGTGGGGCAGAACCAAGTCACACAGAGGTGACTGGCACTGCAGGGTCAAGTTCCCATCATGCAACTTTCTCCACCTCATAATGCCATCTCCTTTATCCCATAATTTTCTTACTTTATTTTGAAAAAAATCTCACAAACCTGTGTGGGACTTGTCACCGTCTCCATCTCTGACAGAAGTAAGGAGCCTGCACAGCTCTGCACTATTGTCATGAGTGTTGCAAGCACCGGACGCCCGATCCGCCAGTATCTGTAGAGCCACAAGAAGAGCTGCAGGGAATATGATGATTTCCTGGAGATCAGACTGCTGTGGAACATAGTGAGAACCAATTCAAGGTTGTTAGTGGCATTCAAGGAGCAGCTGCAAACAGAAGAGCACCGCTTCTGGGCCCAAGAAACAAGCACTGACTGGTCGGATCCCATCGTAATGCAGGTTTGAGATCATGAGCAGTGGTGGCTGCAGAATTTTTGGATCCATCAAGGCCACATTGCTGGATCCATGTGCCAAGTTCGCCCCAGCCCTCCAGCACAAGAACACCAGAATGAGAGCTGCACAGACAGTGGTGAAGCAAGTGGCAATCGCACTGTGGAAACTTGCAATGCCAGATTGCTACCGGTCAGTAGGCAATCACTTTGGAGTTGGAAAATCCAATGTGGGGATTCCGGTCATGCAAGCGTGCCTGGCCACTAATCATGTCTTGCTACGTAGGACTGTGACTCTTGGCATTGTGCAAGACATACTGGATGGCTTTGCAGCAACGGGGTTCCCAAACTGCAGTGGAGCGACAGACGGCATGCTTATCCCTGTTTTGGCACAAGACCACCTTGTCACAGAGTATGTCAACAGAAAGGGCTATTTTAATATGGTTATGCAAGCATTGGTGGATCACTGGGGACACTTCACCCACATCAATGCTGTCTGGTCAGGGAAGCTGCACGCTGCTTGCATCTTTAGGAACACAGCACTGTTCAGAAAGGTACAAGCAGGGGTTTCTTTCCCAACCGGACGATTACTATCGTCAATGTTGAAATGCCAGTAGTGATCCTGGGGACCCACCCTACCCCTTATTCCCTTGGCTCATGAAGCCATACACCAATCACTAGGACAGCATCAAGGGAAGTTCAACTACCAGCTCAGTAGGTGCCAAATGACTGTTGAATGTGCTTTTAGTAGACTGAAAGGGCCCTGGACTTGCTTACTCACAAGACTGGATTTCAGTGAGAAAAATATTCCAGTGGTTATAGCTGCCTGCTGGGTCCTGCGTAATATCTGTGAGGCAAAGGAGGAAAAGTTGCCTCCAGGGTCACGGTGGAGTGGCTGTCTAGATAGATACAAGGGCTATCAAAAAAGCTCAGTGTGGAGCTATACAGCTCAAGGAGGCTTTGAAAGAGCTCTTTAACAGTGGGTCACCGTAATGTGTTGTGGTTTACTGGGTTCTACCTGGCCCTGCAGTTTGGGGGCCTGTTATGAACTGCTTGGTGCACATCTATGAATGTAACACTGACAATGCACCTACTAATTTTGTGCTACTTGCTGTACATTTATGATTATTACTCTGTGTTTGTCAATGATCCTATGAGTTGTTTCAAAGTGTACAATGTCAAATAAGTGAGTGGCACCAGCCAGTCGGCAGCATATGTTGTCAACTAATAAAGATGATTTATTTTCCAAACAATAGAGTTTTGCTGATTAACAAAAGCACTTCAAAAAAATTTCTGCACAAATTAAAAGCAAATCCAGTAAAACCTTAACAAATGTATGGAACAGGGGAAGGAACATTCATGTCCATTTTAGCTATACAACATGAACCATGGCTCTCACAGGTCAGTGTACATGAAAGTTGGTTGTCCTTAATGTCCCCCGGTATGGAGTGGGACGGGTATGCCACATGGAATGCTGGGGGGGGGGGGGTGTTTGTAGGGAGGTGCTATAATGGAGTTCTCCATGGACTGCAAAGGGAGGGGAGCCTGGCATTGTTGAACCTGTAGGTCCACAAGAGTGTGCAGCATCTGTGTTTGCTGCCGGAGAAGCCCCATTATGTCTTGGTGCAGCTCCCTCTGTCTCCAGCGCCTTTCTCCTGTCAACTCTTTTCCTCTCCATACAGTCTGCAATATTCATGCTCCAGGCCCTCTGTTCATGGTCTAATGCAGCACTGGCTTGCAGGATCTTGCTGAACATGTCATCCTGAGTCCTCTTCTTTCTCCTCCTTATCTGGCTCAGGTGTTCTATGGGTGTGGAGGGGGAACCCCTTGAGGCCACAACAGCAGCAGCAGCTACAGCTAAAACGCAAAGTAGTACCATTGTCGGTATAGTCACAACAGAAACTTGTTCCCCTAAAGTTTTAAACAAGACTTGCTTATTGACACTTCTGCTTCAGAGTGCTTGTGCACAGAGCCACTCACAGCTCCAGCCATGGTGCGTGTGGCCTGCCAGGGTGAGGAAAATGAGGAGGGAATTGTTTGGTTGCATGAAACTATGAATACAAGGCAATAGCACTCAATACTGGCACCATTTTCCAGAGGTGGTGGTGATTTTAGCTGATATCTCACTCTTGAGAGTAACAAAGGCACAGAGAGCACAACTGCTGCTGGAATCCTGAAGCCACCCTGGCCCGTATGCTGCTAGCCTGTTTACTGCAATGGTGCCTGCCGACGTTATCACCAGCTGGCATGGGAAAGCGTCCTGCTGCAGAGAAATAAATAAGGCTGCCATCCCTAGAAACCTTTGGGAGAAGATTGCGGAGTACCTCCATGAAAGGTTCATCAAGATCTATCAGGAGAATTCAAGGGACATCCCTGTGTACATAAACAAACTGCTCTGTGTGTCCTTTTCCCCCACCTAACTCTACAGGGGAATGAAAAGCAGATGCAAACAACTCCACCTCTCTTTGTTGTACCGCTACCTCTTCTAGCACAAGTAAATTAATGAAAAGTCAATAGCTGTGTCCTGCTAAGTTGGGGGTGCCATCACGGTAATGGAAAATAAATTTACACGCTTACCTGAGGTGCCTTTTCCCTGCATCAGGCTTCTCCATGCTCGACTGCCTGGACTGTGGTGGAGTCTCAAACAGGTCCTGGCTCGTGGCATGGCTGGTCCCTCCCAATTGCATGATCCCATCCTCCTCTTCTTCCACCTCCACGTTGTTCACACCAGGGGCCTGTGACTTGGGCTCCTCTGAGCAGGGCCGGCTTTGGTAAGTGAGGGGCCCGATTCAAATACCCGGCGGCGGTCTGGGTCTTTGGCGGCACTTCGGCAGCGACTCCTTCACTTGCTCCGGGTCTTCTGCGGCACTGAAGGACCCGCCGCCGAAATGTCGCCAAAGACCCAGAGTGAGTGAAGGACCCGCCGCCGCCGTGCCGCCAAAGACCCGGACCGCTGCCGGGTGAGTAAAAAAATTTAAAAGGCGCCTAAGTTAGGGGCTCTTCTTTAGGGCGCGGGGCCCTCTTAGGCGCGGGGCCTGATTCGGGGGAATCGGCCCAAAGCTGACCCTGCCTCTGAGGTATCTATGGTGGTCTGCAGGGTGTTGTGGAGTCTTCACCAAGTATGGTATGCAGCTCTTTGTAAAAGCAGCAGGTCTGTGGCTTGGCATCGGATCGACTGTTGGCCTCCATGGCCTTCCGATATGCCTGCTCCAGCCCCTTTGCTTTCAAGCGGCATTGCTGCTGATCCCAGTCGTACCCTTTTTCCTGCATCCCCCGTGGCAATCTGCTCATAGATGTCTGGTTTCTACAACTTGCACAGCCTTTTCTCCCCACAGGCCCATGATATCCAATATCTCCAAGCCAGAGTGTGTCTGGAGCATGTAGCCAGCATGGTCAGCTGGGCCGTTGTACACAATAATGGAGAGATGCTAGGTGTGCTCAGCAAGCTGGCCAATCAGGAAAAAGCATTCCAAAAATTCATGGGGCTCTAAGCGGGGAGGGGAGCGCACCTTCCGGTCTAAATCACTCCTGGGCAATGGAGTTCACAATTGTGACCAGAGTGATCACTGTTGGGCATGGTGGGACAACTGCAGGAGGAGTGTTAGGACCAACATAAGTAACGCAGTGCCTACATTCGTGCTGCATTGACCTCAATACATCAACCATAGCTCAGGGCCACTAAGGGAGGTGGCGTTACTATGTCAGCGTAATGGAGAGCTTACATTGGTGGGAGACAGGTTTCAGAGTGGTAGCCTTGTTAGTCTGTATCAGCAAAAACAACGAGGAGTACTTATGGCACCTTAGAGACTAACAAATTTATTTGGGCATAAGCTTTCGTGGGCTAAATAAATTTTCGTCTCTAAGGTGCCACAAGGACTCCTCGTTGTTATTGGTGGAAGACAAATTTAAGTGTACATACATGCACAAGCAGGTCAATGCAAGGCAGCTTACGCTGACCGAACGTTGTAGTGTAAACCAGACCTGAGTCACTTGCCTAAAGTCACACAGGAAATCTATGGAGGGGATTCAACGCAGGTCTCTCAATTTACAGGCTACTATCCTAGATAATGGACCATTCTTCCTCTCAGCCTGATGCTACCCCTTGCTGAGCACCTTCTGTAGGAACTCCAGCCAAGCACCTCCTACAGCTACATCACTGGCAGCCAAGGATACCAGCACCTTGCAGGATCAGACCTAGACAGTCTCTTCTACAAGGAGGATATAGAAGAGGGAACTTATTTCCCAAAGTCTGAACCTTTCTGAGTTTCAAAACAGTTTGATTAACTTTTTAAAATTTGTTATTAATTTAGCCCCACACTGCATTTCTGGTTCAGAAAAGGTTGGAGGGCTGAAATGCACCACTGAGATCCACTGCAGAATTTTCGGAAGAAATCACAGTCACCAGATGATCTAGCAAGTCACTGATCTTTGGTCCCCATCCCCCACCCCAAGATCATCAATTTCAGAGCACAGCAACCTTTCCCCAAATATCTTAATTCTCCTGATCCATCTGAGATGTTTCCACTCATCTATAAACTTGCCGTTGTTAGGCTGCCACAACTATCTCCCTTTGATGTGTTCTTACAGAGCCCCCAGCTTGCTGGCCAGCTCCTGAAGTGGTATTAAACGTGATAAGCTAAGAATTACAAGGGCAACCTAATAGCATGAGTAGATATATCAGTGGTAACAGACAGAAGGGAAATAGATAGCACAGAATGACATTAATGGTGAAAAACTCACTTTCCCTTCTATTCCTGCTCAGTGCACCCTGCTCTTCCTCTAATGTGTGAGGGGTGATCTGGGATGGACAAGAAGCCCAGATTCTATTGATTTGGCCTTGAGTTCCCATTAAGCAAAAATACCCCCAACACTGGTTTTGATATTATTTGACCATTTGCCTACTTCTCTGGAAGCGTGGACAACTTGTGTCCTAGACTCTGTCAGATTAGCTGGTGGCGAAAGTATAGGACAGAGTAATCTGTTTTCACAGTTGAATATGAATTTATCTGAGATTCCAGTTACCTTATGGACTACAACCATGACATTTTTCTTCATAGTCACTGAATTTTTAAAGTATACTGACTCGGGCAGTCCCCTGCAGATGAATGGTATATTTCATAGCACCCACTGTGCTCTAATTATGTAAGAGTGACACACCCATACAATCCTATACACTGGTATGTGCACTATATAGTCATGTTCTAATAATGTTTTGAGTTTCATGACCTTTTGGTGCTCACAATGGGCCATAATTTGAAGTCCTTACTCAGGTTTGAGTGAGTTCTCAATGAGACAAAACTATCATTTAAGAAAAATTGAGGGAGGACTTCAGGATATTGTCCAAATGTGCTGGCATGCCAGGGTTTGAGGAACAAGTTCATCAAAGCCAGTTCTTGGTCGTCTTTGAAGCAGATCAAGATACGTCAACATGGACATGTAAGAGAAGGATGTGTTCAGGGAAGGAGGGAATTTATGTCCCCTGCAGTGGAGATAGGCTTAGTGATTGGGACTGAATGGATAACAGACAAAGGAAGAGCCTGGCCTTTAGCTTCCTGCAGGGCAGACCGCTGGAACTAATAGGCCTAAGGCTGAAACACAACATATGGATGAGTGATGGCTCTATTTAACTTGTAAACCAAGTCTAACAATTTAACTATCTTGCCATCATATGTAAAGCCACTGATCTGTTCCTACCACTTAAATCAAAACTTGGCTTCTAGGTAGATTAGTGCACTGGAAAAGATACTGAAAAGAACCACCTCACAAGCTGTTGGCAAGAGATTTCTGCTGATCCTGTCCTTTATATTGGTCTTTCTACAGAATGCTATTTCAATCTACTTCAGTCCAATTGTTCTCAGTAGGCCTCCAGCATATCACAGAACTTTTCAAAACTACTACCACATTATTGGGTCCAATGCCATGAATAGTGGAACTGCATTAAGTATCACCATCCCCATTTTACGGATAGGAAACCTGAGACGCAGAGGAGTTAAATGATCTGCCCAAGGTCAAACAGGAAGTCTATGGCTAAAGTGGGGATGGAACCGAGTTCCCAATACCCAGACCTGAAATCAACTTTCCACGGTATGGCTGAGGCAAGAAATAAGAACAGATAAAGCCCATAATAAACTTTAAGGCAATTTTTTCATAGCTATGCTCAGTGGGTTAAGCGTGTAAGTCTTGTAACTTCAGAACACACACGACTAACTGTGCTGTACCCTGGTTATCCGGGTCATCCAAAATATCAGCTTTGCCCTTCAAAGAGTAGGACTGGAGGTCCTCCCTGGAAGCTCTGCCTCAGTGCTTTCAGCAATTTTGTTACAGTGTTAGGTTTCCAAAACTGTAAGGCGACTGCAGAGGTGACTGCTTTCCAGAAGTGGGAATCCAAGGAAATGGCACATGATGGCACTGTGAAGCAAGTAACAGATTACTCAGCCTATAGGCTTTGGAATATCCCAAATATCAAAGGTCTTTGAGTTTAATAAACCAACTCAGATTCTTTCTACCAAGAGATTCTTCAGGAGTCTTTAGTCTTCCCTCAGCTCTGGGTCCCTTGCTAACTAATTTAGCTGAATGGGTTAATTCTTCCCTCTTTCAAAGAAGAGATGCAGAAAGTTATTGCATTCTCCCTATGAGTCTGCACCCCCTGCTGTGACCTGAACTTAAGACACCCGCAGAGTTGCAACATTAGTTGTATTGAACTTTTTGGTTTTTCCCTTGCAGAACAGAAGAAATGTTAACATGTTTTGGTTACAGAAACCTGCTTCTGAGGGGAAATAAGAAAATCCTTGATCTGTGTATTTTATGAAAGACTGTCCATTTTATGTTGGAAATGAAATTGAAAACAATGAACCCTTGACTTAAGGGATTTGCCTTACAAAATCGCCAGGGCCTAAAAGATAAGCAACTTTTATAAGCCAGTTTTTATTCTCTCTCTTCAAAAATGGAAATTCTCTTACCTTAAACAGACTAGCCTCTCTGGGCCAAGTGTTCAGATCCCAGCACACAATCTCTTGCATGTAGCATTTTTGGCACAAATGACAGATTTTACTTGTGCAAAACCAATTGGTCTTATTTTGCATGGACAAATGAGTCGCAGATGCAAATGATAGTGATTTTGATCTTTTTATGTTCAAACTTTGTTAGTTGTAACTAAGGAGCAGTCTCTATAACAAAACAGCTAATATAGTACAGAAATATGACAGGCAGTTTCTCACTAGTAAGGTATATATTATGATGCATATATATGGGCCCAGTTCTCTGCTGGTGTAAATTACTGCCGCTCCAGTTTACACCGCCAGGGAATTTGACTCTGTATCTAGACAGCTGGTCAGATACCCAGCTGGTACACATCAGTGCAACTCCATTGACCTCAATGGAGCTGCAGTCATTTACACAAACTGAGGATCTAGCTCAATATCTTCTGTATGCATAAATCTATAAGCTATACAAGAGCACACATCTGATATTATATTCTAAACATGGATTGCGCAATACTCTTATCCCACACTGGTTAGCCCATCCCTAGCTAATAGCCTTTCCATTCATGTCTCACGGTGGAGGAGGAGCTGTTTGTTTACTGTGTGTACCCAGACAACAGCAACTGGAGCACAATCAGCTGGGAAGTTCAGTTTCCACCCCCAGCCTGTTGGACATCTCCCAAGCTGTCCAGGTGAGAGCTGCCAACACTTAAACACGCAACGGTCACAAGTATTCACACTGAGTTGGGCGAGTTGAATGTGGCTACTCACATACATAAGTGTTTTCAGGGTGGAGGCCTACATGAATGTTTAAGTTAAGTGATTGGTGGGAACAGAGGAGGAGGCTGGCTAAAAGCCAAACTGAGATGAAAGCAGATTATGGCTATATTACATACACCCCATTTTGAGCTGAATGGAAAAACATATTCCTTAATCTCCCCATTTTGCCTTCCCTCTACCTGTCCTTTTTACTTCATCACCCCAACAGAAGATCCACAGTGAAAGAGTCCCCAGCAGCAGCAGGATTTGACATAACGCCAGTGGTTTTTGCTTACGTAGCTGTGGCAGGACACCTCTATTGGGCTGAAGTGTGTTCTGAGCTTTTCAAGCAGAGAAAGAATCAGATAATTTCCAAGTGTTATTCATTTATATTATGCTTTCACATTTAGATCCCTTCTTCTGAGTACTTATTGGCTGCAACTAAAAGGAACAGAGAAAGGAAAACCAAGAGGTAGCTGGGGATGCAGCTTGTATATGCAACATGTAGTTGATATAATACAATGCAATGGCTGGAAGTTGAAGCTAGACAAATTGAGAGTGGAAATAAGGTGTACATTTTTAACAGTGAGAATAATTAACCATTGGAACAACTTATCAAGGGTCTGTAAAAGCACCAAAGAGTCCTGTGGCACCTTATAGACTAACAGACGTATTGGAGCATGAGCTTTCGTGGGTGAATACCCACTTCATCGGATGAATGTATACGTCTGTTAGTCTATAAGGTGCCACAGGACTCTTTGCTGCTTTTACAGATCCAGACTAACACGGCTACCCCTCTGATACTTATCAAGGGTTGTGGTGGATTCCCCATCACTGATAATTTTTAAAATCAAGATTTGGATGTTTTTCTAAAAGTTCTGCTCTAGGAATTATTTTGAGGAAGTTCTATGGCCTTTGTTATACAGGACATCAGACTAGATGGTCACAATGGCCCCTTCTGGCCTTGGAATCTATGAATCCTCAGCTGGTGTAAAGCAGCGTAGCCCTACTGAACTCACTGGAGCTAGTTTATACCACTGACGAATTGTTCTGTGAGCCTCATATTTTAACATGGACAGATGAGACATCTGCAAGTGAGAAATACACTCAGCCGTATTTGTTTGCAGAAATGGAAACCCTGGTTGTGTATATCATGCTCACGCACACACATACAAATGCTTTTCTTATGACTTTTTTTACTTACTGTAGCAGTTTGTCCCTCTATGCCCACCTCAAAGATTAGATTTCTTCCTTTCAGTTGTTAAAGTAATGCACTGGGAATAAGATAGTGATTGCAAAACAACATATTCTATTCATTTACCTTCAGAACGGATTATAAAATCAAGCCAGATGTGCAATTTACTGATTCTATAAGCTTCCAGTTCCATAAACTTTACTGTTAAAAATAAACCTTTGTTGGACTAAAGTAAACTGGCCAATATAACCTGGTTTCATGGCATTGATTTGGGATACCCAGCATGACTCACTAATACCTCTGCACTGGTGAGTAAAGCAGTGATCCCAACTTTGCACTAAGAAAATCTTGATACCACTTCATATTCATGTATTCTCTACAGATATTTGGATGAGGGCCATTATAGCAAAACATTTACAAACACCGATGACCAAATTATCAAGGCCCTGAGCAATTAGTAAACTATGCAAAATACAGGCGTGAAACTCAGCACTTCTGTACACAAGTAGGTACTTGCATGTGCAGATCAGGTTACTGCATATGCACTTCCCATTTCCCTCCACAATTACCCAAATTTCCACTCCAAAGTTTAGTGCATTCAACAGGTGGATGTGCATTAGCCCCATCTCTTTGAAAACTGGACCATTTAGCCTTGCAATTCCATTGTTGCTTGGATGGGAGGCGGATAATTACTCATCTATGTTACAGATAGGGAAATTGAGGCAGTGGCCACACAGATTCAGTGGCAGAGGCAGAATTAAAATCTAGTAGCCTTGACATGCACTATTCTGCTCTAGCAGTTAGGGATCAGATCCAGCTCAAAGAAAACAGAAAGATGCCCAATGAATTCAGTCGAGGTTAAATTGGGCCAGGTCAAATATTTAGTGCTTATTGTCCTTTGATTACAAGCTGGTGCTTTTCACTGGAGACATGTATTTTAAAAATACGTTTGTAAATAACACGATTGATAGTTCAGAGGACCTGTTGTCATTTAAAAAAAATATTTTGCAGAAGTGAACTAGCAATTGAAATGGCAAAGAAGGGGCTTCATGTTGGCTTTGTAGTTCAGTGGCATTCTTTGCTGTATGTAATGATGGGTTTGCAGCTTTTGTAGCACTCAGTTAACATTTATTCAATGCAGACGCATTCTGCTCAGGTGGGGCAATATGTTTTATTGCAGTTCATAAAAAAGCAATAAAAGACTTTAAAACCATCAGGCTGATCTTAAATGCATGAACCTAATAATCAGTATGATAAGCTATCATTTACATGAATAGGAAATTGAATGGGGATTTCATTTCCTAAGCCTTTGTTGCTCCTATTGAATTGAGTTGATGGTGCTATTCAGGCAAGTCAGCATGGTGTCTTGTTTACAAGAGAAGTTTGCAAAACAAAGACAGTCATGGTCAAAACTCAATTCCATATATTTGCATGGGAGGCCCCTGGAGAAAAATGTATCCTGAAACGCCCTAATGGGATGGTTCCCTTGGAAGTGATAAGTTGACAAAGAATGATTTCAGTGCTTACCAGACCTGTGGTGGGCAAGGAAAGAGGAAACTGGTCTTAAACTCAGTGGGCCTGATCAAACTTTCCTTGCAGGGGCAAACCCACCACTGATTGGGCTCAGAATAAGAAGGTGTTGCTGCACATTGGCCAAGATCAGCACTGGAGTAACCAGGCACAACTCCCATTGATTTCAGTGGGAATTGAGGGTTCTCTATACCTTCCCTACAGACAGACTATGCACTTCAGGTACATAATAAATCAGCTGAGCAGATCTCACAGCTGCACAGATTTTCATTTTTCCTTGTGAATGCAGACTATGGAATCACTCTTCTGGATTCATACGAGTACAACTGAAAGCATAATTGGGCCCAATGCTTTTAAAGCAGCCTTTGCCATGCCTAAGACTTTTCACAGCTCATTTGCTAAATTACACATTATAAAAATAAGTAACTGCAATTGCGGGACTGTGTTAATCTCAGAAGCTTAAACATCAGTCTGTAATGACTGCTTTCCATTGGTCTTCGGCAAATGACTTTATGGTGCATGCAGGAGATTTATCCACATGCGTATGTTAAAAACTCCTGGGAATCTTCTCACATAGAAAGAAGAGAAGAGGCCTAACACAGAAACTAAATAAATTCAAAACATTGCTGTCATTCATGCTGTAACAGAAATGCCACCCAGTAAGAAAAGGCTTTTACAACTCCTAAAGGAGATAAGAAACGCTGGCCAGCATAGCAATAACAAGATGCTTTTGGAAGTGCAGAATTTCCCAACCTGACAATCAGTACAGCTTCTGGAAATGCCACAGAACATAACTGTCTCCTTACAAAGGAAATGAGAGTTTAGGAATTGACTATAAATGAGATTACAAAGAAGGATGGGTAATTTGGAAAATCCTTTTCCAAAGCCAAAAGAATTTAAAGCTAAATTAGGCCCTGGCACACACAAATTCCACTGGCTTCAAGAGTTTGCCTCACGTGAGCAACTGCTCACCCATGAGAGTAAGGAGTTCACAATCTGAGCCCAAGTTTCCTCTGCAGAATTTTTTTCTGATTATATGTGAGGAATTAAAAAAACAAAACAAAAAAAAAACCCAGCTCAGGTTTCAAATGTCAGGTTGATTTTTGAAAAGAAGATGAACAGAAAAAAACCCAAAACCTTAAAATCAAGCAAATCTGATATGGAGTCAGAGAGAGACAATAAAAGTCTTCCCCATTTTTACTGTCAGGTTTCAGAGTAGCGTCACACACTAAACTAAGAATGAGCAAACTAGTTTTCTCCATCGCTAGCTATGGTTCTGCCACACATTTTAAGATAATTTGAGGAGGGAAATAGAACACAGGACAAGACTATGTAAACATATCTTTCTAACAGGTCATGCAAACTATTTCATACAATAGCATCACCTCGCTTCAGCTGTGAAACACGCCTGTGAAGTAAAACTGAAGAGAATTCTTGGTCCTTCAGTGTTATCATTAGAATGTCATTTGCCCATTTGTCTGTAACAATGCCTCACCTCTGATTGGGAAGACCAACAAAAGGCTCTCCCCTGAGCTGAGAGCAGGAGGTAATAACACAAGAATTTGGCAGGCATCCTCTCTAGGAGACTACGTATCAATCATGTTGCTGACACACCAAGCCCGCAGTGAATGGATCTCCAGAATTGAGAGCTTTCTGGGCTACCCGAGGCAATGGTGGGCCTTGCTGAAACAGAGAAGTGCACTAACCTTTAAATCTAATCAACTACCTATTTCCCTGCTATGCTCCAGTCCTTACATATCACATTGCTACCTTGGTTTGAGAGCCAAGTGCATTTTATTAAAACACAACATAGCAAGTAATGGAAAATGGCATAAAAATTAACCTTTGTGGTTAATTTCCCCCTGCTCTTATTGTCCTTGTCATTCAAGCCTTCACTTTAATAAGTTAGTAGATGAGATGGAGCTTCTGTTGCCAGCGTTGCCACTTACTGTGCAACCTTGGACATGTCACCTAAAAGTGAACTACAAAGGAAAAACAATAAAAATGTGTTTTGCATCTTGCTTCTGCTTTAGGATGTGCCAAGAGTTTGGGTTTGTTTTTGTTTTTTTTTCCCCAAAAGAAAACACCCAACATGTTTTCTGCTTGTGTTTTACAATAGAAAGCTCAGAGGAAGTGGAGATTCAAGGGCTTGGAATTTCCAGAGGACACTAGATTGCTGGGAATGGCCATGGAAAACTGCAGTTTATCCTCCAGAGTGAGATGACTTATCTTAACCTGACTGCTCTGGTTAAGCAAGTTCAATAAAACCTCCTGTGTCTGCCTCTAGATAGGATCAGCTGTTCAAATGTAAGACTGAAAAGTAATTTGGTTTGCTTACTCTGCTCCTGTCATATCAGTCGGTTTAATCAGTTCATTAACAATGTGATGACTTGCTTAGGCCTCTAGTCCCTAGAGGGTGTGCAAGATTAGTAACTACTTTATTGGGGGGAAGAAGGTGCTACTAAATGGTCCCAAGAATTAAATTTCTCCTCTAGTCTTAGGTGAGAAATATGGGTTAGCAAATACCCATCTAAGTCTCTCCTTTCCTCACAGATGCTGAAGTAAAGTCATAAGCTTTTGAGTAATGACTCCATCTGTGGAACTTCGTTCACTCAGAAGGCTGTGATCTCTGCCTCCTAAACTGGTTGATATAAAAGCAAGAGGGGAAGGGGCTTTGCTTGAAGTTGCTGCCATCTTAGAGGGTATGTTCAAGGCTCACTGCAGTTTACATAAGTGATTTCTTATCTTTAAGAATAGCCTATCAGCCAAGGTGGACTGATGAGCAGCCATGCACTCCAATCTTGCTGGATCTGCAGTTCCAAGAATAGTCTTTATGGCATGTGGTAGGAAACAGATTGGATTTCTTGCAGGAGGATGATACAGTTTAGTTTTTGTTGAAAAATAGGTCTAAATGTAAGAGGTTAAACTCCTTATTTTATAGATATAGGCTTCATGAGCTGTATTCCTGCATGTGGGTAGAGAAATAAATCTAAACAGGTAGTGTAACGATTTTGAGATGGTAAAAAAAGATATAAGTACCACCAGACCCTACATGGGGTATGTGCCAGGATTGGTTCACCTCTCCAATGTCAGGTCATAGTCATGCCTTAGCTTCTTCTCACCTTTGGGTAGCTGGGCTTCAGTGAGTTGGTGATTTGGTGCTTACCCCACCCACCAAACCAATCAGAATGTGGCGCAAATAAATATCTAAGTCAAAATCCAAATGAAACAACACAGTCCTTCAAACCTGTCTCTTGCTGGATCACAGCCCTCCTTTGAAGGTCTGTCCATCTTCTCAACTCTCCAAGGTGTAACAATATCTTACCTCCTAAGTTTCCAACTTCTTGTCCACATCCTGCCCCCTTGGTTGTAGAGATTTTTGCATCATTAGGTGGCACTGTGGAGAGCTTGGGCCCTTCCATTACTCCAGGATCCAGCCTTGGAACCTGAAAACCATGGTCAGATGTCTGTCCTCAAACTTCAAACTGCACTGTTTCCCAGGGCCACATGCTAGGACACCTTCCTTTTAAGTCTTCTAGGCCTTCTCCCAATCTTCGCCCTTGGGCCACCTTAGCGTTTTCCAGGTTCTCTCTACTCTTTCTGAGTTTCTCACTATTCTAAGCCAGAGGCAGCTCTTTTATATAGCCTGACATTTTCTCCAAGCAGGCCTCACTTCCAGTCTACAGTCACATGACCTTCCAAGGACTACAATTTCCAGAAAATCAGTCTTTAAGAGGCTGGTACTTGGAACTTGCATGTGCTGGACCCAGCCCTGCCCTTAAAGGGACAGCATACAATGTGACAGTGAGCCATCCACGAGAAGAAATGGTAACTACTTCTTTGTAGGGTTACCATACATCTGGATTTTCCCAAACAAAGCCTCTATTTTAGCCTTTAAATTAGCACCATCAGCTGCTTCAAACCTTAAAGAGTAGGACTCCTATATAGAGCTGTGTGAATTACTGATTTGTCAGTTTTGTGGCTACACTAAGAAACCAGAAAAAAAAAATCAACTTATACTGGTATTGTCAACTCTCATGATATTTGGTTTTCTTCTTAAAGTCCCAGATCCCGGGGTCATGGGATTATGGGAGAAACTCCGCTTTCATTAAAAAAAAAAAAAAAAAAAAAAAAAAAAAAAAGTTAATTTCTAGCTCCCCATGGTAGAGAAAAGCTTGAAAATGTGACCTCCTAAAGACTCAAAAGACAAGTAAAAAGCACCCAACATTTATTATTTTTTTAAATATTATTTATTTAAGCCCCTCTCATAATTTTTGGGGCCTGACTTGTGGTTTTTGAAAGCTTTTAGTTGGAATTACTGTAATATTCTCCAGTGAAAGGAGGGGAGAAGAACAACTGGCTAGTGTTAAATAGTCACACTGTTCTAGTATGTCCACAACATATCAAAGTTCAGATATTTGAAAATTAATCTTGCTATTCCAGTAGATAGAAGAAAATACCTAACAAGAGGGCATCTTATCTTGATGCAATATTCTGTGAATGTGGACAACTCATTTCTTATTCAATAAAAGCCGCCTCCTGCCATGGGAGCACTAAAGCAGTATGTAACATTGCTCATCTGACTGGTATGGATCAAGCATAGCAGAATTGCAAAAAAGTTTCAGAACTGTTATGTTCAATGCATGCTAGCCAGGCAAACGATTAACTGACTGAGTGCTTGTATAGAAAGCCTAAAGGAAAAGGCGCTACTACAATATCGCTGGTCTACAATTTTTGAGAAGTCGTCTGCTTCAGAGATAAAATGTGCTATTTATTATGTATTTTGATGTGCTGAATTCAAATATGACAATTAAAACAACTGATTGGCTACTGTTTCTAAGATATTTAAGTTTTTACATTTTATGTCTATGTATATTGTGTAGATAGTAGAGTTTTAATCATAAATTGTAAACCTAGGTCTTTTCATGTGTTTATGGTTGCTTTACATGATAATATTTCACCTGTCCTGTTTATGTAACACTTTAAAAATCAGCAAAAGGGTTATATAAATAAAATTTATTATGAAACAAAAGGCAAAACACTATTCTGTACATAGTTTAGTCCTATTCAGTGTCTACTCGGCGCTGCTTGGCTTGTCTCTTGTATTCATTAAATGGAGCATCTCTTGTCACTGTCCAGCAATAGTCTGCAAGCATTGATGGGCTCCATTTGCCCTGATAGCGTTTCTCCATTGTTGCAATGTCCTGGTGAAATCGCTCGCCGTGCTCGTCGCTCACTGCTCCGCAGTTGGGTGGAAAAAAATCTAGATGAGAGTGCAAAAAATGTATCTTTAGTGACATGTTGGAACCAAGGCTTTTGTATGCCTTGAGGAGGTTTTCCACGAACAACCTGTAATTGTCTGCCTTGTTGTTTCCGAGAAAATTTATTGCCACTAACTGGAAGGCTTTCCATGCCGTCTTTTCCTTGCCACGAAGTGCATGGTCAAATGCATCATCTCGAAGAAGTTCACGAATCTGAGGACCAACAAAGACACCTTCCTTTATCTTAGCTTCACTTAACCTTGGAAATTTTCCACGGAGGTACTTGAAAGCTGCTTGTGTTTTGTCAATGGCCTTGACAAAGTTCTTCATCAGACCCAGCTTGATGTGTAAGGGTAGTAACAAAATCTTCCTTGATTCAACAAGTGGTGGAAGCTGACCACTTTTCCTCCCAGGCTCCAATGACTGTCGGAGTGGCCAATCTTTCTTGATGTAGTGGGAATCTCTTGCACGACTATCCCATTCGCAGAGAAAACAGCAGTACTTTGTGTATCCAGTCTGCAGACCAAGCAAGAGAGCAACAACCTTCAAATTGCCACAAAGCTGCCACTGATGTTGGTCATAGTTTATGCACCTCAAAAGTTGTTTCATGTTGTCATAGGTTTCCTTCATATGGACTGCATGACCAACTGGAATTGATGGCAAAACATTGCCATTATGCAGTAAAACAGCGTTAAGACTCGTCTTCGATGAATCAATGAACAGTCTCCACTCATCTGGATCGTGAACGATGTTGAGGGCTGCCATCACACCATCGATGTTGTTGCAGGCTACAAGATCACCTTCCATGAAGAAGAATGGGACAAGATCCTTTTGATGGTCACGGAACATGGAAACCCTAAAATCACCTGCCAGGAGATTCCACTGCTGTAGTCTGGAGCCCAACAGCTCTGCCTTACTCTTGGGTAGTTCCAAATCCCTGACAAGGTCATTCAGTTCACCTTGTGTTATGAGGTGTGGTTCAGAGGAGAAGGATGGGAGAAAATGTGGGTCCTGTGACATTGATGGTTCAGGACCAGAAGTTTCATCCTCTTCCTCTTCCTCATCTGACTCAAGTGAGAATTATTCTGGTGCATCAGGAACCGGCAGTCCTTCTCCGTGGGGTACTGGGCGTATAGCTGATGGAATGTTTGGATAATGCACAGTCCACTTTTTCTTCTTTGACACACCTTTCCCAACTGGAGGCACCATGCAGAAGTAACAATTGCTGGTATGATCTGTTGGCTCTCTCCAAATCATTGGCACTGCAAAAGGCATAGATTTCCTTTTCCTGTTCAACCACTGGCGAAGATTTGTTGCACACGTGTTGCAGCATTTGTGTGGGGCCCACCTCTTGTCCTGAGCTCCAATTTTGCAGCCAAAATAAAGGTGATAGGCTTTCTTAACCATAGTGGTTATACTGCGCTTTTGTGATGCAAAAGTCACTTCACCACAAACATAGCAGAAGTTATCTGCACTGTTCACACAAGTACGAGGCATCTCTGCTCACTTTGGCTAAACAGAAATGTGTCCCTTTGCAAAATCAAACACTGACAAATAAGAGAGCACGACACTGTATGATTTCTAGAGCTGATATAGGGCAATTTGTTCAGCAGAGTGATGTAAGCTTCGTTATGATTGCATCATCCATGACTTCTAGGAATAACATGATGCAATTCGTATCATGTATGACGCAATACCAGCTTCAGATTGCATCATTCATAGTTTTGCCTAAAAAGCAAGTACTGTCCAAACCCAGTCATAGATTTATTCATAGATCCAGTCAAAGATGTATTTTAGTCATTTCTGGTTTAAATTGAGATCCCTTCCCTTTATAACTCACTTATCCTCCGCCATTCCCAAGTCAAGGGTCGTATATACTGACCCAATAGCATATCTTGAAAACTAGAGCCAATCAACAATTTTAAGCATCATTTTCGTTCTCAGTGACCCAGAATTAGTAAAGTTTGACTACATTTATTTCATAAGCATTTTGGCTGTAGAGCAGTGTATTCTAAATCAGCTTCCTTCCTTGAGAAAAGGCAGTAGAAGAGGCGAATCATCCTGTCACATTTTCAACAGTGTGGTTCATATCCCATTCTTGGTAAAACTCCCTATCTGTAGAATAAATTTAAATTTTCCTGTAAAAATAGAGATAATATGGAAAAATCAGTACTCAAGGTATACCTTTAACATAACTAAGGTAAAGCAATTCAAGAACTTTCTCACTAAGGGTAAGATTAAATTTTAACACTTCTTCCTACTAGAACATGCTGAAACAAAAATTGGAGATGGAGTAAACTATGGATCTCTATCAGAAATACACCTACCTGTGGCTTTTAATTAGAAATCTTGGGATTTTGATTCGTAACTGCTCTGCCATTAGCTGCCAGTTACTGAAATCTGCCTTGAACTTCTTTCCTCCAAAGAGTATCTTGGCTAGAAACTCAGACACAAATGAATCATATTATTTCAAAGTAATTTTGCCACTTGTCATTGCTGATCGAACCACCGTGCTAAAATTGCAGGCATGAACACATGGTTCTTGGAGTGTATCTAGTCACTTAACATTATGTTGAGGTATAAGCAGATGCTGTAAGCAAGGCCTGATTTCACAAAGTACAGGTCAAAAGTGTCTTTTGGAAACAGCCACTTGAGTCACTCATTAGAAACAATTGAATTACTTTGGATGTACGGTGGTATAAATAAGAACTTGGTTCTCTATGAGTAGGTTAAACCAAGGCAGAGAGGGAAAATGTCACTAAAAGTATGATGTCATTTATCACCCAGCACAATAAGTTGCAGCATGTGATTCTATACTTATTAATTTAACGGGAACAGATCCTAAAACAAATAATTACTAGTTCAATTTATCCAATGATTACTAGTCAATTTATAGTTGGTTATAACACTAACATTTATTTCATGTAATATTCATTACAAATTCAAAGGATACACTTAAAATGATACTAATAAGCATCTTATTTGATAGTGTTTGACAAAATCTCCATTGGACTTTCATCCTTAAGGTTCTTCCACAGTTATCCGCTGCTGTAGCCTAGGTTTATTGGGATTATGTTCTATCAACCAATCAGCAAACCAAATCTACAGGATGAAAAGATCTTCAATGTCACTTCTATAACTATATAAAGAAAACATTAAAAACCATTTCATTCCCATAAAAACAGACCCTTTTTATTAAGGGCACTATTTTGATACAGACACTACTAAACACACCCTTTGTTTGAGACACTATTAAAGTATGCAGAACTGTACATCCCAGTTTATAGTAAGCCATAAACTCTAGTTACCAAGTTTGCCTTTTTAATCTGTTCATACTACATATTGCTCTTCAGTCTTGAGCTGCTTAAAATGAATTTTAGACTTTTCATGTCAGGGAATCTCTCTATATAAGTGTTTGTACAGGGGCATTTTAGCCCTACCTCAGTACAAACAATAAGTATGAGGATTCTATTTTGAATAGAATATGCACTCAAATGCTTACAGAAAAGTATTATTAATTATGTCAGTTCTATCAACACTGCCAGCTACTTCAACACGTTGAGCCCTTCATACAAAGTCAGTGTCACAACTTTCTACACTGCAATCATGTTTGAGTATCTTACAGTAACCCTTACAGGCAGGAAATGGAGCCCTAGAGAAGTCAACAAATGTGATGTTCTGGTACTTTTTGAAAACGCAGCACATCATGTAAATTTTCTAGCAAACTGTAATGGTATCTAAGCACAAATGTGAGAGGCAGGAATGCCTGAGTTCTAATTCCATTTGCTAATGACTCACTCTGGCCTTAGGCAAACTACTTAACCTCTCTGCCTTGATTTCTCCATTTGTAAAATGGAGTTTATCACACATACTTGCATACTTCATAGGGCTGTTGAACACTAATTAGTGGATGTCAAGTGTTAAGTACTAGTAAACTGCTTACAGTACTGTGAAGGGAGAGGAGAATTGATAGAGTAGTAGAAGGGAAATGGAAGCAAGGATTAGTATCAGATATGAACACAATGCTTTGTCAAGGGTTACAGACAGGTAGACTAAATAAAATAATCCTAGCAGGTTACAGGGAAAATCGAAACTGAAGAAGCAAAGGGACTAAGGCACTGAGCAGATCTGAACACTAAACACAAAACAGTTGAATTCATACACAGTGACAGAAAGCGGTGCAGTTGGGAGGCAGAGGTTATAGGTTACTGTATTTTAGAGACATGATTAAAACAACAAGAATAAGTATTTCAGCAGAGGGAGAGTCAAGGCAAAGAGAACAGTGATGGCAGATGTACAAACAAGATGATGTAGGAGTAAAAAGTTAGCATAGTTAAGGGGCAAGGAAGACTCCTAAATTTTTCAACTTGGGAGAAAATTAAAGATTTTATGTCCTGGACCAAAATTCATGCAGTCACATGGGAGTCTTTCTATTCACTTCAATGGGCTTTGGATAAGATGCTTATTTAAGGGGACTAATGATGACAGAAGGTCAAGAGGTTTAGTCAGTGACTTGGGGCCTTTATACTGAATTCATTGCAGCAGTATAGATGACTGGAAAGGGGTCATAAGAAAACTGTTGGACACCTGTAGATGGTTTCATTGGAGAACTCCTCAGGGGTCAAAGTTTATGTTAACGAGGGTGAACGTGATCACATGACCAAGAGAGTCCCTACCTAAAATAAGCAGTAAATTGGATATTACTAATTGTAACACATATAGCAGAAGTTAAAATACAGAAATCTCTTTTGAGGGAGCTTGCATATATTTATTTATTTATTTCTAAAAAGCTGCCAAAGCTTCACTGCATATTCTCTGTATTAGCAAACTGTCACAAAGCATTTAATCTCACTCATGCCCACTGGTACCTGGTTTCTCCCAGCTAAACTAGGTAGAGAGGCAGATATTTGACATCCGTGTACCTTAGCTGGCCCTTGATTTCTACCAAAAAAAGAGGCAAAGCAGCTTTCCTCGAAATATTATAAGGAACCATGAACCTCACCATAAAGCAAGGTAAGAATTTTGTATGACAGAGTACATACCAATGGATCTGCTGGTTTCTGCTTACAAAGCTCGGTGAGCCCAGCTAGAAGTGTAGGATTGACATAGAGGTTCAGGTAATCCTTAGCAGCTTGTCCAACTGGAATTGGCTCAATAATCACTGGAAAGAATAGCCATGTGAGTTGAATTATTGCAAAGCAAGTTGCTTATAATGTTAAAAAATTACTTTCTTTCAAATGTTTATAACCGTGGTTATATTTTCCTTGTAATTGATAATACCCTTTGTATGGCTTCTCTGCAAGACATACACCATGACACAGAACTACTGCCCCCAAAGCAATTCTAAGAGGGATGGAGCTCCTGGATATTGTATCTTGGGTGATGGTACACTGGCGGTGGTTGGTCCCGGGGGGGAAAAAAGCACCCTTTAGTTGATTGGGGGAGAGGAAGAAATAAGACTAATTGAGGACCCACCCACTTCACTGGATATTTATTGGGCAAAGGAGAATCCATTGGGGGCTACTTCTTCAGTGCCCCATAACTGCTGTGGAGCTGGTTCTTGTCACCCTGAAGGACCTACATCAGATATTGCATTTTTATTGTGGAGGTAGAATGGTTTACATGGGATTCTGAAGAAGGAAAATGCATGATCTCCAAGGGAAAAGAGAGACTAACATTCATACTAAAGAAAGACCTGCAACAGGCTTTGAGACAGGATTTCAAGTGGTTTGAATTCTGTTTAAACATTGTTTCAGCTAAAATGGTTTTAAACTCAGGACCACATGCTACCCCTATTTGGTCTTCTGGTGTAGTGGATATTAAACTCCATGAATATCTAATCATAGATTTTCCTTAGAATCACTTCTTTGAGGATTGTGTCATCTTTCCCCTCAACCTATGGAACAAGCAAAGGGCTCTGTCCCTCAAAGCTCACAGGTGCCTTTGTCCACGCCAGTTGGAACTTGGCTCCTGAATTGTACTGCCATGTGACCCTCCACCAGTAGATGAGCATGAATCCCCATACCCCAGTCTCAGAAGAGGGAATTCAACCATATCAGATCAACAGTAACTCCGGGGCAGATATTCACTTGGAAAGCCACTCTGCTCCCAGTGAAACATGCTGAAATGAAGCAGCTCCATGGTTCCTCCCATTCCCTGAATTTGCCTGCCCCAATTCCAATGCCATAGAGGGGCATTTGCAGTATCTGTGAGGCAGAAGGGAAATTAATTCCCAGCCACTGTGATTTGGGTGGCTCGTCAAATAGATTTTGCTATTTTCTGCTCCACGTGGCATAGCACTTCAGTCATAGTTAAGTTCAGGGGTCGGCAACGTTTGGCACTCGGCTCGCCAGGGTAAGCACCCTAGCGGGCCGGGCCAGTTTATTTACCTGCTGACGCGGCAGGTTCAGCCGATCGCGGCCCCCACTCGCCGCGGTTCGCCGTCCCGGGCCAATGGGGGTGGCAGGAAGTGGCACGGGCGAGGGATGTGCTGGCTGTGGCTTCCTGCCGCCCCCATTGGCCCGGGATGGCGAACGGGGGCCAGTGGGGGCCGCGATCGGCCGAACCTGCCGTGTCAGCAGGTAAATAAACTGGCCCGGCCCGCTAGGGTGCTTACCCTGGCGAGCCGCGTGCCAAACGTTGCCAACCCCTGGTTTAGTTAGTCAATGAAAACGGGACCAAACTGTTCTAAAACATTTTTCAAACCCCCTTTATGAGCCTAGGTTCTATATTGAATGTTTGGCTACAGACAGGTAGGAGTAGGGCAGGAGCCATACACGCCTAAAGACGACTTGCAGTTTACAGACAAATAAATGATAACTCTGTACCTTCAGGAAACATGAATCGAATTTCTCTTTCTGCTGAGGAAAATCGGATACTGCCATGAACTGCATTCCTCAGATCATCTGTCCCATAGATTGCTCTTAAACTAAAAGCAACAGAGAGAAGTGTTTGGATGGCTATCTCAAATCCCTTCCAGTATTTACATTTTCATTCAGATTGCAATAAATACAATAAGTGAGGTCCAATTAACAAAATCTTTCCAGTTAACAAAATCTTTTGCTTCTTTTTTGTGCCATAATTTCAAAATGAAAAAGGTTGGCCCAAACCTTTATTAATTTTGTACCGTAAGGGTGAAATCCTCACCCTAGTGAAGTGAATGGCAAAGCTCCCCTTGACTTCAATGAGGCCAGGATTTGACCCTAAATCTATTCTTCAGTAAGTTACCTGTCAGGGTGTGTTTCCTTAGCTCTTATGCTATTTGATGGTCCAATCAACTCTTTCCAGTAAGCGATAGCATTATGTCTGGCAAGAACCATAGCAACTAAAGGCCCAGAACTCATATATGCTGTTAAATTAGGAAAAAACATTTTGCCATATTGATCTGCATAAAAGTTGCTGCATTGCTCTGGGCTTAGTTGGAGCTTTCGTTTCTAGAAAACAAAGAAAAGGAAAAAGTAAGCTTCTATTTTAAGCATATATTATATTATTCATGGATGAACAACACCAAGATTTATGTAAAAATGCTATATTGCAGAATTTATATTTTCCAGCACTTGAAATGAATTACAACTCTCCAATTTCCTAAATTAAGTTATTCATCAGCAGCCATTATGTCTTCTTTAAAACATGCTGAAATGTGGCAAAATGGTATTGTGGGATCTCATGTTTGTGTCTTAGTAGCTTCTACACAAAATCTCAGCAACGTACAAGTAAAACATTTTTTTCTGACCGCCACCCCTGCAAGCTCAACTGGGCTCTGAAAGACCAGTTTATATTTCTGTCTCAAGTAGTAACAAATATTCCGCAAATGGAAATGTCAATTTCTGTTGATGTACAACTGGGCAAATAATCCAGCTCACTCTCCCAGAGCCGTATTGGTTCTGCAGTGCTTACAGGAGTAAAGAATAGTAAAAACGTACTTTTTGTCAGTAAATTAAGCAGACACAAATCAGAATATACACAAGAGCAAGTCATCTGAGTAAGAAGATGTCATTTTAGTCAATTTTCTAACCATAAACATACTATGGCATTTTTAAAATTGATGTTTGATCTAATGCATTATTCTAATTAGACTATATACAAGAAACTGAATGTATTATCAGTGGTCTGTGGTTTAATTATTCAGCTCACCAGTACTATTTTGCACTTTTATGCAATCTTCTCTTCATCCTAGACCACTACCTATAGAACTGTTCTATTTTTCATTCAAAGTATATAATATATATATCAGTGGGTCAGATGATCAGTGGCAGATTATTAGTGGGGAATGAGGAAGCATACAACATTCACTAAAGAAAGCAAGCAAAAGAAATTAAAGGGAAATTTGTGCTCTTTGAGTCCAACCCTCTGACATACGTAGCACCTTCAGTTACTATTGACTTTAATGTTGAGGTCACTGGGCACCTCACAGAAAGCTGTCAGCACTGTACGTTACCAGGTCTCAGATTTTATCTTTATGAAATTTGATGCATTACACGTAAAGCAAATAAAATATGTTTGGAGAGTGGGGGGGGGGGACTTTGCTGATGTACTAAAAGTGATACAGAAAATTATAATTTTTGGGGGGGGGGGAGTAAAGTTTTCTAGTCCTCACTCCATTAAAGGTTCATATATAATTCCATAGCACAGATATACTATACTTGACACCTACTATTTTAGTAGCTGGAATTTAATAGGCTGAGAAGGAACAATTTCAACTGAGCAGAATAAAAGTGTTTACTTGTCTATCAGGCTGTTTCTGAGCAGCTCAACTTGCTCCACTTAGGTTTCTGAACTGCCACCTCTAAAAGACAAAATAATTCAATACAGCTGTATAATGGTGACATCTAGTGGCCAGTTCCTAATATCCAATGAACAGTAATTACTTTAAGCCAGTGATACCCAACCTTTACAGCCCGAGAGCTGCACATATTGATTCAGAGGTCCAGAGACCACAATCCACACTTTGGGGTACATCTTTGCTCCACTTTCCTTCTTCTGCAGTGAAAAAGGAGCAAATGCACCCTATCAGTCTGCTACTGGGAGTTCCTGCTGGCATAGAAGTGACACTGCCAACTCCTTTAACTCCCTCCCCACAGCTCCTGGAACATCCTTTGCTAGACATTTCCCTAGGCTCAGTCACCGCCAGTTGATCTTCTATCCAGCTCCCACTGAGCCTCCAATAGCCTGACAGGGAAGCAGGCAATGGAGGAACAAGAGCTACTCTCTCCTCTCTCCCCTGCAATGCAGCAGGTGGCCAGGTGTTTGGCAGTTGTGGCAGTAAAGAGATAAACGCTGCTCAGAATGCTCCTGGTTCACATCAGAGCTGCTCCTGAGGCTGCAAGGGAAGGTGGTGCCTCTGCTTCCATCTTGAAATGACAGGGTTAATTCACTTCTGTTCTATAATGAGAGAGTTTAAAAACTGCAGTGACTGGGAAACCCATTGCAAATCAATGAATTGCAATGAACTTAGCAAATGCACACAACAGAAAAGACTTGGTGAGGTTCTGCTGTATTCTTAGAAAAGTGATTCAGTTTAAATTGTTGCTTGACACTGCACGTATCTGCTCCCTATATGTTGTCAAAGTCACGGGTACAGAGTTTATTGGCAAACCCGATGTTTTCCCTGCAGCCAGCAATGCAGAGTCAATGTTTCTATGGAAGCTGCATTCTGTTCCACCTCTTGCAGCAGCAGCATAATCAGGGCCGATGAGAGGGGGGCAGGACTGGCTCCAGGGTTTTTGCCGCCCCAAGCGGCAGGAAAAAAAAAAAAGCCTTGATCGCAATTGCGATCGGCGGCACTCCGGCGGCAGCTCCACCACGCTGCTTTCTTCTTCGGCAGGAATTTGGGGCAGGTGCTTCCCTCCGAGAGGGACCCACCGCCGAATTGCCACCGAACAGCCCGACGTGCCGCCCCTTCCCCTTGGTCACCCCAAGCACCTGCTTGCTGGGCTGGTGCCGGCCCTGGAGGGGGGAAAGCCGGTACAAATTATCGGGGCCCGGCGGTCCGGAAGGGGGCCCAGCTTCCCTAGCTTCCCCCCCACCCTCGTCGGCCCTGTTTAGCCAGTCCGCCCTTGCTGGGAAGCCCGAAAAAATTATTTCACCGGGGCCCGAACCCACTCTCGGCGGCCCTGAGCATAATTACCAGCTCATTTGTACTAACAGAATCTTTCCTTCTGCTGATGGTGGTTGCTGATATATAGAGTACTAATTGATTTTCAGAGACTATGTTTTATTTACAGTGCTGGCAGTTAGAAGAGTCTTGTTCTGACTTGTAAACAGTGGTGCTGGAACTATGAGTACTGGGGGGGTACTGCCGCACCCCTGGGCTTGAAGTAGTAATAACAAACACCACATACATGACTCATAGACTTTAAGGTCAGAAGGGACCATTATGCTCATCTAGTCTGACCTCCCGCATGATGCAGGCCACAAAAGCTGACCCACCCACTCCTGGAATAATTCTCTCCCTTGACTCAGCTGTTGAAGTCCCCAAATCATGATTTAAAGACTTCAAGTCGCAGAGAATCCTCCAGCAAGCGACCCCTGCCCCATGCTGCAGAGGAAAGCGAAAAACCTCCAGGGCCTCTGCCATTCTACCCTGGAGAAAAATTCCTTCCCGACCCCAAATATGGCAATCAGCAGAACCCCGAGCATGTGGGCAAGATTCTCCAGCCAGACCTGCATTGACCATTGTGACGTTGTGCAGTCTATATGGTTTTATAAAAACATGATAATAAGTGAATATAATGTAACTGGGATAGTTTTAGAAAAATATGGTAAAAAGTGAATATAACGTACTGGGATATGCTTCATGCAAAAGGTCTCTTGTAAGGTATCATTACAAAGCTTATAATCTACTGAGTGTGATCATCCAATTTGTATAAATGTACCACTCTTGTATCTAAAACTAGAAATATAAAATATAACTCTGAGGGCCTATTGTAATTATGTAAAGTGTGGGCCATTAATGATGGTTTGGAATCTTGATGACTCCCATTGTCTGCAGATGGCTGTTTACCTGTGAGTCTCCCTGTATATGTGTGTGCTGGCAAGTGAGTAAGGAAGTCTTGCAGTGACATGTGATCATGTCACCTGAACTGGAATCCATCTTTAACCTGGTGCTTTTCCAGTGAGGGGGGGTGGAAACCCAGAGGGACAAAGGGTTCCCGCCTTATGCAAAAGATATATAAAGGGGTGGAACAGAACAAAGGAGAGAGAGGAGCCATCATGAAGAATCCCCTAGCTACCACCTGAGCTGGAACAAGAGCTGTACCAGGGGAAAGAATTGTGCCCAGGCCTGGAAGGTGTCCAGTCTGAGAAAAAGCTTACTGAAGCACCTCTGAGGGTGAGATTATCTGTATTCAGTTTGATTAGGTATAGATTTGCGCATTTTATTTTATTTTGCTTGTGCCTTACTTTGTTCTGTCTGTTACTACTTTGAACCACTTAAATCCTACTGTCTGTATTTAATAAAATCACTTTTTATTTAGTAATTTACTCAGAGTATGTATTAATACCTGGGGGAGCAAACAACTGTGCATATCTCTCTATCAGTGTTATAGAGGGCGAACAATTTATGAGTTTGCCCTGCATAAGCTTTATGCAGGGTAAAACGGATTTATTTGGGTTTAGACCCAATTGGGAGTTGAGCATCTGAGTGCTAAAGACAAGCACACTACTGTAAGCTGTTTTCAGGTAAACTTGCAGCTTTGGGACAAGTGATTCAGACCCTGGCTCAGCAAGACAGGGTGCTGGAGTCCTGAGCTGGCAGGGAAAACAGAAGCAGGGGTAGTCTTTGCACATCGGGTGGCAGCTCTCAAGGGGGTTTCTGTGATCCAACCCGTCACAACCATTGATACTAATTACCAGCGATGGCATGTTATTGACCTATTGACTAAAATCACGTTATCCCATCAAACCATCCCCTCCATAAACTTATCAAGCTTAATCTTAAAGCCAGAGAGGTCTTTCGCCCCCACTGTTTCCCTCGGAAGGCTGTTCCAGAACTTCACCCCTCTGACGGTTAGAAACCGTCGTCTAATTTCAAGCCTAAACTTCCCGACGGCCAGTTTATATCCATTTGTTCTCATGTCCACATTAGTACTGAGCTGAAATAATTCCTCTCCCTCCCTGGTATTTATCCCTCTGGTTTCTATAGTTTCCATGATCACCATCAAAATTGTTCCAACATCCCCACTTGTAAACTAAGCCATTTTATATGGAACTCCCAGGTATAAAAAATATGGAACCTCGGGATGCTATTGCCTGTAGAACCCACTGAGACAATAAATATGGAACAGCAAGATGCTATTTTTTAAATCACTTTTCTTAGGCGTGAGGCAATTCTCCAAAAAGGGCCATGTTTTTGGAGTTTAATGTACCCTCATTTGAAAGCTTATTTTATGTATGTTTAGATGAAGCATGATGTTGAGCTGTCAAGTGGTGTCATAAGCCTGAAACTATAGTACCCAAAATGAGCAAGTATCATTTTTTGCACAGTTCTAGAAATACTACAACATGACTCTGACTACAGTTTTTACTGTTTAAATTAATTTCAACACCTTAATGTGGTGTTTATCAGTTACAGCTGTTTAGCATTTGGCAAAGACAGGGAATATCAACATTTTGCAATATACTAACATGAAATGTTTTCACATTGCATATTCTTAATTGTCAAAGTGTAGCAAGTGATTATAATAGTTTTCTATTTTTTCAGTTGAAATTGGCTGACCAGATCAGTCTAACACTGAAGGTTGTTCACCAGTAACAGTAGATTGTGTGCCCATAATTTGTACTGCATAGTGGGTAGATATAAATATGTGAGAATTCCTAAAGGAATGCTTCTTCATTTGTAAGCTTTTGTACATATAATGTAGCATCTAGTCTGCCTCATAGAAGGTTTTAATTTATAATTGCCTATACATGCAGTACTAGCCTTTGAAATATTCTAGAAACTAGCTTTTGAATTCAGTGACACTTATACACAGGTTAGTATTAGTGTTAAACAGGGGTGAAAGTAAAATGGAGCTCTTACCGGTACGGGGCTGCTCTGGCCCCCCCGGAAGGGGCAGGACCTCGGGCAGAAGGGGCGGGACTGGGGGGGTCAGCATCACTCAGCCAGTCCATCTGCACTCCCTGGCCCACGCTGCCTGGGGCTCCAGCAGCTATTTAAGGGGCCCGGGGCGGTAGCGGCAGCCGGAGCCCCATGCCCTTTTAAATTGCGGCCCAAGGACAGCTATTTCTTTTGCCATCGCCCCCGCAATCAGCAGCCATTTTAATGTCACTGCCCCTTTTCCGCCCCCCATCAGCAGCCCTGCTGGGTCATCACTGCCCCTTTTGCGCCATCAGGGCCGCCGATGGGGGGGGGGGGGGGGCGCAAAAGGCCGCGGCAGCACTTTAAAGTCAGCGGTACGGGCCAGTACTGGCGGCTACCTTTTACTGGTACCACCTTACTTTCACCCCTGGTGTTAGAGATGACAATACACAACTTCTTATTATGAATATGCAAAAGCTAAGAGAGAAAGAAGTCGCCTAACAAGAAGTAGTGAAGACAAAATCCACAAACAAGTCCTTGCTTCTGTACTGTAGAGTGACGAGGAACATGTGAGAGATCTCACCAACCATGTCATCAACAATATGACAAAAACTCATTTGACCCTGAATCACATTGAGAGATGCTTATCAATATATCTACTAGATTGCATGTGTGACGGGTTGGATCACAGAAACCCCCTTGGGAGCTGCCACCTGATGTGCAAAGACTACCCCTGCTCCTGTTTTCCCTGCCAGCTCAGGACTCCAGCACCCTGTCTTGCTGAGCCAGACACTCCCGTCTGGCTCCAACACAGACCCAGGGTCTGAATCACTTGTCCCAGAGCTGCAAGTTTACCTGAAAACAGCTCACAGGAGTGTGCTTGTCTTTAGCACTCAGATGCCCAACTCCCAATGGGGTCTAAACCCAAATAAATCCGTTTTACCCTGCATAAAGCTTATGTAGGGCAAACTCATAAATTGTTCGCCCTCTATAACACTGATAGAGAGATATGCACAGTTGTTTGCTCCCCCAGGTATTAATACATACTCTGAGTAAATTACTAAATAAAAAGTGATTTTATTAAATACAAAAAATAGGATTTAAGTGGTTCCAAGTAGTAACAGACAGAACAAAGTAAGTCACCATAAAATGCGCAAATCTATGTCTAATCAAGCTAAATACAGATAATCTCACCCTCAGAGATGCTTCAGTAAGTTTTTCTCAGACTGGACACCTTCCAGGCCTGGGCACAATTCTTTCCCCTGGTACAGCTCTTGTTCCAGCTCAGGTGGTAGCTAGGGGATTCTTCATGATGGCTCCTCTCTCTCCTTTGTTCTGTTCCACCCCTTTATATATCTTTTGCATAAGGCGGGAACCCTTTGTCCCTCTGGGTTTCCACCCCCCCTCACTGGAAAAGCACCAGGTTAAAGATGGATTCCAGTTCAGGTGACATGATCACATGTCACTGCAAGACTTCATTGCCCACTTGCCAGCACACACATATACAGGAAGACTAACAGGTAAACACAACCATCTGCAGACAATGGTCCTGGTTAATGGGAGTCATCAAGATTCCAAACCATCATTAATGGCCCACACTTTACATAATTACAATAGGCCCTCAGAGTTACATTTTATATTTCTAGTTTTAGATACAAGAGTGGTACATTTATACAAATCAGATGATCATACTCAGTAGATTATAAGCTTTGTAATGATACCTTACAAGAGACCTTTTGCATGAAGCATATCCCAGTTATGTTATATTCACTTATTACCATATTTTCTCTAAAACTATCCCAGTTACATTATATTGACTTATCAAGTTTTTATAAAACCATATAGACTGCACAACGTCACAGCATGTAACAGATGTACAAGATTCTCTACTGAAAATAGCAGCTGTTGGTGAAGAACAAATTGAGAGATTTGTGAGAGGTGTACTTGATTCTGATGAGACACATAGCCTCTTCAGCCTAGTCAAGAAACCTGGCGTCAAAACATTAGCTGAAATGCATAGGTGCCGACTCCATAGGTGCTCTGGGGCTGGAGCACCCACGGGGAAAAATTAGTGGGTGCTCTGCAACCACTGGCAGCCAGGCTCCCTCCCCCCGCGCCCCAGCTCCTCCTCCACCTCCTCCCGAGCGCACTGCATCCCCGCTCTTCCGCTTAACTCCCAGTGCTTCCTGCCTTGCCGCCGCCAAACAGCTGTTTGGCAGCGTGCTTGGAAGGAGGGGGAGGAGCAGGAACGTGGAGCGCTCAGGGGAGGAGGTGAGGAAGAGGCAGGGCCGGGGCGGGGATTTGGGGAAGGAGTCAGAATAGGGGCAGGGAGGGGGCAGAGTTGGAGCGGGGACTTTGGGGAAGGGGTTGGAATGGGGGCGGGGCAGAGGCGGGAGGGGGTTGGGCAGGGATGGAGTCAGAGCGGGGCCGGTGACGGCGGTCGAGCACCCACCGGCGGGAGCAGAAGGCGGCGGTGATGCTGAAATGGCCTAGACCAAATATAACTCTAACAAGGGAGAGAGAATCACAGCAGCTATCAGTCCAGAAATTGTTTTCTGCACAGCCCTGTCCTTAGCAAGATGCAGAGATGATGTTTCAATGGCAAGCGTTCTTAGGGCACATCCGGATCGGCGGGTAGCAATCGATCTATTGGGGATCGACTTATCGCGTCTAGTGAAGACGCGATAAAATCGATCCCTGATCGCTCTGCCGTCGACTCCGGAAATCCACCGCGGCAAGAGGCGGAAGTGGAGTCGACGGCGGCGCGGCAGCGGTCCACTCGCCGCCATCCTCACAGCCAGGTAAGTCGACCTAAAATACGCAACTTCAGCTACGCTATTCACGTAGCTGAAGTTGCGTATCTTAGGTCGACCCCCCCCAGTAGTGTAGACCTAGGCTTAGTCACCCAGTAGGACCTAAGTCTATGTCCTTCTTGTATGCTCATGGAACTCTGAGCAGACAAAGCTTAATTAGGGCATCATCTGGAAACTCAAGCTGAAGAAATCCATGAGCTAAGAGCATGCAACAAAGAAATCAGTGTACATCAGAGATGACATGGTTTTCATACAAATTATGGCTGGAGACAAATTCCACACATTCAGTGAATTGGCTGCTGAATACCTGAGGCAAGTCCTAAAAGGATTTGACAAAGCTGATTCTGTAACTGAAGTCTTTGACAGATATGACAACTGTAACTCTGTGAAAACTTCATAAAGAGAGAGCCAGGACAGGATCTAAGACTGGATGCAAGAAATACCAGGTGATTGGTGGATGCTCTGTGCTTCCATGGAAAAAGTTTCAAAATGTGGCATACAAGCAGTCACTTGTAAAACTCCTCTGTGAACATATTGTTCAAAATGCACTGAGAGGGTAGGAGCACCTCCAACACAAACACTCCTCGCTGGAGCCTTTTCCAGTGGCGAAGTAGCAAAGTCCATCACTAGTAGACGTGGTGAAGAAGCTCAAGATTTGTACAGTACTGAAGAGAAAGTGGATACAAGGATGCTTCTGCATGATGTATGTGCCAACATGGCTTTTGGATCTCTTGGTGTCAAAGAAGCCATAGTAATTAGGTCACCTGATACAGATATTTTGGGTCTTGCTGGAACACAAAGATAACATGTAGATTGAAACAGGCACCATTACCAGCACACTGACAAGCACTGCTTCATACCCTGTGCGTGCAATTTGTGACTCACTCACTCCTGATTTCTGCAACATATTTCTTGCTGAACACACATTAGCAGGATGTGACTCGGTCATCCCTATTTGGTATTGGGAAAAAAATCTGTATTTAATACTGTCAAAACAAAGGGATCTTACTGCTTCAGAGATCTTGTCAAACTGGGAGAAAGTATGGACAGCAAGGAAGTTGGTAGCAGTGCTGTATGACCAGACCAAGAAAGGAAAGGAGACCCCCAGAGACATTAGTTGTTTGTACCTCAATCTAGCCATCAAAAAGGACAAGTAACTGGCCAACTCCCACCAGGTGAGGACAGTTTGAAGAACATGTCAAAAGAGCATCTTGGCAAACACAGATTTGGATGTCTTCACACATAGGTAAACAAGATATTGGATCACCATTGCAATATGGATGGAAATAGGTGGATGATGAACTGCTTCTTCAAGGGCCCAATGGCATCTGAGCTTATACAAGATCTTATCTGTGCCTGTAAAAGAAAATGATTGTGCAGCGATCCCGACGTCTGTACTCAGGACAATCTTCCCAGCACAGAACGGTGTACTTGTTTATGTAACGAAGACTGTGATAATCTGCGCCCTCTCGACAGAGATCACAATGATGAACAAGATGGATGATAATGATGTTGACTAGAAATGTCCCCAGTGCTGTTACATTTCAGTCATACCTGTACAAATGTATTAGATTTTGTTGTACCCTTTGGATTGTAGTCATGATGCTTTGAGGTAACAGAGAAATCCAATTTTATGTCTTGAAATAATACATAGATTCATTAGACTAACAGAAATGAATGCAAATATTTCATAGTAGCCTTTTTAACATGATGATGTTAGTGTTAGTGTTTATCCCCATTTCTATGGTAATGGTACCAGGTGACAGCGCCACATCATACCTCATCTTAAAGTAGACATAAGCTTTCAAATGATGTATGTTGTGCATGTGTGTAGAAACGGTACATTAAGTCAACCAAATTGGTAGTGTTTGCATCTTGCTTATCAGACCATAAACAAACTTCAAATCAAAACCAACAGTGTGCAGAACCTTGTTTTATGTATGGCATATTACCTGAACAATGATGAATCCTGATCTGAGAATTATATCTTCTATTTCTTCTTCTTTGTCAATTACATCTGGTTTGATGAGGGCCAGAGTTCTTTCTACATAAATCTGAGGCTCAGGCATTAACACTTGCATCTTTGCTTCAAGATTAAATTTCCAGTGCTTCTCCCTTACAGAAAAGACAGTGTTTTATTATACTTACATTACATTCTTGTTAGCTGAACATGCAATTACATACCAGCATCTTCTGTTATATTACCTTTCTAAAATTTGACAGATTACTCATACATAGGAGATAGAAGAAGAATCCCCCACACCCACAGAGGTTGCTCAGAAAGCAATACTATTACTATATAGCACCCCACGCGGGCCAGCCCTTTAGCCCAGAGCTGAGCTGGGCCACAGCTATCTGCTAATTGGGCTGCACGCAGCCCATGGGTTGAGAATCGCTGCTATAGATCTTGTGGAGTGTGCCTTGATTCCTTCTGAGACTTAAGTAAGAGCATTCTTTGATTCTTGCAGCTTGCAGACCCTAAGGTAAGCTTGTTAATATGGTATCTGCATCAGGTTTTTCCTATTCCTCCCTGATCGCATCCTCAAAAGAGAAATACAGGATAATTGCTGCCTTGGGTTAAGATTTTGAGGAAAGGTATTTGCTTTGAGGCTTATCCTCAGGAATCTGCTCAGGATGGATCTGGATTGTGACCACAACCTTTTTCCACATGGCCTCAAACTTCACAGGGGGGAAAAAAGTTGTTCCATTTTTTACAAGTCCTACTCAGATTCAAAGCCTGAAAATCTCTCCTTCCTTGGTAGAGGAGTCCAAGTCAAAAGACAGTACCTTCTGGATTTTTTTGTACCTTTTCTTTCCCTTTTTAGTTCTTTTGGGCTTTTTGGTCTACTTTAAGAGGATTACTGCTTGGCTGTAATCAGGGCACGATCTTTTGCAGCTTGCCTTGTGCACAGCCCGGAGCTCTCTAGAAACTTCTCCCTCTGAGTCCTTCCTTTCAGTGTCTCACTCCCCCAAGCAGGGGATGGGGTCTCATTATCAGAGTTCCCTGGCTCTAACTGGGAGGGAAGGGGCTGGTTATAAGCCCTGCTTATCTTCCTAAGGCGCTTAAGACCCATTTCAAGACTTGTGGAAGAGGACCAGTAGCCCTGCAAGGGTCTTAACTAGGGTGACCAGACAGCAAGTGTGAAAAATCGGGACGGGGGTAGGGGGTAATAGGAGCCTATATAAGAAAAAGACCCAAAAATCGGGACTGTCCCTATAAAATCGGGACATCTGGTCACCCTAGTCTTAACTGTGTGGTCCTGTGTGACCCCCAAGACTTACCTCCTCCTCTGCGCCAGCTGGATAAAGACCTCCTCCTCCTTAGAGCCTCTCCCTGTTCTGCTCTGTGACTTTTGCAGTGGACTCATGGCTATTTGGGGGGAGTAGGGGCCCCAACATGCCTGTCCAACTCAGAGTCCTGTGTCCTAGCAGCGCTAGGGTCGGCTGATTGGGAGCAAGCTGGACATAATATACCCTCTGCCAAGCCTGGGAAAGCTCCCTCACATATTGAGCACCTTTTGTGCTTTGCCTGTACTTGCACAGCTGCTGTGCCATGCCTAAAAGGGGGCAGAGGAGCTCAGCAGGGAAGCACTGCTGCAGGGGCTCCCCACAGCTGTGGCCTTGATGCTGCACAAATCCTAAACCACGCAGAAGGTTTGGAACAAAGAAAAAAGCTCGCTATTGCCTGAAAATGGTTAAAAAAATAATAAAGACAAAAAAAGATTACGAGAAAACAAACTGCCCCTTGACGTCTGTGCCTCTGGGTAAGTGGGAGAAGGAGGAGTGGCCAGCAAACACTGTGTCACAGCTTTGCATTGCCTTCAGAAACTGCAGTATGGAGGGGAGCACCCAGACTAGCAGAACTGTGGGAGATGCAGGGCTGCAGAAAGTGCTCAATCCTGCAACCCATAGCCCACTGAAGCCAAAGGCAATAAAGCACTGTTCACTTGAATGAAGGCTGGGACCCTTTTACTCTGATCCGGCCCAACTAAACTTCAACGTCTTTCTCACTTGTACAGTACTATGCTCTTATGTTTAAATTAAGTGCTCAAGATAAGCTTATAATTTCCTAATCAAACTATGTCAGGCCATTAATGAGCTCATAAAATAAAAATATATACAAGCACTTGTGCTAGGGTCCAATCCAAAACACCTGAAGGACTTGTCCTGGCTGAGGTGTCAAACCACCAGAGAGAAATGAGAGGCTTATTCCCTGAAAATGGATTTTAATTGGCCAATACTTCATTCATGTGAGATACCACAGCGGTATCCGTGCAGAAAAGAGCTGGTTCTTAGTTTAAACCATTTCGTTCTTTAACACCGGGGTGTCGTTGGAAATGAAGCAAAACAAGGGGCCCGATCCTGCAGCTCCTAGCGCTCCATTTGCAGGCGGTAGGAATCTGTGTGTGTGCAAGACACGTGGGATTGGACCCCCCCACCCAATCAGCATGACATAGTAACAAAACCAGGCTTGCTCTCACTCATCCAGTCTCACAATAGGGAGCGCTGCGCTGGTGGGGAGCGCTGCAGGATCTGCCACGGGAGACCGACCCACGGAGCCACCCCACCCCGCTCTCCTGCGGCGCTGAACGGGAAGGGGAGCAGAATCTGCCCCTGGTGCCCCCGGGGAAGGGCAGGGGATTGCTGCCTGGCCCCGTAGCCAGCCCTCTCCCCAGGGTACCCCGGCCCTGCACCCAGCGAGCCCCTCTCCCCGCACGGAAGCCCGCAGACCCTCAGTCCCGGTGGGTGAGCCCCCCCGGGGGTCAGCGCCCATGGGGAGCCCGGGGGTCGAGCGGGCCACTACCCCACACCCTGCCCTCAGCCCCCACCGACCTTCCGCCCAGCGGCTCCTGCCCCGGCTACGGTTGCTAAGAGACCCGAGGCAGCAGCCGAAGGAGCCGCCCCCTACGGGGTCGGACGAGGTCCGTGCCAAGCGCGCGTTCGGTGCCTCGGAGCCGTGGGCTGGGGCAGACTTGGCGGAGAGCGTGGGCCGGCGTCTGGGGGAACGGCGGCGCCCGCTGCTCCAGACACGTCCTCGCGCTGGTTGTTCCCATAGCAACCCATAAGGGCTGGTGGAGAGCCACTCCCTAGGCCCGGCCCTGCCCCTCACTCCGCTTCTGCATTGCTCTTCCCTCCTGCTCCTTTTTCTGGGGCAGAGCTCCCAGCCGCCCCGTGTGGACGTGCAGACAGGGCCGGCCCCAGGCACCAGCTGAGCAAGCTGGTGCTTGGGGCGGCAGATTGTTGGAGGCGGCATTCCGCCCAATTCTAGGGCGGCAGGGCCGCTTTTTTGTTTTTGTTTTGTTCTTGTTCCGCTCCGGCCGCCCTGTAGGGGGCGGCGGCGCGGAGAACCAGAGCGCCCTGCAGGGCAGTCCTCTTCCTTCCCTCCCCGCCGACAGGAGCGGAGCCCTCGCGGCAGGCGGCAGGAGGCGGCGCAGCGGGAGGGGCCGCGTGGCAGCGCCCCGGCTGTAGCCCTGGCCGCCCCCTTCTCTCTCTCTCTCCCGCCCGCTCCATCCCCCTCCGCCTCCCCCAGCCGGTCCCCCTGCACCCGCGCTCTGGCCGCGCTGCAGGTTTTTTTGTGTTTTTTTTGCTTTGCCGTTCTGGCCGCTCCGTTTTTTTTTTTGCTTGGGGCGGCCAAAAAGCCAGAGCCGGCCCTGCATGCAGAATCCGGATTTGGGACAAACCCTGGCGCCTCTTACGAAAAGCATCGGGGGGAGCTGCGAGAGTTCTGCTTGTTGCATCCTGGATGCAGTGCTTAATTTATGCCAGGGCTGCACTCCGGCACCTCTAAGCCTGGCAGTTCATAGCCCCAGCACCTCTGGGCTTGCTGCATCAGTTATGAATGTAAAAAAATTGCTTGAGCCCCGGCACCTCTTTCATTACAAATTAACCACTGCCTGGATGCCAAGTACTGAGCAGCTGGCCATGTCCCATGGTCAGTCAGACCGAGAGACTCTGGAGATTGAGGTTTTGTGGGTTTGAAGCAGTTTAGGTCTTTGTCTGGTGACGAAGGGTTTTGGGGTGTGTGTGTCATTGAGACTTAAGTTTCACATCTCACTGATTTGAAATCTGGCTCATTTGAATTCTGCTCAGGTCATACATACTATGAATTATTTATATAGCACCTCTGAGCTGGAGGGAGCCCCAAATGCTTTACTGTACTAACCATCAACCTGGTCCTCGAATTGCAATTGAACACAGACCGGCTAAAATCAATGAGAATTCCGCATGTGGAGCACTTGCTAGTTCATAACCTAAATATTTACAGCAGCCCTGCAATGCAGCCACCTCTGGGGAGAGGATGGTAGCCAGGTGGCACACAACACAGAGGAAGGTACAGAAGGGAAAGCTTTGGTCAGTCTGTGGAATCCTCTCCAGTGCACTTTTTGTAAGAGAAGAGGGTTTGCCACCCTTCTAACATCCACTCCTCACCTTCCCTGGTACACTCTGTGTACAATAGGGTGGGTACAATCAGAAAAAAATCATACACTGGCAGGGAGATAAAACTAGAAGACTGAAACTGTTTCTTCCATCTCTGATTTATAGGATATAGAAAACAACAAATGGTTCACTCCTGTTTAGTCTAAAAACAGCAAATGAGAAGGTAAGCAGTGGAGTGAGCTAAAATACTAGTCTTCAATTTATAGAAAAGTGAATTCAATCTTGTTTAATCACAGGAAAATAAATTTAGTGGTTGTCCCTTTCTGGTCCTTCGTGTATATTTGTCCATATGATAAGGCACTAGTTAATATTGTGAGACATTCAGTATCCTCTAGAAATACCCAGAGACTGGATTATTAGGGGTGAAGCAGGACAGGACAAAACTGAGATGGATAAGTGAGACACTATGAATACAGTTGAGCTTTATTTTTAGATACTGTACCAGACAAAGTATGTAAGCCGTTAGAAGAGGAAATGGGGGGTTTGTTTCTAAGTGGCCACAAGATGTCACTATTGAGCCTCAGAAACCTGCCTCACTGTGTAGCTTGAAAAATATCCTAAAGTGGCAGTTAAGGTGTCTGCAACATTTCCGCTAAAATGTAGCATTCATCTCTACTACAAGAATTTGTTTCTCGTTTTTGACATGTTCTGCTTCACCCCTAATAATCCAGTCTCTGGGAATTTCTAGATGATACTGAATGTCTCACCATACTAACTAGTGCCATATCATATGGACAAATGACTTTTCAGAACAGCAGTTTCTTGAAACTGGTCTCAGAAACCCATTCCAAACACAAATATTATAAGATCCAGATTCTAATATCTTTTCTCCAGTTTAGCAGCACCTTACTCAATAAGGCTACTTGTAGTGGGGTAAGGAGATTTACTAGTGTGTATCAAAATCTAGCCCTTGAAGGACAAGAAAGGCAAAGAAACCTTTCCACCAGTTTTAGTTTCTACCCTGAACTACTCACCAAAGAACAGTCATGTAAATACTCGACTTCTCTTATTCTTGTAGAATGCACAATAAATTTTGCATTTCTATACCTAGTTAACAAACAAATGCTAGAGAGTTGGTGCACTTGCAGCATACAGTTCTGTGCTACACTGAATGTTTTGGGGCTGTATAAAATTGAGTTTAACTTTAAAATAAGTACTGATTATAATATTCACCTTCATATTTAATTCAATATGATGATTTCAACTATCTGAAAAGGGGTTCCAAAGAGGAGGGATCTAGACTGGTCTCAGTGGTACCAGATGAACGAACAAGGAATAATGGTCTCAAGTTGCTGTGGGGGAGGTTTAGGTTGGATATTAAGAAAAACTTTTTCACTAGGAGGGTGGTGAAGCACTGGAATGCGTTACCTAGGGAGATGGTGGAATCTCCTTCCTTAGAGGTTTTTAAGGTCAGGCTTGACAAAGCCCTGGCTGGGATGATTTAGTTGGGGATTGGTCCTGCTTTGAGCAGGGGGTTGGACTAGATGACCTCCTGAGGTCCCTTCCAACCCTGATATTCTATGATTCTACGATATTTTCAAAAAATTACTGGACTCCACTACAAAATTTCTAATCACCCTGTGATCGGGTGTGACTCACCACTACAGAACCTCCTGCTGACTGTACCAGCGATTAGCTCTGTTAGCCAGTGCACCCTCTTCTGGTGGGGTCTCACCACTGTCACTTCGGCTCCAGGACCCACATCACTCCCAGGACCATGGCATCATTTTCATGACACAGGTCTCCAGCTGTGCTGCACTCTGTACTCTGCCCTTCCAGGGGAATGTACTGCAGCCCAATAGTCCAGCCACTTCCTCAGTGGCAAGGACCGGGAGGGGACCCAGGCCCGCCCACTACTCTGGGTACTGGCCCAGGGATCCTGGAGATAACAGCCAGTTGCATCTCCTTCAACCGCTCAGTCTATTTCCCTGGGCCACTTCCCTACAGTCCTAGCACCTTCTTCATCCTTACTTCAGGGCCTCAGCATGCCAGTCTTAACAGCCAACCAGAAGCTTGCTCTCTCTCCCCTAATACTACCCAACACTGCTCTGTCCAGGATGCTAGCTTTCTTCCACCTGCAAGGCAGCCAGGCCTCTATCCTCAAACTCTAGGGAGCTCTGCTACTAAACCTGCTTGGCCCTGAAGCCTTTCTTATGTGGGCCTGCCTGGCCCTCATTGGCTGCTCCTTGCAGCCCCTCTCCTATTGGCTACTTTCTGCACAGCCTTTCTAGGGCTCCATTAACCCCTTACAAGCCAGTGTTGGGCAGATGCCCCATCACACTCCCGCACCAGAATGCTGCAGAAATGAGAGGACTTTGCTGCAGAGTACTTATGAGTCCTGGCTCAAGAATCAGGGCCTTAGTTATATATGTACACTACGTTTCTGTTCAAGATTTCTTTTAAAAGACTAAACGACTAAATATTTGAAACTCCCTGAGCTTCCACAGCAAGTAACCGCTTTCCCCAAAATCTCTCTCTACACAGAGGAAAGGCTGAATTTAGTTACCTGTTTTCTCAGTTTCGGGGGAGGGAAAAACCAGGCATAAGTCAGAGCAGGAACCCCTTAAAAGCCGTACTCAAACTGTGAAATCTGTAATGTGATCTATATCTACAGTAGGCCAATATATGCATGACTGCATGCCTAAGGCCAGATTTTGCAGCCTTGTGAGCAGCCCCATTAAAGTCAATGAGACATGTCACAGGAGTGCATGTTCATCATTGTAAAGATTGCACAACTGGACCTCTATTTTGCATATGTAATTACTATGATTGCATTGGGTTCTTGTATGCACATGACAAGAATTGGCTATTTTCATATGCAAATGCACAAACTGTAAGTGCAATTGTATTTAAAAGTTAGGCACACATTTTGTGAATCAAAAGCTTTCAAAAATCTGTCCCCATATCTACATCCTAATATTAAATGGATTTCCATTTGAGAGGGTTCCAGTTCTGTTCTTCCCAATAATCTCTTTTTCTTCTTACGATCTGTGTTCCCATGTTGGCATTTATGCTATTCCTCCTGCTTGCAGCTTCCAGAAGCATTTCTGGAGATGTCTATTTTTAGTTTCCAAGAGAATCCTGCATTGACCAATGAGATGGCAATTGCATCCAAAGGTTTAGCCAGTTATCTTGGACTTTCTCATGCTGCACTTCACACGATGTCTTCATAGCCTTATCTTACTTACCAAAGAAAAGGAATAAATATTTCTCAGTTAACACGCATGAAACTTTTTATAGTATTAGACTCTGATGGAATCCTGCTGCTTTAAAACTTCTGACCCTACAACTTACTGCATTAATAACATTATTAAATATCATGATGATATTTGAAAAACCACTCAGGGTCTGATCCAACTCCCACTGATTTCAAAAGACTCTAGATCTGGCTCTTTGTTATGAATGAATAACAATAAACATGAGAGACAAAGTGGGTGAGGTAATATCTTTTATTGGACCAACTTCTGCTAGTGAAAGAGACAAACTTTTGAGCTACACAGAGGTCTTCTTCAGGTCTTGGGACCAACATTGCTATAAGAACACTGCAATAAACATTACAATTACAGCATAATGAATGTCACTTACAGTTCTGAATACATCTCGGTGCATAGCTTTGCTGCTGTACTTTATCTGTTAAGAGGTTTAAGAAGCTTTAGTTGTCCTTACTTATTTTTAGCCAGCTTGAAATATATATAAAAAAAAAAAAACTAAAGGGTTCTGGTTGCAGGTATGTTTGCATTATGGTAACAAAAATACAAATATAACTTTTAACCATCAATATGGTTTCAAAGCTTTGTATTCTCTGTACTGTCGTAAAAATATGGAGAAATTAATTGGCTGTAGTTTTATAGAATAGTATAACAGCAAGAATAATAGGTTAAAGAAAGACTAAGGGAATGATGCTAGCTAGTACCATGAATAAAAAAATGTCAGGCTATTCATATTTGCACACAATCCAATATTACCTACTCTTTGATGTTATACACTGTAATAATTTCTGTGTGTTAGTAATAACTCACTGGCTATATATTGACCAAAATTAAAGCTTTCTGAGGACAAATCTGAGGAACTGTCCCAGACTGAGGTATCATTAGAGGAGGTTTTGGAACAAATTGATAAACTAAACAGTAATATGTCACCAGGACCAGATGGCATTCACAGTTTTGAAGGAACTCAAATGTGAAACTGCAGAACTACTAACTGTAGTCTGTAACCTATCATTTAAATCAGTTTCTGCATCAAATGACTGGAGGATAGCTAATGTGACGCCAATTTTTAAAAAGGGCTCCAGAGGTGATCCTGGCAATTACAGGCTGGTAAGCTTGACTTCAGTACCGGGCAAACTGGTTAAAACTATAGTAAAGAACAAAATTGTCAGATACATAGATGAACATAATTTATTTGGGAAGAATCAACATGGTTTTTGTAAAGGGAAATCATGCCTCACCAAGCTACTAGAATTCTTTGACAGAGTCAACAAGCATGAGGACAAGGGGGATCCAGTGGATATAGTGTACTTATATTTCAGAAAACCTTTGACAAGGTCCCTCGCCAAAGGCTCTTAAGCAAAGTAAGCTGTCATGGGATAAGAGGAAATGGATTGGTAACTGGTTAAAAGATAGGAAACAAAGGGTAGGAATAAATGGTCAGTTTTCAGAATAGAGAGAGGTAAATAGTGGTGTCCCCCAGGGTCTGTACTGGGCCCAGTTCTATTCAACATATTCATAAATAATCTGGAAAAAGGGGTAAACAGTGAGGTGGCAACATTTGCAGATGATACAAAACTACTCAAGATAGTTAAGTCCAAAGCAGAAGAGCTACAAAAGGATCTATCAAAACTAGGTGCCTAGGCAACAAAATGGCAGATGAAATTCAGTGTTGATAAATGCAAAGTAATGCACATTGAAAAACATAACCCAAATATACATATAAAATGATGAGGTCTAAATTAGCTGTTACCACTCAAGAAAGAGATCTTGGAGTCACTGCGGATAGTTCTCTGAAAACATCCACTCAATGTGCAGCAGCAGTCAAAAAAGCAAACAGAATGCTGGACATCATGAAGAAAGGGATAGATAATAAGAGAGAAAATATTATATTGCCTCTATATAAATCCATGGTATGCCCACATCTTGAATACTGAGTGTGGATGTGGTCACCTCATCTCAAAAAAGATATATTGGAATTGGAAAAGATTCAGAAAAGGGCAACAAAAATGATTAGGGGTATGGAACGGCTTCCATATGAAGAGAGATTAATAAGACTGGGACTTTTCATCTTGGAAAAGAGACGACTAAGGGGGGATATGATTGAGGTCTATAAAATCATGACTGGGGTGGAGAAAGTAAATAAGGAAGTGTTATTTACTCCTTTTCATAACACAAGAACTAGGGGTGACCAAATGAAATGAATAGGCAGCAGGTTTAAAACAAACAAAAGGAAGTATTTCTTCACACAACACAGTCAACCTGTGGAACTCTTTGCCAGAGGATGTTGTGAAGGCCAAGCCTATAACAGGATTAAAAAAGAACTAGATAAATTCATGGAGGATAGGTCCGTCAATGGCTATAAGCCAGGATGGGCAGGGATGGTGTCCCTAGCTTCTGTTTGCCAGAAGCTGGGAATGAGCGACAGGGAATGGATCACTTGATGATTACCTGTTCTGTTCATTCCCTCTGAAGCATCTGGCATTGGCCACTGTTGGAAGACAGGATACTGGGCTAGATGGATCTTAGGTCTGACCCAGTATGGCCATTTTTATGTTCTTATGTTTCTACATATGTATTTTATAAGTTCTGAGCCATTACAGACCATCAGCTAAATATATACCGGGAAGTAAAGAGTTTTCAAAAGTTCTGTTAAAGGGGCCTTTTATGCTTATGTTAAATACATAAATAAAAACTGAAATCAAAGACTTAAAAAAAAACCTGAAAGGAAAATTAATATTTCAAGTTAAATGCACCACAGCAAGATATTCAAAGTTAAGTGGCAGATTTTTAAAGGCATAATTTTATATGTGCCCAACCATCTTTAGAAATTGCATGCATGGAAATTTGATGTGGATCCATTTTTGCCTTTAGAAATCTATTCCTAAATATTTCTGGCATCATTCATACATTTTTTCAAATAAGAATTATATTAGAAACATGTGAGGATTTCCAGGCTTTTGTAGAAGTCATATCCTCAGTGCTCCTTTACAAGGTTTTTTTCCCCCTGCAGCTGAAGTCTGTGTATTGCATGAGGTTCAATTTTGCTATCCTTACTCACCTAGAGTAATACCTTTGTCCACAAATACATAAGGTAGCACTTATAAGAATGGCAGAATTGGGCCCAGCATCAAGAGGCCATACACAGGAAAAACTCACATTGATTTCAATGATAAATCATCCTCAACAAAATCGTAATTATTGCAGGATCAGGCACACTGTGTGTGAAAACAGGATGTTATTTTTTCACAGCAGTAGGCATGCTATGTAAGGAATAACACACAAGAGGGTGTGTGGTTACTGGAAAATAACCACACCCTTTAAATACAGAGTGAAGCACAAGACCAGAAAGTCTAGTTACTCTAACATCCCGGAAGGATTGTCCAAAACAACTCCTAGAGCCTTAGCTGTGACTGTGGAGCGTGCAGCAGGCAGTGCAGTGGGATACACGTAGGTCTACAAAAGTGATTTTTCAGTCCCCATAATCCTAAAAGCCACTCTAATTTGTGTCAACTGCCAGTGGTAGCCAGGGATTGTCAGGATACAGCTTTGCTGTTGGATTTGGGGAGTTTGGCGTATCAGAGGGAACTGTACAGTTAGGAATGACATTTGGGACTGGCAGTTGAAATGGGGCAATTAGGAATAGCAGCTAGAACTGGACAGGTGGGAGTAGCCAGCTGGAATTGTCTAGATAGGTGCGAGAGTTGGAATTAGCCAGCTAGAAATGATGGCTGGAATGGGGCAGTTGGAGAAAGGAGACTTATAGAAACACTTTCCATTTGTAGAAGATAAGGAAAGAAGAGTCAATGAGTCAACGTTAATCAGAAGCAGGATAATGCGTGCGAGAAGAGCAGTATGAGGGACGTGAAGGTGAGGCAAAGAAAAGAAAACTGATAGAACATAACAAAAAAAAATCAAGAGAACCAGGGAAAAAGTGAGAGGAAAGAAAGGAAAGGAGAAGGAGAAATCCACCTGAAAAGAGAAGTGTGTAACTCCTGGTTAATAAGGGTGTGTGAAGCTAACGGCTTGTCTACACGGGGACACTCAGCAAAATTAATCTGAATTAACTAATAATGTGAATTTAAAGTGGCTTAGTTAAACCACATTAAAATCACTGTAAACCCTTTTATTCAGTATTAAAATAGTCTTAATTCAGTTTAATTTAGTTTAATTCACTTCCTAAACGAATTAAGATGAATGGAATTAAACTCAGTTTAAATAAGGGCTTGGCTATATGGGGACACAGGAAAATTAATCTGAATTAACTAAAGGTGTGAATTGAAAGTGGATTAGTTAAACTATATTAAACCTCTGTGTGAGGCTGTCATACAGAATTAAAGTGGCCTTACTTCAGTTTAATTTTAATTTACTCCTTGGGCTGGAAATTCATTTTGAGTGGTCACTGAATTTTAAATTGTTTTAATAATTTTGTATTTGTAATCAACAAGAATGTGAAAATAAAAAATAGGTTTACAAACACAGACAATATGGCTGAGAATTTAACCACACAAAAATGAAAAAAAAATTAAGTTACAATTTCACCAGCAGTCGTTACTCAAACATTGCACACATTCATGGAATCAAAACATAAAACTCATCTTGGGCCTTTAAAATTCTGTTCATGGCAAGTGCCAGAGGCATCAAGACAACAGGGGCTGGGAAGTGCACTCAAAACGGTGAATTCTTTGTTATGTTGAGAGGCACCAGATTTTTCAAGTAAACTCAAAACTATGTAAGTTTGCTTATTTATTTAGAAATTCTCCATTAGGTCCTCACCCAATGACATCTTTTTACTGACTTCAAAAGGAACTGGATTAGGCTCTTATTCTAAAAATAGCATGTTATGGGATTGTGCTCATCCTGAGTACAACATTATTCTGCAATCCTTAGTCTTTGCCTGTTACAAAGACATGGAAAAAACCCGTATTTTTCTGTTATGATCTTAATTTGAAAATGGATGAGGGGGCCAAAAATGTTTTAAAGTGATTTGTGTAAGGATGGCCTGGATCTTAGTTCTGGTTGTCTAGCAAGAAAATACACCATCACATTTTTATTTTTTGTTAACCACAACCAGCCACCTATGTTCCTCCTGAATTGCAGTAGAGAGTGCAATTACTTGAGTGGAGCCAGAAGAGAAATTTACCAGAGTCCGTGGGCAGACAGGTAAATAATCATTTCGCTTTGCCCATTAGTAACATTTACAGAGACATTTAGGTGGCAATTGTCACTTTCATCCTTAAATCAAATCAGGACTTGAACAGGAAAAGTAAAAAAGGATGGTACTCTCTGAAGCTCTGCCCAAAAGCCAAGCTCCACCTTCATGAGATGCCAAAATGGGATACCAATGACAACAGAGTGTGCAGATGTTGAAAATATGATCACATGGGCTCTCTTGGACTTCTCAGGCTTGGTTTTTTATCAGTGAGATTCAGCTGCACTCTAGGGAGAGCCAGATTAAGGCATAGGCACTAGCTCCCACGGTCACATGATAACATCAGAATCTAAGGTTCTATTTAGAAAAAACGTTTCTAGTCCTCCTGATTGCAAAAGCTGGAGGGCGAGAAACATAAATAATCGGGTTTAAACAGAAATAAGAATGTCCACACAGCATTTTGCTCCAGTTTAACTAAATCAATGCATGTAGACATACACACTAAAGCCATGTCTACACTAAGAGTGCTTTACCAGTATAGGTACTATACTGGAAAAGGGCTCCTAGTGTGAACGCAGCTTATAGTGGCAAAACTGCACTTTTACTGGTATAGTTTTTACCTTGGAAGCAAAACCAGCTGTATCAATAAAAGCACAGTTTTGTGAGTATAACTGCATCTACACTAAGGGCTTTTGCTAGCACAGTTATGTCAGTGTTCACACACCTGACCTACAAAGCTATGATGGCAGAAATTTGAGATGTAGATATAGCCTAAATCAATGGGACTACTCAGATACACTTACTTATGTAAATTGGTGCAAGATTGGGCCTAAGTAATTAAAAGTCACTTGTCTCAAAGGGGTTTTGGTTGTACCAGGCTGAATGGAATAACCCTTCCATAGTGGTATTATTTGTAGTATGTCAATGATGCTAATGAGCAATGAAAGATCATTACATTGTAATGTGAGATCACATTGACTACATTCAGGCTTGTATGTCCTGCAAGCTGCAGCCATTGCAGAATGTGGGGCAGACTTTTGACTAGCCTGAAAAATTGAGGATGGATGACAACCCTAGCAGGTTTCATACAAGACTAAGTCAGACTTTATAGTTTAAAATACAAGCGGCTTGGTAACTCTGAAATTTACAAATTAACCCCCCCCCCGACCCTCACAAATAACTCTAGTAACAACCTAATTTTCTTTCTAAAAATAAACATGCTGAAGACAATATATGTTTTGTTGTGTTGAGAAACTTTAACAGTAATTATCTCATAACACTGCTACATACCTCTGTTTTTTTGGCTCTGTTTTTCTTCAAAATTATAGAGAGGCATCGATGTTTATTTACACAGATAATATGAAGGCCTACCTGACAGAGCACTGGCCTAGGACTCAGAAAGGCTGGGTTCTATTCTCAGCTCTGCCACTTGCCTGGAGCTAGGGGTAACCTTAGATAAGTCACTTTGCCTCAGGCCAGGTCTACATCCAAAACTTAGGCATAACTACAGCCCTCAGGGGTGTGAATTTTTTTTCACTCGGTGCAGAGTAGTTAGGTTGACTTAACCCCTAGTGTAGACACAGCTAGCTAAGAGGTGGATTATATCTATATCGGCGGCAAAACCCCTCCCACTGATGTAGGGAGCACCTATGCTACAGCAGCACAGGTGCAGCAGTAGCTGTGCAGACATAGCCTGTGCGTTTGACTGAGGGGAGGCAACGCTTCCAGTCACAGACAAGTCACCAGCTTCAAGGGGTTGGTCAAACCAATTCTCACCATCCCCCCTCCTTTAAACAGAGGCCAATGGGGGAATTAAGGAGACACTCCCCTCCTCCCCCCAAGAGGTGGGCAGGCTGGCCGCTCCCCGTCTGCTCAGAACGACCTCAGCACTCAGGCTGGGGGGGTGGACACACAGCCGGGTGGGGAGGCTTCATTCCACACGAGGGCCAAGCCGGGGGGAGGGGAAGCGGCCCCGCTGCGCGTCCGGGTACCAGGCCCGCCCGCCCGCTCGCTCGCTCGCTCCCTGCCTGTCAGCCTGACCCAGGCTCAGCCCCGCTGTCTGCTCTGCTCGCTCCCAAACTCCCCCGTGGGGCCAGCCCCACTCTTGGTCTGGAGGGAGCCAATGAGAGAGGCAAATCCGCCTGAGTGGCAAGTGAGGGCAGCCAATGAGCAGGCGCCTTGTTGCCGGGTGGCTCGAGCGCTCGCTCTCGCTCTATAAAGGCGGCCACGCGCGGAAGGCTGCGGTGCGGGCTGGAGAGTGCGTGTCTCTCGCGGGGGAGGGGTGACGGCGGGGCCAGTCGAAGAGCAGCCGAGCGCCGCGCGAAGGGATCCCAGGTCGAGCTCACGCGGGGATTTTAATCCGATTCCGGCCGGCCCGGATTTTATCGAGAGCGGGTTTTAAGGTGAGTCTCGCCGGGCGGGCGGGCCTGGACCGAGCCGCGGGGCGGGCGGCAGGACCGCGGCCTTTCTGACCGTGCGCTACGCTTGTGTCGCAGGCGGTTCTGTCTCCAGCCTCGGGAGACGGGCAGGATGTCCGAAGTGGAGCAGCAGGTGGCGGATCCCGCCGACGCCACCCAGAACGGGCACGAAGCGGCCGAAGGCGCCGGGGAGCAGCAGGCCGAGAGCGGCGGAGCGGCGGCGCCGGTGGCCGCCAGCCAGAACGGAGCCGAAGGCGACCAGATCAACGCCAGCAAGAACGAGGAGGATGCGGGGTAGGTGTCGCCCCTCGCCGCGGGCCCCTCTGGCGGTGGCTGGGCGGAGGCGCGGGCCCCGCTCTCCGCCGCCATGTGCCGCGCGGTCGCGGATCAGTAGGCCGCGCGCGCGGCTGCCTTTCGCGGTAACGGAAATGGCGGGGGAGGGTAGGAGGCCCGGCCGCTCAGACCGTCTCGGCCGCTTGGGGTAGGGCCGCAGAACCTCCCCGCCGTGGAGGGCAGGCTCGGCACCGCCCGGCGGCCAATGAGCAGGCCGGGCACTGCAGCAGCCGAGGCCTTCCCTTTGTTCTGGAGCTGCCTTTTGTTGGCGCCATGTGGAGGCTGGGGGAGGGGCGGGGATGCAGCCTGCTGGCTCCTCGCGCTCTGAAATGGCAGAGTTCGCCTCGCTCCCCTCTGGCTGCGGCGCCCCTCCCGGGTTTCAGAGCCTCTGCGGGTTTCAGAGCCGGGAAGCTTGGCAGGGCCTGGCTTTTCCCGCTCTGCGGAATGGGGGCCGGGCCCCCTCCACTATTGAGTCTAATCCCACTCCCGGCCGGTTTTGAATAACGTACCTGAAGATCCCGTCTCCCTGAAAATGGTTGGTGGGAGTCTAGGAAAGTATCTGGGGGAGAGATGGCATCATAGAGTAGAAAGGGAACACTTGCATTACATGCCCTACACTACTTACTACAGTATATTCCTTGGTGCATTGTCGGCTAACTGGGCTTGGCTACATTTGAAATGCTTCAGTGGCATAGTTGCAGCTGCACCACTGTGGCACTTCAGCTTAGATGCAACTACCTATGTTGCTGATAGGAGGTTTTGCCTGTTGGCGTAGGTAAAGCCACCAGCTCAGGAGGTGGGAAAAAATTTCTGTCAATCTAGCACTGCCATGCTGGGGGTTAGGTTGGCTTAATTATGCAGTTGAGGTGTGAATTTTTCACTCCCTCGAGTGATGCAGTTAAAATGACTTAATTTTCTAATGTACACAAGGCCTTAATCTCTTGTGACTTTGGGAGAGAGGGTGTCGTTTTTCCAGTGTTGGCTCTCATCCAACTGTCTCTTGGGACTTACTACTATTACCACCCCCATATTGGTGCCTACTAGTGCACAATTATGCCTGTTTTGAAAAATACACATGCGCTGTATTTTGGAGAGTTGTGGATTACGCCACTCTTTTCCATTCAAGCTTAACTTCTGTCCTTAGTTTGAAGCCTTGTGATTAAGGTCCAAATATACTCACATGAGCCTCCAATCTTTGGATGCTTCACAATGGCATGGTTCTGCTCCTTATGACAGTTTGCCTGTCCAGCAGGCCTGAGGAGTGTGGGAGCTAGGCCACTGGATAATTTACTGTGCAAATCAATGTGTAGGGCAGAGTTTTTGAATTCTCTGAAGTACAGTGCACACCGATGGTTGCAGCAGAGTAGGAGATGTGATGTGCTACTTTACCTGCTTCCTCATGAGAGTTGATCTTTTTTCTGTGCAGGGACTAGAATTTGCCCCAAAATCTAGGGATGAAACTGTTGGAGATCCTTGTATTATAAACGATTTGAAAGCATTACAGGATATTGTAATACTAAACTGCCAGACTTCACCATACAATGCAATCTCTAAAGTGTAACTACAGAATTGTCTTGCCATTAAAGCAAAAGTGCCACTGTAGATTACTCAAGCCTATTTGTCAGTCAGTGCAGATTAAAGAAGCCTTGCAAAAATTCAGATTTATGTGATCTTCACACCTCATGGTAAAGGGTGTATGCCTAGTTTGGTAAATTTAACCATTTTGCAAGGGTGGGGTTATTGTGGCTGTCAGGATGAACTGTTCAAAAACACATTCTTACTTTCCAGTTGGACTAATGACGTGTACTCTTTAAAGCAGGTGCAAACTAGAATCTCTCCATCAGGAAATGGTCCACTTGCCTGATAATTACAGCTCTTTTTATATAAAAAGATAGATGGAGTAACATACATTTTAAGGCTTTTTCCTTGCTGGGAACACTTAAATTATCAACTAGATTGAATTGGAAGCCAAAAAGTAACCTCAAATAACTCTAGTTACTTCAGTTCACTTAGAAGTAGACAAACTGTGGAACTAACCAGCTGGGCTGCCTTTACACAATGTCAGGGCTCTGAATTCAGCCCTAGAGATGTGTGAAAGGCTTTAAGGTTATTAAAGTTATACGTGTTACCTTGGAAATACCATGATGTGAAGTATAGCCATCTTCCTGGGCTTTGCTGGAGTTCCTGTTGGATCTTGAATTGTTCTCTGAACTCTAATCTGAATAGATGAGCTGGGGGAGCTGAATATCCTTTTAAGTTCTAAATGTCTTGATTTAAATCTCTTCCCTGTTGGTGGCTCAGTTTTCACTTCCTACCCTTGATGTCAATTTCACGAATACTCAAATTTTCTAAACTAGATAGTCTTGAATTTACTATGCAAGAGAGTAGGGAAACCCCTTTCTGGCTGCCTTTCATAAACCTTTTTTAACAAAGAGCTTTCAGGGTTCTATCTATAGAATTATACGTTGGTTGTTCCCTTCCTCTGATACCATTTTGTAACCATTTGTCATGTAGATGTGACATTAACCATGTTGAGGAACTGGGCCAAAATCCTTGAATACAAAAGCACATGCTTCAGCTTTATGGATGTTAACTCTTATCCCAAAAACTAAATTGAGAATATTAAGTATTTCAAATTTATTTTTTATAAGCTAGAAAGTTATAAGTGGCAGTCAGTAAAGTGCTGTTAACAGAATATTGAGGTTTAAAGAGGACAAACCTTCGTTTCTAACAGTAACTGAGTAATGTCTCTGTGCTCATCTTCTTGCACCAAGAACTCTTAGGAAACACTGCATAAATCCTTTTAATTTGGATAAAGATCTTTAAAATGAAATACAAAAGATTGCCAAGTCCTTTAATAGCAATACCTTTGAAATGGCATATATTAACAGGCCACTGAATGCACTTCTTGCCTTTGGCCTTGTTCCTCACAATGCACAGGAGGCATATAGATATTAATGTACATCATGCTGTCTACTGCTGTAACAATTCCTAATTTAATAATTTTACCCCTATGAAATTTCAGGAAAATGTTTGTTGGTGGCCTCAGCTGGGATACAAGCAAAAAAGACTTGAAAGACTACTTCACTAAATTTGGTGAAGTGGCTGACTGTACAATAAAGATGGACCCGAACACAGGAAGATCAAGAGGTTTTGGATTTATTTTGTTCAAAGAAGCTGGAAGTGTTGACAAGGTGAGTTTAAGATTATACCTCCGATCTTTCTAAATTCTAGTGAAAATCTCCTTTTACATGAATTAATCTTGCCATACCAAATTATTTGCAGGTATTGGAACAGAAAGAACACAGGTTAGATGGGCGACTTATTGACCCCAAGAAGGCCATGGCAATGAAAAAAGATCCAGTGAAGAAAATTTTTGTTGGTGGACTTAACCCTGAAGCCACAGAAGAGAAAATCCGGGAATACTTTGGAGAGTTTGGAGAGGTATGTAACTTTAATCCTGGTATGGGCTGAAATACAGCAGAATATGCTGTAATTATATTTTGTAAACTGAACATAGACTGGATCTTCAAGTTTACATAACTTCTGTTCCAAAATTCCTTGAACTATTCAAAACACTAAGCATTTGTTATAGTAGTAACTTAAAATTAAGGGTTTGACTTTCAAAAAGTCATGCACGTAAAGAGAGATGACCATCACTACAGCTCAAGGCAGAAATTGCCAGATGTGCACTTGACATTTTTGTGGTCTAATTGAGTACTTGTTCTGTAATTTGGGAACATTTATCCCCATATTTAAATCCTATTTTGGAAGGCTAGAGCTCTAAACTTGTATGAATTGGCTTAAAGGAAGTTTATGCTATTCTGTTACATAAATACCATGATAATGCTAACCTGTTCAGGCATGAAATACAGAATGTAACAATACAGTGAAAAGTAATGGTCCTGAAGGTGTAATATTTAATGTTTTCAGATTGAAGCAATTGAACTTCCAATGGATCCAAAGACCAACAAAAGGAGAGGCTTTGTGTTCATCACTTTCAAGGAAGAAGATCCAGTCAAGAAGATCTTGGAAAAAAAATTCCATAATGTTAGCGGAAGCAAGGTAGGAAATGATTCAAACTGAAGCAATTATTTCCCCAATTTCAGAGGTTGGTATCTAGTTTAAACTGAATCTCATGCTTTCTGAAATAATTGTGTTTGTAGTGACTCATTTCTGGTCTTCAGGTACACGGATGCAGTAAGGACAATTTGTATTTCATTAGTTAAGTTGGACTATTACCTGAAGGGCTCTGACATGCATACATACTCTTCTAGGATTTCTCAAAGAATAGACTTTTCTGCTGATACTGCAGCAAGTTTTGTAAAGGATAGTGTTAACCTCAGAAAATGAGTTCAGCTGCTACACTTGTGCAAGTCCCCTTGTGGTTTTAAAATAACTTTAATATTTTAGGGTAGGTAACTTTACTGTGAGACCTACACCAATAAATTAGCTGAAGTGCTGTTAAATGCACAAAATTTAAACTTAAAATCACTACAACAGCTATTAAATCTAACATGATCATTTTGACTTTAGTCTGACTGTGCCCCTTTAATAGCACTCCCTGGTGACCTTGCAGCAGTAAACAAGAGCGGAATATCCACAAGCACTGTTCATTTAAAATCTCAAATCTGCAAAAGAGTACCAACTTAAACTTCTGCTATCTCTTTATTTGGATCCTCTTGACCAGTGGCTCTCAAGGAGGAAGTAAGCAATTTTTCAGTAATAGTGTTTATTTTTGTTTTTTGTAAGGTGAAACTTGAGGTACACAAGACAAATCAGACTACTGAAAGGGGTACAGTAGTCTGGAAAGGTTGAGAGCCACTGTAGTAGACCAGTAAAATCACAGCTCACCTACTCTACATTTTCAGTTACAAAGGCAGTGTTGTACTTAAGCACATTGCTCTCCTTGCTTTTTTTTCAGTGTGAGATCAAGGTAGCGCAGCCAAAGGAAGTATACCAGCAGCAACAATTCAGTAGTGGTGGAGGAAGAGGCAACTATGGAGGAAGAGGCAGAGGTGGAAGAGGTGGTAAGTGTTGCACACGCTACTTAAGTATGGACGCATTCAGAACTAAGATGCTTGTACTAAAATGGGATTTTGTGGATGGTTTTCCCTTCTGTAGCTCAAAGTCAAATTTGGAATCAAGGTTATGGCAATTACTGGACCCAGGGTTATGGGAATCAAGGATACGGCTATCAGCAAGGTTATGGTGGCTATGGAGGCTATGATTATTCAGGATGTGGGTATTATGAATATGGACCAGGCTATGATTACAGTAAGTAAAGAGAAATGTATTGGGTATGAGCACCATAAGTAATAGCAGTTTAATGCATTTGATCTCTTGTTTGTAGGTCAAGGCAGTGCAAATTATGGGAAAAGTCCAAGACGTGGTGGTCATCAGAATAATTACAAGCCATATTGATCAAATTTATTCAGGTATGCAGTGGCATGGTCTCTTTTAGAAAATGACTGCATAGGTTTTGTACTCAATGCTGTAGATGGATATTACAATTATGTACCAAATTTAACTTTACAATAAATTTCTATGGCCTGTTAAATGTGCATCTTACTCAAGAGCTCCCTGGAAATGTCTTACATGTTTAATATTTACAGATAACTAGTTGTCTAGACAGTGTGGTGTGTAAACTTCAGTCTTGCTGAAGATATTAATTAATGATTTTATTAATAGGTTAAACTGAAACTGATTTTGAGGGTCTGCTTAAAGCTGCAGCTCTGCAACTAGGGACTGCCTCTTGGAGTTTACTATGGACTCTGCATTACTCCAGTTGTACAGAATGAGATGTATCTTAGGGAACCAGTGTCACTTTCCACCTTTTTATTTTGTATTGTTTTTGTGTCATACATTTCCTGTAATGGAAGTGTTAATTTTACTGTACTTTTTGGTACCTTTTTGGAATCTAATGTATTGTAAGGTATTTTACATGTGTTCTGATTCACCATGACATGGATATTGAAGCTATCCTAGCTTTTGAAATAAAAAAGGTGTAATCTAGTGTCTTGTGCCATTCTTCAGCTGTATCAGTACAACTCGAGTAGTGTACTGCTTCCAGAACTGAAGTAAAATTAGTTGTTCATAGCAATCTCGTCACAGTTAAAGGTTGGACTTTAAAACTAGACTGTGTTGGTCAGTGGTGTGCTCGCACTTGAAAATGAGCATCTGCTCCCAACTTAATTGTGATATTACAGAACAGAAAACTCAGTAGAAATCCCTCACTGAAATTGAGCTGTCCAGGAGTGGTGGTGGCTTTTGAATATCTTGTCTTCCAGACAACTGTAATGATCCTTTAAGCTTAACTGTGTACTAGTAGTTGACTTTGCCTCTGGTTTCTAGAAAGACGCCAAACACTAGGCGAGAGGGTTCTCAGCCTATTTACCATTGTTTTATGTGGGGTGCATCCAATACTACCTGTATGGCACTAAGGATGTCACATGGGCTGCAGCTCTGTGCTGATTGGGCCGCAGGTTGAGAACCACTGATCTAGGCAGAGATTGAGAATGGATGTTTGCAGGTAGCTTTATTGAAGGATCAGAGAACGGTGGAGGGAAGACTAAGGGGAAGAATCCTTCTTTTCTCCTGCTTTTAACAGGCATTGTTAAACGGTGTCTTAAATAGTGACTAAAAAATTTCCTCCTCATTTGTGTGCAGGTCTCATCCTTGAACTTGTGACTTAATCTTTTTCTCCCCCCAGTTTTCCAGCCTTCCAGGAAAAGTGGGATAGACAGAACTTGAATTTCTAATATAAAGACAAACAACTTTTCTGGCTTTATATAAATTAAAGCGAACAAAACCTGTAACGATGAAACTGACATATTTAAAATGCCAGTCCAAAATTGTGCAGGCTACACTGTTTCTCCGGGGTAGGAATATCAATTCCTCACAAACTTTTTGTCCTACATTGTACCTACTCACTGCAGTATCTATCTTATTCTAGGTTTACTGACTACTCCAAATACCAGGTCAGAGTACTCTATTTAATGGCACCCACTGTTGGGCTTTCTTGATGGAAGCTGGAAGAATCATTTCAAAGTGACATTGAAATATCAAAGCTATGCTAGATAGGTGGCAATGTAGCAGAGACACCTCAATTATAAGCAGTATGGCTGAAATTTTAGTTCTTAAAAGGATTAACCTAACAGAGCAACTGTGAAAACCAAGACTACAAGTTGACCTTGCATACAAGTAACTGACTCTTGTTAATGGTTCATTCTCTGTTGTATGGTGTTTAACTTCTGTAGCATTTCCTTTCCCACCTTAAAATAACTGCATTCCCTAGTACAAAAGGCAAACTAAACTCTATTTGGAGTAAGTGTACCTAAAAAGGGCAATAGTGTTAATGGAATAATGCCAGTGGGCTTGGTGGAAACCATCTACTGTAGAAGCATTTGGTAAATTGTCAGGACTAGCAGCAGATGTAGTTCTAGCACTCGTTTACAAATTAGGGCTTAAGTGTTTTTTTTGGTAAGGGTTTTTTTCTTTTTGGCAGAATGGATTTAGAGATGTTAGTTTAAAGGACACTGAGCATGACTTAATGAAAAATAATTTCAGCTACTAAAGCTGCTCCCTATCTCTGGCTTTACAGCTGCATTTTTCCAAATAGCTTAATACAGCACATAGAGATGGGTTGTTCTCTCTCCCATCCCCCCCCTTTGCAATTTCCAGAGGCAGTCTAAAGCTGTAGCAGGGCCAGGGCATGTGCATGTGTAGACAACCGCTCCTCTTACCTCCTCTGCTGCCTCTGCAGCAGCAGTCAAGCACCACTTTGCTCCCACCAGTTCTTTGGCAACTTAATTTTCTTCTTTTGTGGGCAGAGAAAGCTACTCTTCCTTCTCCCTCTGCATAATCAGCAGTGGGATAGCCTCAGCCACCTTGAACCAGCAATCCACTACTTATTTCCAGACTCTTCTAGCTCCCCTCAGCAAAATGCTGTTCTAGATTAATGCTGCAGTACTAGCTCTTACAAAAGATATAGTAATCATACTGAATCTCTCTCCCAAAGAACCACCTGATAGAGAGATAAAAGGGACTCAAGGTTTCAGTGGCCACCCTCAGACTATCCTGCCCTTTGGAAGAGCCACAGTAGCCTAGTTATGAAGGATAGGCCATCCCAGCAGCCTTGGTGGCAGATCACACTGGCTGCAATGAGACTTTGTGCAAGGGCCATGGCATCCACCTCAGCAACCAGAGGTCTACCCATCCCTGGACAAATTCCTCAAGATCCAGAACTTGATATCTATCTTGGTAAAGTGCGTAAGAGACCATAGCTAAATATTAACACAGATGCTGATCTTCCTGATTTCATGCACAGAAATAAACCCATGGACAAGGTCCCCTATACATTACCTCCAGTACTTCCTAATAAAAGCATAGATCCATTCACAAGAATGCAGGCATCAGGTGCTGGTTCTGAGCCATGTGTTGAACACTCAGCTAATGCATTATCCCACAGAACATCCACAAGAGTCTCCCTGTATGCATTCCAGACTCTTGGGTACTTGTGCCTAGATGGAATGGGAAGTACATCTGGGGCACAGGACAGTGCCAGGCACCTGGAACCCTTGGGGAAGGAGCATCAACCTGTGGAGCTCAAATGTGTAAACTAGTGCTATGGAGATTCCAGAACTACGTCGAGGGCTTCTGATCCAGTCAGACAAGACTCCTGTTCTGGTGTATATTAACCTATGCGGAATGTGGAGTAACTACTTGCAAAAGAGAGGGAGAGGAACAGGTAAAGAAGATTCTCCCTGCTAGAGGAGCAATACATGTAAAAGGAGAGCTGAACCAAGACAGACTTGGCTCAGAACAGTGCCTGACTCAGGAAGTCCATTCTGAGTTTGCACAAGTTCAGCTTTCTGGTGGTCAACCTAGTCACCAATCACAAGAACAACAAACAATTGAAATGATCTACCAGAGGAATCCCTGGGGATGGATGCTCTTTTGCACAGATGGCACTATGGCCTGTATATGCATTTCTGATCTTTCTACTTCTAGAAAAGATACTAGGTCTTCACTGGCCAAGGAGAGCATGGTTCTCTAATCGGATAGAACTGAACTTGGAGCCACTGTTGCAGCTACCTGTGAGACAAGACATCCTTTACCAAGGCATATTCCTCCATCCGCACCCAAATCATCTACAGCTGATAGCCTGGCTCTTGAGATGGGAAGTATTAGGTGTGCTAGAGCTATCCTCCACTGGGAGTGGAATTGTCTTCTTTACTAGGTGAGCTTCAATACTAAAGGCCTACTCCTCCATGTGGACTAGGTTTAGCTCATGGTGTCAAGAACAGTACAACAAATATCAACAATCCTGGACTTTATTCAGGAAGATGTAGACAAGAGACTTTAGCCCAGCACCATAACATGCCAGGTGTCCGCTTATAAGAAACATCCTATTGGCAGGATTCTCTGGTTCCTTGACAGAACCCTCGGGTATCCAGATTTCTCAGAGCAGTTCAAGTGGTTCAGCCAATCGGTGTGGAAGCCTACCAATGGCATTAAAAGCCCATACCACACAACCAGTGGGGCCACTGACCTGTATCTCCATTCGGCCTATCTATGAAAACTGTCTTTTAGTTACCATGATGGCTGCTAGGTGAGTTTCTGAAGTGGCACTTCTATACCATATAAGAACTCTATTGTAACATGATGACATGCTGCTAAGAATCCCAGAATCATCATTCCATGCCTCACAAGGAAATTATACTCCCTTCATTCTGTCCAAAGCCACAGCACCCAACAGAAAAAACTGTAGCACACGTCAGATGGTTAAAGAGCACTAAAGATTTATATCAGGTGTACTAAACTGACACGAAGATTGGGCTTTATTGCCTGCCAAGGTGTCAGTGCTTCTGTCCCCAATGCATCCAGGCTCACTCCACAAGATCTATGGTGACTTTGTGGGTGGAAAGAGCTTATGCTTCCACAATAGAGATATGCAAGGCAGCAACATAATAATCTGTTTAACACCTTTATTAGACGCTGTAGAAAGTAGGTTTTCTGTTCTCTGCAGCAGCTTCCATGGTCTAGTATAGCAGCACTGCCATTTTGTGCAGTTAACTCTGACAGTTAACCTCTCTCTCTCTCTCTCTCTCTCTCTCTCTCTCTCTCTTCCTTCCCTATTTCAGTTCACTACTCACTACTTCTCATAAGCAATGGATGTGTGGGAGATACTAAACTGCAGCACTGTAAACCTCTTACCTGCTGATATCCTTTCTGCTAGCAGCATCTCCCATAATTCTGCTCTCCCTGGATGGCTTCCTAGCCAGGGAACAGTATTTATTTAATTTCAATACTTCTGGTTGTAGACCTTGGCCTACTGTGGGCAGTACACTTACTTACTAATCATATTCTTCAAGTTTTTACACACCTGTGGAATGAACTATCTGGCAGCAGGCTGGAAAAGGGGGCACAGGTGTGCTACAGGTTTGAACTCACTCTGGAATCTGCAATCAGGAGGGAAATAGCCTCTGCCTATCAAGTGGTGGGAGATGCAGCTAAGAAATTTACCCCTTCCTCAGATCTTATTCTTGGAGAGTACTTAAAGCTCTAGACTGTATAAAACTTCCTGTATCTTACTGTTGTACTAGCCCACTGCCATCAGGAAAGACCCTGTGAGTCTGACTTTCTTTGAAAGTTGCTATAGAAGTGCTCCAGGTAGATCAGGGAGGGAAGAACAGCAACAAACTCCAGAATTTAGCCCACATGCTCACTACCTTTTCATTCCCCTCAAGGTATGGGAGCATGCAAAATAAAATGGAACACAAGTAATCCTACGTGCCACAGGCCCCCCCAAAAGAATCAAGCTGAACTCTGCGAACTTAAATAATTACATAACCATGGGGGTTTGGGGAGTGGGAAATAAGCAGATCCTTTAACTAGTTCTAGCAACAGTTCAGCAGAGAAGATTTGTACACTTCACCAGGGATAATGGTGCATTAGCCAGCAAGTGCAAGTTAAGGAGCAGGCTGTCACACAGACTTGTGGAGTTGGATCCTGGGTGCATAGTGATTAGAGCCTGAAGCAAAAACTGAGGGTGCTTATACTCCAAAGCAGAGTTTACCATTCCTTTTTTGTTGTAGTTGAGACATGTTCCATTTCTGTTGAAGAGAATCTCAAACTACCCAGTGAGAGCATGCAACATATACAAAGGTCTCCTATGCTATGCTTCATTGCCCATACGTACTCTGGTGTCCGTTAAAGACACAGAATGCCATCTGTGGGCAGTTTAGATTGGACCTCCTCTTTCCTCACTAAACGTGTCCTCAGAAGGCAATTCATAGGGAACTTTTGTACAGAGTTTGGGACTGAGAACCATCTGTTTGAAACCTATGGCTGAAAACCAGTCTAGCTGTTTAGACCTTATATGGGCACAAAATAAATCAGGTGGTGTACTTGGTGAGACACTGAAGTATGGCAAAATAAGGACAGATACACATGATTGTTGGGTTCTATGGGATGGCAGAATGTTTGGCCAAGCTCAGATGGTTATAGTCACTGGAATAGCTCAAACCAGAAAAATGAAACGCCGCAAAGTGTGGGACGTAAGAGCTAGAATAGGAAAATAACTCCTGGGTAGTCATTGTTTTCTGAAACTGGCTGCTAATTAAGTGAATCCCATACCACCTTTCCTACAGCTGAAGCAAACTATATCATAATGCCTATGTATTTTCTCTAAAGATTTTCACCGCTACAGAAGCGTTACTAAACGTTGCAAATTCAAATGTAATTGTTTAGCCTAAATGTGCACTAGTTATGGGGATTTAATGATCCTTTGTAATAGATTTTGTCAAATTACTGTCTGGAACCTAGAGATGAAAGATAAGACATTGTAGAGTATGTATCAGGTTTCATATTTTTCTTTACATGAAGGAAATTAACCAGGTCAATGCCTCTCCTCCTACATTGTATTTAAAGCAAAGTTGCAGACTCTTTGCCATGTACTGTAGCAACTGTTTCTTCTATAAATGATATAGGAAATAAGCAACTAAAAAGGAGAACTATCTTCAAAGTTTTTGTGATCAGTTACATTGCATACACCTGAAAGCTGACATCCAGCCCCTACAGCAGTCAGCATCTCTAATCTTAATGACAATTAAATCAGGCCTTAAGATTTCTCTACACGCTGTTTAATTTCACAAATCTAGACTAAATACTAGTTAAGGTATGCTGCTTATATGTTAATTCAAAAGCAACTTTTTCATGCTTGAATAAAACAGGTAATGTGGGCATGACCTGCTGTAGCTGATAATACAGCCTTTGCTTGAACTAAAGTTAACTTCCCGTGCAATGCAGAAGCATCTTAGTGTTTCTCCTTAGTTCACCACATTGTGTTTTTGCTTCTGGTCTTATTGCCACTCCCTTTACTGGCAAAATTCCAAATGACATCAACAGAAATAGGTTAGGGCCTATGTCTTATAGGAAGCTCACAGAGTATTTGGTTTTTCTTCTTTGATTACTCCAGGAGAATAGAGTAGATTCCAGAATGGACCAAGTTGTGCTTGCCTTACTCAAGGGTTCAGTAGAGCAGTCACATAAGCAGCAACCAACACAATGAAATACATTGAAAATCAACTACCCTCTCTATCACCATAAACAGACAGCACAATGGGTGATATTCTTTTAATAGCAGCAGGATCTAAAGGATCCAGCTGCTATTGGAGTAGTCAAATTTTGAAGTGCTTTAAGGATAAAGATTTAATTATATCAAAAAACAGGCATTTCACTTGAGGGAGAATAGATGGTTGTGGGGGCTGAGAAGCTGAAATGATCCTACATAAATCAAAATAGTGATTAGAATATCAGAAGGGGTCATCTATTTTGCAAAAATGTGACAAACATTTGATTGCTTAGATCTTTACACCAAATGCATTGTTATTACTAGTTTAGTGATTCTAATTAAACAAACTGCAAAAGATAAAATGCTTACCTGGCCAGATAGAGCTGAGGCCTAAAGTTAATGGTGGCTTCCTACTAGCTCACATGTCTTTTCTCTTTCCATGTCTGAAATGCAAGCAAATTCATAACAATGTTCAGACATAAGACATTAATGACCCACTGAGCTAACTGCAAACGTAAAAAAAGTTAATAGTTTAGAGATGCAAAGTATCGAACTCATTCTCAACATGTGCCTGGTCAGCAGATAAATATAATGAACGTGTGCAAGAGACCACCTTTACTAGGTATCCCTCTGTTCTGAGAGCGCCCCACACAGTTATCCCCCATTAAGTACAATTGTGTTCACCTCTTAAAGAGCTTCACTGGACAGGTTAAGGCCAAAATTTTCTAAAATGGCCTTCAATTTTAGGTGCTTTACTATAGGTAATGATGGCCTAACTTTCACATGTGCAAAGCAGTTTTGAGAATTAGGCCCAACTGCCTCAAATTCATCACCTAAAGTTAGAAACCATCTTGAAAAAGTTGCCCTAAATGGCTTCCCCTTGGTCACACTACAGTAGTGACAGAGCCAAGATTATTAGAACAGGAGAGTTCTTGCTCAGCCCGCTAACCAAAACTGCTGAAAATTAATCTGACAGTCTTACCTGTTAATATTTCATCCATTTTGTCCACAACTAATTTGGCATTGTCCATAGTAAAGCACAGTGGAGGCTTGAACTTAAGCACATTTCTTCCTGGACCATCTGTACTTAACAGAATATATTCTCTCTTTAATCTAGAGAGGGAAGAAGATTTGTCTAAAAATCTAAATTCTTTTAATAATTTGACCTAAAATGTAATCTATTTATTTTTCTTAATATTTGAAATATTAATTACTGCAGTGGCAGCATAATAGAGACTCCAGAAAAATTCTCTGTCCTCCAAGTGTTGTGGTCCAATCACCACAAATTGTCAAGTTGTAGATCATCATCTAATATTCAGGATATTTAAGTAGCTTAGATGAGAGGGGATTACTTTATGTTTTAACAGAAATTCACATTAAGGACTGCATGCAAGATGCAATCCAAATTACATTCTCTGATGTATACACTGACATTTTATATACCAAGTGTCAGCACAGTGTAATTTGAAACTGTTGAAATCCTCAACGCTTCTTTTTATAGTTTAAAGAAACACCAGCCCACTGGCATACACTAAAGCCAAAATTTCAAAAAACAGGCGTTATTGGAGCCTCAGTACTTTTTGAAGAATTGGGTGACTTTATTTAAAAGTTTGGTTACTACATAAGTCTTATTCTACCTATGAACTTTACGCAAACTTCCCAATGACATCAGTGAGTCTTCAAGGATAAGACATCACTTTGAGCCGTATTTGGAGATTGACAAGTTCAGTGTTAATACCCATTTTATCATCTTGGTGTCTGCATAATATTTTAGTCCCCGGTGGCTATGCACATAGTTATATATATGCTGTATAAGTGTTGAATGATTAGTACTTGCCTCTCACAACATTGTTTCATTAAGTGCTACAACATTGTTAAATCACATGGATTAATGTATAACCACATATGTATGTACTTAAAAAAATACCTTGTTATTAAATACTCAGCTTCTTTAGTAGCTGGGGTCCTTTTCTCTTGATCTTTTATCAAATCCACTCCAATAAATAATCCAACACCCCTTTAAAAGAAAAAACAGGTATTCAGTCTAAAATCAGCTAGAAGGAATTAGGAATAATTTACAAAGAAGTGGAGCAGCGACTGTCCTATGAGCATATACTGTTGTATATGCTTTTTGCTTTTTTAGTATGCTTTTGTCCTATTGAATTGTAAGCTCTTCAGGGCAGCAACATTATTACTATTTTTATGTAATGTAGAACAAGCATATTGGGTTTTTATTTCTAAACTGGTTAAAATATTTTCTGTTTAAATGTGCAGTATAATTCATGTATCAATTGAAGTATCACAATTTTATGTATGTAATATTTTCATATTTCACTAATTCTATTACTAACGTGATTAGTTTGTTAAAGGGATAGAAAAAGGGTACTACTAGTTGTCTTAACACAGACGAGGCGCTGTCATTAATGTAATTAATACAGCAAGACAAGATTTTAATTTTTTCCCCCTGCTCACTCTAATTCCCCGATTGAGTTCAAGTTCTGTGTGTGAATTTAGAGATGGCAGAATCAATGCAAGTTTCCATATCTGTGTTTTAACTTGGATCTGGCAGTGCCATCATAAGGGTGTCAGTTTCTAGGCCAATTCAAGTCTAGACATTTTAGTCAAGTGAAAGTCAGTCAATCTTTGTAGTAGCTTGTATGGGGCTGGGGGAGGGAAAGAGATACGCAAAAAGTATTTGTGATGCTGAATTGGTGAAGAATGCAGACCCATTATAGTTCCATATTAGAATGTTAGTTGATGCATTGCCTGTTAACACAAGATTTAAAGAGCTTGCCACAACCTTTGTTGCTCCGATTTGATAAATGCTGACCTAAATCAAACTATCTGAAAATGTGAATTGGTTGTTGATACCTGACATCACCAATGATAGGATGCTTGACCTTCTGCTGATTCAGTAATTCCATCAAGAAGTTGCCTACTTGTGTGGCATGTGCTTGAAGATGTTCCTTCTCAATCACATCTAAAACTGCTAAACCTATTGCACATGAAACAGGATTTCCTCCAAACTAAGCTCAAAGGGAAAAAAAGACAGTGTCAGGCACATAGGGAGAAAAAAAATTAAAGGACAGTTTTTACGTATCAATAAATATTTCAACATTAACAGCCGAAAACCTTCCTCCATTGTTTGTGGACTATAACTGCTCAATGTTGCTTTCAGTTAACGTGTTACCTGTATCCTACAGGACTGTGACACTTAAACAGTGATGTCCTCTTTTACATTTAGTTGGTCATGTAACCAGAAAACAATGATTTGGTTAACTTTTCACTTACTGTATTAAAATACTCCACTCCAGTGTCTGCAAATGCTTCTGCAATTTCTTTAGTTGTTGCTACACAGGCGATGGGATGCCCATTTCCCATTGGTTTGCCCATAGTGACAATATCAGGCACGAAATCCTCTCCCTGAAGCTGGAATGCCCAAAAACATTTGCCAACCCTGCCAAAGCCAACCTGAATTTCATCAGCAACAAAAACTCCTCCTGCCTTGTGTACGTGTCTGTAACATAATAGGGACATTTTAGACTTTTGGCACTCAACTTCCATCTCTAAAATTTGTAGCATAAAATTGTGATACTTCAATTGATACATGAATTATACTGCACATTTAAACAGAAAATATTTTAACCAGTTTAGAAATAAAAACCCAATATGCTTGTTCTACATTACATAAAAATAGTAATAATGTTGCTGCCCTGAAGAGCTTACAATTCAATAGGACAAAAGCATACTAAAAAAGCAAAAAGCATACTAAATCTAAGCTATTTGCATGTTGTGATAAAGACGGTGGTGTCTAATCTCAGTTTAGATAAATAAGAACATAAAACATGTATAAAGGGTTCTGAAGGGATCTACTTACTCTGCTATCATCTGGAAATAACCTTCTGGTGGAATGATCTGACCACCAACACTTGGCAAAGATTCAATGAAAAATGCAGCAATCTGGAAGAGTAATATTTGAACTAAATAGTAAAAGTTAGTGCAGTAACATAGGCAAGTTGCAAACTCTACATAGCTGGATGAATAGTTTTTAAACTATTACTTTGTTATATATAGTCAAATCTTCAGAAATTATATTTGATGGATGTAATACGAAAGTATAATTGTCATTTATTCAATCTACATGCTTCTTAATTCCCTGACATGGATGGTCCTGAAATGTCTATTGCTGCTGATAAACTCTACTACTCATTCCCACTGCTAAAGTCAGCAAATGGATTAGGAAAGATCTTTTCACCTTTCTGCCCTTTTTTTGTGCTTGATCAATTATTTTTTTCACTTCGTTGGCATAGGCTAGGACTGAATCTTTATGGTCTTCTCTGTATATTCCACGGTATGTGTCTGGGAGAGGAGCCTGAACAAAGGAACAATGCTTTATGATTAGTATGACACAGATGAGATGGATAATAAATTAACTGAAATAGTCAAGGTATATAGGCTGCATTGTGTACATACCACATGGACCCATTCCTTTTGTCCTTCTAGATTTCTGAATTTATATGGACTTATGTCAATCAAGGATGTCAGATGTCCATGGTAAGCACTTAAAACAAAAACAATGTATCAGCAGAGCTAAACAGTAATTTCCATATTATCACAGTTTTCTAGAATTCCAGCTGACCAAGATATAGTCACATGGCACAAAATAGCTGCACAGGAATTTATCAACCAGGTCGACTGTATTTGGGATTTTGGCTCCTACTTTCCACCCGTTTACTTGGTAGAAGAAACTGACATCAATCCCCCACTTCTTTGGCTTTTCAATGGCTTGTTTCTACTATCACAGCAGTGTGTATCAGGAGGAGTATTGCCTGCTGGTGGTGATCAGGAATCAAATCAGAATTAAGCTCCAAAACTCCAGATGCAGAATATTTGCTGTTTCTTATGTCTGCTTTGCTAGCTAGTGTTTTAAAAGACTATTTTTTGTTATACATCTCTACCCCAATATAACACTGTCCTCGGGAGCCAAAAAAATCTTTAAAAGAACAGGAGTACTTGTGGCACCTTAGAGACTAACAAATTTATTAGAGCATAAGTTTTCGTGGGCTACAGCCCACTTCTTCGGATGCATATAGAATGGAACTTATATTAAGGAGATATATATACACACATACAGAGAGCATGAACAGGTGGGAGTTGTCTTACCAATTAAGTAAGAGAAAAAAAAACTTTTGAAGTGATAATCAAGATAGCCCAGTACAGACAGTTTGATAAGAAGTGTGAGAATACTTACAAGGGGAGATAGATTCAATGTTTATAATGGCTCAGCCATTCCCAGTCCTTATTCAATCCTAAATTGATTGTATCTAGTTTGCATATCAATTCCAGCTCAGCAGTCTCTCGTTGAGTCTGTTTTTGAAGTTTTTCTGTTGTAAAATAGCCACCCGCAGGTCTGTCATTGAATGACCAGACAGGTTAAAGTGTTCTCCCACTGGTTTTTGAGTATTATGATTCCTGATGTCAGATTTGTGTCCATTAATTCTTTTGCGTAGAGACTGTCCGGTTTGGCCAATGTACATGGCAGAGGGGCATTGCTGGCACGACTGCTTTGATCCGCCGTAGCGCGCAGCCCCCCCCCCCCCCCGAGCGCTGCTTTACTGCGTTATATCCAAATTCGTGTTATATTGGGTCACGTTATATCGGGGTAGAGGTGTAGTCACTAGTTCCATTTGGACCTCTACAGGGCAAAATTATGTCAAAGAAATTTGCAGAGGGGGTAGTTTGAATAAAACTGTGCCCTTTCTTTAGAAATGGCAATTCAAATTACTAAACAAAAATAAAATACCGTAGATATTATTAAACGTTGTTTGATATACTTACTGGTCCAGAACAATAACATCCTCATGTTTTGTATATTGTCGTGCCAATCTCAAGGCAAGATCATTGGCTTCTGATCTGCAATTGAAAATTCAAAAGCTATTTCACTGCACATACATGGACAGGATTTGAAACCTTGGCCTTCCTTGCTGTGCCATTTTGCATCCACAAATGACATCAGTTGTACAGGCAAATAATCACAGGTGCAAAACTGCACGCCACTGGGCTGGAATATGACTAGGATTATGATACTGAATTGTACTTACTAGATACAGGCATGAAAGGATTTGAGTGTTTATGGGTAAATGTTCACTGTACACACACAAGCAGATAGAAAAATATTTCCATCTAGGATAATCAAAATAAGAAAAATGCTGCTTGAGAATTTAGAGTTTGAATCAAGGATATTACTTTGTATATTCTGACGTGATATTGACAATTTGTGCTTTAGCCTTTTTCTTAATGTTTGTCATTAAATAATTGTCTTTGCCCCCATTTTGCGTAACTGAAAATTTAAATAGATTAAAAGAAAATAAATAAAAATTGAATTCTGCCAAGCCTAGTTCTATAGCACTTTTCAGCAGAAGATCTGAAAGCATTTTACAACAATGGGTAAGTACATAATATAAATTACCACAGAAGCAGGCCAAAACAATCATAGCCGTGATTAGTTTGAAAGAAAAATTATCATCTCTGAAAACAGAAATTAATACCCTTATACAGAAATCGGACTACCTGAAAAGAACTATATTTTAGGGTAGGAATTACAGAGAGGCCAAGTAAGGATAATAATAGCTAGAATGCTTCTTTGACCATAGGATGCTGTTCCAGGAAGATGATCTGCTGGGAAAAGATGGGGGTCCACCTGAACAAGAAGGGGAGAGCATCTGCATACAGTAACTTACCAACCTAGTGAGGAGAGCTTTAAACTAGGTTCAAAGAGGGCAGGTGACAAAAGTTAGCATAAAAAAGGCAACTTGATCAGAGGGCTAGGTGTTGGGGTGGACATGGAAAATTAAAATGTGGTCATAGGAGCAACAAGAGGGAAATCAGTGGGAGAGTCTGCTCAACAACTTTGATGCCTATACACAAATGCAAGGCATATGAGAATAAATGGGAAAAACTCGAAGTATTAGTACATAAGCTAAAATATGACTTAACTGGCATCAGGGAGATTTGGTAATATAAGTCTCATGACTGGAATATAGGGGTATAGCTTATTTAGGAAGGAGAAGCAGGATAAAAAGGGAGGAGGTGTTGCATCATATCACAAGAATATATACACTTGTTCTAAGGTTCAGAAGGAGGTGAAAGACAAACCAGTTGAAGGTCTTTGATATAAGGGGGGTAAATTGGGATGATTCATGGTAGGGGGTCTACTAAAGACCATATCAGGAAGAGGAGGGTGGATGACGCATTTTTTAGAACAAACAGAAATCTGAAACACAAGACCTGGTAAGCATGGGGGACTTTAACTACCCAGATATCTGCTGGAAACACAATATGACAAAAGACAAAATTTCCAGAAAGTTCTTGGAATGTATTTGGGGACAATTTTTTGTTTCAGAAAATAGAAGTAACCAGGGTGATGGCCAACTTAGACTTGATTCTGACCAACAGTAATTAGGGTGAAAGTGACCATGAAATGATCCTTTTCTTAGAATCATGAAATCTAAGGGGAGAGAGAGAGAGAGAGAGAGAGCGCGCAGCAGAATAAGGACAATGGACTTCCAAAAAGCAGGCTTTAACAGACTCAGAGAACTGGTAGGTAAAGTCCCATAAGAAGAAAATCAAGGGAAAAAGGGGTTCACGAGATCTGGCAGTTTCTCAAGGAGACAATACTAAAGGCAGAACTGCAAACTATCCCAGTATGGCTGCATCAAGAGCTCTTCAATAATCTGAAAAATCAAAAAGGAATCCTACAAAAAGTGGAAACATAGACAGTTGCCAAGGAACAAGACAAAAGAACAAGCACATGGGGAAGGAATCAGAAAGGCTAAGGCACAAAATGAGTTACACCTAATGAGACATAAAATGTAGTAAGAAGTTCTTTAAATATATTAGGAGCAAGAGAAAGATGAAGTAAAGTGTAGATCCTCTACTTAGCAGGGAAGGAGAGCTAATAACTGATGACATCAAGAAGGCGGAGGTGTTTAATACCTATTTGGCTTCAGTCTTCACTAAAAAGGATATGACCAGATACTCACCACAATTAATATTAACAACTGGGGGGAAGGAGTACAAACCAAATAGGGAAAGAACAGATTACAGAATATTTAGATAAATTAGATATAGTCAGGTTGGCAGGGCCTGATGAAATTAACAATCCTAGGATTCTTAAGGAACTAGCTGAAGCAATCTTGGAACCCTTAGCAATTATCTTCCAGAACTTCTGGAGGACACGTGGAGCCCCAGAGGACTGGAGAAGGGCAAACGTAGTACCCATCTTTAAAAAGGGGAACAAAGAGGACCCAGGAAATTATAGTCCGGTTAGTCTAACTTCTACACATGGAAAGATACTAGAATACATCTGTATGCATCCAGAGGATAATAAGGAATAACCAGCATGGATTTGTCAAGAATAAATCGTGCCTAACCAACCTAATTTCCTCCTTTGACCGGGTTACTGGCATAGTGAATGAGGGGAGCAGTAAAAGTGATATAGCTTGATTTTAGTAATGCTTTTGATACAGTCTCACATGACATTCTCATAAGCTAAACAAGGGAAATGTAGTCTATATGGAATTAATATAAGGTGGGTGCACAACTGGTTGAAATACCATACTCAAAAGAGTAGTTATCAATGGTTCATTATCAAACTGAGAGGATGTATCTAGTGGGTGCCGCAAAGATCAGTCCTGGGTCTGTTACTATGCAATATTTTCATTAATGACTTGAATAATGGAGTTGGAGAGAATGCTTATAAAAATTGCAGATGACACCAAGCTGGAAGGGGGTTACAAGTACTTTTGAGGACAGGATTAAAATTCAAAGTGACCTTGACAAATTGGACAACGGGTCTGAATTCAACAAAATGAAATTCAATAAAGGCAACTGCAAAGTACTTCACTTAGGAAGGAAAAATCAAATGCACAACTACAAAATGGGGAATAACTGGTTAGGTGGTAGTAGTGTGGAAAAGGATCCGGGGGTTATAGTGGATCACAAATTGATTATGAGTCAACAATGTAATGCAGTTGTAAAAAAGGTGTATTATGGGGTTTATTAATGGGAGTTGTATGTAAGATGGGGAGGTAGTTGTCCCACTTTACTCAGCACTGAGGCCTCAGCTGGACTACTGTGTTCAGTTACAAGCGCCATACTTTAAAGATGTGGACAAACTGGAGAGAGTCCCGAGGAGAACAAACATTATAAAAGATTTAGAAAACCTTAGCGATGAGGAAAGGTTTGAAAAACGGGCCTTTTTGTCTTGAGTAAAGATGACTGAGGGGGAAGATTTTCAAATATGTGAAGGGCTGTTATAAAGAGGACAGGGATCAATTATTCTCTATCCACTTAAGGTAGGACAAGTAGTAATGGGCTTAAGCTGCAGCAAGGAAGATTTTGGTTAGCTATTAGGAAAAACTTCATAACTACCAGGATAGTTAAGCTCAGAAATATGCTTCCAGAGAGGCTGTGGAATCCCCATCACTGGACGTTTTTAAGAACACGTTGGACAAACACCTGTCGGGCATGGTCTAGGTTTACTTGGTTCTGCCTCAGTGCTGGGGGCTGAACTTGATGACCTCTCAGTGTCCTTTCCAGCCCTTCCGTTCTATAATTCTATGATAAATCAGTTTAGACAAGAAGCTATCAAAGCTAATACTATGAAAATTAAATTTACGCTGACTGCTTTTATTGCAGTATAGATAGTACTGCCTTTAAAGATTTACAATTATTTGAAAAAAATTATTGCCTGATAGAGCAGAGCCTTAGAAATAGAATAAAATGCTCTTCAAAACCAGAATACTTTAAATAGTTTTTTGTATCAAAAGTGTATTTTACTTCATATCCTAATGTATAGTATATTTTCTTGGCAAAAGTAGTTAGCTGGACTTGTATGTGTTAGTTGATACAAACATTATGGAATTTAGTCTTGTTCTGTAATTCAATACTGAGATAATATAGTATACATTTCTGTTTAGTGCATGGGGAACATTAATAGAAACATTTAAATGCATCATTAAATGTAATAATACATTTTCAAATTTCAGCATCGAGTGCTTGAATATCCCCATACCTCAAAAATAATTTAAAATAAGATTGGCAAGTCCCACGTAAGCCAGAGCAATCACAGACAGAGCAAGAAAAGGAAAACACCCCTTAGTATGCCAGAGCGAGAACATATCTAAATAATATAAACTGTTCGTGTTTTCTTCTATAAGCTGCTTTTTAAAAGCTTTTCAAAACCATTGTGTCTGTTTTCTCCTAATAATTTGGTAATTTAAACCTTTAGAGCAGCAAAAGTTTAACAAGGATAAAATCCAGCAGCTTTCTCAAAAAGTCTGAAATTATTATCTCGTCTGCAAAACCAGACAATGCATGATCTACACCCACACTTACAAGATCCTGCAGCTAGCTACTTACAATGAAGTGTATAGTCACTATACCTATACCTCAGCTATAGCTACGAGTTTATCACTAGTAATACCTCATACTTACCCTGAATTCAAAAAATAGAATGTGCACAGCTTCTCAGGCAGTGTTTTAGAAAGTCTCTTTGCATAATCCACCAAATTGTCATGGAGATAGCGAGAATTTGTATTTAGCAACTGATTCTGTTCATGTGCTGCTTTTACTACATCCGGATGGCAATGCCCAACTGAAAAAAAGGGGAGTTTTAATGTTCTCTCCATTCATACAAGTTCTTTCCCTATGACATTTGTTGCTGACAAATAGATAAATACACACTGACTTGCTCCCATATTTCTTATGGTGCAGAAGTTGACATTGTCTTTGCCCACTGACACTACTGTTGATACACTACTGCTGCAATAAAGGGAACACACTGCGGGTATGCTTGGAGAGTCTACATTAGGGTGCGTCATCTGGTTCACAAGTTGTTCTGGTTGTATTTGTTAAAAAATTGCTTTAGTTCATATTCTTAATCAGATTTCCGGAATCCTGTGTATCAGCTTGCTAAATCAGGGGTAGTATCCAGTTTGATCCACTGAACTGTGTGCGCACTCTGCCTTCTAAATCCTTCAAATGCATAGCTCTGCATAGGGCTATAAGCCTTGACCACTTTGATAGATTCCAAATACATGCAAGAGGAAACATGTTTTTCCACTGAAGCAGCAGTCAAGGAGTAAGCAAATAAACAGTCTTAGGGGAGAATATACACAAAACCCCCTGCCTTATGGGAAAACATACACAAATGGAACAGACCCTATAAAGTCATTCATTACTTACAGCTAAACAGTTGATCTACTTTTGGCTGCCTAAGCAGGAAGCTTGTGAATTTCAGTTTACTGCGTTTTTACAAAGATTGGGCAGAAAGCAAATGGGGAAAATGTCATGTATACACACCAAGAAATCAAATGTATTGCCCAAATTACAGCCCCAAGAGATGTTTTCCACCCTTTTCCAATAAAATGACAAAAAAATTGGGCTTCTGCAATGCAACATAGTATTGCCATAAGAAAAACAAATGCTGTTTTTATTCTGTTTGGTTGAGTTCTCCCAGAATATTGTTGCCTTCATTTAGAACAACCTGATAATGAATAATGTTATTTTAAACTTACCATGAGACACATTGTTGATACAGTCAAGGTATTCTCTTCCATGTTCATCATATATATACTGGCCTTTTGCCCTAACAATCTTCACTGGATCTTCAGGAAAAAAGAGCTTGCAGGAAGAGCTGTACCAAACATCAAAACCACAAAACTTCTTGAACTATAAGATCCTGATAAAACATCTAAAAGTCACACAGAATTAACTATTGCCAATCTTTTTGTAATTTTAACCAAAGGCAAAATGGAAGCAATATTTTCTCAAAATAAACTAAACATGAACTGCCTGCACTCTACTTCAGTCCCCTCAAACAAAGGTTGGAGAAGAGAGACAGGCATTGTACCATGCGCTAACAGTCAGCCAACTTAGGTTTTGGTGGACCAGCAGGGAAAACCAACTTCAGATTCACGAGCCCTTCACTGAGGATGTCTGACCACCAAACTCCAGCATTTAAATATAGGGACTTGTATCTAGTGTCTCGTCTGATTTGAAATGCTGTGGTCCCCTCATTACATTATTATTATGTTAAAATTTTATAGAGAGCTATATGTCTCCACTCCCTTTGTCTCCTTCAAGAGGCACATACACTAAATTCTGTTAAGATTTCCTCCCAAATCCGATCTTCTCAACTTTTTGTATTTTTTTTCACCTTCCCTGTACTCTCTATATGGTTCTGATCCTGCAAATTGGAACCACACGGAGAGACCTGTGCCCACATGCAACCTTGGTGACTTCTGTAAGTCTCTGCATGGTTGCTGCAGTCTGCCCACATGGTTTTCTTTGCAAGACTGGGGCCTAACTGATCAGTGTTCTTTTATAATGAGGTGCCCAAACAAGTAAAGCTCCTAAGTGCCTGCCCGAGGGAGCAGGAGAGATAATTCTTACCTGATGAAAATATGTAATTTCAGGTAGTTATTAAAAGAACACCATCAACTTGAAATCTAATCAGTGAAGTAGAATATGTTATAGGTAAGGCTAAGCTTTTGTCATGGTTATTTTTAATAAAAGACATGGACAGGTCATGGGCAATAAGCAAAAATTCACGGAAGCCGTGACCTTTTGCTGCTGCAGCTCCATGGTTTCTCCCACCACCGTGGTGGCTGGTAGCTGTGGGGTTCCCCTCCGCTCACGGCGGCTGGGAGCTGCAGAGTGACCATATTTCCCAAAGAGAAAATGGGATACCCCATCTTTGTGCCTGAGGCATCCCCCTCCTCCCACGCGAGGCTGTTGCCCATCACTGGAACCCTGAGGAGGGCCTCCTCAGGATTCTGTCGCCTGTCGCTGGAAATTTGCAAGGGGCCCCGTGTCGCCAGAACTCTGCCAGGGCCCCACTGGCTGTCAGCTCCAGAGTCTTGCAGCCCCTGGGGCTGAAGCAGAGAATGTCACAGAGGTCTCTGGAAGTGATGGATTCTGTGACTTCCATGACCTCTGTGACATAAATGTAGCCTTAGTTATAGTACCTGTGCCAGTTTGTGTGGGTTTATAACCATATATTTCTATTGTCAAAATCTATTTTTCTTGCCTCTATTGCTGTGTGAAAGACCCACACAAACCACAGGGGACACTGAAAATGCATGCACACAAAATGCTGTCAAATACACAAATACAATGAAAAATAGAGAAAAAAAGTTTTTCTCTACTGTAACTCAGTGACAGCAATCTTACTGGTAACAATATAACAATAGTAGGTAAAAAATACTCTGATTTTTCAGTTGACAGTGTTCCTTTAGCACTTAGAAGATAGCACTTATTAAGAAATCTGGCTTCCAATGTCGATGACTGTGGACACATCAATTATGAGATTAAATTCTGAAAGATTGTTCCTCATGTTGTGTGTATGACTGAACCCATAACACATTTCTTCTAACAGCAGAGCTCACTTTCCACCCATATCCTTCGTCATAAAACCTTTACAGATTAAGAAAAGCCAATTGAGAGAAGTCTGTCCTTAGTCTGGTCTTTAATACACAACTTAATTTCAAAGGTCAACAGTCACATAATCAGATTCCTTGCTATTATCTTTGTTGCATTCAACAGCTCTATGGGGTTTTGTGATCTTTTTGAAGTGCAAAGAAATGTCCAATAGTTAATTTTCTTCTGTTGCCAATTAATTGAACTCTGCTGAGGAAATCTAGTACATTAAAGGTACTTCTGTTTTGTAAATGTCTCAATTACACTTCTGGTTTTGGGCTGTAGTATCATAAAATGAAGTGGAATATGTGAAATTAAATGTATGAGAGACATTTTGCAATATAAACAAAAGTAGCCTCATAACACATAAGAACGGCCATACTGGGTCAGACCAAAGGTCCATCTAGCCCAGTATCCTGTCTTCCAACAGTGGTCAATGCCAGGTCCCCAAGGGAATGAACAGAACAGATAATCAAGTGATCCATCCCGTTGCCCATACCCAGCTTCTGGCAAACACAGACTAGGGACACCATCCCTATCCATCCTGGCTAATAGCCATTGATGGACCTATCCTCCATGAATTTATCTAGTTATTTTTGAATCGTTATAGTCTTGGCCTTCACAACTGTGACGTTACACTCCATATTCTTAGGTTGACTGTGCGTTGTGTGGAAAAATACTTCCTTTTGTTTGTTTTAAACCTGCTGCCTATTAATTTCATTTGGTAACCGCTAGTTCTTGTGTTATGAGAAGTAAATAACACTTTCTTATTTACTTTCTCCACACCAGTCATGATTCTATAGATCTCTAGCTAAGAGCCTGATCATCATCTCAGCTCCACCAGCATAAATCCATATAAAACACATCAACAGCACTGGCGTTACTCCTAAATTATTCTAGCGTTAATCCAAAATAACCATTCTGGATTTACAGCAATGTAACTGAGGCTACCTCTTCACTTATGGAAGTGTGTAGACTACAGACACAGCACACCCAGCTAGCCCAGGTATAAACAGCAGTATAGACTGTGAGACATGGCTTACGCAGGGGTTCTGGAACAATTTTTATAGTGAGGGATGCGGATGACGAAAACCATGTATTTGGTGTTTGTTAATGCTATTTCAAGCCAGGTGGTGCAGCAGCAACCCCCGTTCCAGCAGTACTGGGCTTTGGTGGGTAGAGTGCCCTGAACCCACAGGTCATATACTCTACATAGCTCTTTATCTACCCAAGAAGTGCTGCTCCTGTTTAAACTGCTATTTTAGCAATGTAGTGTCCCACTGCTTCCTGCTGCCAGAGCCTTTCCCCACTGCCGGAGCTTGTCACACACACACCAGTGACAAGTGTGGATGCAGTCTGCCTTTCACTGCAGCCTGTAGTTACACATGGAATGCCTGTACTCTACACCCCACCCCGAGTGTGGACATAACCTGAGATCATCATCAAGACAGTGAAAGTGATTAAACTACAGTATTTTCAAGAACAAGTGGAGTCAAAATTATTTTCAACTGTAACACGTTTGAATGCAGAAATTGAAAGAGGGAGGGAATTCTGAAACCCCCCAAATCGTCAGATCCGTGAATTAGGGAAAAAGAAACCGAAATATTTTGGGAGACAAAGCAAAGAACATTGGGGCTGAGGGTTATTATTTCTATTATGTATAAAGCACCACAGCTGTAGATGTGAAAAAAGAAACGATCCCCGAAGAGCGCTGCCTACATTCCCAGCTACTAGGAGGCGCAGCGGAGTTCATTTCTGCAGTGAAGTTTCAAACTAACGCAAACGCGGAGGGAGTTGCGTCAGGAAAGGGGCTGCCCGCCCTGCCCTGAACCCGGGACCAGCTGACGCTGTCCAGGCGCGGGCAATGGGCGCCTCGGTGCGTCCCTAACAGTCTCGCAGCCCGCGGGCTCAGCTGATAACCCGGCTCCTTACAGGCCGTAGCAGCCCGAGCCGCGCCCGAAGGAGAGAGGCGACCCGTTTATGCTCCGCGCAGTGCCTGAGCCCACCCCGCTGCCTCGGCCGGCCGCTGCTCTCGCCGCACCTACCCGATGAGCTGCCTCCGCAGGGCTAGCGTCTCCTGCCGGGACCACGGCCGGGCCTGCATGGCTCTTCTCGCGGGGCGGGGGGCGGGCGGGGGCCCCGCCCCGCCGAGCTGCCTTCTCTCCGGGCGGGCTCGGCTCCAGCCCCGCCCCGCCAGGGAAGCGCCGCGCTCCTGAGGGAACCCGCCAGCGCAGCGGGCCCGGGCCCGGGCCCAGCCTCGTTCGGGGAGCGCCCTGGGCCGGCGCTCCCCGCCAAGTCACACCCCCCTCTTCCGTCTCCCACGGGGCCTGCTGCTGCTGAAGCCCAGCGCCGCAGCTGGAAGGCGAGAAGAGCAAGAGTAGGGCGAGGAGCGCTGGGGGGGGGGTGTTAGATTGGCACCCTCAGGAGCATTTCTGCCCCATGCCCGCCCTGCTGGCCTTGGCTCCCCCTAGACCAGTTCTCTTCCTGCCTCCCTCTCTTGGTGCCCCAAAGGGGATGGGCACGCTGGAGTCTCCTAATTCTCAGTCCCGGCCCTGCCCTTGCTTGTGTGTGTATAATACGGTGATGGAATCTCCATCACTGGAGATTTTTAAGAGCAGGTTCGACCAACACCTGTCAGGGATGGTCTAGATAATACTTAGTCCTGCCATGAGTGCAGGGGACTGGACTAGATGACCCCTCGAGGTCCTTTCCAGTCCTATGATGCTGTGATCACTTTCAGACCTCTTGTCTGGATTCTGTGGAGATTATACCAGTGAAGTAGGTGACTCTTCTTTAGAATTCACATGGCGTTAATAAAAATAATATGTCACTGGCCTGGGCCCTTCCAAATCCTCATTATCTGTGTTGTAAGGTTTTCTCTTTTGAATATTTGTATTTTAAGGCAGGTGTTTCTATATCTAAAAATTAATTGTGGTGTGTGTTTTTGTGGGCTACCTTTCAGAACATTGTCCAATATCACAAATTTATTGGCAGCACAATATATACCCCATAGTCTTAAGCAAAGAAAAGTTTGTATTCCCATATTCCTGTGTTTGCTCAGTGAAAGAGTAGCAGAGCTGACAATGCTGGAGAAAAATGGCTTACTCTCAAACTGGTAAAGAGGGAACATGAACAACAGGGGAAATATTCTCATTAATTCAGATTGGTCACATTAACTTATTTGCACAGATTTGTTTACACTGTGGAAGAACTATTGAAAGCCTGAGGGGAATTCTCCCACCCATTGCATAAAAAGTTTGCCCTGTTTTAAGCGTAAATGTTACAAAACAATGCCTGCAACCACTAATGTTCTGGAGTAAGCAGTCTGCAGAGATTGCAGGCCTGAGCCCTTTGTGAACTGTTTGAAACAGCTTGATAGATTTTGTTACTGATTAGAAAATACGGTCATCAATAAATTGCATCTTTAGTTGCAGCTGTGAACAGATTTACTTGATAAATACAAGAGGAATTTAATTTCTGTGTAAATGTGAATGATTTGGAAATGATCTATCATGGACTCAAAACTATGTTGATTTTAAAATCAAATTCATTTGTTTTATATTAGTGACTTGTTGAATAACTAAACATACATTAAAGGGGAAATTAATAAGGTTGTTAATTTGTATTTGAATTCTTGCCTCATTAAAAACATTTAGTAGTTATTTAAAACAACAAACATTTAGAATTTGGAAAGTTTATTCTTAGTTACAGATGCTGCAGTTTAATATACATATTCACACCATCATAAAAACAACTTATAAAGGGAGGCAGTTTTTTTTTTTAAGTCCAAATATTAACTTATTACAGATTAAAACACAATGAAGCAATGGTTTTGAGGGTTTCAGAATAATGCACTGTTCATTGCAGTTATAAAATAGAAATAAAATGATGCAGTACTAGTTAATACCATTTTAACATAATAAACAATGGATAAGAAACACTATTAATGCCTTTTTAAAAAAAACAAACGAACAGTTGTTCCCCAAAATTATGACTAAATATAACACTTCTCTTGGCATGTACTTTATAACAGTGTATAAAAGGGTTTAAAAATAAAACTTGCTAAATAGCTCTTTTGTATAAAGGTACCTATTTTTGTTTTAGAAAAGCAATACATTTTACTGAAACTTAGGAAAGCTTTGTATAAGATACTATGTAAATACATTCAAACAGAACTGTTATTCACAAGAGGCCCAATATGCAAACACTTACTCATGTGGGTAGATGAACAGATGCAGCTGAAGTGAATGTGATTACCCACATGAATAAGGAATGCAAGCATAGCAGTTTATAGGATCAGGCCCTACTGACATAATGAAACCAGGTGAGCTAATACATTTATTTATATTCTTCTAAATACTGTATAAATAGGTCAGATTTTCATTTAGTACAAAATACTAACAGTTGTAGCTTCTTGAACTGCAGATAATTGCACTTAGATTATAAAATGAGTGCAGTTTAAAAAGACTTGTATATCCACCCAAAATAATACTGTATGGGGCAACAGATAGCAGGTGGTTTTGTTTGCATTTTGATTATTTGGATTGTAAACTGATTGTAGCCTTAACTTCCTGCTCAGTGGCATTTCCAGCTGTATGTTTTATCATACTGAATATATCTTTTTTTCCTGTGAAATGCAGAAAGTAAAACATCAAAGGTAAATGGAGAAAAAACAAACAGTGCAAGATAAAAATTATTGTATTCTGAGAATTTCTACAATATTGCACTCCACCACATTGAAGTTACCAACCAGAATGCACCCAGTAAGAGACTGATCCAGCTTTCATTTTAGCCAATGGGCCTAATGCTGAAACTCAGTGAGTAATTGGGTGCTAAGCACTTTGCAAAATCAGGTTCTAACTATATTTATGTTTAACTAAAGAAAACAAATCTGAAAATACAAACTCAATTTTACACACTCAAATAAAATAAATTGCAAAACCTAGGGTCTGTACATATCACTTTTTGAAGATGTGTACAAATCAGTGTTTATCATCAGAAAAAGCAGCAGGGCAGGTCTTAGTGAGTTACAGATAATGTATTTTAAATATATGCATGAGATTCCTCCATTTTTACTTCACTCTTTTTAATAAGTCTCTGTTGTATAATGGAGCCTCACAAAAATAGTTAGCTGACTGCTCACATTACATGAAACTCAGCAACAATGAGGCAGCCTCTACCAACCAGCCTGTAGTACACCTCTGACCCGATATAACACGGTAAAGCAGCGCTCCGGGGGCGCGGGGCTGCACGCTCCGGCAGATGAAAGCAAGTTCGATATAATGCGGTTTCACCTATAACGCGGTAAGATTTTTTGGCTCCTGAGGACAGCGTTATATCAGGATAGAGGTGTATACAGGAATTCATTGGTTTTACAGCAGATGAAAGGAGAACTGTAAACTGCCGATATACTGTTCCCTACAGTCAGTGGTTTTGATAACTGCCAGTTCTAACATAAGAATGGCCTTACTGGGTCAGACCAAAGGTCCATCCAGCCCAGTATGCTGTCTGCCAGGTGCCCCAGAGGGAGTGAACCTAACAGGTAATCAAATGACCTCTCTCCTGCCAGCCATCTCCACCCTCTGACAAACAGGCTATGGACACCATTCCTTACCCATCCTGGCTAATAGCCATTAATAGACTTAACCTCCATGAATTTATCTAGTTCTCTTTTAAACCATGTTATATAGTCCTAGCCTTCGCATTTCTAATGCATTGAAAGCTGATGCCTCAATATCTTTTTCTGGCTTCCCCCTAAATTCTCTAGAATACTATATAGTCTCTGCAGTATATTCTCATGTGCCTTGTCCAGTTCAGTTTTAAATTATTGAAATGACAGGTTTTCACCACTTACTGTGGGCTCATATTCCACAAAATAATACTAGAACATTTTTGCTCATGATGATTAAATGGAATACAAATACATGCAAGAATCACACAATTAAAACTATGTATTAAATCATGAATCAACTATAAGCAAGAGAGACTGAGTGCAAATTAAGAAGAGTAATTGTACTCAGTGGTTTACTTTGATGTTCAGTAGACTACCAAAGGAAGTAGATGAAACTACTAGTCACCAAAGTATTTAAAACTGGATTAGATTCATATATGGGATTTACAACAATCTTGGGTACAGCTGCCAAAGACTGGTTGATCCCCTAACAAAATGGAGTGGGGATGGACTAAAGTGATCAGTTGTTCTTCCTTCCTAATTTTCTGCGTTTCTAGAATAGTTATTCTTGGCAGTGAAACAGTTCATCTCTGCATAAAGGTTGTCTTGTAGGGCTGCCAAGGTCAGTAACACCCAAGGTAATATGCCACATCTGTGCCAGTTGTGCAAATTAAAGTGACTTGGGCAGCTTGAAATCAGTGAAAATATTTCATTAAATACTTCAAAAAAATTCTTGCTAACAGATAGGAAGCCCAGTTCTATGTATTAAGTGCACCAGCAAATTTTTACCTATAAATCTGTTTTTATCATTGTCCGGTAAAAAATGCTTATGAAGTAAAAACAATCACATGCATAAAATGAGGGAAAGCAATACTGAGGATACAGTGCATCCTAATTGAAACAAGGACCATTAAAAAAAAAGATGGCCAAATTCTACTCTTAGCTACACTGGTGTAAACTCTGTTGAGCAGAATTGGGCCAAGAATATATAGTACTTGTCTAAGGATAATTTTTTTAAGAGCAGCTTTTATTGTTTACATTTTAGTCAGATTTTTAATTCTCTTTATTTGTACATTTGGCTCATTGTTCAGATAAATCTGTTGACAATATGGAAAATATTTAAGAGTGTTCTCTCCTCTCAAAGAAGTTTGGCTGGTAATCTCAGGCAATTTTTTTTGGTCTATCTAAGAAGCACAGTGAATTAATTACTAGGACAACAATTAAATAAGAACAAATGAGAAGCTTATGGTGTTTCCCATTATGGTGACATGTCAGAAAATGTACAAACTAAAAAAAAATTGAAAATATGAAACTGTATTTAAATAAATATTCTGTTGTTTTACAGAGATATTTCAACCATAAAAATACATAAGAGAGAGAGTTATCCATACGTTCCCCCCAAATTAACATCAGAAAAATCAGATTCCCCTTTCCCTGACATAAAGCTACTTATTTCTCTTGAAAACATATCCTCTAGGGGGCAGCATTAAACAACCATTCAGTTGCCTTGCAATCTACCAACACATGGGTACTACTTTATACCTCTAGTTTTGTTTATTGAATTTTCATGCCAAAAGGATGCATAATTATACATTATGAAAGGTTATTTATGGCAGAGGCTGGCTGTTTGTCATGGCAATAAATCTGGAAGTGTCATAGCGTAACAATACTTTAAGTTGTTTGCCATAGGAAGTGATGAGAATATTTAAATAAATACTATTTATTTTATTGTGAATTGCATAACACAATTTAGTAGTGTTTAGCTAATAGTTGAAAACTCAAACTCCACTACATGGTATGTAGAGAACACCAAAGTCCTGATCCTGCAGTTGGATCCTTGTGGGTGGAAGAGTCTGCCTGCACAGGTCTGACTGCAGGATTGGGGCCAAAATTTGTAAAAAATCATGAAGGATCCTTGCTCCATTGTGGACTGATGCCAGTTTTACACTATCTAGGAATTTGATCCTGTGACTAAATAAAACAAAAACACAAACAAGAAAACAAACGAACAAAAAAAAGCAACCCTAAGAACAGGGTTTCTGTCATGGAAGTCTTGGCCATAACAAACATACAACCTTTTTATAGTAGATAACCATGGTAGTATATCTGACAGGCATAAAAAATATGGAATATGCTTAATAGATATTTTTGACATGGGTAGATTCCATCCTTTTCAGTTTTAGCATTAACAAGAATGACCAGTTCAAAAAGCACATATCAATGATTTGTTTAGTTAAAGACCATCAGACACCAAACTATAAAACTGAAAAGCTGACTAAAACATTTTATCCTTTGGTTTTCTAGAAAACACATAAGAAATATTTCAGCTTTAGCATTAGGAGAAAACATTCATAGATAGAGATTTTAAATATACAGGAGAAATAAGTTCATCATCATTATATATACAGAAAATGTCAGCAATCTGTGAAAGAAAAAGTATGTGGCAACATCTTGATTTCTTAATCTAACTACCAAAAATAACTATCAAGGCTTGGAAAGAAATATGTTCAGTTTGGAGTCAGTTTGGGTTTTCTCCCAATCTCTTTCCTAACTAGGAGAAACATTCCTTGATTAACCTCCAAGTACGTAATTGCATCAACTGCAAACTACAGTTCCCCCCACAAGGGCAGGCTTAAATCATCAGGTTGTTTAAAATGCTGGCAGTGAGTCTACCTCAGGCTCCCAATGTCTATATGCTTGTGGCACTGAACTAAAACTTGCAATGATGTGAAATATTTGGAAAGTAGTCAAGGCCAGAGGATATCTTCCCATCGGGAATTATAGGAAGATCTCCCACTACTACTATAGGATTGGTGCAATCACACTGTTGCTTGCATCGATTGTGCTACATGAATGCTAGACCAACAATGGAAGATTTCCCTAAAATTCTGCATAGACTAGGCCAGACAGGGCAACTGTACTGGAACTGTTACCAGGAATCGGGCATTTAACGTGACTGAAATGACAGGGTGCAGCATGCGGCCAGGACTGCCCTGAACAACAGTGAATGAAATAAACCACTCTAGCTTTAGGGCTTGTTTACATTAGCTTGGCAAAATGCACTGGAGGAGTAGTGATTTGTAAAGCACTCCAGTATGCTGAACTCTAAATGCCCCATGTAGATCCTGTTGGCGTGCTCTAAAAGATATCTAAAAGTTCGTGTTAACATAGTCAAACAGGACTATGTTAACGTGAACTAGGGAACTGAGTGCGTACTGCCCTTTGTGCCTTTCAGAATCGCCCCTTGAAGTGATAGCTAACCTCATGAATTAGAAATAATTTAAATGAATTTTTATTGCTGGTTAAATTATATAATTCCTGTTTCTTGACCTATTAGTTTATCTGATTTTTAATCAATATAATTATAGAGAAAAGTAAAAAATACAATATACACCTTTATAGTCTTTAAACAAAAAAGACAAGTAATACAAAATCAGAGTGGCTGATAAATATAAGAAATAAAGTTAACTGCATATTCCTGTGAATCTTTTATGTAGTCCACATCTTCTATCATGATGAGCTGTATGTCCATTTCAAACATTAATCAGTGTACAGGAAATTGTCTCTGTTGTCTAGGAGGCTTTCCTAAATAAATCCAGTAGAAATAATGCACTAAGGCATGGATGATAATTCATCGGCATCATTCTGAAACTTTCTACTATCTGTCTGGAGACATTAATGGAGAGCAGCATACACTACTGAGCACATTACCCTTGTTCATATTACTAGAGCTGGAATTAACTCGGCACTAGGTTAACTTGTACAAGCAAAGCTCAATAATTCTTGCCTTTATCCCAGTATCCTCACTTCATCACAAGCCTGCATGTGCCCCGCAGACTCAATGGAATAATGATCTAAACACAAGGCTTGGATCAACACAATAAGCACCACTGGCACAAAATATTGATGTTTCCTCTCTATTATTCTTTAGTTACATTATGCTACTAAAGAAGTGCATTGGGAAGAGCACAGAGGTCAAAGGATTGCAATGCAACTTTTTCCTTTTAGAGCCAACTCTCCTCAGCCAGTTCTAGAGCTCCTTCCAAGATGGGAACGCCATCCCTTCCCCCGTGGGTGGCCCGCTGCTACTCCGCTCTATATGGCTAGGCATGCAGTTGCAGCTCCTATCCAAGACCAGTGTACTTGATGGCTATGCAATCACTCTAGGTTTCTCCAATCTGCCTGGCTACCTTACTGCTCCTGGTCCCTCACCTACTAGTACATCACCTACAAAATCAGCATGTCCTAAAAGCCTGGGTCTTGAGCTTTTGGTTAATTAGGCTTTAGCTGATATAGGAAATAGGCTCTGATGACCTGTTTACCGGTACATCCAAGTTTTGTCTGTCCACTTTTCAATGTCATTGGCGTCTACTGTTAAGCCCTCTCCCCATCCCATAAAGAGAAGCCATTAGGCTTTCTGGATGTTCATTTCTTCAAGAATGGAATGGAACTGGTCAAGGTAACTTGCAGAATGAGATTACTGTGTCACTGTAATCTCAGTTCACCCAGTATTTTTGAGTGGGTAAGTGGTATAGACTGAGCCTGTGTCAGGGCCGGCTCTGGCTTTTTTGCCGCCCCAGGCAAAAAAGCCTCCGCCGCCCCGGGGGGGGGGGGGGGCAGGGGCGGAGCCCGGGGGGGGCGGCGAGCCCCGGCGGGGGCTCCGCTCTCCCGCCGGGGGGAGCGCGGCCGGAGCCCCGGGGCGAGGGTGGCGAGCCCCGGCGGGGGCTCCGCTCTCCCCCCGGCGGCCGGGGGGAGGGCGCCGGAGGGGAGGGCGGCCGGAGCCCTGGGAGGAGGGCGGCGAGCCCCGGCGGGGGCTCGGCTCCCCCCCCCCGGCGGCCAGAGCGGCGAGCCCCGGCGGGGGCAGGGCGGTGAGCCCCGGCGGGGGCTCGGCTCTCCCCCCGGCGGCCAGAGCGCCGGGGCCAGGGCGGCGAGAGGGCGGCGAGCCCCGACTGGGGCTCGGCTCTCCCCCCGGCGGCCAGAGCGCAGGGCGGCGAGCCCCGGCAGCCGGGGGGAGGGCGCGGGGGGGAGGGCGGCCAGAGCGCCGGGGGGAGGGCGGCGAGCCCGGCTGTGGCCCCGCTCTCCCCGGCGGCCCGAGCACCGCGCCGCCCCCCTCCAGGTGCCGCCCCAAGCACCAGCTTGGTTGCCTGGTGCCTGGAGCCGGCCCTGGCCTGTGTTCAAACTCATTTACAGCAAAGAAAAAGAGAGACAGGGAGAAGGAGGTGGAGGAAAAGTCTGAGTATGCAGATCAAATTGTATAATGTTCACAAAACAAGCCCCACCAACCAAGGGAATTGAATACCATATTTCATACTGTGACCTCTACCGAGTTTTGGGAGCCCCCCCAGTGTAAGTGCTCTCTTGCTTTAGAAAAGACTTTAGCAGAGTTCTCACTATGCGCCGAGCCTAAGATAGCAATTTTCTTTTAAAGTGTGTTTGGCAGATGACGTTTCCCAGGTTCTCTGGATTCTGCAGTAACAAAGACGGAATCCCCAGCAAGACTCTTGCAACTCTTCAGCCACACACTCCAGAAGGTGAAAAGTACGTTTCTTCCCGAGATACAAGTTTTGTCATTAGTAGTTGAAGCATGCACAGATGGCCGAGTTCATCATATTGAGCCAAAACTTTACTATTTCCATCAGGGTGGGAGCATGTAGCAGCGAATGGGGTTGGCTTTGTTTTCTCTGCCATCTGAAAGTCCTTTCACTCGGCCAGATGACAAATTAGTTTCTTTCATTTCTAGGGCTGCATTCTTCTTTTCTTTTTTGCTTTCAGCCATGTTTTTTCACCCTTTTAGTGAGTGTGCAACAGAAATGCAGAGTTGAAAGCCAAATTTAGAAGAGGGATCTTTCTCCTCCATGCTCTAAGGCACACTAGGCAACAAATTGTCTCAGTACTGTTAGTCCACACAGTAGCATTAGCAGCAAATACGATTATTCCCATCCACTGCAGCTTGTTTGTATATAAACTCCCAATAGTTCCATGCATGTCCTATGGGCTTGGGAAACTTTATAACATTTTAAAAGTCCATAAATGACAGCATCCAGTATAAAAAAGTTTAATATATTACTGTTGATATTTTTTTACAAAAATTAAAAGATCAAAATATGTCACATTATTTACATACTTTATGCTTCATGGTTAGAGATCACTGAAAAAAAACACACAGACAATGTTTTAATCACAAAGACAGGAATGTTTCTTTACACTCATTCACTGCAAAGTAGTTAATTATTGTTAATGCTGTAAGAATTGACCCCTTTTGACTTTTTAATATTAAACAACTAAATGAATCAACATAGAATTAAATATGTTCCTTTAAGGCCCCGCCCACATTCTGAGTTTGTAACCAGCTAGTGATGTGGTCGACTCTGAACTTGATTTATATCCCCATATCACATGGTTAAAATCTGATTAGTAACTGTGTCAGCTACCAATGTCCCAGCATTGCCAGAGTGTTAGTCTGGCATATGCTTCTCTGCCTGTAACTAGTTTACAGTACTGTCCTTTAGTGGTACGGAGAAAATGCCATAACCATATGCAGGCAATTGGTTTGGGCAGTCCTCCTTCCTAGCTGTCTGTGCACTAGGTATCCCACAATGCACTGTCCTGTGTGCTGCTGCTCTTGTGTGTGCATGTCATTTAGGTGCTTTATCCCCACTACTGAGGCACTATGGAATAGCTGCCCAGATTTTCCTAGAATGCACTGATACAAACACTTTCAGGCAGTGTGGTAGGTGTGGACACACTATTGTGATGGCAGAAATATTTCTGTATCGGGGTGCTGGAAGTAGGGGTGTTGGGGGTGCAGCAGCACCCCATGGCTTGAAGTTGTAATAATCAAATACATGATTTCTGTTTTCAGCACCACCACGATAAAAATTGTTCCAGCACCCCTATCCTGTATGGAACCGAATGATTTGTAACTTGGTTAAAGAGACCAAAACTCTATCTGGTTTCAAAATCATGGCTAAAAGCTAGAGTATGGGCAGGGCTTAACAGAGAACTGTAAAGCTAGAATGGACATTAAGTTAAACCCAGATTTCTGAGCCAACCACCGTCACTAATCAGGTAGCAGGGGACATTCAGCACAGGAACAAGCTTCCACCTTTCCCGATTCATTAAAGCTATCCCTGACAGTAATTTCACAAGCACTATGGCATCCTTGAAAACCATGGTATCTGGGCTGTCATAAAATGATACATTCTCAAAAATTGCTACATTCTCAAATACTTTGTGGTTCGTTGATGGCATCAAGAAGATTTTACATTGGGAAAAAATAATTTTAATACATTTATTTGAAACTTATTGCTGAGGAAGCATTTGGCACAATCCCCATTCTGAACTGCCTGGCTAGAGTGGGGGATATTTATCTCAAAAATCTGGGCTTAACTTACTTTTAATTTGAGCACAACAATTTCAACATTTAATTTTTTTTTCATATGATTATATTTCCTAAATGGACTATATATACATGTTATACACATACCCCTACACTCTCTGGGCAAGATTAGCTGTTTGGCAGGTGCAAATATTTGTCAGTGTAATGTAGGCCACTTGGATGCATAAACATCTAAGTGTGCCTACAAACCAGATACAAAGAGCTCTAAGTGACCCAGGGCTCAAACCTGCAAATTTTTGTACACTGAGTAGCTTTCTTTACATGAATGATCCCACTCCCCTAAATGTGAGCTACCCATATTAATCAAGTTACTAAACTAACTAACTATGCACATGACTGGGTCCCTAAACTGGAAGTGCAAAAATGGAGCCCTGGTAAAGCCAGGCCTGAAAAAAACTGGCTCTTTATGGACAAGGTTTATGAGTAAGGTATTCAGCAATTGTCAGCTGTGGAGTATCTTGCACTTCCTCTGTAGCATCTGGTTCTACTATTGTAAGAGACAGGGATACATAAGTTCTGCTCTGATCTAGTAAGGCAATTTCTACGTAAGGTACCTTCTCCATTGCACCGTTTAAGTGAAGCTCAGAAATACAAACAAAAACTCAAAATGCAACCAAATTCAAACCACTGACAAAACAGGGAGGTTCACTGTACCTTGTGCCAACATCCCGGTACTGGCAGTCCATCTGGTCCCTGAAAAAATTAATTCACACGTGTCATTTCTGTTGGAAGTTACCTAAGTGTCATGTTGAAAAAAACTCAGGTCATTCATCATGATGGTGTAAGATTCAGCAGAACAACCGACAAAGACTGACTCTAATTACCATGCAAAACCATATATTTGTATATAAACAAAAATACATATGCAAGAGAAACAATTAGTGTATCAGGAGTAATAAAAAAAACTTGGAATCATAGTGAATTCATTTCACAACCTGATTTAAAAGGCTGTGGGGTTTATGCTGTCAGAAGCATGTATGAAGGGAATTCTGCAGGAACACACATCTTTTGGTGGTTTTCTTGTTTTAGTTTTTTTTTAAACGACATCTCAGTTTCTTTTAGTCTGACCCTGCAACACTTAATCCCTTTGAGAAGTCCAGAGTCGTTCCACTGATTTCAATAAGAGGTCACTTAGATTGTAAATGCTCTGGGGCAGGGCCCATCCTTTTGTTCTGTTTTTGTACACCACCCAACACAATGGAGTCCTGGTCCATGACCAGGGCTTCTAGGCATTACAGTAATACAAATAATAATGACTCATGGAGTAACAGACTACTCAGTGGGAGCACGGGTGTAAAGATTGGGCCTTTTATGCTTAGTTACTGACACACAGACGTATCAGAGTCCTGTGAAGATCAGAAAGCTGGTAAAGTTTGGCTATAGTGAGGGGGAAAAAATTAACCGTGTGCATGTGACACATGAATTAATTAACCTATCCTTAGAAGGGAAAGGGGCTAGACGTGAATATGAACCAACTCTCCAGTTCAAAGCCACATTGGAAGAAATAGCACATTAAGACACCTATATATACTCAGTTTTTGGTGCTGGATTTTTAAAGAGCATGAGGCCCATCTGTGTGCATTTCTGCACATGTAATTACTGTGTGTGCGTGTGAAAATTGGGTGTTCACACATAAGTCGGTAGAAAGGTAACTAATTAGGTATTGTGTGTGAAAATACCAGGTCTGTGTGCAAATATAAGTGAAAAATGCACATGGACCTTGGGCCGATCCTTTTAAAAACCAGGCCCCTACTATCCATCATTTCACAGCCTATTACTTATATTTTGCATTAACTTTCATAAGTTAAGATAACCTAACCTACATGAAGCCCAGTGTGACAGATGTGGCAGGGGAATGACACCCTCCCAACATTACTCATGTCATGATACACAGGTCATGCTATAGTAACACATGTATAGTAACACATTTGAACACTGTATTTGCTAGAGGTAAATTCCTGCCCTCTGCTGCCGGGGGTATAGTAGGATGGGAGGAGCTTGGAGGATTGGAGTAGGAATCCAGCTCTTACATTCAGACATCCATCAGTCAAAGCCAACCCTGAGCCCACTCTGTCTTGTCCTGCACTTTCTGCTGGCAAGATGACTCAGGGTTCAAGTATGACCTATTCTCCTCCTTTGGCTCTTGCTAAGTACAGTAAAGTCACCATCTTGCCCCAGACAGAAACTTTTAATTAAAAATATACAACCCATATATTTACTTTGGCAATAATAATAATCACCTGCATTTATATAGTACCTTTCCCCCCAGAGGATCCCAAAGCACTTTACAGACTTAAAAACTAGTTTGCAAACACTACACAGGGAGCATGCTCAATAGCACACAGCAACATTATGCAGCAGGTCAGGAAGTGCAGGATGACAACTACTCAAACGCAGGATCTTGAAACAATCAGGTATAGGTTAACCCACATACATAGTAGTTAGGAAATGAAAATACTGTATCAGCAAGTGCATATACTGTCTACATACAGAAGAAACCAGATTCCATATACAGTGAATGCCATTAAAATCTTGATATTTACCACACCTCGGTATTTACCTGTACTGAAGTATTCCCTGTAATTTGAATGGGAAATACTTTGGTAGATAAAACTACTCTGGGCTGGTCTACACTAACCCCCCCACTTCGGACTAAGGTACGCAAATTCAGCTACGTTAATAACGTAGCTGAATTCGAAGTACCTTAGTCCGAAGTTACCGCGGTCCAGACGCGGCAGGAAGGCTCCCCCGTCGATGCTGCGTACTCCGCTCGCCGAGCTGGAGTACCAGCGTCGAAGGCGAGCACTTCCGGGATCGATCCGGGGCACTTCCGGGATCGATCCGGGATCGATTTATCGCGTCTTAACCAGACGCGATAAATCGAACTCAGAAAATCGATTGCTTACATCCGGACCCGGATGTAAGTGAAGACGTACCCTCTGAGGAGCAAAGGTCAAGAGTTCACTGGCGTCTCCTGCATATATTTGGTTTCCTTGATCCATGTGGGAACAGAATGACTGTGTATTGCCCTTTGGTTGCTTGGAAGAAGAATATAGACCAACTAAACATGCATTTTTTTTTTTGTTTCTCACAGCAAGCTCCTTCAGTTGGCCATGCAGAGTCACTTTCCACAGCACAGCCAAGCACACACCTTTTCACATAATCTTTGCACTTTAACCTGTTGACTTGACAGCTAATATGTGCGGGCAACTGGATTCTGACACAGCAAATGCTCTTTCAATGCATGGCCTGTCAGTGTACTCCTATGATCACCATTCCATAGAAGTACAAACTGGCTCTGAATCTTATGTGTGTTTCCTTCTCTCTTTAGGGAAATGCACTCATATATCCATCATGAAAGGGCTTTGCAGCTTCAGAAACAATTAGACACACGAGCCATGCAAGAAAGGAAAAGAGAGGAGATACTATACCAAAGGGCAGGGTATGCTCAACCCATGCAGGCCTGGTAAGCCTGGCTCCCCTTTATCGCCTTTAATATTACGATCTCCCTGTTTAAAAATGAACTGCTTGTTGAGATCGATGAAAGACACAGAAAAGTTACTTAAACAGACATAATTTCATCAGCAACAGAAAGAAAATGGATTCAAATGACAGTAAATCTAATTTTGATGACAAGAATAGCAAGTTCATCTAGACACCATCAACTCTGTCATCAGACAAACGTCTTATAACTTTATAACAGCAAATTTAAAACCATGGAAGTAAAATAATTTGACACACAAAGAAAACTGATCCACAGAAGCTAAAATGAGTTACAAATGCTGGTATAGCTTATGCCAGTTTCCTGAACAAAGTAAGATATGCCGACAAAAGCACTTCTTTGCTGGTATATCTGTGTCTACACCAGAGCTTTTGGCAGCACAGCTCTGTTGGTCAGAGGTAGGGAGAAGGAAGAAAAAAAAAATCACATCTCTGACTGACAAGCTATGTTGGCAAAAGTTTTAAGTGTAGACCAGGCCTAACAAAGAATCATCTACCGTATCTTGTTTAAAGCATGTACCTCACAGTAGATCACTATGGCTGGAATAAGTTATAACCACTGATTTAAACAATGTTACTTTAATAAATAAAAAAAGTAACTTTCATCCATAATTCTCAAAGCATTTTACCAAGATGGATAAGCACCAACACACCCATTCTACAGGTATAAAGAAAACAGTAGTTTAGAAAAGGAGGACTACCTTGACCTGGAGAGCTTTGTGTAGCTGAGAGCTTTCTCTTTCACCAACAGAAGTTGGTCTAATAAAAGCTATTAACTCACTCACCTGTCTACCTTGACATAAAACAGAATCTAACTGTGCTATCTAGGCCAGTGGTGGGCAACCTGCGGCCTGTCAGGGTAATCCGCTGGCGAGCCATGAGACTGTTTGTTTACATTGACTGTCCGTAGGCCTGTCCGCCTGCAGCTCCCAGTGGCCGCGCCGCATCCTGCAGCTTCCATTGGCCGGGAAGGGCAAACTGCGGCCACTGGGAGCTGCGGGCAGCCATGCCTGCGGACAGTCAATGTAAACAAATTGTCACGCAGTCTGCCAGCGGATTACCCTGACGGGCCGTGTGCAGCCCACAGGTCACAGGTTGCCCACCACTGATGTAGGCCCTATCAAATGAATGTGAAACTCTGGAAACATACACAGTAAGTTTGATTAATGTTGGTGTCTAAAAACCAGCAATTTTGAGGAAGTGGATGGAAGATTCTCGGATTCTCTCTCACTCTCAACCAGTCCCAATTGCGGTCTGAGGTGAGACAGCCCTTTGGTGCTAGTCACTGTCCCATTCTGAGCAGCTGTCAGAGGGACCACTCAATGGCATGCCTCTTCCCCTGGACTCACTGACAGCTTGGGGAATTCACAATGAAAAGGTGCCCCTGGTGCATGGTAGCACAATGTGCCAAGACTGCCAAACCAGCCCTAAAACATGGCCTTTGGACTAATGCGTGAGCTGTCCTTATTTCGCAGGAAAGGGAGTTTAATTTTAACCTGAGTTAATTTATAAATTGAGAAATTTGCACTGCAATCAACTATAAACTTCTGAAGAAAAAAACAAGCCAAATTCAACCCCAGTGCAACCTCACTTAAGTAATGTTTGGTGACTTGAGGAATGAATTTGGCTCAATATCTAATCTTCTTCTCATAGTCCTCCAAATCCCCAAGATCTGAACAGAAATGTGCTGGGCTAAAAACACTCACCACTCTTTTGAAAGGGTGAACTACCTACTGCACCTCTATCTTTGATTTTTAAATATAATGAGAAGGTCCTTAACACAAGGTCCTTATCTTTATTACTGCAGCCAGTTCTTATCTGGCAAGTAAAGGAGCATTACATTGAGCTGATATGTCTTGAGCACTGATGCCTTAGCAGCGCAGATTAAAAGAAACACTGAAAAAAAAAAGTCAGAAAACAATAGCAATCTGCTCTGGTCTAGTGCAAAAGAACTGAGCTGTCAAACAGAGCCCTCCAACTGACAGCAGAGTGTCATGGGTACTCTTGGTGCCACGGGATGTAAGGTAAAGCTTTCCCCTTGTGCAAAATAATCACATACCACTGGACAAGGCTGATCCAACCCAGGCGGTCCTGGTTCTCCTTTTTGCCCCTTGGCTCCTTTTCTGCCAGGTATTCCTCTTTCTCCCTGTTGACGCCATAAAAAGATTAAACCACACTTGACACAGAAGGATGACAGTTCAATTTTAATGTGAGCAAGACTTCCAGTGTTACCATTTTCACGGAATGATTCACAATGGTGTCGATACACTGCGGTAGTTACAATGAGGCAAACCCATAATTAGAACCCGTCGGAAATTTTCCCATGGGATGGGTTTCTGTTGGAAAATGCCGATTCATCAAAATCTAAATGCTGGAATGTTGATTCTGATGAATTTCCATTGAAAATGAGGCAAATTTCTGGTTTTCTGCCAGTTCACCTGCCTTCCCGGCAGCCTGCCTGGCAGATTGTCATGGAGCCAGGGCTCCCAGAACTTCCAGGCTCCCCAGCTCCCATGCTGGTTGGTTCCCTGGGCTGCCCAAGTCCCAGGCAGCCCAGGGAGCCATCTGGCTTGGGAGCACTGGTTCCTAAGTTCCAAGGCTCCTGGTTCAGCTGGGGCTCCCCAGGGCTTCCATGCTCCTATCTCCCATCAGCCCACCTACACTGGCTCCAGAGCTCCACGGCTCCTGGCTCAGCTGGGGCTCCCAGTTCCCTGCCAGACAGAATTTAGTTTTGAAATTATTGAAACAAAGCATTTTGATTTTTCAAAACAGTTCTTTCCGCCTGGATTTCTGTGTCATGGAAAATTCAAAATTTGGGGGTTTTGCTCCAAATCAGAACAAAACCAAAATTTTAAAAACTTGAAATCCTCCATGAAATGGAATTACCATTCTTCACCCAGCTCTACCTCAATGTAGGTACACTGCTTTGACATAAAGAGGGACTCACACCAGTGAGATGCTGGAGTAAACCACACCAGTGTAGGCCTTGCTTAACATTGATGCAGTGCACATTTCTCTATTGTGGACACGGGCCCTGTAGTACTAACAGGTTAGAAATGTTTAGTCAATTCCCATTCACCTTAGTCAGTGAAACCTGCAAGATAATATTTATACTTTTAACAACTGTCCTTACCTGGGTTACAAGTACACCTCTACCTCGATATAACGCTGTCCTCGGGAGCCAAAAAATCTTACCGCGTTATAGGTGAAACCGCGTTATATTGAACTTGCTTTGCTCCTCCGGAGTGCGCAGCCCCGCGCCCCCGGAGCATTGCTTTACCGCGTTATATCCAAATTCGTGTTATATCGGGGTAGAGGTGCACCTTGGATCTGTACATTAGAAAGAGTTTTAAAGCATCTATGGACAGAACCTGAGACACTGACTCAATTTTCACTGGGTCTTTGCTTGTGCAAGATACCACTGAAGTCAGAACTTTAGGATCTGATCCCTAATTGACGTTTTTCACCACTGATGAGGTTTCATTTTTTTTTTTTTTTTAAAACACTTCTGGCAGTTTGGTCAGTAAAATAAAAATTGATTAGACTACGTCCTCTTCATTCTTTGGTTCTCATGCTCTAGGGCACAGGGCTGCAATGTTTGTGTTGCAGCGACTGCAGGAGAAATTATTATTGAGGTGAAAACATTTCTATTAAATATTTTATATACAATGTACAGGATTTTTGTGTGTATGTACATATAGATGCACACAAAAAATTTCATGGATAATCTTTGGGCAAACTTCTTCTCCTATTTACATTGTTTTAACCTTGTTGGCTTAAAAGGGTTGCCATGACTGTGTGGACAGAATCTGGCCCTTTGTGACCAGGAAAGATATAAAATATACTGACCTTCTCTCCCCTTTCACTTTTATCTCCTTTTTCACCTCGTAGACCTGGGAAACCCTATCAAGAGAATTTTAAATATGAGAAAGGTATTTGTAAGTTTAGTTCCAAACAACTCCATCAAATGCATGCTAGCTCACAAGGTCAATTAGAAAGAAACCACATATTTTGCACACATCAGTGGCTGATTTCTTTGGGGGAAAGCTAATGGTTTAATATACCTTCATGGTATCATATCCCCTGGACAAGGATTTTGATTTTGTTAGTCTGATATATTCTTAATGAAATTGAAATTCCTCATCCATCCACTAGGTAGCATTCAATCAAACTGTGGCACAGTTACATCTGTGGGGCATGAAGTGGAGTGGTCTAATGGCTGTACTGCAATAAGTGTGTTACAGTAAGTCCACTTCTCATCCACCAGATCACTCCTCTGGGCACAGCAGACTTAATTGAAAATGAGAGATAAAGTGTTTGCTATATTTCCTATATGGAAAATAAGTATTTGTAAAATTAAAACACCACCCATTTTAAAGTTTGATGTTCGCAGATGCCACAATTAAAATAACGTAACAAATACTTACATCTAATCCTGGTTCCCCTGGCTTGCCCTGGGGTTATAAAAAAATAAAGAAGAAGAAAAGATGTCATGTTAAGTGTTTCTTATGTTATATGTAAACTTAGAACTATTTGGCAAAATAACTAAGTGAACTCTGTGTCTTGTAGTTTTGTTGGGACTCAATATAAATGTACATAACTAATGTTTAAGCAAACAACGGCTGGAGAGAGTTAAAGGGAAAGTATTTTTTGCAGCTCTCATATGCAAATGATTTGGTATTGTTGTTGACAATAATTCTCCTTAAGGCAGGTGCATGTTACCTGGAAACATGGGGAATGTGGACAAGCTAAACTGTATCATTTAGAATCTTCTGTGTTTGACAAAAGTAGGTCAGAATTGTCCCTGGTGTAACTCTATTGACTTCCAATTGATAGGAAGTGATAGAGAGAGAGAATAACAGCTGGCTAGATTCAGATAATAAGGGACGGGATCACAGAATGCAGTAGTACATGCATATTAGATTTCTGGAAAGCAAATTTTGGGGAATTAAGAAATCTAGCGAGAAAGGTGTAATGGGAGAAAGCATTAATATCTATTCACATGGAAGGTGACTGGAGAATCTTAAAGACACTGTAATTACAGCACAGCTGACTACAGACTACTTTGAAAAAGAAGAAATCCAGTAAACTAATCTCTTTGGATTTATACCAGGGATGAATTTGGTTCAGTAAGTCTATGATTGTCTTTATCTTTTTAAATATATTAATGCCCTGGAGAACATGGCAATCTCAGAAGACTCAGATGCTATCATTTGTGTCATACACATCTACTAGGAGAATAAAAAATGTGTGTGCAAAAGGAAAACTGGAGGGAGGTAAAGGGCCTTATGCTGCATTCTGCTGCTCAGAAATACATTTGGCTTTCTTTTCTGTCTTATGGATAAGCTCCGTAGATGCAGCCCTGCTTAGCCTATAAAGCTCTCTCATCAGATACCTATTCGCTAGTGATTTAAGTCCTCTCTGAATATATGTACTATGACATTTATTTAACAGGGCTAACAGGAACCCCGTGATTGCTGAGGACTCTATGGCTGATAGTCTACTTGTCAGCAAAAATGGATTTTTTTAATAATTAAAATGACAATATAGCCTATAATTAGGGTATATTTGGTTCAGCTTGAGAGTTAGATCTTTAGGAATTCTCTTCACTCCATTAGCTAACTGGCTTAGGAGATGGATGCCAAAGCAGACTGCAGAGTGGATTTCAAATTAATTTTATATTTTTGCCTCAAAGTAAAAATGTCTCAAAGCAGGTGTATGCCCCTTAAGGACTGAATTCATTTGATTTTGAAGTACTCATAATCCAACAATTCCATGGGTACCTAGGACTTCCTTTGTGTCACCATGCTGTATGCTGTGGCCACTCTGAACGTCAAAGAAATAGCAGGAATAGAACTCAGATCCTGCTGCTCCCAAAACACAGGCCTCTGCTACTTGAACTAAAGGAGCACCTGTTAGCGGTTAACAGTATAGTGCCTTTGACCCACAGTTTTGCAATTCTGATTATACCCAGTAGAGGTAAGGTTTGCATATACACTAGCCAGTACATTATAATTACAATATATTTTCATCTTCGCTTTCCCTGCTGAATTATTACCTTCTCCCCTTTGGTGCCTGGTAAGCCAATAAGTCCCGGGGGACCAGCAGGACCCTAAAAAGAAAAGCGATCTATCAGAAGGATTTGGAAAACTGCTACTAAACGTTTTTTTGTAGCAAAAAATGCAAGCTAGCAGATTTTCCACATACAAACCAAGCTACTCACAGGTGGCCCAGTGTCACCAGTTGCCCCTTTCTCACCATGGTCACCTTTTTCTCCCTTTACGCCATCCAAGCCCTGCATGAAAAGATAGTGACAATTACCAAGGGGAGACAGTGTACATAAGAGCATTGGACTGGGTAGGTTATAAATACCCTGGGCTCAATTCTTCTCTCATATACTTTGGTGAAACTGCCATTGAAGGCCAGAGAAATTGTGCCAATGTGACTGAGGACAGGTCAGGACTAATGTAAAAGAGAACTGCATTATCTAGGATCAGAATTACAGTACTTGGAGAAGGAAAAGGCCAGTTAGTACATCAACTCCATTTCATGCAAAAGCAGAACTGTCAATACCTCTGATCTATCTGAAGTTTATCTCCCTGCCTCCCTGTAAACATATAATACTTTGCATTTATATATACAGTTGAACAGTAAGTTTTCTTGAATACATCACATGAGAAATGTTTGGAACTAAAAGTTTAAACGGATGGGTTAGGAAACAGTTTACATCACACGTTCTGTGCAAACAGAATCACAAAGAGGATTCAAGTTCATAAGTCCATTTGGAGGAAATATTGCTGATACAATATGGGCCTAATTTTCAAAAATGTTGAGCCCCCACAACTACAACTGAAGTCAATGAATGCTTTTGATGCTCAGCAATTCTAAAACCCAGCCCCTATGTTGTGTTCTCTCTCAGTCATGCACCAGCAGCCTGGAAGTATTGTGTGACAAACACTTAATGTACTGACTCACCTTGGGACCTGGGATTCCTTGAGGACCCTGGAGGGAAGACAACGGTGTATTTGAAAAAAACAGATTTTTAAGTCAATTAAATATAATCAAATACAATTCCCCAATCATTTTTTGTGTTAGACCCACAGATCTGTCTTTGGCAGTGATGTATTATAATTATTTAATCTCAAACGTTTCTTCTCAAGGTGGATGGTAGTTTTTTGTCTCTCCTAGACCAACTCAATAGGAATGAAAAATCATTTCTTGCATAATGTACAAAATCCTTTGAAATTAACCTTGGATAAAGAAGGCTATAGAAGGCTTTCTGAAGAGGGAAAATTATAAAGCATTCTGCTGCTTAACGTGCACCCCAACGTTAATATCCTTTTGAATCCAAGTGAATTGGAAAAGACCTTCGGGATCCCTTCTCCTGAAACTATAGGTGCTATCTTAATTAAACTGTCTATCAGAAGTGCTCCCTTATTCAGTGCCTCAGAATAGTTCCCAAGACATGCTGCCTCCTCCTCCGACCTACAAATGTGCTCAGTACGTTGACTAGTCTGTAATCTTCTGGCACATCTCAAGGCTCTGTTTTGTCCTACGTTTGCCACCTCCCAGACATCTTAGAGGTCTCTGTTGAATAAGCTCAGGGAGTGTCAATCCTGCAATGGCAAAATTCCCTTGACTTCAGTAGGACCAGAATCCAGCCTAATTTGTACAAGTGTATATGCTGATGGCAGTTCTTGCCATTTCTATTCCTAAAATGCCGGGGCATGCACTGTTATCAACTGCAAATACAGTTACACAAGTGCTCAAGTACATTCCTGATTCAGGGCCTGAAACACAGCATTCAGACCTTTCTAGAGAAAACTTTACAGAACACAAGAAATAGTGCTCAAGCTAGTTTGGAAACCACATTATGGCCTGTTAGTCCCTAATTCTTCAGACTGCTCAATGAAGTCTAAGGTGCGTAGGATAGCAGACAATAAAGCGCCTCCTTCTTTAATAAATTTAATGTGTTAATGAATTTTCAGACATTCTCCACTGTAAGTGCCGTTCGTCATAAACTTACCATAGGGCCTGGCAATCCAGGGGGTCCTGGCTCTGGTATTATCTGAAAATAGGAATTTCATTATGTATTAAAGTGGGTTGGTAGCATGTATTGGATTGTGCCATATTAACACCTGAATAGTGTGGTCATTGATTATTGTTTAACTAGTTTTAGTTAATAACACCTGGATTCACAAAGGGACTTGTCAAGGAGGAGAAGAATGACACCTGCTGGACCAATATGACAGCTGAATTATGGGATATTCTGAGATGGGTGCCCCTCAAGCTCTCCTATTGAAGTTGTTCCACTTTAATTAAATATTGATTGGGCCAGAGAAAGTGAGAATGACTCTACGGCCTAGTGGTTAGGGCATTCACTTGCAAGGTGGCATTTCCCTACTCTAACCTCTTCTCCTCAATCAGGCAGGGGTGGGAAACTTGAACTGGTGGTCTACCCTATCCACTGGGCTAAAGGAGATAAGGGATGTCCTCCCTCCCTCTCTCATGGTATGTAGAGCTAGGTGGCCTCTCAGCACGCCTACCTGACGGGGCCCTGCAGGCAAGTTAGGTGTAAAGTGCCTATCGTCCCCCTGTTCGGGGATCACGCTGGTGCCTAGAGGGAGGCAGTAGTGCAAATGCCCAGAGGTAGGCACCAAGGGAACTTTTACTGTAAAAGTTTAGGTGCTTACAAGGTGAGGCAGCAGCCAAGCTGGATCATAGTGGTGTCTAAAAACAGGACTTGGGCATCTAAGTACCTTTGTGGATCCAGCCCTAAACATCTGAAGAACTTATTCAAACTCAATGCATTTTCTAGTCACAAAATACAAGTGCCTGAAATGTGATTTCTCTAATTTTCTTAGGAATCTATCCCCTTTCATGCAGACCTGAGAAGAATGGCTTCCTATTTCATTAAAACAAATAATCTCAGTTCTGGTGTCATTAATAAAAAAGCTTTAATTGAAACCAACTTTAAAAAATAATTTAAAATGAGCAAACAAAATATATATGTAAATACTGTAAAATTGCAATAAAGTCACAAGGATGTTTTTCAGAATAGGACATAATTACCACATCGCTGCTCAACACTTCCATGATCAATGTACAATCTAAGGCTAAAAAGAACATTAACTTTGCAGAGTTATCCACAGATGCATCGGAACACTACACTCTGTGAGGAAGAATTGTGCATCAGTTCTAGTTGAAAATGCAGTGTTTTGCTCATCACCATTACTGCTACATGTACCTAAAGGACTAAAAATATAACTGCAGCCTATGCACACGCCGACTTCTTTTAATACTGATAGTATCAACAACACTGTGCTAATGTCTTACATGATTGTTCTGCAAACACGGGGATCCGGTTTCTCCTTTCTCTCCTTTTGGCCCATCGATTCCCTAAATGGTAAAAACATAATGCTGAGTTTACACATCCAAGGCTTCCAAAAAGGCTATAAGAAGAGAGACAAATATATTTTCCTCACCTTATCCTGAAGTCTTTATTCAAGCAAAATTCTTATTCGCTTCAGTGGGACCGTTACATGAGTGAAAGGTGTTTTGCCGAAATAAGGTTTTTAACATGGGCTCCCTACTGGGAAAGCTACTGTTTCCATTGTCTTGCTGAAGCTCAGGGATGGCACAGACTTGTCAGGCTCTGATCCTGCATGTTGTGTTCTGCCTGAGCAGACCCTCCCTGTCAGCACTGATTTTCACCCACACGGGGCAGCTTGCACCATTGGCTCCTTAATATTTATGGCTCCGATTCAGCAAAGCAGTTAAGCACATGCTTAACTCTAAGTCCCAAAAAGGGCTGGAAGGGACTTCAAGAAGTCATCGAATCCAGGTCCCTGGGCCGAGGCAGGACCAAATAAACTTAGACTATCCCTGACAGGTGTTTGTCTAACCTCTTCTTAAAATCCTCCAATGACGGGGATTTCACAAATCCCCTTGGAAGCTTCCAGAGCTTAACTACCTTTATAGCTAGAAAGTTTTTCCTAATATCTAACCAAAATCTCCCTTGCTGCAGATTAAGTCCATCACTTCTTGTCCTACCTTCAGTGGACACAGAGAACAATTGATCCCCATCTTCTTTATAACAGCCCTCAAAATATTTGAAGACTATCATGTCTCCCCTCAGACTTTTTTTCTCAAGACTAAACAGGCCCAGTTTTTTAAACCTTTTCTCATAGGCCAGGTTTTTTTAAACCTTTTATCGTTTTTGTTGCTCTCTTCTGGACTCTCTCTTTCCTAAAAAGTGTGGTACCCAGAACTTGACACGTGCCTAAGTCCCATTGACTTCAAATGGCAGTTAAGCACATAATTTTAAGTGCTTTGCACAGGTCTATGAGAACTATGTTGTTTGGGGACCTGAGAATGTGTTTCTGCAACTTCCACCAAAAACCTCTCTAGACATCACAAATAGCTCCTTAATAAATCAACACAGTTCTGTCCCCTCAAGTGAGTTTGCTTCACATTTTCCAAGAGCTAGTGCATTTTTCAACTTACATTACAGTACTGATGGAAAACAGGTTGAAGAACAAGGTACCTTTCGTGACAGCGCTACTCAAGATACAAAACACATAGGTGGAGAAAGAAGAACATGGGGAGAAAGCCTAGCATAAGTTTGTACAATAATAATCGTATCTTACAGTATTGATGGTGGTATTACTGCTGAAGAAACAACACTGGTGGTGAACATGCAGCTCACTCCTCATGCCCTTTGCTAAAAATGTACCTCTTCTTATTCAGTTAATCACCTTTGTTTTCCATCAGTGAATCATTTCATGTATTCTAAAAATGACTTTAGCTAAGCAATGCCATTTGCAAATATTTCTTCAGCTCCTTGAGAGTTCTGACATATCATAGCATTAATATTACTGTTAACAAGGAGAACTAAACTTATGAGTTAACAGTAATATTGGTTTGATAGGGATATAATTTAAATTAACAAAGCATCTAGATATATAACACACATCTATGGAAACAACATGCTGGAGGCAATAAGCCCCATGTATATATTGACAGACAGACATACCGGTAGGCCAGACAAGCCCATCTCTCCGATCTCTCCTTTTTGTCCCATTATCCCAGGATTTCCTGGGTCTCCTTTAGATCCCTGCAGGTCACAGAACAGAGCTTTATTAGGAGAAAGGTAGATCTGTATCTATAGATACAGCTCTATCTATCTATCTAAATATAAAAGAGCAACAGATACCTCCCCCTTTTGCTCCCTCTTCTCCATATTACTACTTCTTCAGTACACATCAAAACATCCCTTAATATTAAACATTGTAAATACTGATTTTGCAGTGCAGTAGAATTTAATTTAGTGGCTGAAGAGAATGTAGAAATTTAAGATTTACTAAAGAATTTGAGAGAATGTTTCATGAGCTACACAAAACTAATTCAACTTGTGTGGGATCTGAACAGCATCCTGGAAACTGCTAACTGCCCTACCAGAACAGTTATAATTTTATAAAACCATACATCTGGTACCTTTTCTCCATCAACTCCAGGTGTACCAGGCAATCCAAGCTCCCCCTAAATCAGTACAAACGAATAAAGGTATAACATCAGGTGAAACCAGAAAATAATTTCACAAAAGAACTGGATGTAAAAGTAAATTCTCTTTTTGTACTGAGTCTGACGGCCATCAGCTCATGAGCAGCCTGAGGTAGAAAATGGCATCTTTTTATTTCAAGTGAAGTGCCAGATTTCATTAGTCAAGTAGAATTTGGATTGAACTGACGGGCAGAGATATACATTATTCTGAACCAATCTAAATATCATTTCCTAGTAAGATACTTTTGTGCATATTTGTTATAAGAAATTATAACTGATTGACTATTATTTATTGCCTATTGATCTTGACCCTGAATGAGGGTGACCATTTCACAAAGAGTGGCTGGTACTGGTGCTGGTACTGTACAATACTAAATATGTGTATGTGAAACACTAAGACATGCTAGGTGTGAGAACATGGCTTCTGATAGGAGAAAACAAGATAAACCCTAGAATTTAGGACTATCAATAGCCAAGCACAGTGCATGCTCACAAGCATTTTCTTTATCAATAGGTGTAATGCAGACTTCACTGAGTTCAATGGCAAAACTCCCATTGACTTCAGTGGGGCCTGAATTTCACCCCAATATATACAGGAATGTGTATGGGCTCACTTCCAAGTACAGTATAACACATTCATTCAGACAAGGCCAGCAGAAGAGTGTTGGTCCAGTGATGGAGTGAAAAAAACCAAAAAAACAAATATACTTTTGCATCTAGGTAAAAGGCTTCTGTTGTTCAGAGAGGAGGGGAATTTAGAATGCTCTCTTTCCTGCAGACAGACTCATGAGTTAAAATACCCAGGTTCAGTCCTTTCCTGCCTCCCACCCCTTTGTGATTTGGGAGACATTTCTCCAGTCTTGCTCTAAGATGTCATCACAAGGGGACACATCCCGCCATAGTTCCGCATGGAGAACTCCCATTGATTTCGATAGGAGGTTTGCATGAGGATCGATGTCAGGATGTGGTGAGGGGGCACTGTATATGCTGCATGCCATGAAATACTGTCTGTATAACAGAGGTCAATCCAACCTTTGGTCCTGGAGCTCCTTGAGGGCCTGGTGGCCCTTGGGGACCTGGTGGGCCCTGAAAACACAGCAAAGAAAGATGGCATAAATAGAACTGTCTTGAATATCATTACTAATCCAGCACACGTTCACTTCACTCTGGAGATCAGCCATGAGCGCAGCTTCTCATATAGGCTACGTCTACACTTGGAGCCAGGGGTGTGATTCCCAGCTTGAGCTCATCATGCTGGCATGCTAAAAGTGGTAGCATACTTGAGGTAGCATGGGCAGCAGCAAACAGTGGCACAGACTAGCCTCCCTGAGTGCGTACCCACAGTATATCCACACAAGCTGGGAATCACCACCACACACACACTCCAAGTGTAGACGTAGCCATAGATTTATAGTAAATATTTTTCTAAATTATCATAGCATAAATGTCCATGACAAGATCAGCTAATATTAAACAGACAAGGCTGTTTCCCACAACACAGGAAATGTTACCTCAAAAAAGACTGTGTCCAATCTGGTGTAGAGGGCCGTGCTAGCACTGAAATACACGTGCTTAAAAGACACACATTTCTAGATGTAAGTAGTTCTGGTCCAAAATCTGCCTTGTTGCCTGTGGGATCTTACTTTTTCCATCCCCTCATTACTGGCCAACCTTATGCTGGAAACACATCCAAGAGGAATGGTGCCTACCAATTCAGATGGACAGTAGACTAGATAGGCAAAATTCCCTCATCTATGGCTCAACGTGACCATGATGTTTGAAATCAACCAGCCAATTCAACTCAACTCTACTGGTAGGTGGAACACGAATTCCATTATGCCACATATGACATGATTAAAAAGAAGTAGAAACAGAAAAGTGTACATGAATACTAACAGCAGGAAAACCTGCTAAAGGTTTGCAAGCTCATGTAAACTATTCTTCTTACCAGAGACCCTTGCAAACCAGGAGTTTGAAAACCCTTTGATGGGGATGTATTTTGTCATTTATAAGGGATCCCTAAATGGCACCACATCAGACATCTACCCCTTCAGCTTGAAAACCAACCAGCAACATGTTGCATTATTCTGAGCTCCTAGTCCCCATTGTTGTACTTCACAAACAAAACAGTTTTTAAGAGGCCTGTTCACTCAGAAGCCATGAGTGGGTAAATAGGAGAAATGGCTGAGATCCCAGCGAATAAGCAGAAGAACGGTAAAGGCAAGGTCACTGACATTTTAATAATTTACCCCTGAGCATCTCAACATGCAGCACACACAAAACTCAACCGTCTCAGAGACCGTGGGTCATTTTGTTAGTAAACTGAAACTCCAAACGTTTGGTGGAAGCTTTCCAATGATCTCAGTCCACAAATTCCATTCACAACACCACATGCTGTGCTATTCTGTCCAAGCAACCCATGCAGACATCTGGCATACAGTAATTACCATCACTTTATGTTTCCCTGCAGCCTGTTATAAAACAATTAAAATGGTTTTCAAATGTGTCTGTAATTAAATATTTATTCTACTCAGCTTCTTTAATCTTTGCTAAATGGCAGCATTAAACATGGTCTCACTCCTTTTCTTGTATAGCAAGTACAGGCTACACAACGGGGGCATAATTTTCCTTTACACGAACTTCAGGAAATTTTCCTTCTGAATACATTGTCTTATTGTTTTCATTTTATAGAACTGACAGAGACAAAGGGGCAAATGGTGCCCTCCTTTACATGTATGATCTCACTATAGTCATGGGCACAGACCAGATTTGGCTCAAGCCACTTGTGTGTCATTTACTGAACAAACTACTTCAATCGTCTCTAGCCGGGGGACTATGCAAAATGTTTGCTGCAAATCCTGAGACTCACCTGATTCAAGGTTTTGTGGTGACTCAAATTTGATTTACATTTGCACATTTTTCAGGGCTTCTGGGTCATGTTTTGTCACTGCACCCAGTCCTTCCACTCCCAATCAGCACCAGGCTGGGGCCTGCAATCCCTTTGTACTCTCAGCTCCAGTATCTTCTGGGGCTGGATGACTCCTCCTCCTACAGTCTCTGCTTGGTTGGGGTAAGAACACCTGATTGGGGACTAAGGGAAGCAAACCAAACAGGTCTTCTAGGGACAAACGTGCCCACTTCCCTCTGCATTTCTTCTCCACCCTGCAGCAGTTGAGCAGGAAAACCTCTTGTTCCTACTGTTGTGGCTGCTTTAGCCTGGAGCCTTAGCTAATACTTAGTCTAATTGGTCTAGATAATACTTAGTCCTGCCATGAGTGCAGGGGACTGGACTAGATGACCTCTCGAGGTCCCGTCCAGTCCTAAGATTCTACGATACCACAGGCTACACCTGCATGCTTGACAGGGAACAGAATGGCATCTGACCTCAAACCCGCTCACAGTGACTCAATGTGTTCATGCACCTTAGCCCATATTGTAAACATTAGCAAATCAGGTTGAGGTAGTCTGTGCTGCTTCTGTACATCCATCTAACCAAGCCCTCTCTAGTGCACACATCAGCATGTTGTCTGAACACTGCAAACTCCTAGGAACTCACCTGATGCCCTCTGTCCTCTCACTCAGCCCTCCTGCCAGGCCACCCTTGTTCCTTAAATGTCCTCCTGGGTCAGGAGGAAGCATTGGCCTATCGGCTCCCCATTTCTTCCTAGAGACTGGGTGACCTCTCCATCATTTCCCCACATCTCTGGGGGCACTGTGTGGTCGTTCCTACAAAGCAGTGCCCTGGGTGTGGCTATATGGTTTCGGCAACTATGTCCACTGTTTAGGCCCCTGCTCCCCTCTTCTATCTTTTGGAGGGTGTGATGACTCCCCCACTTCCAGTAGAGCAATGAAAACAAGGAAAACACTTCTGCTCCCACTGCCAGCCAGCTCTACTCTGTTGGGATTCTAAGAAGCCTCATAATCCTTAGCACTGGTATTCCCTAGCAATACACACTAGCAGTTATGGAGCATCTCGGCTTTTCGGTCCCTTTCCCAGCAGCCATGCTAACGATTATGGGGCTTCTCTCAGGCCCAGATCTATGGTGATCAGTGGGGAAGGAGTAGCTTGAGGAAAGAGAGGGTCCTGTGTGGACAATGTGAGGTTCAACCTTCCTAATTATCTTGCAATTCCTGCTCATCAATCTGTAAGCTCCCGATCACTGCATCAACCAAACTCTGCAGGGTGAACTAACTTCCCCAAGCTACTCTAGCATACGTTTCAAGATCAGCTCTCTCACAGATTCACTGGATTGCAATTGGTGCAGTAATCTCAGCTGGTTAATTCAATTCCAATTAAGAACAGGAGCACACAACAAATTATCATCATCTTCATCATCATCTTATTGCAAAGGTACCTTGAGTGCATCCAGGATTCTGCCATCATAGTCAATTATTACAGTATCTCCCTGTTCGCCCTTCAGGCCAGGTGGACCCTGGAGACAAAGGCAAATTGCAAACTTTGTGATAACAACGGTGGTGTTAGCCCCTGAAAAGTGGGCAGCATGAAAACAACAGCTAGAACAGGGTTAAGTACTATTTTGGCCCCTAGATACTTTTGTATTTGTCTCCATATAAATATTACACATGCAATCGATACAAGAATGTAGCTATACAGAGCAAATTCTGAAAGGACCTGGAAGTATACATTGAGTGACAGGCAGAATGTAATAACCTAAGCTGGAATTTGACTGGTACAGCCTCATTCTTATGAAAAAAAGTCATGGGATCTTTCAGTGACAGCAAGCGGTCAGCACCCCTCTGAGGTCAATAGTAAAACTGGATGCAACTTAACTGACTTCACGGGAGCTATCTGCATTAATTTGGCTCAATATCTATATGGTGATTTATTTTAATATGATCCATCTTCCTTATTATTCTTATACAGTACTGAACCCTTCAACTATACAGCAACAGATGACAGACTATACAGCAACAGATGACAGACAGAGTTGGATGGAGGAAACTGACCCATGTTAAGGAGAATACAAGAATCTAAATTAGTGAGGCAAAAACAAACACTCATATACCCTTGGTCCAATGGGTCCATCTCCTCCTCTCTCACCAGGATCACCCTGAAAATGAACATCTCATTTATTAGTCAGAAATAATAAAGAAAGTCAGAAGTATGAAAAAAGTCATTTACTGCATGACAGTCAAATACTTATTTTAGGTAAAAGTATAGTCTCAATAAGAAACTCCAACTGGTCACGGACAAATGGATTTTAGATATTTAGAAGCATAGGCCTTGCTAAAATAACCTTAAAATAATCTAGCTGGCAACAAAAGAACCCAGCCTGATCAGATATAAGACAGCAAAACCATTTATACAGATTTGATCTCCCACTTAATATATTTACAAGTCACAAAGTGATGCCATTTCAATAGCTAAGCATTTAAACCTGAAAGTAAAAGTTCCTAATAGAGTGATACCAGCTTGAAGCAGAAGCACCAGCAAGCACAAACCAGCACGGCTGCTATGGATTTAGAAGTAGAATGGCCAAGAGTGGTCTCCCAGTTTTGAATAGTTTCATGCATGACAGGAGCATGACAGCTCTGAGCACAAACATACTTGGATGCAGATTCCATTAAAGCAAAAGCAGCTGTAGAGGAACAGCTGATCGTGAAGGGCGGACCTGTTATGTTGTCACTGCTCAATACAGCTAGGTCATGTTGGTGCATTTCTTTTCAGTTGTGAAGCAAAAGTAAAATTGTGAGACACACTAACACTAGCTATGTAGAATGGGTATAGTATTAATCAACACATGCGATGCAGAGGACAGAACCTACAGATTTCTTGCAAGATAATGCAGCCAAAAATGTCAGAAAGTGGTGATTTTGGAACTCTATTCTCGGTCTCAACCCACCATGGAAAGGTAAAATGCTAGTGAAAGTTTACAGGCTATGTTTTGTTTTTTGCCATTTTAATGCAATTTTTAGAAAACAAATGTTTAAAACTCTTGTCAAACTGAAACCCACTGCCTCAATGCTGTTGTGACCAACTTCCAGCTTAATGAACCTGTCTTTTATTTACCTTTGATCCTGGCAATCCATCTAATCCTTTCTCTCCTTTGGGACCTGTGCTTCCTTGCTCTCCCTGAAAATAAGATAATTCACACTGAACCTTACCAGGTATGAACTTTGAAGCCAAAACATCTTAAGTCTAACTTGATAGGACAGAAAGCATTTTTCTTATGGTTACAGTCCTTTTGCCTTATCTTAAACTTCTACACAGATGCCGGAATTATCAAAGCTTTGCTTTTATTCTAAAATGTCTTCAAGTGCTGCCCGCGCCCAAAATGGAATTTGAAAACTAAAATGAAGCTTTCAGGCTTTCAAACGCAGTAGTGGAGGACACGTTCACCAGCAAACCTTGTCCCAAAATGGCAGCCACCACGAACATGTAGGCCCTACAATGGGAGACTTCCATGGAACTGAGTCTGCTACACTTTTGAAGTGAAGTTATTATAAGGACCACACACATCCTGAATTTCCAGGTCTGGGAAATTCCCACTGATTTTGCCTGATTCAGTTCTGCAAGATCAGGTTCTAAATGACAACTTGCAGTGTGTGTCTGCACCACAATCACAAGTGTCATTTAATTAATGTAATAATCTGAGTTCTGACTTGCAGGGCTAGCCTGTGCTGAAGCTTGTGCTGCTGCAGCGTCACTGCTCAGGTACCCAAGCTAGCTAGATGAAGGTGCAGGCATGTCCCCAAAAGCTGCAAATACGCCCCTCGATGGCAGTGGAGACAAACCCTGTGTTATCATTTAGTTAGTGACTGTCAACACTTTCAAGTCAACAGATAACAAATGACAAGTGAAAATATTTGGTATTGGCATTAATACCCTAGGCGTATAGATTACACGTCTATTGTTCCTCTCTTTGTTCTTTTTAGTTTCAGATCAAAAGTGTCTGCTTATGGCTCTCCGCTTTAGGAGCAATCTGCATTGACTGTGATATCTGGCCAGCAACAGGTACCAGATGGTAAAAATAGCCACCAGGCAGACAGATATAGAGCTGAAATTTACCTTAGGCCCTTGAAGCCCTGGCTGTCCTGGGGTCCCATCATCACCCTGGTAAAATAAAAATATACATAGAGTGTCTATCAAACCGTGAAAATACACAGGGGTCAATAGGCCAGCCAATGTTACCATTGGGTAAGAGCACAATTATACTTATCACCATAACTCTGATGCGCTCATGGGATAGGGCCAGATTTACAGGGTTTTTAGGCGCTAATTGGGATTTACATAAGAACCTACGCAGGTTAAGTGCCTAACTCTGATTGGAAGTCAACAGGCCTTTGCAAATCTGGCCCATAATATACATGAAGATTCTGCCTGCATTTCGGAAATCGAATGCATTATATTCACTAAGAATTCTAACTTGTCAAAAAGGAGATTCACAGGTTTAGCTAGTCACTTGCTTTCATTGTTACATTTAAATTAAAGATTGTTCATGAGAATGACAGAGTTTAACCCTTATATATTGAAGATTCGGAGCCAAATTCTGCCCAGAAACACACAAGCCCTTGATTGCCTTAAGGGAAGTAAGGACGGAATAAGGCATGAGCCTTTTGGAGTTTTGGTTTCAGTTCTCTGGGAGGCATTGATGTAGAACAGATTTGGGCACCAATATAAAAACTGGATAGGCAGGATTGCTCATGCAAGGCTCCCTGGTCTTCAGTGGGCTACTCAGAGCAACCGTTTGTCCTCCTCGATGAAAGGCCAGTCTCCTGCAGAAGAGCAGACGTGTGTGTGAGCTGCTCTCCTTCTTGCCAGAGAGTATACTTTCTCCAAACACAGAGATTATGTCCAGTGGGCTCCGCTCCTCAGAGTACGGTGATGTCTGTTTGGTCAGTCCTACGAGAGATTCAGACTGACCAATGCTGGCCTGATGGAGAGCAGCAGTCTCAAAAATTCACCCATTTTATTTTCAATTAATTCAGCAAAAGGGCTCATACCTTCAGCCTTGTGTGGCATATTGGCTGTTTTATTCTTTTTTAGGGTTACCATACGTCTGTATTTTCTCAGACATGTCCGGCTTTTTAGTTCTTAAATCGCCATCTGGGAGGAATTTTTAAATATCTAAAAATGTCCAGGAAAATACGGACATATGGTAACCCTAAGTCCAAAGTCCCGGGGCTAGCGGTGCTTCCTGGGGCAGCTCCCGGCGCCCGCCCGCCGGCAGGAGCCTGCAGTGTGGGCGGCCCCTAGGCACAGAGGCGGAGGGGGTCTCCGTGTGCTGCACCGGCTCCTTCCTGCCCAATCAGAGCTGCAGGGGCTGGGCTTGCAGGCGCTGGCAGCGGGCAGAGAGCCCTCCGCCCCTGCCCCCCAACCCGACCCGACCCTAGGAGCCAGAGGGACCTGCCGGATGTTTCCCGGGAGCCGCCCCAGGTAAGCACCACTGAGACTCCCCACCTTGCCCCCTGGCAGGTCCCTCTGGCTCTTAGGGTCAGGTCAGGTCAGGTCGGGGGGGGGGGCGGAGGGCTCTCTGCGCGCTGCCGGTGCCTGCAAGCCCTGCTCCGCGGCTCCGGCAGCTCCCATTGGTGCTTTCCCCAGCCAATGGGAGCCACGGAGCTCGCGCTTGTGGCGGGCACAGCACATGGAGACCCCTCGGCTGCCCCTGATCCTAGGAGCCAGAGGGACCTGCGGCAGGAGGGGTGAGTAAATGAGCGGAGGGGTGTGTGAAAAGGCCAGCGGTGGGCAGCGGGGGTTGAAGAGGTGAGCAGCAAGGGAGCCAGCAGCGGGTGGGCGGGCGGGGGTGAGGAGGCAAGAAGCGGCAAGCCAATGGCAGGCGGGGGTTCTCGGGGCGGGCATGGGGGTTTCTGACAGGGGAGTGAGGAGGTGAGTGGCAGGTGGTAGGAGGTGAACGGTGGGTGGGGGACTGAGGAGGGATGCAGGAAGCCAGCGGTGGGCCAGGGGGTGAGGAGGGGTGTGGTGGCGGGGCAGAGCGGGGAGGGATGGGACCCTGGGGCAGAGTGGGGGCGGAGCATGGGAGGAGCGGGGGTGGACTCTGGGCGGGGCCGACACCCCCGTGGAGTGTCCTCTTTTTTGAATGTTCAAATATGGTAACCCTATTCTTTGTTGATGAGGCTAATGTAATTACTGCTTCTGGGCTGATCACCATAATGAAAAAGATGCTGATGGCACAACAATGTCTATTTCAAGGTCACAGAATTGCTATTCTTTAATTGAACATATGCTAGAAATCCTGAAGAATATAAAGTGTGAATCAGTGCAGCCAACCATGACTAGAGCCTTGCTCAACCTTTTTCTGCAAATGGCTCATTGTGTGTAATGAACTTTTTTTTTTTTTTTTAAAGAAAGAAGAATCAGTATCTTACCTTTCTCCCTGGAAAACCAGGCTCACCCTTCAAAAACAAAAAACAAAGGAAGGGAAATAAGAGCGAGATACCATGAAATATAGTAATGAGTCATATTCATTTTTTAAATGATCAGTTGAAGTGGAAATTTTGTTCTGCTATTGATCTTCATTATCTTCTCCTGAACTGCCAAAAAATCCAGTGTGCCTACAGTATGCTAAAATTAAAAAAGCAAATTCCCCCCTCCTCATTCTAAATTTCATTGTTTTACTTCTCTTAACAATTAGCATACTTTCTGTCCAGAAGATGCAATAAAAAATTAACTTTTCGGTTTCCAGATAATGGCCAATTTGATTCCCTGGAATTCTTAGATGCAATTGATGAAGAGGAGATTACATCAAACTGAAAAAATGTGTGCAACCCTGCCCAGGCACATAGAGGCATTTTGAAGATTCTTGCCTTGTTAATATTAGAGGTATAATAAACTATTTACCACCTACCTTTAGTCCTGAAGGTCCCCTTATACCCTGTTAAAAGTAAAATTTATCAGTATATTTATTTGGAAATAAAAGCATAACAGGATTTAAAAATATATAGCTATAAATGTTTACAGCTCTGTAGAAAATGGCGAGGATGCCTATGTCTGTTTTCGGTTCTGTATGAACATTACTACAGACAAACATTCTCAGTATCAATGCACTTAACCCCACAAATAATAAAGAAAATGCTCTCTAAAGATTTATATTTTATGTATGAAAAATGTCCCATAAATTGTTTTGGAATCTGACTCAGTACCATAACTCGGGGCTAGACCTTCGCATAAAACAAATAATTGAAATGTTACAGGTGGACTTGTAGAGCTTGGTTATGTGGGCTATTTTATATATTCCATAGTGGGGCTCAGAAATATGGTCAACGGAGGATGTCCACAACATCAATGCTTTCCAAAAATCTGCTGGTGGGGAAGCAGGTGATTGGTTAGTAAAGCAGCATTAGAGTAGTTTGTAAATATAGCTGTTTATGAGATAATATAGACTAGATTCCAGGCGCTGGGGCGAATTCATCCCTGACATAAACAGGCACAACTCCCATGATCTATTTTCACATTGTGAGTCAGCAACACTAGTTATTTAGAGTGGGTTTCAGGATCTTAACGGACAGGTTTCCAAGAGGCTATCCTATGCGAGGAAGGGGAAAACAGTCCAAAGGGTGTTAGAACAACTGTACCTAGCTGGGAAGGAAGTCCCTTCACTCCATGGTTTGAGAAGATGAATTTAGAGCTGTTTGAGTCACTGTACCAGGTGGAAATGAACTACCGTCACCACAGAATCATAGAAATGTCGGGCTGAAAGGGACCTCAGGAGGTTATCTAGTCCAGCCCTCTGCTCTGAGGCAGGACCAAGTAAACCTAGACCATCCTTGACAGGTGTTTGTCTAACCTGTTCTTAAACCCCCTCCCCCCCATGATAGGGATTCCACAACGTCCCTTGGAAGCCTATTCCAAAGTTAAATTACTCTTATAGTTAGAAAGCTTTTCTGAATATCTAGACTAAATCTCCTTTGCTACAGATTAAGCCAGTTATTTCTTGTCCTACCTTCAGTGGACATGGAGAACAATTGAACCCCATCCTCTTTATAACAGCCCTTAACGTATTTGAAGTGTTATCAGGTCCCCCCCTCAGTCTTCTTTTCTCAAGACAAAACATGCCCAGTTTAAAAAAAAAGTCTTCAGGTTTTTTGAAACCTTTTATCAATTTTGTTGCTCTCCTCTCGACTATCTCCAATTTGTCCACATCTTTCCCAAAGTGTGGTGCCTAGAATTGGACACAGTGCTCCAACTGAGGTCTCACCAGTGCCAAGTAGAGCAGGACAATTACTTCCCATGTCTAACATACAACACTCCTGTTAACACACCTCAGAATGATATTAGCCTTTTTCACAACTGCATTCCATTTTTGACTCAATTTGTGATTCACTAAACCCCCCCAGATCCTTTTCCACAGTACTACAACCTAGCTAGTGTTTCCCCATTTTGTAGTTGCACACGACCTTACCCACTCCACTGTGGGTGATACCTATTCTAAACCAAACGTATCCAAGTAGATTCGGCAAAGATCTTGCAGCACTCTCTAGGATGGTCCTCTGGGGCCATCTTTTCCTGTATCTCCAGGGGGCCCTCTCTCTCTTCCATATCTTCTTTTGTCTGTTGACAATAAATTCTTCACAGTCTTCACTGTGATTTCTCTGCTTTGTCTCCTGCTTCTACTTGGGATACCCAGCATAATTTTTTTCTATGGTTCTTTGCCCAACTTTCAGATGCTCCACTGCCTTGCTGAGTGATCTTGCTTGTTGTTGCATATGACAAAGTAGGTAATCCACAGGTGTAAAATAAAATAAAAAACAAAAAACAAAACCTAATATTTTTTAATGCTGCAAAGGTGTAATACTTCATGGCCTTCCACATGGTTCAATGCTCAGAACTTTTTCTTCTCTCAACCTTCTTTTCTTGGTTTGAGGAAGGTGTAGGAAAACAAGTGAGAATAATCCACTTTTACCAACGGTGTCCCTTAAGGATTAACCCTCCCCTGAAAAATATAAACTTTGTCCTAGGGGAAGTGGGTGGCACCAATGAATCATCATCTGTCAGCCAGATTCTGTTCCCAAATTTCACAATTCGATCCTTGTGAAACTCATCTTGGCATCGTAGCTGCAATGACGCCGGTAAGTAGCATTAATAACGTTTTCACCAATTAAAAAAAAAGCTCAGCGGAAATAAAAACTACCCCAAAATTCACAAAAGGCTTCCTTGACTAATTAGAATCCAAATTTTGGAAGTGTGGGACATCACAGAGGAGGCAGGGGTGTGGAAAGTGGGGGCAAAGGAGCTTTATGGACTCACCTCTTTTCTTTATGGTGATGCAGGGTCTTATGGTGCATCTGAGAGGGCTGAAGTATCAAGGCAGTATCTGATTGCTTCAGTTTCCTGTACAACTTTCTAAGCTCAACAATTGTCCATCTCTGGTCATGTGTAGCTTAGCATAATAGCACTGTACTTTTTAATTAGCAAGCAATGGCACAAACAAAATAATTTGTTCTATGTGGTTATGGAGGGGAGTAAATAGGACACCCAAGCCAAAAACTACATGCACTTCTGAGCTAAGCAAACAGTCCACACTAGTGAAGCATAATTAATCTGTTAGTGCTGACACTAACACGGCAGGAAGAATACTACTAACCATCACTCCAGCTTCCCCCGGCTCTCCTTTTAAGCCCTGGGGGAAAGAAGTTAATCAAGTCAGTGAAGTTGATTACAGATATTTGCACCAAAACCCTTCATCCTCCAAAAAGTTAAAAAATAATTACCGAGAGGTTCATTGATTTTACATGCTGATTTTAAAAAAAATGAATTACCAATGAGTTGGAGATTTGCAATGGGATGGGTGACGGTTACTCATCAGGGAGGAAATAAACTTTGCTTTTTTATAAATTTTAAAAAATATTCTGACTTCTGATTTTCTGCTCAGAATACTACACAACCTCCTTCTCCCCGTACCTCCCATCTTTAGCCCACAACTTTTCCGGGATAATTACCATAATTTCACTTATTGTGAAGCTACCATTTCTCTAACAACCAGACAGTTATAGAGAATTAAAGACATTTGTCAGGTTGCATCCAGAGGAATCATTAAAAGCAGCTCTGAGGCCACCGATGGTGACTATTCTCCTCCAGTTGTGATAGGGAAAGAGAAACTCAAACTTTGTGGGCTAAATCCTGCCCTCTGCTAAAAGCCTAGCAGTGGTGAGCACTGCTAATAACCAGAGCCAGTGTGCTGGCACCATGCAGGATGGGCCCTGTGGGCAGGCAGCCATGCTGCAGGGTAGGGTACACACTTTTGCCCTCTTTAACGAGAAACACACATCCCCTGCTAGCAAGTGCTGGAAACCCTGGGTCCTGGTCAGACACCCCAGCTGCCAGACCTGGCCTCCTGGCAGCCACAGTTTATTGACCTATGTCATAGCTCCCTTTCCTAATGATCTCAAGTGCTAGGTGAGAATCCTATCCTGATGCAGCATCACAGGGCGGGGAAAGGCTCCTTATATCCCCTTCCCCTACTAGTACCTCCACATGGCCCAGACAGGCATGGCCCTGTGCCAGATGGCTCCCAGATGAAGTACACTGTGGGCATTCTTAGAGAGCACCCATTCTGTTTTACAATGTGAATACTCTGTATTCTTCATTCCTTACAGGGAGGCCTTGTGGTCCCCTGGGGCCATCTTTTCCTGTATCTCCAGGGGGACCCCTTGCACCCGGTGGTCCTGGGGGACCCGGTGGGCCAGCAGCTCCATCTTGACCTTGATCACCCTGTAGGAAGTTCAGACAAACATTGTGATGTGAAAAAAACCCAACACAAGTGCTGACGGCAAACTAACTACACTGAGTAGGAGAGAAACCAGCAGGGGGCATGCCAGGGGGATAGGTCTTTCTGATAGCACCACCAAAATTGTTTGAATGGCTTGTCCCATAGTGATGGTTAAGATTTGAAGACAGCCAGTTATGGTGCGTGTGCGCACATGTGGGTGAGGAGAGCTCTTCCATGTGGATCATGGATCACAGCTCACCCTAGCTTTAATGCATGGTGACAATAAAGCAAATTTGACTGGATGATTTTTTAAGGTGAATGCCCTGGATACAGCCTTATAGTAAAGGATTACAGCATCCTGGAAGAATGGTCCCAAACTCTGCATGGGGACACTGCATGATTTGGGTGAAATTACTGTAGGCTACTGAAAGGTTTTGTTTGGTTAAATAAGAAACAGCAGAGAGAACCTGTGAAAAGACTCAGATTCCTCCGAAGTCCACAAGAGCACCATGGCATGCAGGGGTGTGTTTAATTAGAAGGCTACAGCTGTAGGTCAAAATTCTCTGTTCAGATCTGCCAAGCAGTTCTCATTTCTGCTATATGCACAAAGCTGATGGTTTCTGCACATATCCCAGAGAAGTTTGCCCCGTAGAGATTTATTGGCATGCAGGTTACCTTTTAGCTCTGCGGCTGACCAACTAAGTTAAATAATCGGGATCATGGCCAAGATTTTCAAAACTGGGTGTCTAATTTAGGCTCCATAGTTAGGCACCTGAATAACCTGATTTTCAGATGTGCTGAGTACTCAGCACCTCCCTTTGACCTGACCCATATTTTTCCAAAAACTATCCCAATGGACTTTAACATTGAATGTCCCAATCATGCAGTCCCTATTCAGACAAGACTCCCAATGGGCCATTAAGGTCTTTTTTTCCAATTTTTACTGATCCCTTATTCAGGGTTTTGACCCACACCTTCCAGCAGGAGTTTTGTCTGAGTAAGTTGTGCAGGACTTGGCCTCATAGCAAATATGAACATAGAAAACACTAGTTAAACATTAATGCCTGAATATTAAATCACATACTTGATATCATGCCTACTTCAAGCACGGTTGTACTACCACCATTTAGTAGATAATAAAGGAATCAAAACATATTTAATGACATCCCTCTAGTACGGTGGTTCTCAACCTATTTGCCACTGTGGGCCGCATGCAATACTACCTCTATGGCCCTGAGGATGTCACATGAGCCGCAGCTCTGTGCTGATTGGGCCGCAAGCGGCCACAGGTTGAGAACCACTGCTCTAGTACAACTGAAATGTAATGATATTAAAATGCTCCACTTGCACCATACTTTGCCAGTAGATAAAGAAAAGATGAGTCTACGTCTCTACTTGCAATTTTAACACTAAAGAATTTAGTAGTGTACACTTGTTTCAGTTAAACAGCCAGAAAAGCTTGGTCAGAAGGTGGAGCACTCCTGATCTCAGAATGAATTTCACTACTCAGATTACCAGCTACTGATCCCCTGGTGAACTCCAATAGCCCAGCCTTTAGGATGGAAGCTGATTGTTCTGACATGCGGAGTTAACACTAAAAATCCCCATGAAAAGACTGGATCATAACTCTTAACAGCATCTGGACAAGATACCAATCTGAACAACACAGGAACAGAATTGTGTTTAATATGGTCCACCCACAAATCAGGGACCAGGGTGGGATTTTCAGAAGTGTCTATGTGAATTGGGAGCACAAATCCTATTGCCATTCAATGTGATTCATTCTCCTAAATCACTCAGAGACTTGAAAATTCCACTGCAAATCCGGAAGACTCTACCCAATTTTGTCTCAGCCAGGAAATCTCCCATTGAATTTTGCCTAAGTAAAAATTCAAGTTAGGACTTGAGGATTTGGACTGATCTATTTCATTGTGCGATTACTACTATTATTCATATGGTACAAGTATAGCATATAGAACTATCCTTATCGCCTCCTCCCCCCATGACTCACACAAAGAGCCAGACCCTCAAGGCCTTAGTTTTCACTCCTTCCTTACATAGGCAGAACTCCCACTACGTTCACATGGAATTTTGGTTGAGTTAAAAACTGAGCAGGACTCTCAGGATTTGGCTCATCGTATTTATGACTTACAATGGCAATAAGGTGCTATTAGCTAATAAGGAAACATAATTCAGAAAGAAGCACAGCAAGCCAGAAGACGTAGATTCAACACATCTACCTTAAGGATTCGTCGGCTAAAGACATGCTGGTCATTAGAGAGAAATCCATGATTGAGGCGAGGAAAAACCATCTAGCCAGGTGAGTGAAACGTAGAGCGTGAAAGATCAAGAAGTCAAGACAAAGGTTACAGCATGGGAGTGATTTTTAAAAGGTTCAGTTAATATTATCTAACAAAGTAACTTCACCAAGGAATAAAGAAATGACACTGGAGGAAATAACCAAGAAAGAGAAATAGTGAGAGCTTTAAGGTCGTTGATTCAATTGGAGGCTTTGTAAGTAGCAAACACACACATGAGAGCGAAGTCTTTTCATTAGCTTAATGCAGAGGAGGGAATTCAGAGCTGGCAGGGTACAGAAGGTTCCCACATGTCAGAGTTTCACTATACAATAAATACATTATTCCAACAAGACACAATGGAAGATATAGCCCACTGGAAGATATCCCCCGATCTCAAGATAGCAAATATATTATATTTCCTCAGTAGATATAATGAATATTAATTCATTCATCTGCCCCCAACTCGCTAATAAATCTCACAAATTTAGTGGATGAAAAACAATCCAATCAAGCAAATGTCACCATTCATTGCTGCTTTTTTTAAGCTGGCATCTGTAGAGAAGTGCAAAAGACATTTAATTTCTGAAGAGACGAGGTGGGTGAAGTAATATCTTTTATTGGACTAACTACTGTTGGTGAAAGAGCCAAGTTTTGATTTCCACAGAAGTTGGTCCAATAAAAGATATTGCCTCACCCACCTTCTCTCTGATATCCTGGGCCAAACACAGCTAAAATAATGCTGCAAACATTTCATTTCTTAAGAGCGCTCTTTTTTTTAGATTCATGTGCATGAAACTTTAAGTCAAAATATCGTGAGCTGAACGTAGTTGTATATGACAGATTTGTGTTTTATCTTTCCATCGGCAATTTGAGTTTGGCGAGTACAGATCACCTTGTTTTCCCTTCTTGAGAGAAGAGCAAGGGATACTATTCCAACTTCTGTCTCAACTACAGACTGTGGGAACATTTTTGTCAGCTTAACCATGCAGCCTGTTGCTTGCCAGTGTCTGTTTCTATAATTTCCCAAGGTACCAGAGGGATATAACACACATTATCAATAACATCTTTCTTCAAGGAGCACTGACAATGCTGCGGACAAGTGCTGAACACTTAACTGAAGGTGGAAGTGCTCGGTTATTGGCAGCTGAGTGGGTATGAGACGGAGTTGCACAGTTCTTGACACCTTCATGACATGTCCAGATGATAAGTCCTGTCTCCTAAACTGCTAAGCCAATATGATGTCAATTAAGTTATCATCAACCAGGCTGTTATCTCCTGACAGGGAAGCGGCTTAGTAATTTTTGGCAAAGCTTACAACTTTTCCTTTAACTTTCCCTTAACCTGACGTCCTCCAATGACTCCCACTGTAGTATCTTTCGCCCTGCTGCTAGGAAGTCTATTACTTGGGCCAGTCAGTAATGCATACACAAAAAGCATAACGTTTTTTCCTTCCCAAGAACAAAGCATGTCTCTCTGGCCACACACAACAAATCTCTACTGGCCTAAACATTCCCAAGTCCATCACTTGCTTAAGTGTAAGTCACTTGTCTACACGTGTATTGTCAGAGAAAATGAGATCATATGATGTGGGACAATCTATAAATCTAGAGTGGATAAAATGAGGGCTTGAGTAGAGAGAATAACCATTCCTTTGGGAAATAGAACTACATATTTAAGTGGTGGGTAATAAATTCCCTATGGTAATATCCGGCTGAGGCCAGTTCATCTCTCACAATATAATACTGGGGTCCAATATGAGATGAATATCTACTGTTCATCTCGCTCAGTAAATAAACGAAAGAAAAGTTCACAGCTAAAGTTATTGATCCTGAAAAGACTTATGCATACGAGTAGGATAGTTACTCGCATGTGTAAGCGTTTGCAGAATTGGCCACTCAGGTCTCAAAAATTAGCACATAATACCTGTATAAGGTAACTACGTGAGCAAGAGTTACATCCATTTATGCAATTATCTGTTTTGGGCACACATTTTACATAGGTGCCAGTTATAGAAAATTAAGCCCTAATAAAGTTTATTACACCCAAGAACAGAAATAGAGTGCATAGCAATGAATTTTAGTAGTTAATCTTTATCTGCGTTGATCTCCTTTTCATTGTTTGTTTTCTCGAGAATATTCATGAGTATTTATTTTTTTCTAGTCTTTCCATACTCAACATAGTGATATTATTTTTGTATTAAGCTTTGCATTAAATAGGCCCTTTCCCCAGCCATGCTATTTTACAGAGCAGGCTCTTATTGGATACATTACCGGTTATTTATCCTTTTTGATTATTATTACCAATTATTTATTCTATCTGATTCTTTATTCTTTTTGATTATCATCACACAGAGCTGTGACACAGCTTCTTCTATCAGCTAGGAAACAACTTTAGGAAATAAAGCTATCACTGAGACAGCAGATATAATACAGACTAAAAAGTGACAAAGAGTCCTGTGGTACCTTATAGACTAACAGACGTATTGGAGCATAAGCTTTCGTGGGTGAATACCCACTTCGTCAGATGCATGCGGTAGAAATTACCTGCCTCTGGAAATTCCACTACATGCATCTGACGAAGTGGGTATTCACCCACGAAAGCTTATGCTCCAATACGTCTGTTAGTCTATAAGGTGCCACAGGACTCTCTGTCGCTTTTTATAGATCCAGACTAACACAGCTACCCCTCTGATACAATACAGACTAAGTTATGGAAACAGAACTACTCTAGGCCAGATGGTATCAAAGGACAGTATGTTTTAGGGACAGGAACAGAGATGCTGAGCAGTGAGTAAGTGCCTTAGAAACCCAGACACATCTGATTTATTTGTGAACCACAAACTTTTAGCACCAGAATCTGATTGCTTAACTGTGCTGCTGAGGCCCCAGAGCCAGGGATTCCCCAGGGACACAACACATTGAGAAATTGGGGCACAAACATATTTCATAACGTGGACACTTCTGAATGCACATTGTTTTTACATGTAATTGACAACATCTGTGCATTGTTTTCAGCCTATTTTTAGTTATATAAGACAACTGCTGCACAATCACTCAGGAGGTTTTGTATTTAATCCACCACCGTGACACTCCGGGAAAAAGCAGAGCAACTCATTGTAGAGTCAAACCTCGTCAATCACTAGACTCCTTTGTGTTTTTCTCTTGTCAGACAGGATCTCCTTGTTTGTTTGTTTGTTTGGCACTTTTTTAATCTAGCAGAAAAAAGCATAATGAGATCCAATGATTGGAAGATGAAGCTAGACAAATTCAGCCTAGCCAGAAGGTGCAATTTTTAACACTGCAGGTAACTAACCACTGGAACAAGTTACCCAGGTTTGTGGTGGATTCTCCATCACTTGAAGCCTTTAAGACAAGAGTGGCTATCTTCCTACAACATATACTATAGTGCAAAGAGACGCTAGGGGTGGATGCCAACGTTACTAGGTAAGGTTCTCCAGCCTGTGTTCTGTAGGAGGTCAGACAATGGTCATAGTAGTCCCTTCTGGCCTTAATGATAATCTCTTCTGTAATTCACATAGGCCCTGATCTTGCATTGTGATCCATGCAGGCCATTATGGGTCTCTATTTGGACAGACTGGTGTTTCTGTTCAGAGCCACAGAGTTCATAATCTGGAATCAGGGTCAAAGGGTAGAAACCACATCCAGCACAAGGCTCACACCCCACTTAGACCATATTTTGAGGACTTGGGTGGGAATTTAAATGGTGCCTAAGCCTGGTGCTGACCCTCTGCACAGGGGTGAACTTCATCCAAAGAGAAAAGGGACAAATCTTGGAATCCAAATCTGCTCTAGGTGTTTTAAAGATGGCGGGTTAAGCATTTCAAAAGGACCTAAGTAACTTAGGAGCCTAAATCTCCATTTAAAAGTCAATGAAACTTTGACTTGGGCACTTAGGAGCCACTTTTGAAAAATGAGACAACCTCCCAACTGATTTAGGAGCCTTTGAAAATTTTACCCTGAATTGTCAGTTTACCTCAGTCACTGTGACACCAGGTAGGGTTATAAAATGACATCCAACCTTAGGAGCCTGATTCTGCTGAATGCCAAGTGCCACAGCACCTTGTCAGAAGAAGCCCTAAACTTTTTAGCTCTGATTCAGAACTTTCAGTAAACATTTAACAAGCGATTATCTCTGCACCATGTCAAATAAAGCAAAATATTCCTCATGAGGATGAGAAAAAAACCCAAAGATCATTCCTACATCTCTTTCCTGTCACACATGGCCAGTAAGTGTATTCCTGGTAACCTGGTCTCACCTCTGAGTTATATAGGAGGAGTTTATATAATTTTTAGGGCTGTCAAGCGATTAAAAAAATTAACCGTGATTAATCACACTGTTAAACAATAGTAGAATACCATTTATTTAAATATCTTTGGGTGTTTTCTACATTTTCAAATATATTGATTTCAATTACAACACAGAATACAAAGTGTACAATGCTCACTTTATATTTATTTTTGATTATAAGTATTTGCACTGTAAAAAAACAAAAGAAATAGTTTTTTTCAATTCACCTAATACAAGTACTGTAGTGCAATCTCTTTATCATGAAAGTTGAACTTACCAATGTAGAATTGTGTACAAGAAACCTGCATTCAAAAATAAAACAATGTAAAATTTGAGAGCCTGCAAGTCCACTCAGTCCTACTTCTCGTTCATCCAATGTTGCACGCTTCCTGTTTACAATGTCACCTGAAAGTGAGAACAGGTGTTCTCATGGCACTGTTTTAGCCGGTGTTGCAAGATATTTACGTGCCAAATGTGCTAAAGATTCATATGTCCCTTCATGCTTCAACCACCATTCCAGGGGATATGCGTCCATGCTGATGAAGGGTTCTGCTCGATAAGAATCGAAAGCAGTGCGGACCGACACATGTTCATTTTCATTATCTGAGTCAGATGCCACCAGCAGAAGGTTGATTTTCTTTTTTGGTGGTTCGGGTCTGTAGTTTCCGAATTGGAGTGTTGCTCTTTTAAGACATCTGAAAGCATGCGCCACACCTCGTCCCTCTCAGATTTTGGAAGGCACTTCAGATTCTTAAACCTTGGGTTGAGTGCTGTAGCTATCTTTAGAAATCTCATATTGGTACCTTCTTTGCGTTTTGTGAAATCTGCAGCGAAAGTGTTCTTAAAATGAACAACATGTGTTGGGTCATCATCCGAGATTCTGTAACATGAAATATATGGCAGAATGCGGGTAAAACAGAGCAGGAGACATAATTCTCCCCCAAGGAGTTCAGTCACAAATTTAATTAATGCATTATTTTTTTAATGAGCGTCATCAGCATGGAAGCATGTCCTCTGGAATGGTGGCCGAAGCATGAAGGGGCATACGAATGTTTAGCATATCCGGCACATAAATACCTTGCAACGTTAGCTACAAAAGTGCCATGCAAACGCCTGTTCTCACTTTCTGGTACATTGTAAATAAGAAGTGGGCAGCATTATCTCCTGTAAATGTAAACAAACTTGTTTGTCTTAGAGATTGGCTGAACAAGAAGTAGGACTGAGTGGACTCCGTAGGCTCTGAAGTTTTACATTGTTTTGGTTTTGAGTGCAATTATTCACTTTCACGACAAAGGGATTGCACTACAATACTTGTATGAGGTGAATTGAAAAATACTATTTCTTTTGTTTATCATTTTTTCAGGGCAAATATTTGTAATAAGAAATAATATACACTGATTTCAATTAAAACACAGAATTTAATATATTTGAAAATATAGAAAAACATCCAAAATATTTAATAAATTTAAATTGGTATCCTATTGTTTAACAGTGCGATTTAAACTGATTAATCATGATTATTTTTTTAATCACAATTAATTTTGAGTTAATCACACGGGTTAACGGTGATTAATTGACAGCCCTAATAATTTTGTTGGTAAATAAAGAAAAAAGATCATTCTTCACCCCAGAGATGCGGAAAGACCCTATCACAAAATACCACAATCCACAACTGCATGGTGACAAGATCCACCAGAGCTTTAAACCCTCTTTTTAAGGTGCACCCACATTTAATTCTAATAGTCTGCTGGCTCAGTTTAACAGGGGTCTGTTCTCTCCCTCAGACACCCCCCGAAACACTTCTCCTGCAGAACACAGTTCATTGCAGCAAGGTCCCAAGAATAAGCTTGTGGGGAAGCAACAGGGAACTCTGCAGATCAACCATCGATTTCCCTGGAAACTGTTGTGCTAGACAGACAATGATAGCGTATCCTCACAATACACTTCCCACAGACAGTGCTGTGCAGTAACGGAGTAATTACCACACAAGTGTTCATTTAATTGAGTAATATGGAAAAGCCACTTGGGTGGTATAAAGTTCCCTCCCCTTTTCAGGCTGAAGGGGTCCCAAGAGACCCTTCATTTTATCCACTCTTCTCTCCTTCATGTCCCTACATTGTGATTGCTGCTCGTTCCTCTGGGGGATGGACACCACTCCCTCTGGATGCCTACTCCCGAAACAGCAGAGAGGTGTCGGTACAGACTCTATCCTTCCTGCTGAGCACACTGATCCTAGCAACTGCTAACCAAAGTTCACGTCTGAATATCAAGGGCCCACCTACCACATTCTACTAGGTAGCTGGGCAGCCCTCATTTTGTTGCGATTTTTTTCAAGGCCTACGCATCTTTGATTGTGATCTGACAATCGGCGGGAATTTGTTTCTCTGCTCCCCATGTGCAGACTGTGACCAGCTCACATGCTGCCCAGCCATCAGTAATTAATACTCTTTGTTAAAATGATAATATTAACTATGTGGTACAATCAGAGCGGCGTGGGATATTCCGAGACGCCACAGATGGAGAGTCTGGAGGAAGCCTGGGGTCCTGGATCTTCTTAAAGTGACAGAACCACTAACAACAACCTCTTCCAGCCTCAAAGGAAAGCCGCCAGAATGTAAGAGAGACTCAAGTCTGAACACAGCGATGCAAAGGAGAATGTTGTATATTTAATAATCAGGAAGGACCCATACAGGTTTCCTTAGCAAAATGCTTACCCTGCATTTAAACACAGAAAGAAGATTCCAAGAAACCACACATCAAAGCAGCAGCCGAGCCATCTTCCAACAGCCAACTCCTAGGTTACTCGCTCCGTGTCAGCCTCTAGGCTTAGAGAGGTGCACACTAATTTAACAACGTTGAGTGTTCCCAGGCACATCCAGCAGACATAGGAACTCCAGCTCAGCCTGTCTCTATACATTGCAGGCTAATTAAACTTTTACTCACTTGAGTAAAACATAGTACTGTGGAAAGCACATGTCTGATGGCACCCACACCACATCATGTCTTATTCCTTGACATGTTGAGCTTTCACTTACCATACCTGTAACCAGCTGCTCCATTCTAGCTAGAGGATTGATCCCATATATTTGTTGAAGGAACCTACACTGTTGTTCTATTTTAAATAATTTACTTCACAGGTTAGAAACAATATGCGTTTGTGTCATTCCCACAACAGGTCATTAATTTCCATACATTATGGCAGAAACTTTTCTCTCTCCTCACTTGGGTTGGTTACCTTTATCCTCAATCAGAGGTAGCCCAGAGCAATTACAAGTGAGTGAGAATAGCTCATGGAAAGAATCCACAAGAATGGAAGAGACACCGAGAGGAGAGAAGATGAAACAAACTTATAACACCAATAACCTCACTGGTACCTCACACTCCCACGTGTCTGTTGTATCTACTTGCTGTCTCTCATCAAATACTTACATTGTAAACTCTGTAGGGCAGGAATAGAGTCTTTTTCACTATACGTATGGGTAGTGTCTAACACAGAGGGGGCCCCGATCCCTGACTGAGGTATTGTATTGAGGTATGACCACAATACAAATAAAGAACAATAGTTGTCTCAAGTGAAACATGGAAGCTGACGGTATTTCTTTTTTCTCCTTTCTCAAACAAAAGAAGATCTTGTAATGGGAAACCAAAACAAAAGTGATCTGGGCTCATAGGACTGAAGGTTCTTAACTAAAGCTTTCATGTATCCAGACCATAATTATCTGGGGAAGAAAAATGATGCCCAAGAATCAATACTGATGGTAGAATACAATGTTTTCTAAACCTTCACTGCATTATAGCTTGCACTGACAAATATTACACATAGATTTGCTTTCCTTTATCATAGTGGGGTTTGGTTGTGTTTTAGAAAAATAAGTGAGTGCTATTGGTACTTACCCTTGGGCCGACGTCCCCTTGTTCACCCTACATGTCACACAAAACAGCAAGGTACAGCAATTAGAGTTCAAATCTCAGACATGCAAGACAGAGTGGAAGGCCAGTAGACTGTGGAATAGTACCCCCAGGGAAATGTCAAGAGCCGCATAGCTTAACTCATTCAAAACCAGGCCGGACAAGACCTTGAGACAATGTGACAGGGAACAATTCTGCATTGGCAAGAGATGAGCAGATACTCCAGGTATTTTCCATTTCTAAGGCTCCCACAGCCACTGCCTGTAACCTACATGGAAAAATGGTGCCTGGGAGGGCTAAGATAATTTTGTAACAGTAGCCACCTTTCCATGGCTTTTCTAACGCTCAGTGGGGGAGCTAGAGCATAACATGGAAAAAGGAGAGCACAACCACTAAGCTATCTGTGCTGCTGGAGAAAAGGATGGCATGTGGATGTCTCAAGTTGTGTGGGGATGCTTGTATGCTTGGAAGAGTTAGCATCTGCTAATTCTTTCCCCCGCTGAAGAGAGTGTGACACTATTTCTACCCTGTCATTTCAGAGCACTTCCTGCTGTAACTTTTTCCCTTCCGTGGGTTTTGCCAAGGTAAAGGGAGAATTTAGCCTTATGGCTCCATGCTCCACTATGAAACAATTAGAAGACAGGACTCTACCATATTAGGTATTCTTAACTAAAAAAATTCCAGTGCCCAGGAAACAATAAGTATTTGTTAATGCAGTGTAGAGGGTTTTTAAAGATGCATTTTGGTAAGTTTAGTCTTTACCTTTTCCCCTTTTGGTCCGGGAGGTCCCTGTAAATATAAGTGAGAGCAGAATAAAAAAGCAGCATATATGATCAGCATGCACATCTTTGCTCCAGTGTCTTGACTAGAAAGAATAACATTCTTTATTCATAATTTGATTTCCATTCAACTCTATTTCTCTTTCTTTTTTATTAAGCTACATGTTGTTTTACATAAAAGATGCATGTCTAATGAAGAACCAATGAGATCACCATTCTGTTTCCCTCTCATCAGCAGGAAACCCCCAGACTAAAAGAACAGAAAAAGCATTTTAATCTGCATCTCAAGCACACATGATATTGATATTTACTATAAGCAAGACATTGCTTGAGCTATTAAACCATTTCTAGAAACACATGCTCAGTGTGTCATTACAGGTATGTTATTCCCAATTATACAACTGTTTGAAATATATAAGGAGGGCAGGCTGCTTTCTTTGGCCTATTTGCTGTTCCCCCAAAATAGCTCTGTCTGAGATGGGTAGGAAGAGATGGGTTAGAGCCCCCAAAAGCCATGAAAAATGCTCTGATGTGTGTTTCACTCAAGGTTTAAGGCAAAAGAAGAATTTCATTTCCATTCAGCACAATTAAGGGCGTGAGCATTAGCTAAACTAAGACCTCATGTGCCACAGGGTGGGGAGGAGGCAGGAAGTCAAAAGGGAGGCACAATGGCAGACGCATTCGCCTATTTGCACAGCAGCCCATTCGCTGCACGTCTGGCCTCAGGCAATAGTGTTGGCCCCTTACTTTCCAGGGCATTCCATGGACGAGCTCAGGAGCGGCCTGGTCTCAGTATAGCCATTTGATGGGCTAGGTTTGCTTTTTCTTTCAGTTTGGTTTTTGCCTCCCCAGAGGAGTCTCTTCCAGCCTTGGGGCTTGCCTTTAACTTCTGACCATCAACATCAACACACGCACAGAGAGGAGAATGGGTCCTGTAGTGCATGTTGTACGTGTTTGTGGTTTCTGTTTCTTCTTTTAATTTATGGGTCTTCTTTTGCCTTAGGGTTTTGCTAATTTAAGGCCAGATCCCATTGGACAGCAGAATGCTCAGCATGTTGCACAACCCGGGCTCCTAGTTTCTTGGGTTTGGATTTTTTTTTTTTTTAAAACCACATTTGCCTTTTCTCTATTCCCATGTGTTCTCTGTAGGGATGGGCAAAAGCCAGAGGGGATTGGCTCTGCAAAACTAATTCAAGCTATTCACATCCAGTAACCATTCCCACCCTTTCCACTGCCACCAAAGCGTGAGGTGGGTTCGGAGTATTTAAAATGGCTCCAATCTAAGTCTATTGCTATGTTTTTCTTTCTCCCCCTCTCTTCCTTAAGGACCAAAAAAGTGAGGTTTCTTTCTTTCTTTTTTTTTAACATTTTAAACATTTGTTGAAATTAAAAGCATTACTGCTAAAGAAATTAATATCATTTGGAAAGAGAAAAATCAGATTCACTTGTTCTCCTTTTAGGCCAAGCAAACCCTGTAATTTTATTTTATTTTATTTTATTTTTTAAAGAAAGAAAGAACCATCAAATATTTGTGGTGGGGAAAAAACCTGAGAACAACAAGTATGGGACATGAGCTCCAATTCTGCAGGAGAGTCCATGCTGATGGATGCAAAGAGCCACATTGCAGGGGATTTAGGGGTCTGCCTCTGGAGCCTGTTGAAAGATCAGGGTTATAGCCTACATTTGCTCTACACATGGACATCCTACTTACAGACATTCATAGATTTTAAGGCCAGAAGCAGCCATTACGATGCTCTAGCCTGACATCCCGCCTCTCTATATGTCGGTGGATGTTTACTACGTGGACCAAAGGAATTATTGGCCTGTAGAAAAGTAGATCACACTATAAAACACGTGGGTTTCATGCCCCTCTCCTCACTCAGAGTCCTATCCTGCAAACATTTGATTCCAAGTGTATGCTGACAACAGAGGAGCCTAGGGAAATCTATTCAAACTTCTTGGCTGAAATTTCCAAGGAGCCAAAGGAAATTAGGCATTTAGGGCCAGATTTTTAAAAGGTATTAAGGTGCCTAATTAGGTGCTGACTGTGATGTTCAAAAGCACCTAAATCCCATGAAAATCAATGGAAGTTAGGTGCCCAGATGCTTTTGACAATCCCACGAAGCACCTACCTGCAGCTTTTGGAACCTAGCTACAGGGCCGCCGGGGGGGGGGGGGGGGGGGGAAGTGGGGAAATTTGCCCCGGGCCCCACAGGGGCCCCCACGACAGTTTTTCTGGGCCCCTGGAGCGGGGTCCTTCACTCGCTCTGGGGGCCCCGGAAAACTCTCGTGGGGCCCGGGCCTCCGGAGCGTTTTCTGCTCCGGGTCTTCGGCGGCAGTTCGGCGGCGGGGGGTCCTTCCGCTCCGGGACCCGCCGCCGAAGACACCAGGCTCCCTGAATCCTCTGGGCGGCCCTGTTCAAACCTCCAAAAAAGTTCAATTCCGGATTGGTTTGAATAATGGGCAAAGACTCTCGTACTGATCTAACTGGTTGGTCCGCCCCCAATTGTTTTCTACTAGTAGTCTTTTTTTTTTAATATAGCAACAGAAGTAGAGCATATTTGCAGCTATAATGAAACATTCCCGAAGTGGCTAACAAAATATCTCGAACGACTTTGCAACTGAATGAATTAGCCTCTACTACCTTTCTCAATACAGTCACTTAATGATTTGTAGCTTGAAAAGATTTCAAATGCGGCCCTCTAGTGATCATGGAAGGAAATGCAGTTTGAAAACAAAATACACACAAGTGACAGTTCTTAAATATCCTTTATGAAAAAAATCAGAACTGACCAAAGTTCAGTCAGCGTGTTATCAAAAGGCTCTGATTTTGTAAAGACAATAAGGAGACATGTACCTGGATTTCCAATAGGCTTCCAAGCAAAAGAAAGAAGTCAAGAGAACATCGTGTAAAAATGAATTCCAGATTGTGCCCCATCCCAATAATTCACAAAATGCTACTTCAATAATCATGCACACTGAGACCAGTTCCAAACCACTCTGGAGAAATGTACACCCCTACTCAGCAGTGTGTGTATTCAGAGAGACTGGTCACTTTTGCAATTTAAATAATTTATTATGACTTTTTACTCCCATTAGCACCCAGCTAAGAGTGTGCACTTGATTTTGTTCCCTCCAGTGCATCAATGGAGTTGCTTTTTAAGTTCCAATTACAGGGACAATCTGTGCAAACACATGGAAAGCAATGGGGTTCATCAGATGTTACTGAGGGCATAATTTGTTTGACCAGAGATGATGCTCAAGAAGGAAAGAACTCAGCTTTGCTTCCCAACCAGTCCCAAGTTGAGTTTATAGGGCTGGCACTTAGAAAGGTACATCTTTTTATTTATAAACTCAGTACACTGTATATAAAAATTACTGAGACTCAAAAACCACAGAACTCCAGAATGACAGCGTTATGTTACAGTCACCTTTCAGAGTAAAAGCTCACAGAGGCCCCGATCCTGTAAAGACTTACAAAAGTGCTGAACTTTATATACTGTGATTAGTCCCATTGAAGTCAACAGGGCTTCACCTGAGTGCTGCAATTTACCCAGATGCTACCATTTGCAGGATCAGGGCCTAATCTGGTAAATCCTAAAATCAATCTGTGTTACAAAGCATAGAGTGACCTTGCTGTACTGCACCTTGTAATAATTATAATGCAGAGCTCCATTATTACAATATTTGGCTCTGCATGTATGTGTTTCATGGAGTAACTAGAAATAAATAAATGGTATATTTGACACTTAACGCACTACTTACTGGCTTGCCATCCAAACCAAGGGGCCCCTGAAAAGGGAAGCAAAGATACCAGATTACAAAAGGAGATTAATCTGTGAATGCAGCTATTTCAGTCATGCTCTAAAAGAGGCTCTAGATTAGATCTAGTGCATTGTGGATTATATTAATAGATCTTATCACTTTTTCAAGATTCAATAATATTTCTCAAGAGAACAATAAAATAAAGGATGTCAAGTAATATATAATAGAGAGCATGAAAGGGTGTGAAAAGAAACAAAGGCATGGTGGGAAGAATAAGATGACTCCCTTCAGGCACGGTGATTAGATCTGTCAGGGATTTTTAAAGCACCTAGCAGAGCAGCACAGAACCCAGGATGGATCCCACATGTGACTCAACTTCAGAACTGGGCCTTTATTTTTTTAAAACAATGGGGACAAGAACTTATCATTTACCCAGATTCTATGGGCCACCTATTGCCCTGCATCGTTCCCACTGACAGCAACGGGAATCCCGCTGTGCACAGAGGCAGCATATAGCATGGGACTTTAGTCCCCGATCCCGCAACACATACACAGATGCTCAGCTTCACTCACGAGAGTAGTTGCATAAAGTCAGATGCATGAATAAGTGTTTGCAGGATTGGGGCCTTAGCAATCTTAACTATCCTTTAAATCTACCCTTCTGGGATTCCCAAAGGAAATGCACAGTAAGTACCCCGAGTAAAGGTTGATTTATTATTTACAATCACTTCGTCCCTTACATGGCTGTTAAATGTCATTAAACATATTAGGCCAAATTGTGTCTGGCCCTTGAGTGAGTGTACATGAGAAGGGGAGTGTGTAGGTCCTGAACACCAGGCTACTGCTGCTGTCTAGGAGAACCTGTGCAAAGGCCAGCGGCGGCTCCAGGCACCAGCGCACCAAGCGCGTGCCTGGGGTGGCAAGCCGGGGGAGGGGTGGCCTGCCGGTCGCCATGAGGGCGGCAGTCAGGCTGCCTTCGGCGGCATGCCTGCGGGAGGTCCGCCAGTCCCGCGGCTTTGGCGGCAATTCGGCGGCAGCTATGCCGAATCCGCGTTACCAGCGGACCTCCCGCAGGTGCGCTGCCAAAAGCTGCCTGCCTGCCGTGCTTGGGGCGGCAAAAAACATAGAGCCGCCCCTCGCAAAGGCACTGACTTTAGTCCTGCTACTCCTCGACCAGAGCAGTTGAATAGTTGCAGTAAATCCCTGGAAGGACGGTGCTGTTACCGGCAGGTCTACTTGCCACCCAGATAACTTCATATCTTCTGTAATTGGATTTATAACAATCTCCTAAACAGATAAGGGACCGAGGCCCCGATTCACTTTGGCACCTGCTTAAGTCTCACAGACGTCAAAGGGAGTTAAATATAGGCCTACCTTTAAGCACATGCTTTAAACACTTTGTTAGGTAGGGATGGACTTAAGCATGTGTGAAATACTTTGCTGAATCGGGGCCTTAATAGGTTAGTTTTAAACAACTGTGCCTTGGAGCATAGCGATTCTCCAGTGGCAAAGTCTAATCCAGCTCAGCAGCATGGCTTGCCATTCTACAGTAATTTTAGATGCCATTTATGGTTCAACTTCTGTTGGTCCAATAAAAGATTAATATCACTCACCTGGTCTCTCTCATATCCCGGGACCAACACGACTACAACAACTTTATGGCTCAGCCTTTTCCCTATGCTGGTGAGCAGCTGTCACTATGTCATGTGAGAAACCCAACTACAAGGCTCCGACACAAGAACCATGCGATCCATATACTCATGCAGCTGAATTGCTCATTTGTGTCCCCAAACATGCAGTTTTGATCTACAGTATGTTCCTATCACTGAATGTGATGTTGCTTTCATCACTTCATGGTAATATAAGGGCCATGGTCACTAAGTTATAGCTTGGAATCAATGCTCTTTTATATTTCCACATCACAGCTACACTGTATGACATATGTCTTGCGTCTCTCTCTCTAAGCAACACTGGGCTGAATTCTGCTCTCACATGACAGTGATGTAAATTTGGAGTAAACCTTTTGAAGCAAACAGAGTTTGGATCACTCCTGTACAATATATGGTCAGGATTCTTCAGATTTCATAAAGCAAAAAATAGGGTAAAACAATTCAGTTCAGCTCAAAGTCTTGTGATGTTGTAGTTAATTTTAAAAAAAATGGTGTAAGAGAATCCCAAGCAATACATTAAAAAGTCTCTTTCCACCTAAACACTTGTTAACTTTGGAAGTAATCTTGAAAAACTGTGATTCTGTTTTCCTTTATGTGTACACATTCTAGAGATTTTGTATGGTGTTTTAATCTTGTTAGAACAATGTTACCCAGTGAACTTTTTTCTGTTTTTTAACCAAATAAAGGGCAAACAGACATCAGAGAAGAATTCACATGGCATGCAGAACTGGTTACATTTTGGTAGAGCCTGATATAAAGTAGCTCCGGAACCTGGAGCAAATTCTAGTTTTCAGAAGAAAGTTATAAAAAAATAATGCAAGAATTTAAAGATGCAAACTATTTCATTTCAAATCCCAATCCAGCTGCTTTTAATTGCTATTTTGTACCAAACACACAAAGCAGTATCCAAAAGGGATCGGACGGGTGGTTCTCTTAAGGGAAAACGTGTTTGTGGGAAGGTGTTTAATTAGTGTTTGGTACAAAAGGCACCTTAGACCAGATTTCCAAAGGGTCCTCATCCCAGCTCTGACATCTGAGTGCCCCCAAACTGAAATTTGCATATGCATCTAGTCTAAGCCTTGAATTCTCAAAAGCATTCTTTTACTGAAATCTCTGGTCTACGCAATTTGAATTTGGGGCTATGTAATTTGAATTTGAATTTCTAATCTAAAAAGTAAAAACTATAGTTTCCTCTGTGAAATTCATCCCTACGCAGAATGACATGGGGCCTAAACACCATTTAAATTCAACTTAAGCCCTGTTTTAAGGACTTGAGTGTTGCATAGGCCTTATACTAGCACTTTGTACAGGCAGACACACTCTAGCTATCCTGGCCCACACTAGCCATTGTTAAAAACTTAATAAAAATAGCTCTACTGTGTCTGAAATAAATGCAGCAAAGAGTCTTGTGGCACCTTTTAGACTAACAGATGTATAGGAGCATGAGCTTTCGTGGGTGAATGCCCACTTCTTCAGATGCATGGAATAAATGTAAAGCCTTGAGGCAAATGTCCATTTCTGACTGGTACCAGAGAAACCCCACCCACGAATGCTCTTCATGAGGGCCTCCAGGCACAAGCAGGACATCATCAGAACAAATTCCCATTGGCTGAACATGCTGTGAGGACAGGACGCTTTCGCCTGGTAATTGAACCCCATTCTGAGACTGGTTCAGTACTGAACATTGCCTGTCTTGGGGCTGAGACCAGTGTAACTTTGTGGGAAATAATCCACCTTTGGAGGGAAAGGAAGAAATATTTCTCTGTCAGTTTGATTTAAAAAACCCAACATTTGTTTGGAGCCACTCAGAGGTTTCGAACAATAGAAGTGGCCTGGAAGGAGGAACTGGAGATGCAGAGTGCAGGTGATGGGGTGATAGGTGCATATATTCACCTTGATTCTACGATCTAAATGGTACATATGCACACATAAAGACTTCTTTTCAGACTAACAATAAAAACCGGGGCCTATCTGTTCTGCCATGGTGTGTATGCAATGGTTTGTTTATAGTTTAATTTAAAACGTAGAAAGTAGTAAAATAAGATGCGGGATTTGAGCTGGGCCATCACCATTTGCTCCATGTCAGCACTTCGCATGCAATGTTTCAACCCCTGAGTAAACCGATTTATTCAGACATGTTTTGAAACAAATAATTGTGGCTGTTTTATCGTTCAAGCTGGGGAGGGTGAGAGTGGAATGCCGAAACGTCATTTCAGATTTATCTTTTAATTCTCAGCGCGTGAACTTCACGCCTGTGCAGAGAGCCAGCTCAAGGCCTGTGAAATATTCATGCCTTTGGCCTGATTTACACCTAAGCTATGCTGCTCAAGAGAGACCCAGAGAGAGACACAGGTAAGCCAACCTAAGCCCTGGGGTAGAGACTGCTAGGGTGACAGAAGAATTCTTCTGTCAACCTAGCCACTGCCTCTTTAGGATATGGATGTACTACACCAACAGAAAACTCCTTCTGTCGCTGCAGCAAGTCTCTACACTACAGCGCCGTAGCTGCAGCACTGCAGATGTGCCGCTGTAGCGCTTGTAGTGTAGACATACCCTTCAAAATAGGGCCTACGTGGGACTTGAAAGGTGCCTGAGTCTTCGACCTCTGGACAGGGATAATGTTACCACCGGTGGGTGGGTGGACGGACATGTATGTGTGGTTGCCAGTATAGCTATCCTGGCAAATCTTTTCTAGTGGAGATCTGGACTAAATGAGCGGGCCTGCCACCTGTGGAGGAAGCAGTGGGAGGAGTCATCTTAGCGAAATGAGGCTGCTGACGGCTGCTGCATGGAGGATTAGTTTGTGATTGCTGTTGGCAGTTACAGCCTTCTCCTCTGCTCAGTGTTTGCATGTGACTGAAGGGTGCTGGGAATAAGAGATGAATGGCCCTTCTTTTCCCCTCCCCACTTTTGCTTTATTCAATACCATTGACAGTACTGGGGCAGCGCCAACAGGGTTGTAGTTAAAATAACTTGTTCTCATCTCGCTCTAGGTTATGTTCAATTGGTATGTGCAGCATAACTGTTAATCGCTTCAGTTCTGTACTTACACTCTGGTGAGAATTCAATAAAACAAAGCACATAAGAAAAAGGGAAAGAGAAAGTTAAATTACTTTGCTCCTTTGAACTTAACAATGGGGGAGAAAAGGGGAAAGATCAGGAAGTGAAGGGCCAAATTTTAATAACCTAGGCAGCAACACGAGGCCACTGGCACTAACACTGATTAAGCCTTGTAGCATAGGATTACCATTCGTCCGGATTTACCCGGACATGTCCTGCTTTTTGTGTTAAAAATAGCGTCCGGGGGGGAATTTGTAAATCACTAAAAATGTCCGGGATTTCCCCCCCATGCAGAGCGAGGCACGGCTGGGAGGGCTGCAGGAAATTCAGCCGCTCGCATGGGGCTCTGGCAGCCAGAGCCCTTCCCCCGCAGCTTGCCGGGCTGGACTCCGGAGCAGCTGTAGAGCTCCTCCTCCCCGCATTCTGAGCCGGCCGGCCTGCCGGGCCGTTTGCATCGGGCCTCGGCAGCTCCTCCTCCCCTGCTGCCCAGTGCCCCGCTCCGGCAGCACTGGGTGGGGTGGGACCGGGTTGTGTGTTGCGCTGGGGAGCGCAGCCACGTGTCCGGCTCCGCACAGAGCCCAACACCATGTTCTGAGCGGCAGGGTAAGGGGGTCAGGGGGCAGGAGAAGGGGCAGGGAGATTTTGGAGGGGGCAGTCAAGAGACGGGGGGGGGGGGTCGGGAGTTCGTGGGTGGTGGTGGAGAAGGTTTTGGGCAGTCAGGGTACAGGTAGGGGGTAGGGTCCTGGGGGGCAGTTAGGGTGGGTGGGGGGTCTTAGGAGGGGGCAGTTAGGGGACAAGGAACAGGGAGGCTTAGGTAGGGGGTGGGGTTCTGGAGGGCAGTTAGGAGCAGGGATCCCAGGAGGGGGCAGTCAGGGGACAAGGAGCGGGGGGGTTGGGAGTTCTGGGGGCGGGGCTGTCAGGGGGCAGGGGTGGGGAGAGGGATCAGAGCAGTCAGGGGACAGGGAGCAGAGGGGTTTAGATGGGTCGGGAGTTCGGGGGGGGGCTGTCGGGGGTGGGGAGTGGTTGGATGGGGCGTGGGAGTCCCAGGGGTCTGTCTGGGGGTGGGGGTGTGGATAAGGGTTGGGGCAATCAGGGTACAGGTAGGGGGTAGGGTCCTAGGGGGCCAGTTAGGATGGGGGGAGGGTCTCAGGAGGGGGCAGTCAGGGGACAAGAGGCAGGGAGACTTAGGTAGGGGGTGGAGTCCTGGGGGGCAGTTAGGGGCAGGGGTCCCAGGAGGGGGCAGTCAGGGGACAAGGAATGGGGGGAGGGTTGGGGGTTCTGAGGGGGGCGGGAAGTGGGAGGGGCAGGGGCGGGGCTCTTCCCATCCTCTTTTTTGCTTGCTGAAATATGGTAACCCTATTGTAGCAGCAGACACAATTGTGGTCATGTACCCTTTGTAGTATGACTAGCACCTAGCCCTACACCAATACCAATTTACTTGGTACTTCCTCCTCTAAAAGTTTATAGTGTAGTTTGGATTGACAGCCCTTTTAAAAGCATGTTTCCCTATTAGGTTTAACGTCACCACCCTGTAGTAATTGTCAGTCATTTTAAATGGTAGCAGAAAGGATTTTCAGACTTTTTCAGAAGTGGGTTTTACTTGCAAAATGAGTAAGATCTGGTCAGAAATTGGAAAAGGCTCTGCCCACACTATGACTCAGACTTTGTTTAAATGTGATTATTGCTAGCATGGACTCCCCATCCACTGCAGAGGGATTCCCCTCCTCCGAGAATCCATATTATAAAATCATGCTGCTGATTGCTAGCGGGTTCATCTGTAGCATGATACTGGGCAAAAACCTCCAAATCTTTATTGTTCAGGGAAACTTGTTAGGAACATGCTAACAGCAGCCATATTTAAGCTTTAAATATGGTTGCAGCTAGTTTGATTTTAACTTTAGTGCAGACCTTCTAATGAGAACGGATTGCTGCAAAGCACAGGACAGTATAGGAAGAACCCTAAGACTTCTGCTTATTTTGGAGGGGGGAGAATGAAAGAGGCTAATCTACTGTGCTTCCTGATTGTTACCAAACCATTTTATTAGCCCTGGTAATTTTATATATATACACCATGGTTTGGTCCCATCTGCAGAGGGATAGCCAAACTCAGCTGTCAGCCCAGCTGGGGTGCTACCTTTTAGAATCCAATCTCCCAACAACAAATTAGAATCCTGATGTTGATACAAAAGCAACAGTGTCAGCTGGCAGCTCCAATGCCTGCACCCCCCCACCCCGAGTGCCAGTCCTCATCCTATACTGCCCTGTTCTCATATGGTGCTGTGGCAGGGGTTGGCAGACAGAGGGGTGGCGCTTTCTCCCTGAATATAATGAAGACCCTCAGCTGTTCGCTTTAGGACTGTCCAGCAAGTATTGCTGGGCTGGCTGCAATTGATTAGGCAGTTCCTCCAGCACATGCTGTAAGAGGGAGGTGTTCCAAAGAGTGCTACAATCCAGCTGTTGCAAGAAGCCAGAAACAACTTGGGAGAAGCAGGAAAAAGCCCTTTTGAGAGCCTCCAACCCTGGCAATACAAAGCCATCCTCCTTGTTTTACATTTAGAGACCCAGCTAAAGGAAGCCTATTGAACTGTTCCGGCCTGAGTCCCGTCCCACTTACACTAACATAGCTCTGACTTCATTGTAGTTACGCTCCATTAACAGAAACGTCAGCAGGGCCTGTCCCTTAGTTTACACACGTCACTGTGGGAACATGATTTGTTTTGTTCTGACCAGGCTTGGTGTTCATTAGTCAGCAAGATTGCAGATCTCGGGGATACTGGTCCTGTACCCACCCATGGCTCGCCTGACCCATCATACAGCCCCACTATACTAAGGAGAAAAATCATGGAAGCAGCATATACAGCTGGGGTAGGCAACCTATGACACGCGTGCCGAAGGTGGCAGGCAAGCTGATTTTCAGTGGCACTCACAGTGCCTGGGTCCTGGCCACCCGTCCGGGTGGCTCTGCATTTAAAATTTAATTTTAAATGAAGCTTCTTAAACATTTTAAAAACCTTATTTACTTTATAATATATAACTAAACTATTGTTGTATGTAGACTTATAGAAAGAGACCTTCTAAAAACATTAAAATGTATTACTGGCACGCGAAACCTTAAATTAGGAGTGAATAAATGAAGACTCGGCACACCACTTCTAAAAGGTTGCCGACCCCGATATACAGTTATTAGCAGGACTAATGCTGGTTTCAGCCAGGTGAGCCTGTTGCAATCTCCTGGCTTCCCGCGAGGGTAGAGCAAGAATGTTGCAAACATTCTGAGGGCTTGTCTTCACTACCTGCCCAGATCGGCAGGTAGAAATCGATCTCTCGGGGATCGATTTATCGCGTCTCATCAGGACGCGATAATCGATCCCCGAATCGACGCGTGTACTCCACCAGCCCAGGTAGGAGTAAGCGCCGTCGACGGGGGAGCCGCGGTGGTCGATTTGCCGCCGTCCTCACAGCAGGGTAAGTCGGATCAGATACGTCGAATTCAGCTACGCTATTCCCGTAGCTGAATTTGCGTATCTGAAATCGATCCCCCCCCGTAGTGTAGACGTAGCCTGAGATGCCTTTCACACCCATAGGTCAGCAATGAAGAACTAAAGTAAAGTAGCAAGGTGATGTAACTTAAGTTTTCATTTGATCTTGATGCAACTTGTGTGTGTGTAAAAGGCTACATTAGTGTCTCCCAACATTATGAATTAAGTCTCTAAAATATTATGCTGCTCTGAAAATGTATAAGCAAGCTCTCCAACTGGAAAGGGATTTACCACATTTTCTCCACCCCCACTCCCCTGCTTTTGTAGAACTTATGATTTACACCCCAAAAGCTAGATAGTTATGCAATCATTAAAAAATAAATTAACAAATACCTTCATTTACAAAAGAACCTGCATGCGTCATGTTTCATGTCAGTGTATTTGCATAAAAATACTTTCACAAAGCAAATTATATTTTAAATGATTGAAATTAACCAGTGTGGCATCCCCAAAAGGAACACTGTTCCCCTTCTTAATATTTTCTGTGTCAATCAATCAAATGTTTTTCTTGTTAAAACTACTACAAAGAGCATCATTCCAAAGCCAGTCTTGGCGAATTCCTTATTGCCAGATTTAATAGGCAAAACCATTTGAATTCAATGGGGTGCCTGATATGCAGGCGGCTGAAATTTAAATACATCGCAGATGTTCACAGTTAAGCAGAGATAATTTGCAAATATTAATATTTACACAACAGAGATGCCCCACAGGAAACACAACTGCCTTCTGAATGAAACTAAGCCACAGGATTTGCTTTATTCTCATGATTACTGTAATGCCCAGAGCGTGCAGGGCACTTTATGGGCTCTGCTCCTAAAGGCCCAATTCCACAACCCAGTCTCGTCCTGCACAGATACCAACTCCTACAATGGAGTCCCACTCAAGCCAATGGGACTTGGCATGTGGACCTTTTTTCCAAGATCAGGCTTAATGCAGAGATGTGCAAGAACCGAGCAGCCTAAGGGCTACTCTAACTTGTGGCAATTTGTAATAGCAGCCTAATGAACATTACAGTGTTAAGGATCCCTGGAGCACGGTGCATTCTGGCCCTGTTTCTACCCCATCCGGTGTCCGAAATACCTGCTATCCCACGGACTGAGGGAGGACTTTGCACCAATTCAGGATTCCTCATATAAGGTCTCTTTGTGCCACTCGAGCAATGCAAAATAACCGCAGCATGGGCCAAAGAATTACCCGGCAGGACTTACACAAAACGTAGCAGCACAAAACTTACTTCATATAAAAAAATGCACCTGTGTATGGCCGTCAGAGAAACAGCAGCGATACCATCAGAGTTATGTGAAGACCTTTGGCTCTTTAAGTAGGCAAGGGAGATATTTAGTTTGAAAAATAACAGCAGGTGTGAGGGAAGAGAGAATTTTATCACCAAATGACAGAGGTTTTGAAGTTGGCTACAGTCCCAGCATAACATAAAACAAGACTTGGGTGGACAAATGGCCACCCTCCAGCCAATGTACTGTGAGCATAATTCATTCCTCATTGCATGGACTCTCTCTGTCCTGATAGTAAATTAAGCAGAAAGATTTATGTCCCTAGCATTACTGCACCAGCGCTTAGAGAGAGCAACACTTTGCATCTGCTGTACAGCTTTGAAAAGGCATTTACTACTCTCTAACCGACGATTACAGGGAGGGATTAGGCCAAGGTGTTGTGTACACAGTATCAGCTTGGAGGTGTATGGATTTCTCCGTTTGACAGGAAGGCAAGATATCATGGGAAGAAGGGATAAGTAAGAAGTGCTTATTTATTTAAACTGTCATATTATTGGAACGAAAGCTACTTCACGTCTTTGTTCAGAGGTCGCCAGCCCCATCACCATGAAAACAGAAGGAGACAGTAATTACAATGAATAGAGACTGCTCTCTTGCATTTGGAAGTGATGCTTGATTTAAGGGCCCCATGGGAAGTAAATGCATTTCACAGTGCCTGTGGCTTCCTAAGGAATTTGCACAGTATTCCACTTAACTTTATTCTTATGACAGCAACCTCTCTCCACACAGCCTAAAACAAGGAAGGGCATTGAAAATGAGACATTTGCCTTCATTATCTATATGATCAGCAAGCCAACTTGTTAGCCTAAATTCTGGGGACATTTCAGTGTTGCTTTTGTTTTGTGATTATACTTCTATTTTGAGCCACCCAGAATAAAGGAAATAGTTACCAGATGATTGTTTGTTCTGACTAGGTGGCACAAATGTTTACTGATGAGTTGCTTTCTTGACCATCTTTCACCTCAAGCACATGGTGCTATTACGATCCCTTTTTGGCGCTGTTCTGGACAGAGTCACAGCCAGTCTCTCGCTGTTCAGCTGACATACTGCACATCATTTTAAAGTATAAGGGCATTATGGGTTCCATGAAATCCATCCCCCTGGAACTCACGAAGTCCTGCACACAGTACCATACACGACCCCAAACAAACACTTTAAGAGCTTCATTTTTTGGTTCCAAAGGGATTATTTGAGCAACGTTGCAAAAGGAAGCCCTTAGCCCTCCACACTAACGAGAGAGTTTCTAAAGCATTCCCTGGGGACTGGGCTGCTGCCACCATCTTGCATTTTCCCTGGGAAAGAGTAAAGCCTTGTATGGCTTTTTTAAAAGGCCACCTGTATTCACTCCACTCACAGAAGACACTAAAGATGGCTCTTGCCAGATCTGGTTGGGACCAAGGAAGTCTCCAAATCCCCTGAGCTTGCTTCACAGGATTACCACATTTTCCGGGATGGTGCTGTGTTCCATACCAGAAGTAAGAAGCAACAAACTCTCCCCACAGAGGTATCAGATGACACATAACCAAACAACCTCTGATAAGCCAGAGTTCTGCTTTAAATGGAGGTTAAAATTCCTCACTCTGTTTCTAGGAAGATACACACCCAGACTGCAGAGCTCTGTGTATCAGTTCCCTGATGGAAAAAGAGCAGAAAGCAACAATAAGTTGCTAGCACCAATATCCATGATACAAAACAAACAGGAGAATTCTGCAATTAAACTCAGCCGTTGCAGAGGTTGTGTTATTTAATGGAGGGTGTATAGTCAAAGTGTTGTTAGAATCCAGTGTTGCAGCTTTACATACTACTCTGGAGGAAGCTTCACTCTGTTCTACCTAAGGAGCAGACAACTGTCATAGAGCAGTGGTTTTCAAACTGTGGGTCGCGACCCAGTACTGGGTCGTGGAATGTAAGGCACTGGGTCGCCACAGCTCTGGTCAGCACCGTTGATCGGGCCGTTAAAAGTCCAGTCGAAGGTGCTGCCCGGCTAAGGCAGGCTAGTACCTACCTGTTCCGACACTGCGCTGTGCCCTGAAAGCGGCCACCAGCAGGTCCAGCTCTTAGGTGGTTCCTGGCCAATGGGAGCTGGGGGGGGGGCGCGGTGCCTGTTGGCGAGTGTCACACAGAGCCGCTTGCGCGCCTCCACCTAGGAGCCAGACCTGCTGCTGGCCGCTTCCGGGACGCAGTGCGGTCCACGGTGTCAGGAGAGGCAGGAAGCCTGCCTCTGCACCCCGGCTGTACCGCTGACTGGGAGCCGCCCAAGGTAAGCCCACGCCCCAACCCTGCGCCCAAACCCCATGCCCCAATCCCCTGCCCCAGCCTTGAGCCCCCCCAAACTTGGAGCCCCTTCCTGTACCCCAATTCCCTCATCCCCAGACCCACCCCAGAGCCTGCACCCCAGCCTAGAGCCCTGACCCCCTCCTGCACCCTAACCCCTGCCCCAGCCCAGAGCCCCCTCCCACACCCTGAACCCCTCATTCTCAGCCCCACCCCACAGCCCTCACCTCCACACCTCCAACCCTCTGTCCCAGCCCTGAGCGCCTCCCACACCCCAAGCCCCTCATCTCCAGCTCCGTTGGGTTGCGGGCATCAACAATTTTCTTCAACTGGGTCACCAGAAAAAAAGTTTGAAAGCCACTGTCATAGAGGACCAACAGACTTCACTAACACACTGAGGACAGGATTCAGATGTTCATTTTACTGAGAACATGACTTTGATGCCCTCAGTGCCTGTCCTCTGACCTATAACAACTCCTACCTGGATGCCCCAAGTCTACTCTCAGATGTCTGTCTTAATGAGATTGTGGAGGACATGATTGAGACATGGGCACAGGACAATGATTTTTTTTTATTATTATTATTGCTTGGGTGGGTGGGTGTGTTCTCCAAAACGTTAAGGAAAATACCTGGAAGTGTAATGCTAAATAGCAAAAAGGTAGTGATCTGAAAATGCAAAATTCTTGAAGACAGAAGCTAAAAGGGGTTTCTGGGTTTGTGAACGAGACAGTGATCTTGAGTAGTTCCAACAACAGAACAATTTATTTCTTCCACTCTCTCCAATGAAAATGGCAGTGTTTGAGGAGTAGCAGTAGCTTATGGCTAGCTCATGAACCAAGTCACTGTAAGCTCTGAAAGGAGAGCCCCACCCCCCCGCCAAGATCTCAGACGTGCCACATCTTCTCCTCGGCTGCTGAGCTTCATTTCAGAAGCCACCACTCGCTCATCTGTGCATCACATTGCACCAATTTTCCTCCAGAACAACAAAGTGCTTTTATGGGGGAACCAGTCCCAAGGCTCCCCTCAAATTTCTGCAACTTGAAATGACTTCCATATGTCCTGCACAGTTTTTTTTCCAAGTGTTTAAACCTCGGTTGGTATTTCACCTACTGCCCAAACACAGGAGAGGACACAGATTCTGTGCTGTTTTAATGCAGGTAAGCCACTGTTTTGGAGCAGTGTTTCATGTAGGCATTTCATCCAGGCACTTCATCTCTTGATTCCTTTATATATATTTTTTTCTCCCCAATCCTTCCTTGTTTTTCAATGCTGCTAGATTCCAGCTGGGTTTCCTCCACATTTGCTGCATGGGAGTAAATCTTCAGCTTTCCTTGTGCAACAAGCAGAACCTCCAACACAATTTCCACGCACAAATGCACGGGAAGTAGGAAAGCAGACAACAGTGGAGTAGAACTGGCTGGGTAGCAATGTTCCAAACAAATAGGGAATATCCAAGACTGGTGGCATGAGCAGCACAGGAAAAAGGTACGATACTAGGATGGGGGTAGACACCCAAAGCTTAGCTTGTGTATACATTTGTCTTTCGAGTATGTTGGATCCTGATGTAGTCAGTGCACTTTGTACTGGTGTGGAGGAGCAGGTTGGAGACAGGCTGTAAGTATCAGTGACCCTGGCTGGGGACTGTGGCAGTACTGTGGTCTAAAGAGGTAAAATGAGAGATTTCATAGCAAGCTCAGGTTTGAACACAAAAAAACCTCACTAAGAGTGGGGTTTATTTCAGAAGTTCTGGTTTAATCAGGAAAACACCCATTTGGCTGAGGACTTTGTATTCCTTCTATGCAGCATTACAGCAAGTAAACTCCAAAGCAAACGCACAAGTCAACAAAGAGAGCAGATCTAATATTTCTTCAGATCTCCCTCCTTTGGTGTCTGGTCTGTAAAACCACTTTATCCTCTTCCCATGGGCTGAAGCTAGCCCCCCACCCTCCCAACACACTTTTAAGATGCTGAGCTGAACCAGGCCCAGCTGCACCTAATTAGCTCCCAAGCATCTCCTTGAACTGATTCTCTGAACACTTGCTGGAAAGGTTACTCAAAAAGCCCAAGGCCCCATCTGTCTTGACACTGTTTCCTCTGAGGGGCACCATCAAGATGGGGTACGGGAAGGTTGAGGAGTCCCCCTGGAAGGATCACTTAAAGACCTGGGTGTGATGCCACGGGGGAAAGAGAGAACCAAGATTTGGCAGAACACCATCGGCAAGCCTGAAGAGTGCCCAGCCAGACCACACTTAGCCAGTGTCATTAGAACTTTGGACACATGGGCACCACATTCAGAAAGAGAATTGCAACTCATTGGGCCAAATTCATCCCTGGTGTAATTAAATGGACTTGAATGGAGTTACTCCTTTGGTCTGATGATATATGAAACATATACACCTTTAGAACCAGAGAAAGCGTTTGTGCCCATGTCAAAACCTACCTCTGTAACCTGTACCGAACAATGCTAATCACCATAGAACACAAGTGGCTACTACAGTCATTGCTGCTAAGACCCTCACTGCCTTGTTATGCCCACTGGAAAAAAACAGGGATCAGGAAGGCTAAATGAATGCAACTGCAATGTCCCAACAGGATGGGATGGAGCGGGGGGCGCTTTGTCTTGTATTTAGGGGAAGAACCACCCCTAAATACAAGCATAAACTGCTTCCTCAGAGAGTATGGTCTTACAAAATTAAAGTTGTCCCCACTTGTATTATCGTTAAATGAACACGGCAGAGAAATTCACAAACATGTTCGAGGGTAACTTTCTGCTTAAAGAGTTTTTCTAAAGTCACATGTCACTGACCTGGGCACAGAGAAATAAAAGTTATACTAAACTTTCAGTGAAAGACAATAAAACTAATGCTACTCTATAGATTACCTCCATCCCCTTGTATAAATGCATGTTTATGTCACTATGTAGGTCAGGTTCTCATTGAGAGATCCTGAAAGCATGTGCATGGGTGACTTTACTCACGTAGGTAACCCCACTGAAGTAAATGGAACTTGTGTGAGTAAAGCTACTCAAATGGGTGTTTACAGGATCAGGCCCTAAATTATAGAGTTATAAACCATGGTGAAGCTACCTAGGAAAACTAAGTGTTTAACACAGTAGCCAAAATCCTCATTTAAAGGATGGACACGGATTACAGCACATAAAACACAAATGATGTCTTAAAATACTGAAGAGTTAAACAGCTGCTTGGTATGCTATTTCGTGCACAGAATGGTCTGTGGCTACGCAGTACCTGCAGCTCCGTTTCAGACAAACAGTTGCATCCTGAAATATGCCCGGCTTAATACTCTACGGGGATAGCTTGAATTATTAGGACTAAATGATTATCACACACATGTTGACAATTCATCAAATTATCAGACTGTCAAGTTATGAGTAACTTCTAAATTCTCTCTGTAAAAGCAGCTCTTTATGGTGTCACTGCTGGCATTTATGTATCCTTCTTTTCAAAAAGTCTAGCTACTCATGTGTCTTGGAGTGTACGCTTTTCTGGTACCCTAATAGAGTGCCCTTCATTAGGAATGGGGGTTCTCTGAGGCTTTATTCCTTGGCATATGTTATTCATTTCTTGTAGATCAGCCTGTCTACAGTCTTAACACATTTACTGGGTCTTACATAGGCTTTCCTGTGCTTAGTTATCTACACAAATTGAAATTCCTAATAGCTCAGGGAAAAAAAACAAACTTGATTGGTTACGGCCACGGTCTAAAGCTGCCCTCAATTCCATTATTCTGCTGTTCTACAGAGCGTCTGCATCAGGGAACTTACTAACAGGGATCAAGTTCCTTTTTTGCATTTACTCCTTTCCCTTCCAGACATAAGCTGCCCAACATTAGGCTTTAATTTTTGTCTTTAAAATTAAATTAAAAACGGAGTTTACCTCCCTTGCATGTTGTGTTCCAGGTCTGTCTCATCTTACGCTGGGGTTACGTTCCGCAGTCAGCGCGTAAAGCGAAAACCGCGTATAGTCAAAATTACATTGAGTGTAATGGCGGGCGGAATCGCCCGCACTACAGGAACAGTATTTAAATGGTTATTTTTCTCCTTTTTGTTGTTTTTGTTTTTGCCGACCGCGTAAAGCTGAATTCGCACATGTTAAATGCGCGTAAGATGCGCCAGACCTGTATTTCTACATACACATAACTGACTTCGGTGAGACAACCGGAGTTACAGCAGTGGCTCTCAAAGAAGATTTTAGCCCACTGTATGTATCTTTAAAACCTATTTCATTTATTTACTTATTTTTAAAAGAGTCTCATCTGTTCAGTTACAGCACATCATTACTGGGGCTGATCGTAACCTTACAAGTAATGTTCTTTCCAGTGAAGAAGTATTTAGAAAATTCATCTCGAACAACTCATTCTTCATTGGGCAGCTATTCGGAGAATGGAAGAAATGGCCCTATGGCACAGACGCACTGCACTGGAGTCTCTTTTTGTTCTGTCTCTACAACGGCACCCGTGGCCATGACTAGGGCTCCTAGGTGATTGCTGTTTATTATTTGTACTGCAGTGGCAACTTTCTCTCTCTTTTCTATTTTATTTGATTGAACAGTTTTGGGTAGGATCAACCATCAATTGATTCTATTAGCACAAGTGTCCATCGTAAGAAAAGGAGGTTGTTACTACCAGGGGCGGCTCTAGGCACGTACTTGGGGCAGCCCATTTGCAAGGGCGGCAGGGATCCACAATGGGAGCTGAGAACCAACAGGGGGCCCTGGGAGCTGTAGTTCCTTGGTTAGCTGCCTGCCTATAGAGCCAGCCCTGGAGCAGGGAAAGAACTACATTTCCCAGCATTCCCTTGGCCACTACCAACAGGAAAGAGGGGGAGGGAGTGAGGAAGCTGAGACCTCATGCTGCAGCCTGCTGTGAATGGAGAGCTGCACTGTGAGTAGGGATACCATATTTTAACATTCAGAAAATAGGACACTCCACGGGGAGGGAGGGTAGCCCCACCCTGTCACCATCCACTCCCTCCGACTGCCCCCCCCAGAAACCCCAACCCATCCAACCCCCCTGCTCCCTGATCACCCCATCCCAGGACCCCTGCCCCAACTGCCCCCCAGGACCCCACCCCCTATCTAAGCCCCACTGATCCTTGTCCCCTGATTGCCCCCTCCTGGGACCCCACCCCCTATCTAAGCCTCCCTTCTCCTTGTCCCCAACTGCCCCCTCCTGAGACCCCCCCCCAACTTCCCCCCTAGGACCCCACTCCCTTCCTGTCCCCTGACAAACCCCTGGGACTCCCATGCCTATCCAACTTCTGCCTGTCCCCTGACTTACCCCCCGAACCCTGACCCATCTAACCCCCCCTTCTCTCTGCCCTTGACTGCCCCCCCAAACCTCTGCCCCATCCAACCCCCCCTGCTCCCTGTCCCTTGACTGCCCCCCTGGAACCCTCCTACCCCTTCTCCAACCCCCCAGCCCCCTTACCGTGCCAATCAGACCATGCTGCATACATGCTGCTGTGCTCCCCTGCGGAGCCACAGCCCCCCCCCCCGCACCTGCCTTCCAGATTTGAACACCTCAAAATTAAGGAGTGCTCAAGCTCAGTTTGGGCGGCTGTTACTTCATTTCTCCCAAATCAAATATACTGATCCACTGTAACTTGCTATAGAAAAAGTAGGATAAAATTGAGCAAGAAATGCTTCCCAGAAATTCCACAAGATTCACCTGACAGTTTTCCTGCCCCTCTCGCACGGGATGTGGGTTTCTCAGCAGGAGGGGGCATGGGTGGCCAAAGTTTGCATATTTTGCCCCAATCTATTCCCAAGTCCCAGAACACTGTGTAGTAAGGCACGAGTGTGAACGGCTAAAGGAATCAGGCTGCCCAGAAACTAGAGTGATGAGCATGCATAAGAAATTATATAAAATAGAATGGTGCTTATTTCTTCCCTACGTGACTTGAATTCATTAATTGGCTCCATAATGAGATGATCTCACTGCATTTAAGTGTTAGCGGGAAAGGTCTATGATATTCTTCTTGCATCTGGTCTTCATTTTCTCTTTACTCCCTGCAGATTCAGCTGTCTACACTGCTAACATAAGCAATGGAAGGCATCCCTGTCTTTGCTTCTTATAAAGTCAATCTGTATACTGCTGTTTCAGCTTTATGAAGATAAATGCCCACCAACAAACTAATACTGATGGGCTATCAAATCAACAGGAACTGTTCCAGCCCACATGAGGACCCGTCTAAGCCATTAAATCAAGGTAAAGAACTGAGCTGAGAGCTGGAAATGTTCTAGGCCAGATTTTGCCACCCTTCATTCCATGCAGTAATACCTTACTCCATGAATGCTCTCATTGATTTCAATGGACTACTCACAGAGCAAAGTCCTACTCAATGTGAATCCTTACGGAATCCAGCCCTGTGCCAACATTTTAGCAAAGCAGCAATCCAGTTTTGTTTTCCTGTGTCCTTTTTGCATTGACTTTTCCCCGAGCCAAAAATGGACTTCGGGACTGAAGCTGAAATCAGTTTTGTGACTCAGCGGAATTTGTTTCGGTGGAAGTGGAAGCAGGAGGCTTCCTAATTTTCCTGCTCAATTTCATCCAAAGGCAGTTGCTGTATCCTTGCAATAAATGGCAAGACAGAATGCCAGAATGTGACCATGAAACCAGGCCCTTGTCTGTCTCCTTCTGGTGGACCTGCTGCTTCCTCAGCTCTCAATCATTGCGTGCATAACGACTACCAGTTGCAGCATCCATATTTACCAGAACAATGCGTTAGGGAGACAGGCTTGTTGGAATGGTCCACGGCCCCCTGACTATGAGGATCTATTCACGTCTTCCCCCACTAGGACCGTGCATTGACATATGCACCTCAGTTATTACGTGTCAGAAACTGTGGTGAATGGTGATGGAAAACCAGAGAGCTGTAACCACAGAAAAAATTACTATATTATGTATGAAATGTCGTACCTTTCACACTTCCTAACAACACAGTGCCATGGGAACTGTGCTACTCCCCAGATCTCTGGCCAGAAGGCTCCAGTGGGGAAGAGGGGAAGATATGGGGATCTAAACACACTTTTTGAAATAGGACTGTGCATGCACATCCATGGTGCAATCCACAATGATCATTATTTGTACTGGAGTAGTGCCTAGGAAGCCCAGTCACAGACCAGGCCACCATTGTGCTAGGTGTTGAACAACTGCACTGGGCGGTCGGAGATGCCATAGCTGGGTGAAGTGTAACATCAAGCTCCTGACCACTCCTGGTTATTAAAATCCCATGGGACTTTTACAAGAATTGGCTCATTATTTCCAACTAGAGGAGAATGAGGCGTTAACTTTCCCCCCCGGCCGAATTTGGTATTTTCTTCACTTTCTGACCTGAATGGTTCGTTGGATAGCTTTGCTCTCAGCTGCTCCACAACAAAGCTGGTTGCATTCCCATGGTGGACCGAACGACCCCTGGACGTGCAATTGGTAACCGTTTTGTAGAATGTTTTGGGATCTTGGGATAAGGCCCCATTATGCTCTGACTATCAGTTATTAACAGATGCTGCATTTCCACACTGAGCAGCCATCCATTATCCCGATCTAGGCACGGTTAACTCAACAGGCAGCACAAACACTGGATGAAAATATGTAAAGAAAAAAATATTTACCACATGTATGCAAAACTGGTCTTTGAATCTGTTTTTCTTTTGAGCTTAAGTCATTTTAGCTTTCTTACCAATGCATGTTTCTCAAATGCTGTTCAGCATTTACAGTGAATATATTACAGCTGACAAAAAAAGTGGCAAAAAACCCTTCTGAAGCAATAGAACCCATGCATGCATTCTGCGCTTTCCTCTCTTTCTAAACAAATCTGTTGTTCCTGTTTGCCTACAGTGCCAGCCCATCCCTCCTTTCCCTTAGGCACTTGCATGCTGGAGCCAGGGAAGACTTAGCAGAACCAGCCACGTGGTGGTCAGCTATGAAGCTCCTTGATAGTTTTCTCAGTTGGCCTGTTGCCAATGACAATCATTTTTTCCAGTTAACTCGATGGTCTTTGTGACTTGTGTCCTCTCCATCTGCATTTCATCTTCTCTGAGGATTAACTGCTTAACACCCATTTGCCAGATCTTGTGCCCTCTGGACACAGACTAGCACTGAGAATTTAGAAGTAGCTTAATGCACAGGGAATTGTTCATAGTGAGCACTAATCTGAGACAAGGAACACAGCAGAAGGAGCTTGCTGTCACTCAGCAGTCTGCGAAGCACAAGAGGGCGCTTTTAATCTTTAAAAAATGCAAACAGCTAAAAGAAAGCAAAGCAAGTCAGTTCTGAGTCTCTTAGCAAGGCAGTTCCGCTCTTCCATGCACCTAAGTGTCACCCATTCCTGGAAAGCTAATTGGGAAAAATAAAGACTCTACTGATGACAACAGATTTTTTTTCATATATAGCTGTCATATTCCTCCAGTAAAGAGCAGAGAGTCATCATCTGCTTAAAAGAAAAACTCCAGTATTTTCCTAGGAACATAGTTTTGTTTCAACCTCTATATTTTATCTTACTGCCAGAAGGGATTCAGAAGACGACAGTCACATCCATGAGGACTCGTATGACTCTAATCTGTCCCCTTTCCCTGCCTCTTCAACCCCCTGCTCACAGATGAGACTACTGCCCCCAGAGGGTATGTGTTGGGTCTCATGCTGAAGGCAGGCAGGGCTAGATTGCAAGGTGGTTCTGAGGAGTGATGAGAACTCTGAGTAGTGGACTGAAGAAACTGGGAAGTGGAATGGAGATTGGCACTAGCGTTTCTTATGTGGAAAAGGTACAATTTACTAATCGTCACAAGAAATTCCTGAACAGCAGGAACACACAGGAAGGACTGTAAATTCAATCCAAACAAAACCACTGCTACCCAAAAAGGTTTTTTTTAAAAGCTGAAAAGAAAGCAAAATCAAGTTTAAAATTCAATGCTTTTTGCAGTGATATTAATGCAAAATGTGTCACTTTCTGCCCCAATCTCTCACTTTATCTCCCTTAGTAGGAACATGGCAGCTGTCTTTAATATAAAACTAGAGGCAATGGGCGGCTTTTGCCATTGACATCAGTGGGAGCAGGATCAGTCCCCTAACTTATTCTGAAATATATATAAACATTAACTTACTGTAGCTGCAGTTCAGCTCTGCAACTCTTTCTTAAATCCTGGAAGTCCAGGTGGTGCTGAAATACACACTGTGGCCAAGAGATACATATGCTTAAGCGCTTTGCTGAATCAGGGGGTTTAACTGTAAGCATGTAAGTATTCCATCTCTATTTGCAAAGTACCTAAACACGTACTTAAGCCCCATTGACGCCTATATTGACCCAAAATATGGACTGGTTGACTACAAGCTCTTTGGGGCTCAAGCACTTTTAGTTCTGTGTTTGTGGGTCCTGCTCTGTGATTAGGGCTCTGAGGTGCTACATAGCACAAATAATAATAATATGTACAGTAGCTGATTTTCCAATAGAGGGCCCGATTTTAACACCCTTAGTTATGTTGAGTAGTATCTTACCACTTGAATTGTTCAGTTCAAATCAATCGGTCTACTTATGGAGTAAGGATATCAGAATCTGGCCCACAAGGATTTCTTCGTTAAAAATATTTGTAAAAAAATGCAAAGACTGGTTTGCCCCTTTCATGGTTCACTTAAAGAATTTCTGTTTTTTGAATCAAAAGAAATAGTGTGAGGAACACAGTGCCACAAGGCATAAACTGCTGTACCTCAGCTCTTGTACACGTGGCTATTTCCATACAGTCTAGCTAGCATATTTAATTTTAAACAGCGACCAGAAAGACACCATTTTTATATCAAGTTTCGTCTCAGTGTAATGGCTCAAGTCTTTCCACTTGACAGGAGGCTGATCCTGCATTTTCTAGTATATTCAATATTGACACTGAAGCCAATGGGAATTCAGGGACAGGCTATATATTGCTAATATTGACCCAACTTGAATTGCAGCATATACAGCTCAGAGATTTGACTAGAACTAAGGACAGTCTATGTTAGGTATTCTATGGGCCCCCCCACTATCATATCTGAATGCCTCATGATCTTTATCCTCAACACCCTTGTGACATCAAGGAGAATTTTTTACTCCCATTTTACGGGTAGGGCACCGAGAGAATAAATGACTTGCCCAAGGTCACAAAGAAAGTCTGTCAAAGCAGGGAGTTGAACCCAGCTCTCTCAGGTCCCAGAATAGTGACCCAACCACTGGACAATCCTTTTTCTCTTCTAATCCTGCAAACACTCACTACAGAGCACAGTACTTACCACTGGAAACAGTCCCATTGATGCATAGGTGCTGGAACGAGGGGCGCTGAGGGTGCTGCCGCACCTCCTGGCTTGAAGTGGTTTCCATGATATACAGGGTTTACAGTTTGGTTCAATGGCTCTCAGCACCCCCACTATACAAACTGTTCCAGCCCCCCTCCACTGATGCCAATAGGACCACTCCTGGTTGTAAGCATTATTCATAGACTTTAAAACCAGAAGGGACTATTATGAGAGTCATAATTCCAGCCAGAGAATGTCACCCGGAGACTCCTACATTCAGCCAATACACTGTGGTTGAACTAGAGTGCATCTTTTAGAAATGTTCAGTCATGAGTGTCTGCAGGATCAGGCCTTAAACAGGGACTCTCTGATGTGGGTGTGCAGTCAGTTTATGAGGGGAAAAGAGTATTTTCTCCATTCAGATGAAACCTCTTATTATGGAGACTCCTCTGTGCTGTAGTTTAATTGGGTTTGGGAGGAGTAAGACAAGTTTTCATGGCCTTGCTATTACATTTTCCAGGGAAAACGTACGTTTTACAACTTGCTAATTCTGGCTAAAGGGCTCCATGGAAATTACTTAGGATTTAGATAGTTATGGGTTTACTGCCTAGCCAGGGTTTAATCTCAATCTTGCTATATAACTAAAGTGGCTGTTACGATATGAAACAACATATTAAATGTATACATAGTATATCATTTTCATTACACAGGCCTCGTCTACACAGTACACAAGTATAACTAGGTCCGTTGGAGATACAATTTTATTTTCCTTTAGCTGAAATAGTTACACTTGTACAACCCATAGCGTGGACACAGTTATATCAGTATAAAAGGGTCTTACACCAGTATTGATTATTCCCTTTCTTATAAGGGAATACTGTACACACACACACACAGTATGTACACACACCATCTGCATACAAACAAGTGACAGACTGTCCAGGTGCAGGAACATAAGAACGGCCACACTGGGTCAGACCAAAGGTCCATCTAGCCCAGTATCCTGCCTTCCGACAGTGGCCAATGCCAGGTACCCCAGAGAGAATGAACAGAACAGGTAATCAAGTGATCCATCCTGTCACCCATTCCCAGCTTCTGGCAAACTGAGGCTAGGGACACAATCCCTGCCCAACCTGGCTTATAGCCATTGATGGACCTATCCTCCATGAACTTATCTAGTTCTTTTTTGAACCCTGTTACAGTCTAGGCCTTCATAACATCCTCAGGCAAGGAGTTCCACAGGTTGACTGTGCGTTGTGTGAAAAAATACTTCCTTTTGTTTGTTTTAAACCTGCTGCCTATTAATTTCATTTGGTGACCCCTAGTTCATGTGTTATGAGAAGGAGTAAATAACACTTCCTTATTTACCTTCTCCATACCAGTCATGATTTTATAGACCGCTATCATATCATTAGTCATCTCTTTTCCAAGGTGAAAAGTCCCTGTTTTATTAATCTCTCCTCATATGGAAGCCGTTCCATATTCCTAATAATTTTTGTTGCCCTTTTCTGAACCTTTTCCAATTCCAATACATCTTTTTTGAGATGAGGCGACCACATCTGCACGCAGTATTTAAGATGTGGGCTTACCATGGATTTATATAGAGGCAATATGATATTTTCTGTCTTATTATCTATCCCTTTCTTAATGATTCCCAACATTCTGTTTGCTTTTTTGACTGCTGCTGCACATTGAGTGGATGTTTCAGAGAACTATCCACAATGACTCCAAGATCTCTTTCTTGAATGGTAACAGCTAATTTAGATCCCATCATTTTATATGTATAATTGGGATTATGTTTTCCAATGTGCATTACTTTGCATTTATCAACATTGAATTTCATCTGCCATTTTGTTTCCCAGTCACCCAGTTTTGTGAGATCCTTTTGTAGCGCTTTCCAGTCCACTGAATTGGGCATTGGATTGGAAATCAAGTAATCTGAATTCTATTTCCAGCTGTGCCACTGACCTGCTGTGTGACCATAGGCCAATCACTTCTCTGTCTCGCTTTCCGTTCCCATTGTTTGTCTGTCTTATTTAGTTAGACTGAAAGCCCTGTGGGGCGGGGACTGTCTCCAGTGATGTGTTTGTACGGTGCCTAGCACAATGGGCCCTGATCTCATTTGGAACACGTAGGCACCTTTGTCATACACTGCTTTAGAAAAAGGAGAAAAGCTAGCCAAAATGATCAGAGTTAGTTTTACTGAATGGACTGGAACATTGCACAGCTCACGAGTATCTCTGGAGGATGTTAAACAAAGCCACTAAAGTTTGACATTTTTATATCAGCAGGTCCAGATTTGAATCCAAGTATTTTAAAAGAACTGGCTGTGGAGCTCGCTGGACCGCTATTGTTGATTTTCCAACACTGGAGAAGTTCCAGAAGACAGAAAAGAAAGCTAATATCGTGCCAATTTTTCATATGGGTAAATGGAATGACCTGAATAACTATAGGCATGTCAGCCTGGCATCGATCTCGGGCAAGGCAATGGAGCGGCTGACTGGGGACTCGATTAATAAAGAATTAAAGGAGTGTAATGTAATTAATGCAAATCAACATGGCTTTATGGAAAATAGATCCTGTCAAACTAACTTGATATCGTTTTTTTAATGAGATTACTAGTTAAGTTGATAAAGGTAATAATGTTGACGTAATATACTTAGACTTCTGTAAGGCATTTGAGTTGGTAGCGCACATTTTGATTAAAAAACTAGAATGATATAAAATTAACATGGCACACATTAAATGGATTAAAAACTGGCTACCTCATAGGTGTCAAAATGTAACTGTAAATGGAGAATCACCATGCAGGTGTGTTTCCAATGGGGTCCCCCCAGGGATCAGTTCTTGGCCCTATGTTATTTAACATTTTTATCAATGACCTGGAAGAAAACAAAATCATCACTGATAAAAGTTTGCAGATGACATAAAAATTGGGGGAGTGGTAAATAATGAAGGGGACAGATCACTGATTCAGAGCAATCTAGAACACTTGGTAGACTGAGTAAAAGGAACCAATATGCATTTTAACATGGCTAATGTAAATGCGTACATCTAGGAACAAAGAGTGCAGGCCATGCTTACAGGATGGGAGACACTATCCTGGGAACCCGGGACTCTGAACAAGATTTGGGATCATCGTAGACAATCAGCTGAACAGGAGCTTCCAGTGTCATGCAATGGTCAAAACAGCTGGGAGGCACAAACAGGGGAATCTCGAGTAGGAGTAGAGAGGTTATTTTACCTCTATATTTGGCACTGGTGTGACCGCTATTGGAATCCTGTGTTAATTTCTGATGCCCACAATTCAAGATGGATGATTATAAATTGGAGAGGGTTCAGAGAAGAGCCACGAGAATGATTAACAGATTCGAAAATATGCCTTACAGTGACAAACTCAAGGAGCTCAATATATGTAGCTTAACAAAGAGAAGTTTAAGCAGTGACTTGATTACAGTCTTTAAGTACCTACATGGGGAACAACTATTTAATAATGGACTCTTCAATCTGGCAGAGAAAGGTATAACATGATCCAATGGCTGGAAGTTGAAGCTAGACAAATTCGGAGTGGAATAACAATTAAAATAATTATTATTACATTGGAACAATTTAATAATACAATTATTATTACATTGGAACAATTTACCAAGGGTCACAGTGGATTCTCCATCATCCACAATTTTTATGTCAAGACTGGATGTTTATCTAAAAGATCTGCTCTAGGACAGACATGATCACATAGTGATCTGGCCTTGGAACCTCTGAATCTACGAATCATGGAGAGAAAGAGAGAGCAAAATACATATCATTTGTGGAGGGAAGCAATATCTCCGATTTGTCTTGTTTGTCCTGATTCTGGCATTCTCTCTTTAGTCCCAGCCACACTTCTGGGAATTTTAAGAACTATGATAGTCAGACTCGGCTATCAGTGGCCCTGGTAGTCTATACCGGGGTTTCATAACATTTCAGAAAATAAAAAACTACAGCTACATTGATAGCAAGAAAACTTACTATGGCCATGATCCTACAAAATTTACGCATGTGCTTAACTTTACACACCTCAATGGGACCACTTGCTGCATGTCAAGTCTTTGTAGGATCAGGGCCTATAACTGTACTAGTTAAAAATGTCAGATGTTAACATGGTTCCATCCATTGTATGGACAGGGTTAACACCAGATAAAATATAAGAAGTCAAAGTTTTATAGTATTTGAATGAGGAGTTTTTCTAGGCAAAACTTTTTTGTGGACCTGTTCCACATCTAACGTAATAGACTTTTAGAAACTGGGACTTCACCCTCACCCTCTGGTTTTCAGGCTACGTATGGGAGAAAACAGTAGATTAAAACTCAAATTGTTTTAGTTCCCCAAGCAGAGGGGAGAAGTAACAGTACCCCAAGGAAGTCACTAACCGCCTACCCCAATCATTATAATTATAATCAGACTATTGGATTGAGTTAAAGTGCTTCACAATAATAACAGTGAATCTCAAGAGGATTCAGTGACACGAGGCATAATGAAAACACTTTCCTCCTCACCTCCCAGCAGTTATGAGAACGTTAAGAGACAATAACAGTTGATCACATTGGCAATGGGTAGGATAGTTTAATAATCTGTATAAATAAAACTGTTTCCATAAAAATAGCTACAAAAAGAAAGGCTGTTTTCTGCTGTGTTCTTTGCCAAGAATGTTACAAAGTTTATTCCTTTCCAATTTTGAACCAAATATATAAACGCTAAAGTTAGTCTTCTGGCAATTTACTAACTTTATTATTTTGCCAGATGAAGTCTGCATTTAGAATAGCTCAGAAGCTATAATTAGTGATTACATCGTAGCCTAAAACTACCTAAGAAGTTTTGGGATTTTTTGTTTTTAATTGCAATCTACATAGCTAGGATGAGCACAATAAAATATTTTTAGTTGTTTTAGAGCTAAAATGAAACATTTTACTCCTTCAGCTCTCCTTAGTCTTAGATCTTGATCCAATGAAGACTGTGCATAAAGCTACGCATGTGCTTACGGCGTCACAGTATCTGGGCCTTATTTTATACATAGGCTTGGCAGAATGTGCTTTTTATAATTGCAATAGATAATATCAATGTTTATTTTTAAGCATTCTTTTTCAATTTTTATCCATTTAGATTTTCACAGTTGCAAGAAATTACAGGGGATGAGACAGTTATTTAATGACAATAGATGCTGAGATTCAAAGAGTTAAAGCTTTACAAACCATTAAAACAGAAATCATCAACATCATACATCAAAATATACAAATTAAATACCCTTAAACCAACAAATCATACCTGTTTTTATTACTCATTTGCTAGTCCATTTGTAACAAGCTTTACTGGAAAGTCTAAATCACTGGATATTTACTCTATTAAATTCTTAATTTGCCTATCTGTAAATTTCAGTTATCATCGATGGAAATATTTTGTTGTTGGCTTGTATGTGTGTATGAAATTGACATTTATCAACATTTACTAATAAAAATCGAATCCTCCCAAGCCTATTTATAGTGTCTTTAAAACTGGTTTTCAGGATGCTTTAAAGCAGTGGTTTTCAACCTGTGGTCCATGGAATTTAATATAATATTCAGCCATCGGGTAGAATTTAATATAATATTACACCTCTGCTATACAATTTTACAGTATGGTGCCAAAAGCTTCCTGAAAGAAGATAATTCACTATTAAATTCTATATTTTTTCTTATAACCCTATTACTTTTCTATAGAACTCTAATTGGTTTCATTCCTTTCAAATTCTACAACAGTTATTTTATCTTCTTACAGAAATAACTTTATCAACTCAAGATTAAAATAGCCATATATGTAACAAAACACTCCAGTACATCTGCTGGATTCTACTGAGATCCCAGAAATGTAAGTGTCATGTGCATTTATGACACTGGATGAAGAACCATTTGACTTAGACTTGTTATTTCCTAATATGCCAGAGGTTACATGTAGTTATTTCATTGGATGAGGGATATATAGATGAAAAGGAATTACTTTCAAATTTTTTTAAAAATACACTGTTCTTGGAAATTTAGAAGACGGTAGAAAGAGCATCCCTCTATCTGCTCAGAGGACTACATCCAGTTCTGCCCTACGTTACAGCCATGCAATCCTATTGGCGTGCACAGCCATGCAATCCTATTGGCGTGTACAGTTGTAACTGAGGGTAAAATATGACCCTAAAATGTAAGCTACATCAATTGTCAAAAAGCCATGTGTGGAATAGACAGCAGACATCCCATCCATGCATCACAACAGATAGAGGACTTTTTATCCTCCTTTAAACTCACGCGACAGACACAAAGCCAAAATTTCTTTCTACCACAACAATGCCTGTTATTGAAAATATTAGGGCAGTTTTTGTTTCTTATTTTACTGTCAAAACCTCAGGTAGTGTAAATATCCAGCCCCCCCACAAATGTCCTGCAGTGTACAGAGCTGCACTTAACTTGAAGGCAAGCAGCTGAACTGACCTGGCCAAGCGTTTCCCATCTGTATATCATAAATTCACAAAAGGGCATCCTGACACAGTGATGATCACTAAAGAGACTGCACATGAATTCAGGTTTCCATACGCAGTATGAGACAGCTAGAGGACAGAAAGCAAGCCCGCTAGCTAGCTAATCTCTTTTTTATAAACCACAAATGAGTAACAAAGTTAACCGCAGCAGCATGTGGCACACAGACAACCTTCCAAGCATCTACCTGTTCAGGAGTGACTCAGTCATTAGACCAGTTTGATTAAGCAATTGGATGCGATGGAGGCCAGCATGTGCTACTACTGAATGTGAGACACGAATGCCTGCTTTTATTTAATCTAACCCTTTCCTCTCCAAAGGGCACTGGACTCTTCAGAAAAGAGAGATACTTTTGCCTCCTTCTTAGATAAAGCTACTTATTGTGCTCACAGCTCTGTGGAAGCAGTGGTCTGGGGTTCGGATGAGTTCTGGCAAGTCTCACTGGCAGGTTCAGCTCACTCAGTTTTGCAACTATTTTGACCAGGATCTTAAAGTGAAACTGCATGAGCTACCTGGAGGGCAGGGCCCAGTGGGGTAGGAGGGAAACAGCAGCCACAGTGGGGCAGCTACAGGGCCCTGCCCTCCTGCAGACAGAAAGGCGGGGTGAGGAATAGGTGGAGCTTTGACTCTGTTTCCTTCCAATGCTCTGACCAGCCGAGCTGTTGTAATGGGGGCACCAGGAAGGGGATTGTGACTAGTGTGCTCCCTCAGGGCAGATTGTAAGGTTGCATCCGAGCCCCGTGTAACTGAATTATTTATTTCCTTCCACCATTTCCGGTTTTCAGGAGCCTTGACTAAAACAGCACTCAGCAGTGCCAAAAATATCATTGGGACAAAAAAACAACAACCCCAAACCCAACAAAACAATATTTCCCAAGGGCAGCACTAATTTATAAATGGTTAGTCAGCATCCTGCTGAAGAAGAAAGTCATTCTAAAAGTGCTATTGAATGGTCCAATTAGAGCAAAACCTTCACGCTTAATCTTTAATAAATTAAATTCTTAACTTCTGATAAGCCACTTAAGCATTTCTATAAACTGCTGTTCGGTGGTGTTTGCTGTTCTTCAGAAGGATTTCTACTGGTTGTTCCCTGGCACGTCGCAGTTTGCAAAGAGTTGTCTGTGTTGCTATGACCATTCATTCTGGGGTTGGCATTTTCTCCCAGTCATGACAACTGGGTCCTTTTGAGGGGAGAGGGAGGATGTGTAGGTACCTGAGGCCTTGCCAGCAGTGCTACTCTGGGCAGAAAGTGCAAGGAGCTTGAGAGAACTCACCACCCTGTTGCTGGATTGTTCCTAGAAACCTTTTCCACAGCTATGAAGAGGTTAACTCCCAAGCTGCTACCATCTGCAAAGTGTTACCACGACCTTGGAGCCACTGGCAATCAGGATGGGTTCAGGCAGTAACCTGCCTGCAAACATCCTCTCAAGTCTTTAACCCTGAGTTCACACAGCCCTAGGAAGCTACTCTATACAGTGGTGTGTGGGGCAGTCAAGCAACTCAGGAAAAGCCCATGGTGCTATGTGGGGGAGGGAGCAGGGGTTGATATGGTCAGAGCAGGAGCTGCAGAGGCAGAACAGGTTTTAAAAGGGAGAGTCACTTAATTTTATGTATAATTTTGACAAAAAACCACCAAGTGACTTTGGACACTTGTAAGAATCCTCACGCTGGATGTGGTGTAGTGAATACTCAGTGGTCACCATTAAAAGGCTAAAAAACCCAGGAATTGCTACACTCTGTCAGATACTATATTAGAAAACACTGACCCTTTAAACAGACACAGCCTCCAAATACCACACCCTTGCATTGGCCATCAGCAGGGGGCACTGAACCTGGGAATCTTAAAGCATGTGCCTCTACTTGCCTGAGCTAACAGACTTATGTCTATTAACCAAAGTTGTAGCAGGCTCATCAACCACTATATGCAACCAGCCATCACTAGAGGGGGACAGGGTACCACTCTGAGTGGGTGTAGGTTACATGAACGGTAGTTGTAATTTCCTCTGGAAATAAGCAGTCCGGTTGACTATAAAGTATTACAAAGAATCTTGCAGGTCTCCTACTGTTCCTTTCAGAACGGGTTTTTATACTGAGTTTAAGTTATTAAAACCAACTGGAAAGGCAACTACATACTTTCCTGCTATTGATGTAATGGAATAAAAGGCTTGTCTTAGAAATTCATTTACTATTACATTGCCCAATCTGGGAGGCCGGCGTCCCCGAGGAAATCTCTGATCTTTCCCGGGGCGGCTCAAAAACAAGTCCCGGGGAAAATGAAACGTGGAAAAGCTTTTTTTCCCCCTTAGTCGTTTTTACTTCAGCCGTTCGTCCATCGCACACTGAAAATTTCTGCTGTTTGCATGAGTCCAAAGTGGAATTAAGCCAGAGCACAAGGAGGAGGAAAACAAGAAAGTGCATTTTCCCAACAGCTTCTTTTGAAAAGATGTCTGCCATGGCAAGGAGAAGCCTAAATAGTTTTCTGTCTCTTAGAAGGGGAACATCAAGAAACCCTGACAGAGATTCAAGCAACATAGTGTGAATTGTACATTATTCACAAAAGCAGCTGCAAAACTGAGTTGCTCTGTAACACTAATGGACGTACACTATGATTTCACTGACTGATTATCGCACACAGCATACAGAGCAATCACTTCGCTCACCACCGAAGTGCAGGCACTTGCTCCATTCTGGGGTGGAGCATGGCAGGTGTTTAAAAATGCACAGTAGCTACACAACAGAGTAGAGGGGCAGATGTAAATCCACAATTTGGGATTTGGCCAGAATCAGGTTAATACTCCTACTCTTCAGTAAGTGTCACAAAGTTGTTACAAAAAAAATAGCCAGGACCTTGGTTTAGTCTCTCCTCAGAAAGAAGGCACCCTCTGGCTCAGCAGCATCCCTCAGAACCAGTGCAAATGGGAACAGCACCACATACTGAATTACCAGTACTGCTTCATACCACTCCTGAGTCTTCCCCGAGTGAGCTAACTCCCAGCAGGGCTGTCCCTAGGAGTGCGGGGGGCCTGGGGCGGACGTGACAAATCCGTCACTTCCGGGACCGGACTGTCACTTCTGGGACGATTGCACTGGCCAATCGCACTGACCGCGGGGCCTGGAGCGGTCGCCCTGATTTGCCGTACCCAAGGGACGGCTCTGACTCCCAGGGACTGAGGTAAGCATTGCTTAGCTGTGAGATCACAGTTGGAGGTGCTAGGGTGTCACATGCTGTAACACACCTTTGAAGAGAACAGTTGGTATATTTTTAGATATGGATACATCAAGGCTTATTTTCAGGTATCTGTGCATTTCCTTCAGCAAGTCAACACCCAAACTAGGCCCCTCTACCGCTGAGCATTAACATGGGGACAAATCCAAAGGTCCTCACTCAGTTTATACTCTGGCAAGCTCTCAGTGGTTTGCTTGAGTAAGGCCTCCCTACAAATATGCAGGGAGTCAGGATTTAGCCAATAATCATTAGTATAAAATACACAATCTGCTCTAGAGCTGTAGGATTAAATCCCTTAAATCCCATAACCACTGAAGGGAGAGGAAAGGAAAAAAACCGAACTGAGACAGGCAAAGAGAGCGATGGCTGATGGAAAAAGAGCAAAATGCGAGGAGTAGCTTAGAAGAGAGTAAAATACAAACGCCATGGCAGAGTTACCGGGTAGCCATCTCGTCCTGACTGCCCCTGTGCGGAGTGAATAAGCGAGACAAGAAGAAAAAGTCAGTCACAGTTGTACTCTCAGCAGCATGACAACACATTGCAATATGTAAAACTCAGAGCCTGACCCACGCAGAGGGCTTAGTCCCTGCTGCATCCTCGGCAGCCAGTGGGAGGCGCAAGAACTCAGCAACATTTAAGGTGCAGGCTCTTACAAGAGGAACTTTTCCTACTGGAGGGGAAACTGACACACGTGTGACTCAAATACAAATCTCTTCACCTTTCATTTGTTTTTGACTTTTTGTAAACATTTGCTACTTACCAAAGGCTTTGTTCCCACACACCCATCCCCTCCTCTCATGCAATCCTACGGTGGAGTCAGGGACATATTGCCAAGCCCTGCTGCAGGCCAGCAGGCAGAGTTCCCCACAGAAGTAATGAGGAACATTACTCCGCTTTAAGCAAACTGATGGTAAGATATGGATGTGCTTTGGCACGGTGCCCCCTCTGGGTTGGGGACCCTTTCTCGAGAAAAGTAATGGGGAGAAGCAGGAGGAACCCTGGCACTGCGTCTCCGTTTGTGTGTATGGCTTTGTGTTTCCCTGTCTGTGAAGACCTCAGGGGACTCTACAGGATTAGGAGCCCAATCTGGGACCGATCTGCATTTCAGCAGTGTGTGGGGACAAACCCCAAACTCCGCCCTCACTTGATGGAGGGATTTGGGTGAAGCACTTCTGTGAGGATTTGCCCTCTCCACATCCCCCTTCCATTGTTTTTTCCATGGGAGGGGGAGATTTCCCAACCCCGCTCAAGGTTTTGCATCTGTTTAGGGTGAAGCTAAAATAGAAGTTGGGCTCTACACAGAAAATATCTTATTTAATCATCCAGATCTGCAACATCAGCAAAGGGACACAAAACACAGCTGGCCAAGGACATTTCTCATTTTCTATTCTCCTTGTTTTTCAAAGTAGTGTTTGCAGCTAGATATAGGGTTAAACATGTAGTTAGCTGCCCACTAGGATATACAAAGAAGTGTACAAGTTATACAGATTCCAAGTATGAGCTGTTAAATTTCAGGGTTGTATCTAGTACAGCAATGTCATGTGACACTGTATACATGGACTTTATTGGCATGGTGTTATTATACAATGGTAGCTGCATTCATACATTTCTTATTGCATCAACTTTCTATATTTTCTCCTCAAGTTTCCTCCAGTCTAAATACAGTAGCATCCACGTCTACTAAAGAGACACTGCAGTATTTAACACACACTCTACAGAAATGTAGGTTCTTCCAGGAACAAGACATTAATTACAATAACAACTCATTTAACAAATCATAGACTTCAGATAAAATATACAGTAAAATTTTTATGAAGGTTTATGGACACTGAAGCATAAAATATGTAAGTAGGAAACACTGTGTAAATCACAACCCTCATTTATTGGTAAGTTTCCATGGTCTGTACCTTAATACATAAAGTGTTTGTTAATATCTGTTACAGTAAATGTTAAATTATAGTGTATGGTAAATCTATCCTTCAGATTGTAGAAATTTCCTGCTCAGCATGTGATTTTAATATCCTCTGTAACTGAGTCTTTATAGAGTAGTTGACTAGCACACTCCTTATCCTACAGACAGAATGATCCATCATCTAACAGCCCTAAGTACTGTACCACAGATTCTAATACTTCATACATGCAACTAATTTATGACAGCCAAAAATAAAACACCAGAACAACTATTACTAGTGGCCAACATAATTGAGAATGCATTTTAGCATAATGTGACGCTATATGTATAGAATGTAATCAGTTCCTGATGGCCAAAAATCAAGAAACATAAGAAAGCAATAGACTTAACTGCAATGCTGCTGACATAAAATAACATTGTGTTTCTGTGGGTTTTAGGACTTTTTTTTTTTTTTTTTTTTTTTAAGAGTTTAAAGAGTCTTTGTCAAGAGTTGTAGTTTAAGCCACAGATTTAGGGCTTATTAAGAAAAGTTTTACAAAAGGTTAAAAAAAAATTTAAATGGGTGTAGGCGGAAAAGAGTCTTGTTTGTGAATAAAATGTTTGTAGTTGTGTAGCTGCAGGAGCGCCCCCTAGTCGACCTTCCTAGCTGCCTGACATGGCTGCGGGTCTCCCCAAGGGGAGGAAGTCTCTGTCTCCAGTGTCCACGGAAGTGGGCTCCAGCCCACCAGCTAATTGTTCCATCAGTCTTAACCCCTTCGGGGGCTACTGGAAGGGCTCAGCCCTGAAACATTTTGATGCAAAAAAGGAAAATCAACTCAGTACTGGACCACCCCCAAACTTCCCGTGGGATGTCCCTGCCCTTTCCTTAGGGTTTGGTTCCTAAGCTGTCTCTTAGTAGAGCGTTGCTCTCTCCTGGGGGCTAACTGCTCCTCCCCAGGGGCTGCTTCCAGCTAACCTCTCCACCAGCAAAGCTCCATTTGTGCAAAGAGACAGAGCTCCATCCTTCTTCCTGGCCAGTCAGCCCTGGACTGGGCCAGGTTCTCTCCTTTTATTCCTTCAGGTATGGCAGGCAGGGCTAGCTAGTCCCAAAGGATCTCGTTAGCTCCTTCTCTGCTGGCGTGGGGCCTCTCTGCCTCACCACAATCTCCCCCATGCAGTGTTTGCAATTCAACAGCGCACGGTAACCAGCAAATCAAAGTGACTGGAGACTCAAAGAAAATAGTTTCTAAATATGTTGTTCAAGCTAAATCAGATTAATAGAAGTGAACAGACAGCACATACAGTGACATTTCAGGCCTCGATCCTGAAATTGACAGGATGCAGGCAGACTGCAAACACCTTGTGCTATCAACTGCAGGAGTGGAGCCTAAATTGTTAACATATTCGCTTTTAATAATTTAAGGTACGGTAAGCAACAAATGCAAAGAAATGTGTCTTTTAAAATATATAGGGAGTTGGAAGCAAATCATCTTTTTAATGTTTACCTACAAATAAACTAAAAATAATAACAATAACAATAATAAAAAAATATTTTTCTGAATTCCAATCAAATTCAAATCATTTCATACATTGCAGAACACAAATTTAATCCAGAGGTAGAGTGACCATACGTCCCATTTTGGCCAGGACAGTCCCTTTTTTAAGCCCTGTCCCGGCCGTCCCAACTTTTTTGGCAAAAGTGGGCATTTGTCCCATTTGCTCTTGCCAACTTGATCAGTTGACAAACGCACATGGGACAAATGCCCAGTTTTGTAAAAAAAGTTGGTCGCAGAGGAACGTGCAGGGAGGCGAGTAGCGATGCCAGCCCTGCACAGGGGGGGAGGCAGGGCTCGCACAGGAGACAGGCATGGCTCGGGCGAACAGCGACCCCAGTCCCATGAGGGGGGCAGGCAGGGCTTGCGTGAGCAGTGACGCCAGCCCAGGCCTCGTGTGGGGGGCAGGCAGGGCTCAGGCGAGCAGTGATGCCAGCCCTGTGTGGGCGGGGGGGAGGACTTGGGCTAGCCTCAAGCAGTGTCCCGTTTTCCCTTTGGGAAAAATGGTCACCCTATCCATAGGGTACTGTAGTCATTCTGGGGAAACTGCCCAAAATATACCATGAAAGCTCTCGGGGGTTAAATTCTGCAGGTGTAAATCCAGAGTAGAATGTCTCAAAGATGGAGCCTTATGGCTTAGCTCTAGTAGGTCAGGGTGTATAATGATTTTGCTGAAGAAGCAAAAACATGCTCTGGATTTTGTGCATAACCGGGAAGTTCAGGAGCCAATACCCAGCTCATCTCAGTGCCAAGTAATCTGGAATCACTTGCCTCTAAATTGTCTTTCCCCCAATAAATGTTCCCTCGCTAATATTACGGAGACTCATATACTCATTGTAGTATGTGGATAAACAGACTATGCTGAACTTTTTAATTAGAAAATATTTACAGGAAAATGATTTCACTGACAGACTAAACTCCTAAACACCAGCGAGCTGGGACAAATTCATTTGCCTGGGCTTCTGCAGACAGATACCCCCACTGACTGATTGCCAATACCGTGCACAACTTTTATAACAGAATGTGTGCCTGGGTAGAGTTTCAGACAAGCCCCATTTCCCTCCCCTCAGGGGGGTTATCGGTCAAAATCATCGTTAACAGCACATTCTTCTATGGTTCCCACTAAAATCCAAGCCAACATAGCAGTTTTGCCCACATTTCTCCAAGTTTTCAGATTAAAAAATGAACCTGAAATAAAAATGAAACCTCAAGGGACATAAACGCACATTAACTGAAAGTATAAACACAAAATATTGTTCAAACCCACACGAACTAACACTGCTGAGTTTTACAACCCTAACATTTTACTTGTGTTTCATCATCGGTTCAAGGTTTTAAATGAAATATATAGAATTGGAGATTAACTAGATCAAAAGATGGTTTATCAATGAATTGCAGAGATTACAGGAATAACTCCCTCCCAGTCTCATTGGGCCTTGGCAGGAAGGGAATGGTATTTGAAGAAACAGACACTGACATTACATTGCTTATCAAGAAAAGCACGGCAGGTTTGAAATATAGAGTAGGACTTTCAAAAGCTGTTGAAGGTTTTAGATGCCTTTCATTGACTTTCAGAAAAATCAATGGAGGGTGGCAGGTGCCTAATTCCCGTAGGTTCATTTGAAAATCCCACCCATGACAGAATTTAACTGGTGCCAGTAAGGCTAACTTCTCACCATAAGAGCACTGGGAGAGTAACAGATTTGGGGATTTCATTGGAGGGGATAAAGACGGATGTGTCTGAAAGTTTTCTTAGGAGGAGGGATTAGCACATATTCAACGGCCATCCCTTCAAACAATGCATTCACCATAAAGGTTCCGGCCATGCAGCGAGAGATGTTTATTACTCACCAAACAGCCCCGAAGAGAGAAGAAAGCTATACATTTTTTTGGCTGAATCACAGTGGTGTGGGGCTATCAACATCACTAACGACATGCAGTATCAACCAACTGAGACACAATAAGTGGGAGAAGCGAGATGGACAGTTTTCAAATTTAAAACATCAAAACATTAAAATATTAATACAGTGTGCACATTTTTTGAGCATGGAGACTGACCAAAGAATTCTTTAAAAAAAAAAGAGAACTATGTTTTCTACAGAATATTTGCTGGGTTTTAAATTGCCACAGGCTCCTTAGGGCAGCGAGTTAAGCATTTTTAAAGCTTTTTTTTTTTTAAACTAGTTGTCTACAATCAAGAGGGGGAGGGAGGGGAAAAAAAGCAGCATCTGGTACCAATTTTCCTTCCATACACACCTCTACCAAAAAAGGCTGTTCTTATGAAATGATACAGAAAGGGGAAAAAAAATTGCCTTAACTTTGTTGACCCAAGAGTAAAATCCACGGTACTTACTGCAGGTCCTGAAAAACAAAAGCAAACCCCCAAACACTTATTAACCACAAGAAAGCAAAGTATCATTCAATACAACACAGTATGTGGCAGGGAGGGTCAGGATGTCAGAGCAATATTTCTACTTTGCATCAAGTTTGGTGGCATTCCACATGTAGATAAAACACTGCATCTATGACCCGGTTCTGGAGCGAGTGTTACGCAGCTGTACATGAAGATTCAATTTTATCCTAATGTGGGAGTGTTCGTCTCTAGCATGTGAGCCTTGGAGAAGGCACGGAGCTGGCAGCAGCAAGTGGCAATGCTGTAGAGCTAAAAGTCTGTGGAACGTTCAGCTGCCATTGTGGAGTTCTCTGCTCTCATCTCTGGTGTCTGTAGTAGGAGGCCAGGTCTACACTACAGCCTTCCACTGGCATAGCTATGTCAGCTCACGGGGGTGAAGCGCTGTGTGGACCCCTGTCCGACACAGCTGTGCCGGCAAAAGCCCCTAGCGTAGATGCCGTTATGTTGGCACAGCCGCGCTTCTGATGGTATTGCTTATTTCAGTTGTGGGTAGGACTGCGCTGGTTTTGCTGGGATAAGCTGCGTCCCCACTAGGAGTGCGTTGTCGCTATAGTACATCAGTATACCTATTCCAGCCAAGCGCTCCTAGCGTAGACCTGGCCGATGGAAGGGAGCTACTGATGCATAGCAACTTACGAGGCACAAATTCCACCACCTCTGAGCATTTGTGCAGCACATTTCACCTACAGATCTCCATGCTTCACTGAACATTCTCCTGGCTCCCACTCCTGCCCCTAACCACTGGGTCATGCTGCTGCTGCTGCTAACTTATGTTGCCATGAGAGGGGAACATGCCGTGAGCCAAGTACAGGGCAAGGTAACTGAAAACAAAAGAAAAAGACTCCTCTAGACTTCAATGGGCTTTAGATCAGACCCACAGAACTCAGGTCTCAAATGGTGATGGTGGCAGCGGGGAACATGGCATCTCCTGCTGCATAACCATCTCCACCATGCAGCTGCCTACTCCAGACCAATTTCTGCAGCATTCCCCCACTCCCATCCCCTCAGCACTGTGCAGCAGAGGTGAACATTTGGACTGTGGACCAATGGCATCCATGTTCCACTCTTGTTTGAGAGGGTTTTTACACTGTGTGTTTTTGGGCCTCTTCATGCTCCATTTCCTACATGATCAAAACCAGAAATGGATTCAATGCAAAAAAAAAAAAAAAATGTGGGAGAAATTAAAATAGAAAAAAAAGAAGCTTACTGGAAACTCAACTGTAAATGAAAAGCATATTTCTGTTTCTTTTTATGAGTCTTTTCAAGCTCTCAATTTTTTAAAAAACTTACTTTAAAACATCTAAGTGTTTTAAAATGAAACAATAACCAAATAATTGTGCAGAATTAGGATCCAAACCAACTATTTATTACGGCACGGAGTACATACTGCCAGGAACTGGCCTGTTAGCATCAATAGGCCAGCTCAATATATTCAGCAGAAGGCCTGGTAGCATGTGGGTCTGAACATGGTGAGTTCATTGTGAGTTGTGAATGCTGTAGGTGATGTATTAGAAGGGCATACATCCAAAGTTTCATTTGTTACGGGGGCAACTCGGCCCATCTCCGGATCAGGACCATTGTCTTTACCTTAGGATATGTACATGGCTGTTATTGTACTTTCACAGGTTTAAATTCTTATGACCAGATCCTAAGCTGTTATACATTCGTAGCTACATTGAACTTAGTGGACCTAAGCCAATTTACCAGCAGAGAATCTGGCTCTTAACGTAAACCTGATTTATTAACTAATTTCTACCAATTTACCCATGCAAGGCCCCTTTTCATCTTAATGAACAACAAATTAAGTGACGTGGTCAAGACATTTTAATATGGGATTGCAATGACATACCTAATTTCCTTAGGTTTTGTTGTCTTTTTGCCTTAATTCAGATACCGTGTCCCTCAAATATATGCAAGCAACTATGACATCTGATCTGCCATGTGCTCTTATAAAATGCCTCAACCTTGGTCATGAGGCTCAATCGAATTGAATGGATCGCTGTAGATCATCTTTTGCAACATGCAGCTCAGGGCAGTAGAACGTTGATGTCCTGATTGATATCAGAGTTATGTTAAACTTTTACTGATAAAGAGCAGAATTTGGCTAGGAATTTTCATTAATACTAAAAGTTATAGGAGTCCCTCAAGCGATTTATGAATAAATCAAATTTGATTTTAAAAAAAATATTGTCCAAGAACTACATCATTTCTGACTTGCTCAGTGTTTTTCACAGGCCGGTCATGAGACACTTGTCTGCTACAGATGAAAGTCATTTTTTTTTTTTTACAAGGCAATAAGCAAAGAAGTTAGTGATGTGCCAAGGGGCTCTCTATCCTTCCCTTAGATGTAGGCACACTGCATGAGGCATTCTCCCTTTTGAGAAATTTGTCAAAATTATGAATAATAAAGTTGACCAGTGAAAATTATTTTCAACGTTCTACAGACAGACTGAAATCAGTTGGAAATTATTATTATTATAACAAGTAAAAATTGGAAACAGCCTTTGTAAATTTGGGATTCCATAACAAATTACTTCAGAGGCATATTTCATAAAGGGAAATAGGAAGACAAAATAACCTACGGAACAAAATCTGAGCCATTTCTGACAGAAACCCCATTAACAAACATAGTGTTGGCAGGATGCCATTCTTATCTATAACCTGCAGCATTTATTACTTCTAGATTTAAACAACTCCTATAATTATGACTTTACGTTTAATAGCCAGAACGCTAAATGCATATAAAAGTATTTGAAAATGCTCACAGGCCCCCAAAGGTGGATGTGTTGGAGGAAAAAGAAGTCAGATTAGTTAGCTAACAATCCAGCTTTAGTTATTTCATATTAATATATATTTAGATTGTGGTAGTGCCCAAAGGCCTACCAGGATGGGACTCTGTGGTGCCAGGCACTATACAAACATATGGTAAGTGACAGCCCCAGGCCCAAAGAACTTACAATCTTTTGCTTTCATTATTTTTGGAATATAGCTCATTCCAAACATGCTGTGCTTCTCTCGCCGACAGAGTTTCTGCCATTTGCAGAGGTCAGAACAGAGCATCTTCACCAGACGCACTGCAGCGCTGTACGTAAAGATGTGGCCGTAATCAGTTAGACCTTATCTACACTGGGAAAATGTTTAATGTTTGAAAACATATTAACATGATGTTAACAAGATTTTGCCGTTAGTGTGGAAAAGGACAGTTATATTTAAAAAATATATTAGCTAGCTATAGAGGATAACCATGAACAAGCTAACACATTTTTAAATATCACTTTTCCTTGTCTATACCAGGGTGCCAAGTTGTGTTAGCTAAAACATGTCAGCTAACACATTTTCTAACAGGATGCGTTTTCCCTCTGTAGAAATTGCTTTGATGGCAACACCTTGGATGAGTTCTTTAGCTTAGATCCTATTTAACTGGTGCTATCTACACTGGTTTCCTCCCAGTGCATATGAGAAGCCACCTGTGTTGCAGATGAATCAGTTGAGTCAGCCCTCCTGCAATGCCTTGTATATAGAAAATTATCCTAAAGCCTCCTAGTCCCCAGTGCTGAGCACTATGGAATAAATGCTTCAGAAAGCACTGGGACAGCCACGGACCTGTAGTATGCTCTACAGAAACATACTGTAGCCGTTCTGTCCAGAACAGTTTTGGCTGCCTGAACACGTCAAACGGTTGCAAAGATAAGCGAGACCCACAAGCCAGTCGATGCACTCAATGTTCATGTAGTGGCTTTCTTGCTTTCTGTAGACACACCTGAAAGGTGAGGGTAGGATAGTGCTTCCCAAGTGAGACTGATTAGTTGTTTAAAGTATCTTGGTCCCATAGTTGCAACATTAAGATACACTGATTTTTTTTAAAAAGCAGCCTCTTCCAGAAAGCTGTAACCTGAATGCCCATTACAAAGGTGATTCCTTCTTTGTATATAGCTTTGAGACATATGTGCAATTCATGGCATTGGCTGCTCCTCTGTCAGAGACATGGAAATAATTAAATAAGAGCCAGATGACTGCAGGAGTCAATAAAAAGGGTCAGATAGAGTCAATGACTCAATAAATCTGTGGACTGTTTAACTGTACTGACACTGACAAAAATGCTTTCCAAATCTATGCATTGTTCCTGTTTAAACCTGAAGGTCGGTGAAGACCATTAGAAGAAATCTGGGCTGTAGCCAGGGGTGTAAAGGCAAGAAGGGTTTGGGGGACTCAAGCAACCCCCAAATTCACATTTGCTTTGCATGTTCCATAGACATTTTCACAACACTCAGACCATGTACAAACGTGCCTGTGCATTTACTTTTGAAGTGTACAGTCCTGGCTCCATCCTAACACACTTATGTCCTGACCAGGCCAAAGGACAAAAGCAGGCACATGCAGTGGAACTCACAGGGAGAGAGTTTCAAACTGCCCCAGTGCAGGGCTTCAGATGGGTTTATGGGGGAAGTTTCTTTCCACTAAAGGCTGCCTCTGCACTGAAAATTTACAGCACTTATCCCATTGATAGCCTAACACGGTACAGTACTGGCAGGCAGGCAGGCCTATGTATGTGGGGTGGGGAGGGGGCAGCTCTGGAAGGCTGTATCACTTCCAGAAGTGAGCAGCTGCAACAAGACCATCCCCTCTTTATTATCTCAGAAAGCAGCTGCAGCAAGACCAGGAGCCAGGAATTCCCCTCCTATTCCTCCCTTCATGGGGTAGAAACAATTTATCTTTTTGTCCCCAATCAGTAAGAGCAGAGGCGGAGGGGAAGGTGATAATCCCTTTGGAATGTGGTATTTAGCACCTATCTGGTTTGGTAAGAATTGCTGAATTCCAAGCAGATTAGCAGAGGGAACCCATTTACGTTTGGCTGCACTAGCACTTTTACCCAGTGTTGGTCTAGCACTAGTGCAATTTCACCATGAGTAGCAATAGTGGAATTGCTAGTATGGCCAGAATATCAGCAGTTTTACCACCTAACTTTGGTTTGGCATTTGGCCCAATGGCGCCACAGTTCAGACATGTCCTTTAAGTACTTTAGTTTTTCTAAAGAAATTTTAAATTAATTTTGAAATAGTATTTTATCCACCCCCATAAACAATGCCCATCATCAGTTGTCTTCAGTGTGCTTCAAGAGTGACAAACTCTCTGTAAATTCCTATTCATTTATAGCTGTCTGGTTAATTTTTATACTGTCCAAATCTAAACAGAAAAGAAATGGAATTCAGTCGTGTTTTAAATCAAGAAGTGGGTGTGGTTGGAGGAACCAGGCTGATCTCTCCAACATCACTGTGGAAAAGCTGCTTGATTTTAAAACCAATTTATTGAATGCCTCATATGTATTAGAAAGCTTTAACATTATAATTTTAACAGCTGCCAGAGAAAGGCCTCCCCCAGGGCAAGCCTGAATCAGTGCTGAGCCTTCTGGCACTAAGACAGTATTTGTCTGGAGGCTGTGAAGTTGTAACCACATAGAGTCTCCAGGGAGGGATGCTATCATGCTAGGCAAACAAAATTTTATTCCCATTTATCAGCTGTGGTGAAAGAACAAGGACCTGGTTTATGTGTGGTAAGATTCTGAAACAAATATATAAATATATGTTCAAGCTATCTATGAAAACAAACTTTTGGCAGCTATGCCAAAACCAATACGCAGAGGGAAGTCTGCTCTTTGCCTTTCTTTATATCTGTAATACAGCATGACAATTCTCAGGGGCTTCATTACATAGGCTGTGTGTAACCACTTTGCTGTATCTAGTGTATTGCGTTGTGTGCTTTTGTTCCGTCTCAGAGTAAGGCAGTTTAACCATCTACCACAAGTGTGTGCCCTAGGAGCCTCCCTGCCAAAAATAACTACAGCTTCTCCTTGGTTTCTCTCCTCAATTACCGAAAAATCTAAAGAGACATACTTGCGTCTCATTAATTCTTTATAATTCCTCTGTTGGTTGTCCTCTGATCCCAGGGCAGTTTTCTATTCCTTAAGAGGAAGGATATTCTTGTGGTTAATGCACTGAACTGGAACTCAGGAGACCTCAGTTGAAGTCCCTGCTCTGCCACAGACTTCCTGTATCACCGTGGGCAAGTCACTTAGTCTCTCTGTGCCTCTGTTCCCCAACTGTAAATTAGAGATAATAGCACTTCCTTTCTCTCACTCTTGGTGCTGTATATGTAAAATGTAAGCAGCTTTTTGGGGCAAGGTTGGTCTCTTACCGTGCCTGTACAGTGCCTAGCACAATGAGGCCCCGATCTCACATTGGGACCCTAGATGCTATTTTAATACTATTGCCACTAGCATCACAATAATCGTATTTTCAGGCAGTTCATGTGAAATATTAAAATGTAGTTTGAGTACGAATTCTCACAGCTTGTCATCCTGAGCCTCAGTGATGTCTTTAAAATGTTTGATGACTAAATAGATGGACAATGTCGTAAGAGAAAATTCAATAAACTGATGTATTTAAACACTATTCATTGTTTGAATGTTGCAGTTAGCACTTGGTTGAATCTTATAGTCAACCAATAACTTTATGAAGCAGAGTGCAACATTAAGAAATCAAAACCATATGACAGGATACTCCACCTCGACAGTTGGGCTTAGTCAAGCAGAACAGGATTCATTGTGGCAGATTGGATCGCTGTCCCATGAAGTCCAATATCCTTTTGCTGGTTGCAACAATCCCTGATGTTTACCTGGCCCAATATGTGATGTCCTCTGGCCAACAAGCCAAGGAAATTATTTCCTGACCTCTATGGCAATCAGTTCTTTGGCCTGAAGTGCATCATTTACCTCGCTCCACCTCCTCCTAACTGCAAATACTGATGGTCATAAAATTATCCAGCCTGTTCTGAAAATTCAGCTGAAGTATTTGATTATATGTTCTCCTGCCGCACTGAGTTCCACAGGCTAACACCATGCTGCACTTTTATTGATACGAAATTTACCTACCCTTAATTCCATCATGTGTGTTCTAGAAGTTCATAGCTGAGTATTTACATCGGTTTGGGATATGAACAGCTTGGGCTTATAGCAGGGGTGGGCAAACTTTTTGGGCCGAGGGCCACATCTGGGTGGGGAAATTGTATGCAGGGCAGGGGCAGGGGATTGGGGTGTGGGAGGGAGTGCGGGGTGTGGGAGGGGGTGCAATGTGCAGGAAGGGACTCAGGGCAAGGGAGGGTGAGGGGTGTATGAGGGGGCTCAGGGAAGGGGCTTGGGGTGCCAGGCGTATGAGGGGGCTCAGGGCAGGGAGTTGGGGTGCAGGAGGGGTGCGGGGTGCAGCAGGGGGCTGAGGGCAGGGGATTAGGATGCAGGATGGGTGTGGGGTTTACGAGGGGGCTCCGGGCAGGGAGTTGGGGTGCAGGAGGGGTGTGAGGTGCAGGCAGGGGGCTTAGGGCAGGGAGTTGTGGGGTGGGGTGCAGGAGGGGTTCGGGTTCCGGCCTGGCGCTGCTTACCTAAAGCAGCTCCGGGGTGGCAGCGGCGCGCACCGGGGCTGGGGCAGGCTCCCTGCATGCCTGCCCTGTCCCTGGCCCCGCGCCGCTCCAGGAAGCGCTGCAGCCCCCTTGGGGGGGGGGCCCACAGGGCTCCGCGCACTACCCTTGCTGCGCCTCCAGGTACCTCCCCCGAAGCTCCCATTGGCTGTGGTTCCCTGTTCCCGGCCAGTGGGAGCTGCGGAGGGCTGTGCCTGGAGGCAAGGGCAACATACAAAGCCCTCTGCCCCTCCTCCGGGGGGGCCGCAGGAATGTGGAGCCGGCCGCTTCTGAGAGTGGCACGGGGCCCATGGCGCTACAGGGGGCAATCCCGCGGGCCGAATCCGGCCCACAGTTTGCCCACCCCTGTCTTATAGCAACAGATGGTTGCACCATCTGAGAATATTTTGGGCCTGCCCTTGAAATTAAACTATATCCAAGGCACAGCAAACAGAAGCCCCGTTGCTAATTAAAAATACATATTTACAGCGCCACATTTGCTTAGACCAAATTAAAAGGGCACTGTCAAGGTTGGGAGGCCAAAAATGTCATCCACCTTTAATTTATATAAATGTTCACAAACTCCTTATAGTTCTTTAGATATGTTTTTACCTCCCAAAACCAACTACGTTCCACTCTACTTCCGTAGTACCTTCTAGCTTCAAAGCATAGAGCAAACAATACCTTTTGAAGCGGATATAGAAGCAGCATTAGCCCCATTTCACAAGAGAGGCAGAAAAACAGTCTTCACAGGGAAGACAGGTGTATTCTTATCTCGAGTTAGCTAAAACATGGTGACTAACAAAAGTGGAAATCCTAGCGAAGGACGAGGAAGTTTATAGTTTTTACATGAGTTAGCTAGCTGAGGTAAAGGCTATGGGTGAACATGAATCTCAAGAATTTGTGCCCAAAACCAACACAACAAGTTAGGTTTAGAATTCACTCATTCCTGACTCCCAGTCTGTGGACATTTTAATAGACCACACAAGGTGTATAATGTATAAGTAATCCTAAAATAACAAGCCAGTGTATGGTTCCCGAGACACTGTACATGTGCCTTTTATATTTCTCTCTGTATTATTACCTGCTATGACTGTTCACATGCCTACCTCCCTTCTCCCTGTCCTATCTTTCTTTGAAAAAGAATGGGGCACACATGGCAAAAGGAAAAAAACCAGCAGACTAATAAATTACACACAGACAGACACACGCGTGTGTAATCAATGTGGCAGTGCCCCTTTAAGTCACTATGGCTAGGTCAGAATAGAGCTGAAGAGTTTAACATCAGTAGATAACCTATTGTGCATGGGAGATCATGGGACTTCTTCGTTTCACAAGTCAATTAGATAAAGGTGGCTAGTATCTTTATCAAGCAGTTCAAGTACTGTTCCAGTTATCACCTGGGTCCACCACACTCCACAGGAGGAAACATGAGGCTTACCAGGTTCTCCTCGTCGTCCCGGCTTTCCCCGCCTTCCTGGAGGGCCTGTGGAAATGAGAGAAAAGAGCTATTTATTACATGGAAATCACTGTCAGAGGAAATGAACCTCACAGGCAACAGGACCAGGAGAGAATATGCAACAAGCCATTCCTTTTAAATTCAAAGCTTCCTCACATCTGTGCCATCCTCCCCTATGAATCATCTGAAAAACAGTAGGCGCTAAAGACACATTTTCGTATGTCCAGTATCGCAAAGAACTGTTTTGGAGAAAATGCCTCTCTTTGCTGATCCATTGCTACAGCACATGAAGGGAATGCTCTCCCCTTTACCATTCCATTTGGAGGGGAGTTCTCTGTGACGTTACACCCCATATTCTTCATAGAAATATGGTTATGATATGAACATGGTATAACTAAGATATACTTTATGGAAGATGGGTCTTGTAAGATATCATTGGAAAGCTTATAATTTACTGAATGTGTTTATCCAATTTGCATGCATGTATCATTTTTGTATCTGAAGCTGGGAATATTAACCATGTCTCTGTATTCCAAATGTGCTATGTTAGATGAGGCCAAACAATGTTAGTGGCTTATTGAAGAAATGCACACACGCATAAGGATGACCCCAGGAACGGTGTGCAATAGAAACCTCTCAGAGATAGCTCTACACAATGGGAACTGTTTGACCCAGGTCACAGCAAAAAAGCTTTCCACCAAATGGGGGGAAGATATAAAAGAGGGATCCTCACTCTTTCTACAACAACACACCTGAAAACAGCTGAGGAACAAAGACTGAACTGTGGGAAGTGATGGTCCCAGGCTGGAAGGATTTTAGCCTGTGTATGAAAACCTGGGAAAGCCAAGGCAACTTGTGCCTTAAGAATCGGCCAGCCTGTTTATCACTCAGGGTGAGAATTTGCTAATTTGTATCCTACCTATCTGGTGTGTCAAGCTCAGTTTGTGGCTTTTGTTTATTTACTAAGGTAATCTGCTCTGTTCTGTTTGCTATCCCTTAAACTTAAACTATCCCCTGCACTTAAACTCTGCCTTTTATAGTTAATAAAATTTGTTTTGTTTATTATTAAACCCAGTTTATGCAATTTCTAACTGGGGAGGGGGGCAAGAAGTCTTGTGCATATCTCTCTTCACACTGAGGAAGAGGGAGAATTTTATGAGCTTGCGCTGTACAGATATTTCTATACAGTGCAAGACAGTATTATTTTGGGTTTGTCTCCCAAAAGGGGTGGGCACATGAGTGCTGGGGGAGCCCTCTCACACAGAGCTGACTTCAGTCTGTGTCTGCAGCAGGGTGTGGCCGTGCCTGTGTGTGTGCTGCAAGAGGCCAGAGAGCCTAATCCAGCAAAGCAAAGGGAGAGGGAACCCAGGCTGGTTGGGCAGGAGAGGCTCAGTAAAACCCCAGCACATCAGGTGGCATCCCAGATGGAGAGGTGGGGTGTCCAACCTGTCGCATTCTCATTATATAATATTTTGCAATCTCCCTGTTGGAATAAAGCAGCCATTTTTCTGAGCTGACAATTCCCATGATCCTTGAGACATGTGAATTGCACGATGAGGCCAAAAGAAAACACACGTTTGCGGTTGGTGGTCGACCCTTAGCAGGCTGGTTCTGGTGGAGTTCTCACTGTCTGATATGAATGATAATGAAAAATAAAAAGCAAGAAACGGCACTGCTCATTTTCATCAGGAAAACCCCAGTGTTTCCCAGCTATGCGGCTATTCTATTTCCAGCCCTGCCTACTGTTGTTTGATGGGGAGAGAGAGAATGGAACAGAGTCATTAAATATTCCTGCCCCTTTTACAAAGAACTCACAATTTGCATGAACGATTCCTTCTCTTAATAAGTAATGGAGTCCCTAGCCAAGCTCTGGAGTTCCCCTTCTCAGTGCTAATACACTTTTAGGCATAGTCTCCAAACATTTTATTTGCAAGCCTCCCATTGACACAAACGTACATTCCAAAGGCAAACTGAAAGGAGGATATTACTCTTCAGTGTTCTTTAGTATCAAGAAATTGAATTCCATTTGCAAAGAAAGGATTTTTAATTTCTACCCATCATTCCTGTGATCTGCAAATCTTTTTGTTTTAGGTTCCAGAGGTTTGCTAGCCCAACCCCCCCCCCCCCCCCAAAAAAAAAACCCCATTAGCTAAATGGTCATAGTTTTAATTCACTGCAGTATGTGGTCCCATAGTTTTTACTCCAAAAGATGACAAATTTCAAAATTTTCTAACATATTCTGGGGGGATTTTACTGAACTTATACCCAAATACCCGCATTCAAAAAGGGTGTGGGAAGTACAAGACAGTGGAGAACTTTAGACCTTTTTCTGTACCCTGAAAGAATCTGTCTCTGACACTGATCTAAAAGGAACTTTTCTTAGTAAACAGAAAACATTGCCCAGGTTTTCAGAAACATTTCACAGCACCTAGTCCAAGTTTGAAGTGAACCTAGGCAGGGTCTTGGCTTCATTTGGAAACCATGGATGGATTGTAGGTTCTGCATGGTTTCAACCCATAGCTGGCCTTTAGTTGCGTTTTGCTTTGAGTCTGATTGAATCCAAAACCAAGAAGGTTCACACAAAATGTTGTGACCCAAAACTGCTCAGTTTTGCAGAGCTGTAGTCTCAAAAACTCTGTTGTATAAGTTGAATAGCCAATGGATATCAGCTGAGCAAGCATCACAGACCCCTTCTACCCTGACTTCTGCCCATGAACCATGAACTTTCCCCCAAGGAATGAGAAGGTAAATTGGTCTTTATGCTGAAACAGCTTGCTAAAACTGCACTGCAGTTTTCTTATGCTGATTACCAGACAGTGGACTTATGTTGCAAAATTCTCCTTCCTTCTAAGTGAAGCCATATGAAACAATCCACTTTACTTGGCGTGCTGAACCAATCAGTTGGTTCAGGCTATCCTCTGAGATGACTCACTTTAACTTAAAAAGGACTGATTGATAAAGACAACTTGAAGAATGGCTAGAGACCCTGGGATGGCGGGCGGGAAGGGGGAATAAAAGGATTTAACCAGTTCAAGCTAAAAGAGACGAACAGAAGAGAATGGAAGGTCCTAAATCATATCTCTAGGTGGAACTGGCATAGTGATATAAAATCTATTTCCAAAGTAGAATACAAACTATGTAATTGCATCTGCAAAAGAAACAGGATCCAAGGCAAGTTCACTAACTATACAATTATGATTATTTATTAAGTGGTAATGTGAGCCACACACCTCCTGGGTGTGGTGTTCTGTCCCATCTAGTGGCACCAACACCACTTAGAGAGCAATTAATGAGTCTGGCTTACAGCCTTAGCTAATAGCCAGTTGGCTTTTAGCTCATGTGGTAGAGGCTCATGCCCTAAGCTCCAGAGGTCCCCGGTTCTATCCTGCCTGCCGATGACCTGGGTCTGTCGGTGCTATAGTAACCCATGTGCTCAGCACTTCATGGCACACCCTGGAGATGCCCCACACTAAGGGTCTGTCAAGTTGCCCCTAACTGCTCCCCACTCCTGTCCACACACAAAACCTTCTCACCCCAGTTAAGTGGTGCTTTCAACCCAGGCTAGCTGGCCTGGCGGAGGGTGTGGGTTAGATCCTGGGTGCTGCTGTCACTTGGGCTGGTAACCCCCCCCCCCACTTTGTAGAGTGAACGCAGGCTAAATGACTTGAGTGCTGATAGTCTTCCAGTGCCTTCCCACAATTCCCTCCAGGTGACCAGAAGGACAGACAACCACTGGGCTACTGGCTATTCTGGAGTGGGTCTCCCTGTTGAAGCCATTCCAATTCATATAAATAAATAGTAATTGGACCAAGGAACTTGCAGCTAGGTCTCTCACATCCCAGGGGAATGCCCTAACTAGAGGGCATAAGGTGGGCGCCCTTTCCTTCCCCCCCCCCCCCCATGGTTTTGTGAATCTAGCCACTTGCTTTTGTGCAAAAAAAAAAAAAAAAAAAAAATGTTACAATGACCTGGGAACTAACGTTTCAGTTTTGGTTTGAACAAAATGTTTGTTTGTTTATTTATTTATTTTAACAATTTTTTCTATTCACAAAAAATTCTGAAAATTTTCATTTGCAGCATGACCTGACCCAGTTTTATTTTCATGTTTTGGAAATTCCAGTGAACTGAAAAAATCAGCTATTTGCCCAACTCTGCTCACAGAGCAATGAATAATGAATGTGCCTCAAGTGCAGGTCAGTTCTTGGAATATGATTTTTTGCTTGGAAGACAGACAAAATTAGTGCCTCTCCATCTAATTGTGCCCTATTCGTTTTGAACCATACAGCAGCAAAAATTAGACTAAAGATCAAGGGCCCCAGGGCTGAAAGTTCTCCCACAACTAAGACTACCATTCATTTCAAACGGGAGTTTTGCCTGCATCTGACTGCACTATCACACACTTGATCATGTAGTGATACATCCTGTTCACCTTACTTTTGCAGAACTCCAATTTACCTTATTTTTTTTTACAAGGATAAGGTGGGCAGGAGTTTACCCATAAAATATCAGTGCCAATTATACCTTATCACAAGAACAGGAATGTGCACAGGAGACAAAGGTCAAGGAACCAGATTTGATTTGATTACGAGGGGGAAAGAGTCAACCACATGTGGCACAATGGGACCTGCTTTCCTGGTATGGAGAGAATTATGGCAGTTCATTGAGCGGGTCTGGCACCGCATTGCCCTATTTGCAACTCCCTTGGGCAGACTAGCTCAACTAGCCATAATTTACTGAACTGCTGGAAAACGTATGGCTTGAAACTTTCCCAATATTTTACAGTTCATTATGAGTTTTTAAACAGTGTTGATTTCCATGTTTCATTTACTAGCCCACTGTTAGACAATATAAATGACCACTACACAATGTAACAACTAGTCTGTTCTACACTGCAGTGTGAACTTTTTACCTTGTTACTGAATGGCATTATTTCATTGTGCATATCAGCTATTCCTTGTAATGTTTCCAGACAGCAATATTTTTCATGCTCTTTTCTTGTATTCCAGTTACTAAACTTGCAGTCTTACTAGAAAGCTACTAATGGTTCACTATTGTCAGTGCTCACGTCTCATGTGCTGGAATAAGACTGTTTAGTTTGAATGTGACAAGATGTTTAGAAATAGACTGCTTTATGCTTTGTATTTATTCTCCTCTCCAAAAATATCTTGCATGAAAATGTAAATAAAGAACTCTCAGCACTGATATGGGATGGCCGATGAGGTTAGAAAAAAAGGCATAGCTATTACCCAAGTGACAGTAAGGCAACATAAATCTTAATTATATTGAACCAGCATCAAACTACATGAGGTTAAACAACAATTTATAATCCTTAACAACTATCTTCAAATGAATTATAATACCTCAATTTTCTTTGTGTTCTTCTAACAAGAATTGAAGTAGGATAACTAGGAAAACCTTAATTCCACACTACACAGGAGTTGAAACTAAGCCTGGCTTTTTAAGTCTTTTCTACACTAGAGAGATTTTTTTTTTAAATGTTTCTTGCCATTGCTAGCATTCAGCTGAACTGGAGAGAACAACACTGGGACACCAGCTGTAGAGACAGCCCACTATGAGCTAGTGCTTAGGGTAGCACCACATCATTCTAATCTTGCGTGCGAGCAAGTCTAATTGAAATGATGCTGACAATCTCAGCAGCAGCCCACAGCCCATATTCACCAGATAGCCGATGTTGGCAACATTGGTTCATCTGATCACTTTTATCGACAGCGGGAAGTTTTTCAGAAATGTCTCTAGTTTAGCAAAGAATTAAAAGAAAGATAAGTTATTCCCAACTTCTGTGTATTGTGTGTGTTTTTATAGAGAACAAGGTTGCCTACTAAATTTGTAGCTTCAGAGGACCATGGTATATCTTATAGTGAGGTTACACTATCCCGTATTTTATAAGTGCTAGTGGGGTCAGGAACTCTGCTGCCTTTGGGTTCGGTCGCTTAGCAACCCAATGACTCCACTGGGCCCAATAAACCCTCACTAAGTCACTGTGCTCCCTGATTGGTCAGAAGAGCCAACTGATCACCATTTAAACCCTGTAGCAATACAATGGGTGCTCAATGTGTTCTACTCCTGCAGCAGCGCCAGAACTACTTCCTGTCTGGCCCTTGCTCCAACCCCTTCTGCTCCACTCATGCCCTAGTCCCTGCCTACCTCTGTACTCCTGATTCCTGACCCCGGCTTGTCTCCTGACCACGACTGCATCTCTGCCCTTTGGTTCTGTTCTGGCTCCTGCTTCCTGGCTCTAACTATTGGCTTGTCTCTTGACCACATCAGTGGTTCTGCCCTCTGATTCTGCTCTGACCACTAGGCCAGACTCCTGCTCTGACCACTAGGTTGCACTGCTTACACCTCCGTGTGTGACTGTGAGGTTTTTTTCCCTTCAGTTTGGCCATACATCAGTAATAATGGGATCATCAATAACTTGAAAATATTGACTAAAGTTGTCTTGACCCTTTAATCGGTATAAAAACCCCCTCTCCTTTGAGTGCATCATCCACGTGGAAACGAAAGGCAGTACGACTGCTTATGACAACTGCCAAATTGAAGTATTCAATACTTCAAAAATCCAACTTTGCACCATGTAACCTTAGATAAAACCACTGAATAAAACAAATGAAATGCACAGTTTCCTTCATTCAATTTGTTTCATGTCTTCCACAAGAGCACTGTTCTTGCAATTTCATGTGTTACACACATCCTGTAGCATTTGCTGGAGTGTTAACAAAAGAAAAACTGCATTAGCTGATGGCTGACATATTTTAAAAGATGTATCAGTTATTTTAATTGCAGGTTATCAAAATTATTTCCCCCCATATTATGGAATCCCTTTCCAATCAAGTAGTATTACACAAACTCTGGCGTTCCTGGTTTCACTCACAGGTCTCTGAGCAGAATTGGGATACATCAGCATAAAAAGCTTCAGTACAGGGAAATACATTTCCATCTACCTAGTCACAGAACAAGTCACATGGGTTTTCCTGACCAAATTTCTGAAAAAAATTGACTTGAGGATAAATGTGACCAGCACCATAAAAAGAACACATTGCACTTACTACCTTTAGGCCAAGATTTTCTGAAGTGACTCCTGATGTAGGGTTTCCAACTTGAGACACCTGAAGCGGATGTGGTTTGCGGAAATTTTTGAGCCCTCACCTTTTGAAAATTAGGCTTCCGTAAAGCATCTCACACTGGGCTCCCAAAAACGTAGACACCCAAGATCACTAATCACTTTTGAAAAACTTGACCTTAGCCTCCAATAGCTTCACTAGCAAACTTAATGAGAAACTTTTCATTTTCTAATTACTACTAGCAAAAGGGCTGAAGCAAGATGACACCACTATGTTAAGCACATCCAACAGGATTCAATCAAAACACACCAAAGGATTAAATGTATGGAGATGTCTAAAATGAACCTTCCCACACCATTACAGAGCGGTCTGTGCACATCAAAGTAGAAGCACATTTAGGAACCACTCTCCTCTCCCTTTACCCAGAGGTCAGAATGTATCAATTAAGAAGGTTTATGTAAACACCAAGGCAGACAATAGATTAATTTTAATTGCTCAACGTTGTCTGGTCTGGAAAAACTGGTAAATTATAATCCCAATTTCCCATTCAAAACCCATTTATTCTCAGCCTTAGAGAATAAGTCTTTACTCCCATACGTTGCACTGCCCAACTACTACTGGTTACGAGACTGATTTAATCATGCTGGAAATACACATTTGAAATTTATTTTGATTTTTTCCTCCAAAAGTAACATAATATTGAAGAAAGGAAACAAGAAAATCCTCTCTCATTCACGGTCTCAGTTCCATTGATTTCAATGGGATCGCATGGAGGTCGGGGTGGACAAAATGTGTCCCATGATCAGGAGAGATCACACGTTCTATGTTTCAGTAGCTTGTGAACACTGAGTGGCAAGGTGTCCCAGTCTATTCACATAGCCTGAAACTCACTCCTGTGCAGAGGACCAGCACAAAGAGAGGTGCGTATGTGGTGTGTAGGCCAGGTGCTATCTCCTTGTCTGGGGAGTGAATTTCACCCTTTAAGGAAAACCAAACAACAGTCAATTGACATCAAATGTTCACTGAGGGTACGTCTATACTTACCTCCGGGTCCGGCGGTAAGCAATCGATCTTCTGGGATCGATTTATCGCATCTTGTCTAGACGCGATAAATCGATCCCGGATCAATCCCAGAAGTGCTCGCCGTCGACGCTGGTACTTCTGCTCCGCGAGAGGAGTACGCGGAGTCGACGGGGGAGCCTGCCTGCCGCGTCTGGACCCGCGGTAAGTTCGAACTAAGGTACGTCGACTTCAGCTACGTTATTAACGTAGCTGAAGTTGCGTATCTTAGTTCGAAGTCGGGGGTTAGTGTGGACCAGGCCTGAGACTGAGGAGAGCGATGCACTTTAACTAAAGACATTACAGCTCATCTAGAAGGCCAGAGGCATCTTTGGGGACATCCCATAATATAACTGGTTTTCTTAATTCTGGTTAACTTCCATTCCTCTTACCTTAAGCAAACTCTTTTTGCAATGAACATTTGAAGAGTTAACTGAAGTGGAATCTTAGCATTTTACCACATGTTTAAACTACTGAAAAGCCCAACCCTGCTCCCTTTGGAAGTAATGGAGATTATGCCATTGCTTTTAATGGAAGCAAGTCTGAGCCCTAAAACTGCAGAATTTAATGCTGTAATATATATTTTAGGAAATTGGTTCTCTTTTCTACCCACACCAGGCAGCTTCTTCAGATTGTCAGTGGATTCAGCTCTTTTGTTTATTCATTAGCGTATAAGATAAAAATGAATTTTTATTTAAGATATACGTTAAGAAGTAACTGGAATAAAGCCACAATTGCACTTAGGTTGATTTTTCCCCTTCTTTTGTTATGACTGCTCTTTCTCTTGCTATTTTCAGATAACACCCTGGCATGGCTGCAGCACAAAACACATATGGTAAAGGGCAGAAATGGAATTATGGAATACATTTTTTTTTTTAAGACAAGAGTACGCTTATGTTTTGGCAGCTGTGCATCCTGCCATATGCGGTTGTACCGTTTAAATGATAGATTTCTATTTCTCACATTTGCTTCTAGACAGCTGCTTCAGTGCAAATCCAGGACGAGGCTGATCACTTTGAAAATCTTTGATAAATTAAACACACACACACACAGAGCTTCATGTTTCTTTGTCAGCACAATGGCGCTCCCCATTCATCTGACCCACCAGGTAAAAACAGTGTATGCAATGACAGATTAATTTACTGCATTCCTAAAGGAAATCTACTTTCCATTAGTTACAAATGTGATTGTTTAATTATTTAGAATTAAATAATAGTAAAGAAGATATCTATATAAAAGCTCTTTGTGTCCTGATGCTTAACTGATGTTTTAATGTCACCACGGCACCCAGCAGCATTAAAAAGCAACCGAACTGAAACAATTAACTCACTTTAACAAGCAAATCAACTACAAGAAACCACCTTTCCAACCCTCATCGTTCTCCAGGAACATACCAATGCTCTCTCCAAAAACCCTGTCCAAAACTAGCTTTTGCTGTGTGTCCTCAAGGTCCCAGGCCCCCAAATTCTACTTTTATCAGACCAAAACAAGAAGCAAGTTTTAGATTCCTAGATCCCTCACAGTTTGTTACTGAATTCATTAATTTAACACTGCTAAATGCAAACGATTGTCAGTCGCTTCCAATGCAACTGATTTGCATGGCAGTAACTTACTTAGGCCAGGTCTACACTACCGCGGTAGTTCGACGGCTGGCAATCGAAGTTCCGGGTTCGATTTATCGCGTCTGGTCTGGACGCGATAAATCGATCCCGGAAGCGCTCGCCGTCGACTGCGGTACTCCAGCTCGGCGAGAGGAGTACCGCGGAGTCGACGGGGAGCCTGCCTGCCGCGTGTGGACCGCGTCTGAACTGCGGTAAATTCGAACTAAGGTATGTCGACTTCAGCTACGTTATTCACGTAGCTGAAGTTGCGTACCTTAGTTCGAATTTGGGGGTTAGTGTAGACCAGGCCTTAGAATCCAGTGCCATCTGTTCCTTTATTCAGAAGAAATGCATTAATTAACATTGCACTTGGGCAACCGACAACTCAGGATGATCAACTTAATCCAGCATTTCAGGCAAAGGATGGGAAAGCCTCAAGTTGTTAAAATAAACACTGAAAAGTTTAGATATTCCTGCAAACTATCAGATCCTTGCTAGGTCTGCAAAACTGGCCTGGAAAATTTGACTAGACCAGAGTCCCACTTACCATTGTAGCGGGAAATGAAAAATAGAAACATTCATCTGGGCATTTCAAAGCCTCTAAAAGTATTTGGATCAAAATTAAACCGACTGAAAGCTCTTTTGGGCAGAGGCCATTCTTCTGTTATGTGGATACAGAACCTAGCCCAATTGGGGGTCCCAGTGTCATGACTAGGCCTCCTAGGTTCTACTGCTATAGGAACAATAAATTAGAAGCATAAGGTCGTCTCGTTTTATCCCAAAAGGTCTATTACTATCCATAACTTTCCCAAACACCAAAGTAGAGCTATCTTCACATAAGAGCTCCTTATGATTTCAGATTGGTTCCAGTAGAGAGACAGGTCTGGTCTACACTACCACAGTAAATTGATCTAACTTGCGCAACTTCAGTTATGTGAATAACGTAACCGAAGTCGACATAGTTAGATCCACTTTCCGCAGTGGCTACACTGCGCTGTGTCGACTGGAGAGTGTCTCCCGTTGACTTCCCTTACACTTCTCGGGGAGGTGGAGTATACAAATCTCCCATCGATTTAGTGTGTCTTCACCAGACCCGCTAAATCAGCACTCACTGCATCGATTGCAGCAGTGCCAATCTACCATTAAGTGTAGACATGCCCATAGTAAACAGATACCACAAAATAAACTTCAGCATGCACTAAGGAATACCATTCTGTACAATAATAGATATATGGTTCTGAGTTACATTTGTTAGGAGCCCATTGTATTGTGGAAGTAGTGGGTTGCAAATGTTTGGAACAAAGGCAAATCACCACAGGACTCAACATGTGCCCGGGAAGGTTCTGCCAATATAAGTCAGTGACCACAACCAGTTGGCAAACTCCTGTTATTTGAGAGCACAATATGAATCTTATTCCATTGTCTCATGTGGCACTGTACTATGTCTCAAGGGTGGAGCAAATCAAACATCATAGCAGCATCTTGAGTCTGGAATGAAAGAGACTTGCACTTTCTGCCATACATCAAGGGGAAATGGTTTAACACTCATCAACAATGACAATAGTGAATGACCAGAAATCCTATAATGTACATAAGAAGGAGTTTGCTCTTCTTGCTTTGATAAGAATCAATCAATCATACACACAGTGCCATCAACACTATGTCACTTGTAGTGCCAAGGGTACTGTGTGGGTGACTGATTCTCACAGTAACTTGAAATACCACCACATGGTCAACTACAACAAGGTCAAATTGATGCATTTGGTCAACACACACAGATAGCATTTGTGGGTAGAGAATAGAATTTTAGGGGCAAAAACACCACAAGACCACACACTGGAAAGCCATTCTGGTTTGATGGACTTATTTAAGTATACAAAGCAAAGGATTGCTCTAGTTGAGTAAGCAGATTTGCACATACCAACTCTGAGCTTGTTTACAAACAGTCAACAGGCGTACGTGCATGTGGAGAACACTCCATATAGCTAGTGTGTTTCTAGTAAGTGGCAACAATGTAATTCATTTTCCTGATCGCTCCTAGAACTGCAAGACATTTCCATAACATCTATAAGATGATACAGTTTGTTTATCACTTTACAGTATTAAGTTACTTAAGTCAATTTAGTTATATTTTAAAACTCTAATGGGGGCACTTACAACTGACACAAAGTTAGACTCATCTTTGGTAAGAGATGCATTTTCAGACCATTTAAATAATTAAGGAAATTTATACCATGTGCATTAGCCTCATGTAATCTCACACCAAAGGAAATTTTCTTGTTCAATCTCCAGTATTATTCAATGTGACAGCACATCAATCAGTCAGAAATTGACAACAGATTATGACGACAGATGGACTGTGCAATGGTTCATATATCCCAGGAATGATCCCCATAACGACACAGACAAGTGCGTATATGATAAAGGCTTAAACCAAAAAACATGTCCTTTGTATTTAAAAACATTGTTCCATCTAGAGCAGGGGTCGGCAACGTTTGGCACGCAGCTCGCCAGGGTAAGCACCCTGGTGGGCCGGGCCAGTTTATTTACCTGCTGACGCGGCAAGTTCGGCCGATCGCGGCCCCCACTGGCCGTGGTTCGCCGTCCCGGGCTAATGGGGGTGGCGGAAAGCGGCGTGGGCGAGCGATGTGCTGGCCATGGCTTCTCGCCGCCCCCATTGGCCCGGGATGGTGAACCGCGGCCAGTGGGGGCCGCGATCGGCCGAACCTGCCGCGTCAACAGGTAAATAAACTGGCCCGGCCCGCCAGGGTGCTTACCCTGGCGAGCCGTGTGCCAAACGTTGCCGACCCCTGATCTAGAGTGAACACATTCAAGGACACAATTAATGGGCAGTACAGAATTTTGACAAGATTTTCTATACTCTGTTTCTACGCACTCTAAAAGAGAAACCTGGCAAATGCAAACCATAAAGAGCTTGTGGAAAACAGACAGATTTATCTTAAATATAAGTCCATGATGGTTGCATGGGCAATACTAACAGGCGCAGCTATCATTCATGTTACAAATGATGTTTAACAAAATTAGTTTTCCTGTTTCAAAATTCATCCAGTCTTGACTATTTCATAGCACAGTTTCAACATCTTTTAAAAACTCGTTAAAAACATCACATTTCCTTTCTGTTCCAAAATCCCATCATAATGCCTTCAGCATGCAGAATATATTTATTTTAACCTTTAAAGGATTAACATGTTTTGCACGTGTTACCTCACAAAAGCATCACTAGTAAGAACCTGAACTCCTTTCAAATAAAGGGATCGAGAGTAATATAAGTTTCATGCAAAAATGTTTTAGACAGCTTCTGGAAATGCTAATTATTTCTATAAATATACCTTACGGAAGAAAAAAATCCTTCCATGTTTGTAACACATGGAATGGAAGCACCATAGTTAGTAAGTTTATTCCGTATGTAGATTTAGCAACACCACATGATGGTGCCAGGTTATGCTACCGCACGTATAAGTCAAGGGAAATTTTGCTCTAAAGTGACATGCTGTGATTCTACTAATACTGCCCTTTGACATTTCCATGCCCCCAATCCACAAGGTCAACGCAAACAGTAACAATTCATCTTGAAGATTAATAATGTCAGTTTAGATTTCTGTAGGGGACTTGGAACTCTCTCTAATCAAGCCAAGAGATGAGCAGCAAGCTATTTCTGATGAGGCTTATGAAATTTAAGTAGAAGATAAACTTAATCTGTTATGATTTGTATATCAGTTTATCAATGAACACAGAAAGATAATACAAATAAATCTAAGGTCTTGCTCTGGTTAAAATATGGGTAATGAAGGCTGTTTCTAAGTATGTTTACCCTGTATAAAATATATAGTGAACCGTATAATGAAGTTACAGCACTATCTGTAAGAAACCAACATATTTCATCACTTAGTGGAGAACCAGACACAGATGGTAGATATTTAGGAGAAAAAATGATAGCTATTTGGGATTAAAGAACACCAGACAAGAGATTCTGATGCGTGAAGCTACATAAGATATATCTAATCTGAAGAGTTTACTAAACAAACGTGCAATATTGGCAGTACTAGTCAAGGGAGATCTCGTAAAACAAATTTCAATTTCACAAAGAAATTATTTAAAAACAAAAATTCCGATATTCATGACATAGCAAGCATCTCATTTATAGAGGGACACCCAGCCTCTGTGACACTGCACCTTGCCAACTGCTTGGCAGCCGCACCAAATTTGCATGCACAAACTTACATACTGTTTTAAAATGAACATGAACACAGACACACTCAATATTTGCTTGTATTTGCATGTGTGGGGTGTGTGTGTGTTTTTTAAAGAGAAAGTGGACTAAGAACTCAATTGTATTTTAAATTACAAAACACACACCAATTTCTGCCCTGCCTTCACATACAATGTTCACATAAAGTTGCTGATGTTCTGGTACAGGCTTCCGTTCACTAGAGAACCAAGTGAAGTCTGGGGAAAGAAAACCATATGTTCCAGAAGCATTATTACCATATTGGCAATGAGAAAGGTGTTCCCCTCAGAGCGTATCACAAATTGGGAGGAATACATCAGACCTATGGCAATCCCAAACCTTTACCTCAAAGCTGGATAGTTGTTGTATTGGTAGATACATTTTCAAACACCATTACTTGATGGTCACTATCTCCAAACTCTGATTTTGTAATTGCTTTCTAGTTCCAGGGATCAACTAACTTTTCTATACAGTGCAGGAAATTCCACAAACTCACTCTCATTCCAACACCCCCTCCCTCCCCAATACAAGGAGAAATTTCTGGGTACAAAAGGGCACTTTAACATAGCAAAGAAAGCCATAAAAACAGATGGCTGGAAGTTGAAACCAGACAAATTCAAATTAGAAATAAGGCATGATTTTTTCATTGAGAGAGGGTGATTAACCATCGGAATAAGCTACTAAGGAAGTGGTAGATTCTCCATGTCTTGAAGTCTTCAAATCAAGACAGAAGGCCTTTCTGGAAGATCTGCTTTAGTCTACCACAAGTTATTGGGCTCATTACAGGAGTCACGATGAAATTCTGTGGCCTGTGTGATATAGGAGGTCAGATTAGATGATCTAGTGGTCGATTCTGGCCCTAAAAATCAATGAATTTACACTAAAAGTAGTAGACTATTTCATAGATTTTAAAAGCCAGAAAGCACCAGTAGAGCATGACAGTGCAAAAATATGACATGGAAATTGTGCATATTAAGAGAAAGAAAATATAGTGGCAGATGCCCTGTCCAGGAAAGAGGACTCTGACCTTGCTGATGCTGTAAAAGGGTGTGTGTGAGCCTGGGAGCCCCTCAATGCCAACTGGCAGACGGCCCACAGCACTAACTCATATCAGACCTGGCATACTTATTACCCCCAAGACATAGTTGTCATCATATGTATGTAAAAGGTGTCATGTATCGTATGTAAACTGGTGACATGCTGGTCCTGAAAAATCACTGAGTGATGTATGTATGGGTTGTGTACAAAGAGTTAGATATATGTGCTGGAAATAGGTTCTTAAAATGTGTTTGGGAGACAGTGCATGAACCCAGCCTGCCCTAGGCAAAGGAACGCATATTTACCTGTCTGACTGGCTTCATTATTGGCAGAGGACAATGAAAGCATATTTACACACACAATGAACAAAGCTATCAAGCTGGGGCTTAGTGAGCACATCGGGGGACAGAATCTGCACCTCAGGAATCCTTCCTGGCTTTGGAGGCAGAGACAATAGACTCTGGGTAATATTCAGGGAGCCCAAAGGCATTTTAGTTATCCATCAGTTAGGGAATAAAGGGAACAGCACCCTTTGGTTTGGTGAACGTTGGGTCCCTTGGCAACTTGATGCGAGAAAGAAAACTGCTTAGGCACAGATTGTAACTTGCTAAGTTTAATTTAGTCACTGGAAATCATGTTTATTTGTAACCATACCTGTCTCCTTTTCTCTTGCTTAGTATCACTGAAATCTCTGTTCTTTGTTAATAAACCTGTTCTTGTTTATTACAAAATCCACTCAGTGCTGTGTATTAAAGTGAAGTGAGAGTCTTCAGCTAACCCAACAGGCTGGTGTGTGCTCTGTCTCTTTGGAAGCAGCAAGAGGGGCTGGGCACTGCAGAAAGACGTCTCTGGGGGAACTCGCGTTCACTGACTGTTACCTACAAGGCAAGGTTCAGACTGGCAGATTCCTAAAGAGCAGACCGGCTGGTGTGTCAGGGAGCTGACAGGCACCTTGGCAGCAGCAAATCTCTCACTTGCTGAGGAAGCAGGGGTGACACAGTGGCTCATGATTCTGGGTGTCTTGAGCAAGATATCACAATCATTTAGTTTGACCTGCTGTTTGACCCCTGATTCCGGTCCAAGAGCAGTGCCTGAACTAGAGCATATATTGTTTTTTAAAATATCCTGTCATGGAAAATCCACCACAACCCTTGGTAAATTGTTCCAGCGGCCAACTACCCTCACTGTTAAAATAATGCATGATTCAATGCAAATTTATATCTGCAATTACAATGGTAACAGAGCTACATGAAGTATTTTTAGCAAATATTTGGTAATGAAACTGGATTGCTGCGAACTATGTCAGCAGAGCACACCTTCCTTCTGTTAACAATAACTTATTAAACCAAGGTGCAGATTTTGGCCACAATTTAAATCCCCCCCACCTTTTGCTACTTCATTTGTAATAAATCTTGCAGAAACTAAAAATATAGCTGTATTCCAGCTACACATTTCATCTCAATGTGTATGCAATAATTTATTTTTAGATTCTGTGGAAATCAAAACCTTTTGTGCAAGGCGAGTATCAAACAGTGTATTCTGCAGATACACAGTGTGTGGCTGAGAAGGTTCATGGGGATATGCTGCCAATGGTGTAGCAAGAGAGAGAGACTCGCTTCTTGGCAGTGTGACATCACATTCTTAAATGAGCTACCGTAGGTCTAAGTTCATATTCTGAGACAAACTGTTGAGCCAGAATACTTTATTTTTGTAATCTTCAAAAATAATGTTGTAATTGGAATAAAGGAATTCATCTATGTGGAAAAATTAGTCCTATTGCAAGGCCTTCTACCTCAGATATATCAACTCCTGGCTTTCTACTGTATGCAATAATTCTCATCAAAACACCGTTACAAAACCCATTTGCTAACATTAACATGGCTGCGCTGTTCCAAATTAAGCTCTTCCCTGAAGACTGTGGCGTCTCTAGGGACAGGTGGCTTAGCAAGTTAATGTACTAACCAACCTTTCAGCGCAACCTGGTTGCAAATTTGATTTGTGGTCTCATGCAAGTTCCTCACAGAAAAATCTTCATGCAATAAAAATCAGACATAATTTGTTACAATGCAGTGCAATTGGCAGTCTGTGCTCGGAAAACAGGCCCAGTGCTGCAGCCTGAAAGCAACTAAGATGGACTGGCAGACCTACAATGACAAGCTCTCACAGCACCTGCCAGCATTACATCTGGCTCAGATGCCTAAACCTTGCTTATCAGCGCTAAAATTCACTCACTAAAGGCTAGGAAAGTCAAAGGGCAGCCTGGGGAAAGTCTGAAGAGAGACAGATAAGAGGGAAGAAAACTGAAGAAGAGCAAGGATAGAAAAAAGTTGGGAAAAGAGAATAACTAAGTAGAGAGAAAGTAAAAGTCAAGTACAACAATGGCTAAGATGGAATATTTCTTCATAGCATTTTAAAGCGGAAAGATGTGCATATGCAGACAGAATTTTGGGGGTGTGGGAAGGGTCTGCAAAGGTTTTATTTTCCTATCAATACTCAGGATATATGTGCATGGGGAAAAAGTCTCCGAACAGTTTTGGGTTCTCCCATTAAAGTTTAAATTACGTGAAAAATCAAACAAAAAGGTTTCACTTCCAGACCCGCAATAACAACGCGCTTTGTTCTAACAAATTGGGACCAGGAGATTGGCACAGAGACTCTGGCACAGAAATCGTTTAGCTTCACATTTGAGATCAGGGCAATAGCATTAGATCACTTCGTCAAACCCAAGTTGTGAGCAGCTGTTTGGCTTTCATTTCACACAAAAGTTTATCCTGTAAAAGAAATTCTGGCCCAAACCCAAATGCTATATTTGTTTGCAAGCAGTGTTTTTATATTTTAGTCCTGATAATGGAATGAAATCAGCGATGAAAAATTTTAACAGGAAAGATTTAAAAAAACTGAGGTTTTTCTCTCAGCTTTGATTCTGTTGTGTTGAAATATATTAGTTCTTGAATTTCCAACAAATTAAATAGGATTTTAGTCACATGGACTTTACCTGAAAACATAGTTAAAGTTACAGTGCACCCCCCCCCCCTTCCTCCCAGGATTATGAACAAACACTAATTTCACTCTGTTTCTAACCAGTTTGACCAGCAGGGAGAGATGCTTTTAATAAAAATAAAAATCTGGAAATGAAGTATAGGTTTTATGGGAAATACAGTATCCATTATATAGAGAGACAAGGTGGGTGAGGTAATATCTTTTGTTGGATCAACTTCAGTTGGTCAGAGAGACAAGTTTTTGACCTTACCGGACCTGAAGAAGAGCTCTGTGTAAGCTTGAAAGCTTGTCTGTCTCACCAACTGAAGTTGGTCCAATAAAAGATATTACCGCATCCACCCTGTCTCTAATATCCTGGGACCTACATGGCTACACCACCACAACATATCCAAGACATAGCCAATACACAGTTATCTACACTTGCAAATAGATTTAGTCCTCTGAAGCATTAAGCAAGTATGAATGATCAGAACAATACAGTAATTATTTCTAATGCAGTGTGTTTGAACTGCATTGTGCAACTTCCATCAGAAACATAAGAGGAGGTCTCAGCTGAAGATGTCAGCTGAAGTGTAGTTCAGCCCTAGGTAGGTAAGAGAAAAATACGGTTGACATGATGGATCAAGAAAAAGTGTTTCAGTGTATTAAGTTTTTTTGTTTGTTGGCTAGGAATTCCCGATACAGTACTACGATCAAGTTCAAATTTGAACCAATCATGCAGCAGAGGGATGACAGCTAATGCAGAGGATTTATTAAAAAAAAGCAAAATGAAGGAAGAAAAGCATAATCATTTGCATTTGGAAGACGTGCACCAACTGCACAAGCATCTGGGCATCTTTACAATTAACAAAAATGATAAGCAGCAAGCAGACCCTCACTAGATTAATCGTAAATACCATAATAATGCAAGGGAATTAAGAGATGCTGCAACTGAGCAGTCATATAGATACAAGGTACCTCCTATCTAAATCTTTAGTTATGCATAGGCTTGAGTAAACAGACAGGCCCTGAAGGTTAACAAATCCCAACGTGATGTTCCAGAATCAAGGACCCAGTTGCTGAGCATACAGATTGCAATGGATCTAAATGAATGTAAAATAAAGAAGGCCTGGAGAAATGAAAGGCACCTTAGCATGTATAAAAACATAGCAGAGGCACCAAAGGGTATGCTGAAGGCTTTCTGGCAGGCAGCATGCACAATAGGTGCTTGGCACTAGGTGGCAAACAAGAGAAATTAATGAAGTGCCATGGCCCAGTATGTCCAAAAACAGTCACTGAGACCGTAATGGTACTACATTCAGTGGCTCTCACTTTCTGGGCTCTCTGGTGACACAGAATTCGGAGTTGTGTTACAGTTTTTAATTCTAGTGTGAAAAGGAGATTGTGTGTTGTTTGCAAGCAGGGACGTGGGTAATGATACAACAATTACTGTATTTTAGACAGAAGGCTTCTTAGGAGCCATCATACTGCACAAAACGAGAGAATTATGTGATCACAATCAAGTACTGGAGCTGCACAGTTCCTCAGGCCTAAGAGATGCTCCATGGAGCTCTGCAAGCTTATATTCAACTTGTGAATTAACAAATTACCACCGTGATTTGTTTAACCACGTTTGTTGTGCTTCCTCACTACATCTTATTTGATTAACAGTTTGTTTTATGTGTCTGCTTTATGTCAACTACTCTCGAAAACAGCTTAGAATGGTATAAGAAAGCTATTATGAAGTGAGTAGCATTACTTAGCTGCTTCTTCCAAATGCATAATTTATTATCTACAACTGAAAACATCTTTCCGTGTGATACACTGGCCATTTCAGCTCCAAAGCTTCAGTCCTCTGTTGAGCAAAGGGGCTATAAATCCTTCTTTTATGGCAACCAAACACTTTCACCCTTAAATATTTCACAATAAAAGACAGAAGACCAGGATTGATACAACAACAGAGGAGATGTACATTACTTTTTTGTGGAGGAAAACATCTCAAAGGAAAATTAAACTATTTATGACAATATTTGCAGGTAAAAAAATTGCACCTTCAGTACTTTACCTCACAACATCTGTACAGTTTACAGATCAACAGAATGAATGATAGATTGCTGGTTTGACTTACAATATAACATTCAGGAAAGGCTCACAGTTTTAGTTGAGATGAAGTACTGCTGTTCTTTAAATTTTGAGAGCACGATGAAAAGAGAGGCAAGTATTCTGAGTGAAACTATACAAGATGTTACTAAATTTGTACATCACTGTCAGTTTCCACTTGCACTTGAAGTGTCAGAATTGGAGAAAAATGATACAAAATATTGTGGAAACATGAAACACAGCCAGAAAAAGAAAGACAGGAAAACATTCACAATAGCCAAACTTTTCCACTTTAGTGATGGAAACTGAATGGTAGAAGTTCATGGATGGAGGTAGTTTGACTGGGGAGAGAAGGGTCATGTAACAGACAAGAATTACAAAAGTACAGAATCAACTAAATCAGCACAATTTTGGGATTTATTTCCAATTATACTAATTTGGGGCTGCTATTTGGCTTAATTAACAAATTTATCACTTTATGGACAGCTTCTGATTTTGGACTGGCAACATTTCATATGAACATGCTGTATGTATTGCATGCAAGGTTTTTGCTAAACATCTGTTCTACTGTGATATCATCTTTCAAGAACAAAGCCAATGATACGCCTTTCTACAAACTGGGACCCATCTCCACCTCTTGCCAATAAAGTCAGATTAGTTTTAAAGGTTAGTTTGCAAGACAATGGGCAGAATTCTGTTTCCAGTTAAATCCACACTGATGACACATGGACTGCAAATGACCCAATTTTAGGCTTGCCTATGGAGGTGAGCTGGTTCAGCCAATAACAAATCCAGTCACAAGATGGTAGACTTCATTACTATAATTAGCTAAGTCCAGACTGTTTGGACACAGTGAACTTAACTTTCTGGTTCTCAGGGCAGATTTATATAGCGTAGTTTATTTCATATGAGGATATCAGAGTGCTTCTCAACATTAATGAACCCTTAAAGCTCTGTGCAATGTTAGGAAGTGCTGTCATTTCACGGTAAGATGGATAAATGGAGGAACAGAGAGGGTGAGTTACCTAAAGATATGTAACATTACTGGTGGAAATGGGAATAGAATCTAGGAAGATCCCTGGTTCCAGTTTCCCGCTCTGGACAATGCTTCTTTCCTGAGGTGATAATTTGCCAGAATAACATGTTTAATTCCGTTGTCCCAGGTGTGGATACATGCTGCTTGATTATTAACAACTGTCAATTAGCCTTTAAACTTTTATCACATTCAGATTATAATGTACAACACAATCAGTTTGGGTGTTCTGAGATGGGATTTATGTTCTTTTAGTGGGTTAAAAGATTATTCTGCAGCAACAGAAACCAAGTCTGAATAAAAAAACGTTTTTCTACTCACAAAAATGTTTTGTGAAACCCTTATATAGAAAAAAGGCCCATAGAACTGAATAGATATGAAATGAACAGGTTTCTACAGAAATTAAATGAGTTTCTAAAGAAGTTACTCTAAAAACAACGCAATATCATTCTCTATTAAACAGTCCTACAGAACTTAGCAGAAAATTATAACCCTGCATTAGAATTCTATAGGTTAATTAAAAAATTCTGTAGAAAGGTTGTAAGATTTTACCATAAGGGAATACACAATCTCAACTCACCCAAATTACTAGGCAGTCTCCCTTTAATTATATTACCTGTACATAATCTGAGTGGTTACTTTTCAGAGTAGAAGCTGTGTTAGTCTGTATCCACAAAAATAACAGGAGTACTTCTGGCACCTTAGAGACTAACAAATTTATTTGAGCATAAGCTTTCGTGGGATAAAACTCACTTCATCAGATGCATGCAGTGGAAAATACAGTAGGAAGATATATATACACACACACACACACACACACAGAGAACATGAAACAATGGGTGTTACCATACACACTATAATGAGAGTGATCAGTTAAGGTGAGCTATTACCAGCAGGAGAGAAAAAAAAACTTTTTGTAGCGGTAATCAAGATGGCCCATTTCCAGCAGTTGAGAAGAAGGTGTGAGGAACAGTAGGGGGGAAAAATAAACATGGGGAAATAGTTTTACTTTGTGTAATGACCCATCCACTCCCAGTCTTTGTTCAAGCCTAATTTAATGGTGTCCAGTTTGCAAATTAATTCCAATTCAGCAGTCTCTCGTTGGAGTCTGTTTTTGAAGTTTTTTTGTTGTAATATTGCGACTTTTAGGTCTGTAATCGAGTGGCCAGGAAGATTGAAGTGTTCTCCAACTAGTTTTTGAATGTTATAATTCTTGATGTCTGATTTGTGTCCATTTATTCTTTTACGTAGAGATCTCGATCAAGTGTTCTTACAACTACAATATCCACCTGCTGAAGTGAAGAAACAGATTGACAGAGCCAGAAGAGTACCCAGAAGTCACCTACTACAGGACAGGCCCAACAAAGAAAGTAACAGAACGCCATCACCTTCAGCCCCCAACTAAAACGTCTCCAGCACATCATCAAGGATCTACAACCTATCCTGAAGGATGATCCATCACTCTCACAGATCGTGGGAAACAGGCCAGTCCTTGCTTACAGACAGCCCATACTGTAGCTGTAGCAAATACTCACCAGCAACCACACACCACACAACAAAAACACTAACCCAGGAACCTATCCTTGCAACAAAGCCCGTTGCCAACTCTGTCCACGTATCTATTCAGGGGACACCATCATAGGACCTAATCACATCAGCCACACTATCAGAGGCTCATTCACCTGCACATCTACCAATGTGATATACGCCATCATGTGCCAGCAATGCCCCTCTGCCATGTACATTGGCCAAACCGGACAGTCTCTACATAAAAGAATAAATGGACACAAATCAGACATCAAGAATTATAACATTCAAAAACTAGTTGTAGAACACTTCAAGCTCCCTGGCCACTCGATTACAGACCTAAAAGTCACAGTATTACAACAAAAAAACTTCAAAAACAGACTCCAACGAGAGACTGCTGAACTGGAATTAATTTGCAAACTGGACACCATTAAATTAGGCTTGAATAAAATCTGGGAGTGGAGGGGTCATTACACAAAGTACAACTATTTCCCCATGTTTATTTCCCCCTCCTACTGTTCCTCACACCTTCTTGTCAACTGCTGGAAATGGGCCATCTTGATTACCGCTACAAAAAGTTTTTTTCTCTCTCCTGCTGGTAATAGCTCACCTTAACTGATCACTCTATAGTGTGTATGGTAACACCCATTGTTTCATGTTCTCTGTGTATATATATCTTCCTACTGTATTTTCTACTGCATGCATCCCATGAAGTGGGTTTTATCCCATGAAAGCTTATGCTCAAATAAATTTGTTAGTCTCTAAGGTGCCACAAGTACTCCTCATTCTTTTTGAGTGGTTTCTGTTCAACCAAATAAGCATGTATACTGCAATATTTATTTTTGACAGCGGCTTCTATTTTGGATCTAATATAGTATGCTACATAATTAATAGCAGGTATCTCATCTGACTCATACATCTCTCTGATGTGTGAAACCAAAGCCAAGCCAATTTGACATGGAGTAATCCACTTTACTATATTCGGGAGTGAAAAACAATCTCTCTTTCATAAAGCAAGACTTCAGAAGGACTATCTGCTAGATTGTTAGGTATAAAACTGACAAGAAGGATTATCCCAGGAGAACCCTGATCCACCAGTGATTATCTGCACCTGTGAAAGAAATACATTTAAGTGTCTTTTTACAGGATTATGTGAACAGAACAAATTCCCTTTCACTTTGGTGACAGCTATCACCCTTTTTTGGGATACTTACTGCTGTTATGTTAGTAACCAAGTTACCCCCTAAAACTGACTTTGTGCTATGAACACTTGACAATATAATTTTACTCATGTGCCTCATCTTCATAACTCACTTCATTCTTGGAACTATCATCAGTGATTTCAACTATTCTGTTGAGGCACAGCTGCCTTTCACAACTGTAGTTGCATGTAAGTACTTGTAATTTATACTCCGCAATTGTTGCTCTACTTCCACCTAGCACTCTTTAAAATAGACTGAGACACATGTTTTCAGCTCCAGGTGCCATGTCTAACAAATAACAGACATGCACTTGTTGCACCCACAAACCATTTAATTGCACACACACTAGTTAATCATGAGATTCCCCCAATCCAAGTTTGGTTCATGCAAATTTTGCTTTGGATCCTGTTGCAACCATTGCTGAACATTTGGTCTTATGAACCTTTTGTTGAACAAGGGATATTTCGAGCCAGGTTCACAAAGACACAGACGCAGTGATGCTCAGTGTCACCACACCTAACTTTTAGGCACCTAGAAAAATCTCTGGGATTCACAAAGCCTGGGTTAGGTGCCTAGGCTCCCTGTACAACGAATGGGGAGAGCTAGATGCCTCAGAATGGGTTTCACAAAAGGCAGCATGCAGGAGGCACCTCACATAAGACAGCCAATGGAGATGCCAAGCCGAGGGTTGTGTGCTAAGCCTCATTCCCTCTCTTGGAGATAGGCACCTAAGTCTGGGCATCACTGGACCAGAGTGAGCGGGCAGGAGAATGACTCTGTAGTCTGCTGGTTAGAGCACCCCCATCTGTGAGGTGAGAGACCCAGGGTCCAGTGCCCCTGCTCCAATGAATTTCTTATTGAGTTATCCACAGTGGAACAGTTTCAACAGGAGAGAGGGAGCCCTACCTCAGAATGCCCATAGCTTAAAGACTAGGGCGCTCACCTGAGAGGTGGCAGATCCCTGTTCAAATCCGTTCTCCCCCTCAGGTGGAAGGGGGGACTTGAAGTGGGGCTGAAAGTTATAAGGAAGGTTCTCCTCCTCCACCTCCCTCCTCTCCTGGCCATTTTGTGTATAGGGCCCTGATCTGTATTCTTAGTAGGACCACCTACCTTCTGGTTTGGGCATCGCTCTGGGGCTCAGGCATCTGGCAGAGGCAGAAACACAGGTGCCCAGAGAACTTTTATTGCAAAAATTTAGGCGCCTACAGGCAGAAGCTGAGCCAGGGTTTTATGAGTCCCAGTTGGGCCTGATTCTGGGTGGCAGTTAGGTGAAATCCCTTTTGTGAATCTAGCCCTTCATTATCAAAATGCTGATTGGCTGAGAATATGTCACCCACTGAGTAACACACAGTGCTGTAAGAAATGGAAAGATTATTATTCAGTTTGTACAGAATGTGATTATGAAACTTCTCTCTTGCATCCAGCCAGGAACTCAACCATATCTATTTATTTAACTCTTCTACTTGCATTTGAAGGTAAAATTAGTTCCATTTTAGCAGACAGGGCTGCAAATAGGCTGACAAGGTCACACCACAGGCCCCATTTAATAGTCAGCACCATGGTGTCTGAGACATTCCAGTATTTCCCTATACTTAGCAGAGGAAATTACCAGGGCATCTTAGATAGCATGATGCGGTAGATGTTGGTCACTCTATGTTCTATCATGGAATCATAGAAATGTAGGGCTGGAAGGGACCTTGATAGGTCATCTAATCCAGTCCCCTGCACTCATGGCAGGACTAAGCATTATCTAGAGCATCCTTGACAGGTATTTGTTTAACCTGTTCTTAAAAACTACCAATGATGGAGATTCCACCACCTCCCTAGCTAATTTGTTCCAGTGCTTAACCACCCTGACAGTTAGGAAGCTTTTCCTAGTGTCTAACCTAAATCTTTCTCACTGCAATTTAAGCCCATTACTTCTTGTCCTGTCTTCAGTGGTTAAGGAGAATAATTTATCACCGTCCTCTTTATAACAACCCTTTATGTACTTGAAGACTGTTTTGTTCCCCCTCAGTCTTCTCTTCTCCAGACTAAACAAACCAATTTTTTCAATCTTTCCTCGTAGATCATGTTTTCTAGACCTTTAATCATTTTAGTTGCCCTCTTCTGGACTTTTTCCAATTTGTCCACATCTTTCCCAAGTGCAGTGGCCAGAACTGGACACGAGATTCCAACTGAGGCCTTATCAGTGCTGAGTAGAGTGGAAGAATTACTTCTCATGTCTTGCTAGCTCCTGCTATTAGGTCCCAGAATGATGTTTGCTGTTTTTGCAACAGTATGACATTGTTGGCTCATATTTAATTTGTAATCCACTATAACTCCCAGATCCTTTTCTGCAGTACTCCTTCCTAGGCAGTCATTTCCCATTTTGTATTTGTGCAATTGGTTATTCCTTCCTCAGTGTGGACACAACCTCCAGACACATTATATAACACTGTTCTGGAGAAGTAATAACCACCACAGAACTTCTGAATCAGTGATGAAGCTGGTAAATAAAGCTGTTATATTAATTTCTCTTTAAAAAGTTCAGATTTCACAAGCTTCAGCTACTTTGTTCACTTGCAGCAGTGAGGCAAATACAGACTGCAGCTCAACCCGCTTGCCTCCTTTCCATGGTTCTCTTTTAAATCTATTAAACATCTTGCTGACAATGCCTGGATTCCATGCTCATTTTTTCCTGGCTATGGTGAGTTACACATGTTTACATTTTGCTGTAACAGTTTAAGGAGAGTAAATCTTACAAACACTTCTGCTGAAGCCATATAATGATAAATCAGAGGCTCAAAAAAAAAAAAAAAAAAAAAAAAGGAATCCAGACTTCAAATGGAATAAAGGACAAGATGGGGAGTTTTTAAAAAACACACACTTCAAATGTTAACTTCTCTCCTTCCACCAACTTCTCAGGACCTAGAGGTAAGTTGCCATTTGCCTTGACTGACACCTCTGCAATAAATAGTCTATAACAAATGTGATGTTGATGGACAAGTCAGTTTCCTTCAGTTATCAGATTTTGCTTGGTAAACCATGTAAAAGGAGATGAACAAATACTATATTCCAGCAGTTCTGTGAAACTCCTGCCAATTCTATTTCCCCCTGGAGAAGCTGATGACCTTATTTATAAGAGTTGGGGAACAAACTGCTGAATTTCCCTTCCATAATAATTTCATCATTGTCCTCACACTGAAAACTGGCTTTTACAAAGGAAGTAGGATCTAGTCACCAATCTCATTTTCCAGCAAGAGACAAATTAATTTCACCCGTTTAGGAAGCCTATTAGAGTGCAAACCAGAAGGCTGTATCCAACGTCCATTAGAATTCCTGTTCTTTAGGGTTTAAAATTTGCTCTAGCACTTCTATGTATATTTCTCAGTTGGGGATAACATTTCTTGGAAAGTGTGCTAAAGTGCCATTTTACTGTAAAAAGGGAGTACATAAAAGTGAATTTCCAAATCAGGCCTTCTAAAGAAATGCAGGAATTCAATGGCTCCCCAGAGTTTGGCATGCTAAGAACAAAGAGAATTGTTTAGGGAGAAGAGTATCTTCACATTGAAAAAGGCAAAGGAAAATGAAGTCCCAGCCCACCTATATTCAGTATTCGTCAAATTCTGCAGTATTTATTATTTTTATAGCCCCCAAAAGTATTCTAGGCACTTTTGCAGAAGAAACAGAAAGACAAGGACACTATCTCAAAGAGATTCCAGTCTAATTTTATACATGACACAAAGTGAGGCTAGCAAGCAATAGAAGGAAGAGGTAAAGAAGTACAATACCACCACTCCATGATTACTCAATTCCCGCCGGAGTGCCTCCCAATGGTTGCATTATATCTAGATAGAATTTTCTTTTTAATGAGGAAGAATTAACTCACTCTTTGTAGATGACATGGCTTTGCTTTTTCAGTCCTCACATTAGGAAAAACTCCCTTTGAAGTCAAGGGGAGGAGTGAGTTTTGCCTGAGCAAGCGCTGTGGGATGCTTACATGAAGCAATTCTCTTGAGAACCATTATTTGGGAAAATATTGACTGCAACAGGAAATTGCATAAAATGAAAATAAATTGGACACTTGACAGAATATAGAAAATATTTAGGCTAAAATAACTACCACTGCACAAAGCAAACAAACAGTTGCTGGAAACACAAATTAAGTTGCTGGAATCGGAGAAATAAACAGAAGAATAGGAGATGGAATCAGTAACAAAATCCTCAGTGTGCATAGAACTGACATGGTCTGCCTATTGCCGCTGAAAGAGCTGGCTTGGACGAGTCTGCTCTGCTCCTGACTGGACAGTCTCCCTTCCTCTTGAGTGCCAGATGCATTTCATAGAAGACATAACATTGGACATATTTTAAGGTTTGATTTAAAAAAACAACAACCTTAAAGTCTAAAGAAATAATTCATTCCTCCTGCCCTCTGCTCCCACTAATTACCATTACTGTATTTGAAAGATAAAACTCCCGCATGAGACACCGGAAAATTCATTCAATTAAGCAGCATGATTGGATTTATACCTGCCTCAAAATACCAACAGCTGCTGGAATTGAAGCAAAGCTACTGTGTGGCTAACACAAGGATTCTTCTTAGCCACTATACCTTCCTTCAGCTTCTGATGAACGGTAATTCTGAAGTTTATCCTGGCACTGTGAGTGGGGTTAGTGTCATTGGATTCAGAGTCCTTACAGCCAAAAAAAGGATCGGGGAACTTTTTCTTCCTGTATAAGAGACTCTTTGGAAACATATTTTGAGTTCATGGCTATCCTTCAACCATGCTGCTCAGAGTCCTTCATCCCCCAAACCCTTTCTCTTGTCACCAGGAGTGGGTAGGACATTAGGAACAAACTAGAAATACTTGTGTGACAGTAGGAGTGGGGCAGTCACGCCACCATGCTTCAGCACCCAAAACCACACAAAAATGCTGAAACCTGGAATTATTTGGAATCATGTAAGATTGAAAAACAAACAGGAATTTACTTCAATGGACATTTGATTGGAACCATTATGAGGGCTATATGGCTGAATGGGAAGAAAGCAGTTTTCTACAAGCAGCACTATAGCCGTGACTGGACCTCAGTCAGGGCCGGTGCAACCCATTAGGCGACCTAGGCGGTTGCGTAGGGCGCTACAATTTCGGGGGCGACGACCGCAGCGGTATTTCGGCAGCGGGACCTTCCGCCGCCTAGGGCGGCAGAAAACCTGGCGGCGCTCCTGACCTCAGTTAAGGCAGCTAACTACTGTGCATAATATAATGCTGGCTAGTTGGCTGCAGTTCTCTTTCTTAATCACTAGCTGACACTGTTACAGATGAGTCCCAAGCTACAGATTAGGATGTGGAGCCAGAATTCTTCAAAATTCAGGGGTGTGTTTGGATCCTGTGTTTTGGTTTGAGCCCATCTCTTGTTAGAAAGTAATCACATGTAATAAGGGTTTGGCCCAATGGGTTTTTATTTCAGACTTCAGGCTGCTCTTTTTCTCCCTGCTCTGACATATTTTATGGCTAAAGCACACATAGAAGAATTCAAATATTCAGCTAAGACCAATTTTGTCTCACCCACTCTACTTTCACACAACAGCTTCTGGACAAGTTAACTTCTAACTCTTGCTACTTTACAAACTGTAGTACATGTCAGATAAATATTTTTCAGTCACCCACTGTATATTTCTGAGTTATCCAGTGGGAAAATGAAATGTCCTTTCACCAAGCCAGTCAGATACCGCAGTGATGAGTGTAATATAAGAACTTATCTAGGAGAGTTTAGACAAGAACACATTGGGGAACAAGGGATATTACAATTGTTCAGAGGTATTAATCCCTTTCCCCAATATCAATCAATTTGGTATTTGCTTACACATACCAGTATGCATGAAAAAGTTCCCTCCCTGAACAAATAATTTTTGACCATTTTCTCTGGTGCTTGAGGGATCTGTAATTCACATCAAATATTAGCTTTAAAATGTTTACCTCAATGGTGGCTGTTGGTTTACTTCTGGTTTTCCAATACAGTCTTTCCGAACAAAACAAACTCCATTGTAGATGGATTAAGGACAGGGTTCATGGCTGATTTCAGGATGCAAAAACTAGCAGTTTTCTGAATAGAAATGGGCTACAAAGCCCATTTTTAATTACAGCCAGCTTAGGAGCTCTGTTCATTTGTTTCTCCCTCACATCCATCTCCACCCCAATCCCAGGTGAAAATGTATATCAAATATCTGCTAATTATGCATTTACCTGCTACCCTCCCCTATACACAAATGATAGGATCCCAAAAATACCATATTTGATTATGGGATTTCTAGGGTGCATCGTTTTTTATTTTGATAGCCAGCCTAGTGGTGCTACAGATGACTGTCTCTGCACTTTTTTTATAATCCCCTATTTCAATATCAACATCTGGCTCTGCCAATTACCCCAACCCTGACCCAGAGAGTGGTGAGAATTAATCCTCTCCCTGAAACATTTCCAAGCTGTCCTCTGACTGCCAAAAAAAAGTCCACATTCCTCATTTTCTATCACCCTCAGCTGTATGGCTTGTCAGTTTGAATTGTCTAATCATAAACACAAACATTTTTGAATACATCCCCTGGAGAGAACTTGTATTGCTTTACAGTGTGGTCCACAGTGATCACAAACACTACCAAATCAGACTTGCATATTGATTTCACTGAACCAGAAACCTTCTACATAGGGTTTCCAGTTGTGGTTGGATGTATTCCTGAAGGTTTCATCACATGACATAATCTTTAACTAAAAATATTAATCTTTAATTCCTGGAGACTCCAGGACAATTCTGCAGGATTGACAACCCTACTTCTACATGTGCCTGGCACACAGAGGCTTGACTTTCCTCACCAGTGTATTTGGATAAATAAGAAGAGACTCCAAAATTAGTCCATCCCTTATTTCAAGAATGAACTAAACTTCTGTGGAGGTTCAAAAAGTTTTGGTTAATGTTTGTGTAGGAGTGAAGACATCAGCTACTCTGGTATTTCTGACCTAATCAAACTAGGGAAAGACCAGGAATCTCAAGAAAAAACTCGGTTCTCACAAGATTTCCAGCCCAATTTTGCAAACAAAAGAGGTCTAGACAGTTTAGAAAATCATCCTGAAGTTTGGGTGTTTACCCAAAACTAACCTATTCTATAACATGAAGTTCACCCATTACTCACTATAGACCACACTCCTCTGACCTTGTGTAACCCACACACCTCCTGGGTGTGGTGTTCTGTCCCATCTAGTGGCACCAAGACCAAGACCAAGAGAGAGTTAAATGAGCCTGCTCTGCAGCCTTAACTAACAGCCAGTTGGCTTTTAGTTTATGCGGTAGAGGCTCATGCACTAAGCTCTAGAGGTCACTGGTTCGATCCCTCCCGCCGACAACCAGGGTCTGGCAGTGTTACACTTCCCCTTGAATAAGAACATAAGAACGGCCGTACTGGGTGAGACCAAAGGTCCATCTAGCCCAGTATCCGGTCTACCGACAGTGGCCAATGCCAGGTGCCCCAGAGGGAGTGAACCTAACAGGTAATGATTAAGTGATCTCTCTCCTGCCATTCATCTCCACCCTCTGACAAACAGAGTCTAGGGACACCATTCCTTACCCATCCTGGCTAATAGCCATTAATGGACTTAACCTCCACATCTGTACGCAGTATTCAAGATGTGGGCGTACCATCGATTTATGTAAGGGCAATAATATATTCTCCGTCTTATTCTCTATCCCCTTTTTAATGATTCCTAACATCCTGTTTGCTTTTTTGACTGCCTCTGCACACTGCGTGGACGTCTTCAGAGAACTATCCATGACGACTCCAAGATCTTTTTCCTGATTTTGTTGAAGCTAAATTAGCCCCCATCATATTGTATGTATAGTTGGGGTTATTTTTTCCAATGTGCATTACTTTACATTTATCCACATTAAATTTCATTTGCCATTTTGTTGCCCAATCACTTAGTTTTGTGAGATCTTTTTGAAGTTCTTCACAGTCTGCTTTGGTCTTAACTATCTTGAGCAGTTTAGTATCATCTGCAAACTTTGCCACCTCACTTTTTACCCCTTTCTCCAGATCATTTATGAATAAGTTGAATAGGATTGGCCATAGGACTGACCCTTGGGGAACACCACTAGTTACCCCTCTCCATTCTGAGAATTTACCATTAATTCATACCCTTTGTTCCCTGTCTTTTAACCAGTTCTCAATCCATGAAAGGACCTTCCCTTTTATCCCATGACAACTTAATTTACGTAAGAGCCTTTGGTGAGGGACCTTGTCAAAGGCTTTCTGGAAATCTAAGTACACTATGTCTACTGGATCCCCCATGTCCACATGTTTGTTGACCCCTTCAAAGAACTCTAATAGATTAGTAAGACACGATTTCCCTTTACAGAAACCATGCTGACTTTTGCCCAACAGTTTATGTTCTTCTACGGGTCTGACAATTTTATTCTTTACTATTGTTTCGACTAATTTGCCCGGTACCGAAGTTAGACTTACAGGTCTGTAATTGCCGGGATCACCTCTAGAGCCCTTTTTAAATATTGGCGTTACATTAGCTATCTTCCAGTCGTTGGGTACAGAAGACGATTTAAAGGACAGGTTACAAACCCTAGTTAATAGTTCCGCAATTTCACATTTGAGTTCTTTCAGAACTCTTGGGTGAATGCCATCTGTTCCCAGTGACTTGTTAATGTTAAGTTTATCAATTAATTCCAAAACCTCCTCTAGTGACACTTCAATCTGTGACAGTTCCTCAGATTTGTCACCTACAAAAGCCGGCTCAGGTTTGGGAATCCCCCTAATATCCTCAGCCATGAAGACTGAAGCAAAGAATTCGTTTAGTTTCTCCGCAATGACTTTATCGTCTTTAAGTGCTCCTTTTGTATCTCAATCATCGAGGGGCCCCACTGGTTGTTTAGCAGGCTTCCTGCTTCTGATGTACTTAAAAAACATTTTGTTGTTACGTTTTGAGTTTTTGGCTAGCCGTTCTTCAAACTCCTCTTTGGCTTTTCTTATTACATTTTTACACTTAATTTGGTAGTGTTTATGCACCTTTCTATTTACCTCACTAGGATTTGACTTCCACCTTTTAAAGAAAGTCTTTTTATCTCTCACTGCTTCTTTTACATGGTTGTTGAGCCACGGTAGCTCTTTTTTAGTTCTTTTACTGTGTTTCTTAATTTGGGGTATACATTTAAGTTGGGCCTCTATTTCTGGAGAAAGAGTCTGTTTTGCTGAAGGAAAACCCAGAGTCCACCCGTGAGACCTAACAAACACGCAGGGTTCCCAAGGGAAACTTAGCATATAGCACCTGGGAAACTACTGTAGATTCAGATTTACGTGCCAGCTTAAACACTTTATTGACTTTAACCCAAGAAACAAACATTCTTCTTGTACCCAATTATTGGGTATGGGTACAGCAACACAACATCCTCTGTAAGTCTAAGAGGTCTATCCTCTCTGTGAGGATAGCATGAGGGGGGGACATACATTTACTTAAAAAAAAAAAAAAAAAAAAAAACCACAACAAAAAGATACTTCAGTCTGTTTCCTGCTTATGAGGAAATAGCTGCTTGCTCCCTGGGCTAAAATAAACTTTGGGCCAACTTGGACTGTCATTAACTATTTTCATAGATGCCTAGAGTTTAAGGGCAGAAGGCCCCATTACGACCATCTAGTCTGACTCTATGGCCATGGAATTTCCACCAGCCAAATTCCACAGAGGCCATGGAATTTCCACCAGCCAAATTCTGAAAAATCAGGGGCCCCTTTAAGGTCTCTGAAGTTGGGCACCTAAAAATTGAGACAACCCTAATCACTAATAACTTTTTTTAAAAACGGTAGGACTGCAGGTTTATAAACTACTTAGCACAACTGGGCCCCAGGTTGCTTGAAGCCTCATAGCGCTATCCCAGTGTAAATAATAAATGTTTACCAGCCCAGAAAAAGGTTGTTACCAAGTTAACAGAATGTTTTACTTGACTCTCAGATATCCAGCAAGGTTCCTTATGATATAAAGGTACCTCTACAATATAGTTGAAATGTCTGCCCTAGTGTAGAGTCATCAGTTAGAGTTATTGTTTTTCTGGATGAAGTTCTAATTTGCATTTTTAAATTTTTATTTTTAATGGCTATTAACTATGATTACGACAATCATCCTCCAGGCCAAAGAGTTACTGCCACCTAATGCCCAATTAATTCGCCAGTTCAGAGGGGAGTGATCAGAAAACATTTGGGAAGAATGTTCAGTTTCTATGGCTTTACTCATTTCTTTACTAAGCGTTACAAAAAGGTCTCGGGTGCACCACCAAGTAATCGATTTTTTTTGCTGATCTCCGCACATTTGTCAGTGGAGTTATTTTGGGAAGAGTCTTTGTTTTTCAGCATAGGAGCACAAACATAAAGCTTATAGCAGAAGCCTCCTCACCAGGGTGGGAGTGCTCCTCTCCTACATGGAAGGAAAGGCCCAACTACTTCCACTGCAACGTCTGCCCACTGCAGACATTGTTGAGTATGCTCGGTGGGACTAGCATCAGTGGAAGGATGGAACTGGAGAGGCTTCAAGAGGATCCCTGGGGTTAAAACCTGGGTCTGCTGGTCCCTGGACAACTGCCGCATCTGTGCCAACACCCAACAGCTCTGGCAGAGCAGCAGTTGACAGGCTGTGAGCCTTGTGGACCCAAATACCACAGTATACGCTGACCACAAAGGGGCTGATTGGCAATGCTTCCAAGGTCCCCGATTGGTCCAGGCACACTACTTAAGTTTGGAGAGGACATCAGGAAGCTGTTTGTGAAACCAGGCAGATTCCCCAACAGGCTGCTTCTGGTTCCTGGCCTCCAACTCCAGCTTTGGCTCTGCTTCCTGGCTTCTGACTCTTGGCTCTGGTTACTGACTTCTGACTCTGGCTCTGACCCTTGGCCCCTGATGCCAGCTCCACCCATGTCCCAGCTGTGACAGGCTGCAGGAAAAATGGGTAAGCCCAGGGACCCTGCTGGCAAGAGGAAGATTTCCTGGAAAAGTTAACATACCCTGGGGTTGTGTTATTTTTTCCATTTAGACTCTTCTGTGGTGGAGGACCTTCTTCTACAGAGGTTCCTAGAACAGCTGCGGTCAGCAGAGACACTGGTAATGCACAATCAAAGTTATGCTGGCAAAAGCTGCTGGGGACAAACAGATGATGCAGAACCACAGGCTTCCAAAAGGCCAATGTTGCCTGATGCCAACACTTGGGTGGTGCACCTCCTTCCCTCTCCCCAGCAGAGCGCTGCCTCGTACAATGCATAATTTAGCCCTTATTCTACAAGATGCATTTCTGAAATACAAGGCCAGGGGTGTAATTAAATGGAGCTGCTAGTTTAATGAAACTCTTCAGAAAAGACAATTAATAGCTGAAAGGCATACCCTGTTCTGGAGCAGCAAAATCTGTACTGCGTTACAAGCCAGCCTGCAGCAACAGGGACAAATGGGTCGCAGCATACAATGAACGCATGTGTGGCCCAGATGACCGCACCCCATGTGCCAGTCATCCAAAGCAGCACTTCATTCTAAAGGCTACACAGTATGTTAGTGCTCATCGGAGTGGTGCAAATCGTAGTGTGCCCCAACGTGTTATGCACTAACTGGCCCACGTGGACCCCGCTGGCACACACTACAAATTCCCTAGTGCACACGTTAACATAGTGCATGCTATCAAGTAGTAGGAAACTTTTGGTGTGCACCAGTGGGGTCCACAGAGGCCAGTTAATGCATGACATGCTGGTGCACACTAGAATTTATACCCCAGTTGATGTAAATAGCTAATATAGTTCTTAGCACTTAGGTAACACTTTTTATTTGAGATTTTCAAAGCACTTTACACTTTTTCGTATCATTATCCACTTTTTATTGATCGAGAACCCGAAGCACAGACTAGTTAAGTGACTTGCTTACGGTCACTGAAGAAGCCAGGGAGAGTTGGGAACAGAAGCCAACAGAAGGTCTCTTGGGTTCCAGTCCAGCAGGCCAGACTGCTTCTTTGTGTCAGCCAAACCTTCTGTACTACAACCTTCTGCCTTACTTACAGCCTCTCTTTCTGTAATCAATTGCAAGGACAGTTCAGGTTCTTCCTATGTTGTGGTAACTTTCAGATACCACCACATTCCAAAGAGAGCCATTAACTCAAGGTAGTATTTCTGTAACTATGCTCACATGCAGGTTGATGTGTGCTAATTTAAATGCATTGAGTACTATTTGAAGCAGCAGTTTGTAGAAAACAGCTCCACCTTTTACATTTAATTCCACCCTGGAATAATGACCACACTCCTCAGAACCAGCCAATAGATATGTCTGCACGATTCATGCTGGTGAAGCCTCACAAAGTCTACATCAACCAGAAAGGAAGAGGGGAGGTCAAGGTCACGCTTCCCAAGCAGCTGAAGGATGAGAACAACAACCTCCAAGTTTAAAATACTGAGGTCTAGCCAGCTCACCCACCCACCCACCCCCCAATGAAATTTTTGAAAAACAAACAAAATTATAATTTTCAGAAGAATTTTAACTTTTACTAAAAAAACTGAAAACACAAAAACTGAAAGCTTTGGGTTTTGGCCAAAATTTTTGTTCTCTGACCAAAAAAAATAAAAAATCCTTTTCTTTTTTTTAGGAGAGCACTTCCAGTGAAAAAACCTGTCTTGTTGAAAACTAAATTTTCTGCTTTAAAAAAAAAGAAAAAATTCTTTTGCCAGCCCTTCTGCTCAAGTCCAATTACCTGGCTGTACATGGCTATCATGGACACAAGAAATGCTAGAGGTACAATAACAAGGAGATGCACAAGACTAAGGATCATAGATCAACTGTCTATCAACAGAGATGTAGAATCAAATGAGCAGTAATGTCCAATGTGCATCACATCAGAGATTACAATCACCTAATTCCAGTAACGCGAGTTCTCTCTCTTCCAGCCACTCTAAATTACTTCATTGAAAGTGGTAGTTTTCCTATTCCCACTCAATGCCTTTAGAAAAGCAGTCTTCCAAGAGAACAGAGAAAGCCTTTGTGTCCCATCTTATTTTACTGCTTACTAAGGAATCCTTTTCAAATAAAAATAGGGCACTGGCTGTGTAAAACAGTCTAACAAGAAGACCACATTGAAGTAATGTCTAAAGTCAAGGCCTTGGGCTGTTTTGAGAAGGAACATGCTTCTATGTCTTTGACCATAGTAACAAAGAAAGACAGTGACAAGCAGCAACACTACATTAAGTGCATGTTTAAAAACATTTGGAGTTAATAGAGGCTTGTCTTCATACCAGTGCAGAATGATGCATTGAATTTTGAATAGGATTCAGTATTATGAACATTTAAAAAAAAATCTTTAAATTGGTTATGGAAGTCCGAGCCCCCCCTCCCCTTCAAATACAAGCTTCAGGCCACAAGTCTCTCTCCCCATCAGCTTATCTGTTGCTTTCAACTTCTGTCAGCTCCTCATTTTACTCAAAGAAGAGAAAATCTTGTATGTTCCAGTTAAGATCTTTTCTGTACTATAATATAGCTACACAAGGCCTTTCCATTTTCTGGTATCTCAAATGGATAGATTACTGAGTTCATTAGGAGGACAGTTTCTTGGAAATAGAATCATTTGCCACTGTGTCTATAAGAACCTACTCTGTTAATCTTGTAGATGATTCCAGAACCAGGTGCTTTGCCTTCTATACGAAGTCCCAACTCCTGCCATCAGCTCTACAGGTTGTATAATTGGGGGAGGAGGACAAATCAAGCAACCAAAGGCGTGAAATCAGACTGAGTTCTGTTGTCCTCCAAAGTGGGTGGTTCTTCAATCTCACATTATCCCTGTCTGTTTTCTCAGACACCCCAAAGAGGGTTTTAGTTTGGTTTGTTTTTTTTTAACCCAAAGTAGGCAGAGTTAGTAAAACATGGGCGTTTATAATGTTACCTTCTTTACTAAGTGCATTTGGATTCTATTTCAGAAAATTAATTTGTAATTGACTTTTTATAGATACACACATTCTGGAGCTGCCTCAGATGTTCAGCCAATAAGCAATTGTCTGTGTTTTTATAGCAACGTGCGTTTTGACCGGTTTTTAACCTTTTCCTCCAAAAACATGCGGGTTTGCAGAAGGGATTTTGTTGTGTAACAGTGTCTAGTGTATGGGTCTATCTTAGTATGGTTTTGGAAAGGCTAATGCAAAGCCAACTGTGAAAGAACATTGTATTGATGGTTTACCAAAGACAATGCCAGATGGTAAATTCTTCAGGGCAGGAACTCTCAGTGTGTGTTTGTACAGTACCCAGCAGGGACAGGACAAATAAAATTAGACCATCCCTGACAGATGTTTGTCCAACAGCAGTGAAGATTCCATAACCTCCCTTGGAATCCTGCTTGAATTTAACTACCTTATAGTTGGAAAGTTTTTCCTAATATCTAACCTAATTTTCTCTTGCTGCAGATTAAGCCGCCTTATCCCACCTTCAGTGCACATGGAGAACAATTGATCACTGTCCTCTTTATAACAGCCCTTAACATATTTTAAGACTTATCAGGTTTTCCCTCCACCTTCTTTTCACAAGACTAAACAGGCCCAGTTTTTTTTTTTAACTTTTCCCCATAAGTCAGGTTTTCTAAACCTTTTATCATTTTTGTTGCTCTCCTCTGAACTCTCTTCAATTTGTCCACATCTTTCCTAAAGTGTGGTGCTCAGAATTGGGTACGGTACTTCAGTTCAGGCCTCATTAGGGCTCAATAAAGCAGGATAATTACCCTACCTTGTCTTACATACAACACTCCTGTTAATACAACCCAGAACAATATTAGCCTTTTTTTTTTGCAACTGCATCACATTGTTGACTCATATTCAATTTGTGATCCACTATAGCCCCCAGATCCTTTCCAGCAGTCCCACTGCCTAGACAATTCATCCTCATATAGCAGTTGTGCATTTGATTTTTCCTTCTTAAGTGCAGTATTTTGCACTTGCCTTTATTTAATTTCATCTTATTGAATTCAGATCAGTTCTCCAATCTATAATGGCTACCCCCACTGCTCTGGACTGGATAAGAGATGAACTGTAGTCATGCCATTGCTTTCACTGTTCCACTATCACCATACGAAAGAAGAAGTTCTTCAATTTGTCATGGTCATTTTGAATTCTGTCTTCCAAAGTACTTGCAACCCCGCCCTGCTTGGTATGATCTGCAAATTTTAAATAGGCATTCAATCCTCTCCATTATCCAAGTCATTAATAAAAGTATTGAATAGTACCAGACCTAGGACTGATCTCTGCAGGACCCCACTAGATATGCCTTCCCAGTTTGACATACTCTTGAGTATGGTCTTTCAACTAGCTGTATCTTTCCAGGTATCAACATGATTGGTCTATAATTCCCCAAGTCCTCTTAGTTCCCCTTTTATAAAGATAGGTGTTACGTTTGCCCTTCTCAAGTCCTCTGGGACCTTGCCCATCCTCCAGGAGCTCTCAAAAGAGAATTGCTAACGGTTCTGAGATTGCTTCAACTAGTTCCTTCAGACCTTAGGATTAATTTCGTCAGGCCCTGCTGACTTGAATACAGTAAAATGTCCTTTAACCTGTTCTTTCCCTATTTTGGCTTGCGTTCCTTCCCTTTTGTTGTTAATATTAATTGTGTTGAGTGTGTGGTCACCATTAACCTTTTTTAGTGAAGACTGACGCAAACTAGGCATTCAGCACCTCAGCCTTCTTGAAGTCATCAGTAATTAGCTCTCCTTCCCTGTCAAGTAGAGGACCTATACTTCCTTCATCTTTCTCTTGCTTCTAATGTATTTAAAGAACCTCTTCTTATTGCCTTTTCTGTCTCTTGTGAGGAGTAACTCACGTTGTGCCTTAGCCTTTCTGAAGTCCTTGGCTGCTTAGGCTATTCTTTTGTATTTGTGAAAGTTCTGATCTATTAAGCATGATTTGCATAATTCTGTTGACTTTAAGAACCCGCTTGAAAATGGACCTGATAGAGAGGAAGGATGGTTCAGTGGTTAGGATACTAGCCTAGGATGTGGGAGATCTTCCCAGCAGAAACTTCCTGTAAAGTGGGGATACAATGGGGTTTAAACAGTCTACCAGTCAGTGAGGATAAATTCATTAAATAGTGTGCAGGGCTCAGGTACTATGGTAATAGCATCATGTAAGTACTCAAGACTGATAGTGTCTTTTATTGTTTGACGTCACAGATGGCCAAATGCTGAACTCCTGATCTTTCCTTCCAAACCTTCTCCACTGCCCACATTCCCTTTCAATGCTGACACCGTCCTTCTTATCACTCAGTTCAATAACCATTGGGTCATCAGACTCCTCTCTCTCCCTGCACGTTTAAATGGAGATGGTTCAGGGTGATGGGGTGATCTTGTCTTATATGACCTGATTCATCCACTCTCAGCCATAAACAAGTGTGAAATGAAATGGATACATTTAGTTTCTACGGACACACTTTAAGAACTGCAAGCATAATTGTATTAATACCAGAGCAGCACAGTTCAGATGTAAATCCAACCTGCCCCAAACTTAGGGAGAGTGTTTGGATCTGGGGTGCTGGCTCAGATCCAGTTCTCATTATTACTGTTAATTACCATTTTAGACACGAAGGCATGCAATCTTTGGAAATAGGAATAAGCAGAACATCTAGTATTTGGACAGCACCCACCTATTTTCCTTTTAGAGCTATTTATCCTGATCTCGGTCTCTCAGTTATGTGCCATTGGGAGTGGGAGAGAAGACATCACCAATGCTACAAAAGCACCAGCTATTATTCTGCTTGCTTCAAGTTTCAGTTTTTCCTCAAGTCTGCCTGTGCTAATTCTTGCTTTCATGAGAGGACACAAAACAACCACATGACGGAAAAGCGGAATGGTGAGAACCAAGCCTGCTCTCACGTCACAGTGCACATTCCTATCCCACTAGGGAACACAACACAACACAACAACACAAACCTTGCCTTACTGTCAGCAATCAACAACCCTTTTCAGAGACATGAAATGGGGACTCTATTAGTACAGTAAAGAGAAGCAGCAGCAGCAAAACAAGGTCCTTCTACATGTTTGTTCAATGGAACGCGTGCAACATTTGCCAGAAGTGACTTCAAAGAGAAATTCTGGTCCCTGCCTGTGTGCTGTGCTAATCAATCAGCATGTCTGATGAGTCAGAAAACCCACAGGGTGACATGTAGAACATTTTAAATTCTGCCAGGGTGCCTTGCCAGTCAATCACATTCTGCACGCTATGGGTCATAAAACCCAATGAGTAACATGAACCAAATTCCAGATTCTGCCCAGTGTGCTATGCCAATCACTCAGAGTGTGCATGACAAATCATCACACGTTCACTGGGCGCCATGTGCAAGCATTCTTGGATTCTTCTATGACACCGCCCCCCATCATTACTGCGGGGGGAGGGGAGTTTATTGCTCTCTTCTCCACAAATTGAAATTAATTCTACTCTTGTTTATAATCCTATGTGATAGGTGCTCTTTATGAAAAGATCTCATAGAGGACTTGTGTGGGCTAACTAGATTACCCACTATTCCCAACACATTTACAGACCACTACTCTGGTGAGTGGACTGCACAGTTTTCCTACACACTTCAGAACCCAACTTTGCAAAGTCTTTCTTATGCAAGTATGACAGAGATGCCAATTTCCTGCACAAACCCTATTGAATTAAATAAAATCCTACTGAATTAAGTTCAAGTATCTTTGGCAAAGTGTATGTAGTATTCTGGGATTGTACATAACTCTCTCAACGGGAGTGTGGCCAATGTAAATCTTGGGAAGTGTTATGAGCATCAACTATTTTAAAAGTGTGCCAGACAAAGAAAGTTAAGTGGGTCCTTAGGAAATACCAGGTGGGAGGTAAATGCAAATTAGCACCTCCAGTTATGCAAAGATCTGGCACCTTTTGAAGCTTCACCCTGAGGAGGGGACCATTGTCTGGCCAGTTACCTAGTCACTGTCTCTGCAGATCAAAGACCCAAACTGTCTAAAGGAGTGACCCACAGATTCACAGGCGTACTTGTTCTGACCTAATGGCTGTTATCAACTTGTGATAAAAAAAGACCCCTTGCTAGAGTTCAGGTGATCTCTGGTAAATCTATTGGCGAGCACGTGGGCTATTGTTTTAAATGTGATCACCTGAAGAATAAATGTGATCACTGACATACCTATGGGCAATTATGTGGTTAATAGCTTCTGAGGAGAAGGCAGAGCAGGCCTGCTTAGATAATCTGACTTCTGGGGAATTGACAGTATAGGCAGGGAACTAGGTAGCTTTGAAATACACCGGTCCGGAGGGAGAGAGTCCCAGGTCTTTGCCCAAGAGAGGAAACTGCTGGGGAGCCCAGAGCCTACAGTGGGTGCCCTTGGTGGACTACGGGGTGGGGGGGGGGGAAATATATGTACAACTTCCCTGAACTGTGACAGCAAGTATCCTCAGTGACTTACTCTCGAAAGTAAGGGTTTGATACGTGACAGTCACACTGGCCTCTTTCCAGGCTCTTGTCCAAGGGCACTGGCAGTCTAGACTCTGCACTTTTGGCCCTGTAAATTTTGAAATGCAGTCTGAGCACCTGCGTCATTTTTAATCTCATGTTTTAATCATCAATCTACAGGAAGAGAATTCAATATATGCCTTCAAATTGGGCATCACTTTCCTTTGAAACATTATTGAAACAATAAAACATTTCAATAACCATACAGCTGCAGAACAGCAGTGCTAGAAACACACGCTGAGTTAAAGCCCCCAGCAGATTTTTATAACTCAGTTAAAAAAGGAAACAAAAAACCTTCTGTGGTTCAAACCCATAGATGTATACACTGGGCAATCACCAAATAATTGTTCTGTAAAGAGCCAGTTCAAAACACACACACACACACACACACACGGAAAAAATACCCAGTGCATTATAAATAGTCCAACTGAGCATCCTTCCCACTGCAATTTATGTAATGCTTTAAAGCACCGCAACTGAGCCCAGGGACAGTGGGCCTGTACTATTGGAGTGCCCGTCGTTGGTTCAGTCTGAGAAGGTGCTTGGAACTGCAAGGCCTATCAGTTATGGCCAAACACACAAGGCCAAATCCTCATCACTTACATGCCTGGGGGAATGAGCTGTTCAAAGGGCAGGGGGAAAAGGGCGATGGGGGACGGAACTGAACTGACCACCACCCTTCTGTGACGCTTTTTTGGGGCATCCAGAACTATATACCACGTTACTATACCTCTAGCCCGTCACTGGATGCCCACAGAAATACCAAGTCCACTGACTCCAAAGGGACAGAATAAACACCAGCCTGCAGGCTCATCTGAGGTTGCTCACCTCCCTGTAACATAACAGCACTGCGATGGATTTATACTAAAACAAGAATAAATTTATTAATAAAGAATAGAGATTAACTGCTGCTAAACAGAGATAATAGATACAGAAAATGCCTACAAATAAAACAGAATTATAACATATGCTTCAAAACACTGAATATAACCTTATCAGGCTCCTTGTTTGTCTAAGTTCTCTCACTTTCAGCTACTTTTGACAGGTTTCAGAATTGTAGCCATGTTAGTCTATCAGCAAAAACAACAAGGAGTCCTTGTGGCACCTTAGAGACTAACATTTATTTGGGCATATGCTTTCGTGGGCTAAGACCCACTTCATCAGATGCATGGAGTGGAAAATATTATGTATATATATCTTCCTACTGTATTTTCCACTCCATGCATCTGATGAAGTGGGCCTTAGCCCACGAAAGCTTATGCCCAAATAAATTTGTTAGTCTCTAAGGTGCCACAAGGACTCCTCATTGTAGTTACTTTTGAGTGTCCCCACCCCACACAGTCGGGGATCCACCATTCATGGATGCAAAGGTTACTGACCTCTTTGGTCCCTCAGTATCAGATAACAAGATGCCCTTATACTCTCCAAAGTGCATTGTCTTTGTCGCAAGAGTTAGGTGATCCCCTTGGGTTCAGACTGCGGGGTGTTCGCTGGTGTGCTGATACCATGCTGTTTCCTCATCCTCCTGCCACTTGCTGTTTACCTCAGATGCAAATGAACTGTCCCATTGTCTCTGGCATCCCTGTGATTCCAGACACAGGCAAATCAACCTTCCTTCGCCTAGGACAAATGTGTTTACCAAGTCTGCCCCCAAAACATATTTCAGGAACATATTTCCAGCACACATGCATAACTCTTTACACATCATCCATCCATACATCACTCAATGGTATTAATGACCAGCGTGTCACCAGCTTTCATTTGATAAGTCACACAATGCTCTTTACATATAAATATGATGACAGCAATGTGTCAGGGGTACAGAGTACGTCGGTCAGGCCTCAGAGGAGTCAAAGAAGAGTGGGAGCCTTCTGCCAGTTGGCACTGAGAGACCCTTAGGTTACACCTCTGCCCTCATAACCAAAGACTACAGAGTAGCTCAACCTGCCAACGGGCAAGAGTGGGACAAAAACCCCTGGGGTGGGCAGAGGGAGAGAGAAAAATCATTCATGTCAGAAACTTCAAAATGCTCTGGGATTCCTTCCTTTATGACTCTCTCTCTACACCCAATATGGTGTTTTTTATTTCTAAAGGAATTCATTTTCAACAATAAAAGCCACTAGGCATTTGTGTGGCATAGCGGTAACTTTGGGTAGAAGAGGAGGAGTGCCGTCCCGCAGACTCTGGTGCAGTTGTGCAGTGTGGTTGCTCCTGGCTAGGACTGCAGCAGCTTCTAAAGCTGCAGTGCCTCCCTTATGCAGGGAGAGTTTGGCTAGTGGATCTGAGGAGTTGCAGATTCTCGTTGCGTTAATCCCGAAACGTGATCATTCTAAACTGAGGGGGAAAAGGCTGTCTCACCCCACTCCTCAGCAGGAATTAACTGTAGTAGGGAAGTCTCCTATTTCCCAGGCTTTCAAAGTCTAGCAACAGGACATTTGCAAGCGTGCTATGAATTGTGATCAGAATAATGAAAACTGAACACTTGGAGGGAGCGCGTGCATGCCAAGTGCTCAGCGTTTACTCTGTTTGAGGCAGAGAAGCCTCTGCCCAGTGCACAAAAACGTGGACGCTGCTAAGCAAGAGGGAAAAGCTTATGCCTACAGTCAAATCAATGCTAGCGAGCAGGGGCTACTCCTGCTGCCACCCTGGAGAGCTGCTTTTCCTACTTGTGCAGAAAGGGTGCCTTTAGGAGAAAGTGTCTCATGACCAGGGCCGGCTCTAGGCACCAGCAAAACAAGCTGGTGCTTGGGGCGGCACATTTTTAGGGGCGGCATGGCCGGCGCCAGAATGCCGCCCCTAAAAATGTGCCCCGGCCGCCCTAGCTCACCTCCGCTGCTGCTGCCGCTCGCGCGCCGCTACTCGTCCTCCCTCCCAGGCTCTGAAACCTGGGAGGGAGGGGGAGATCCCGAGTGGCCGCGGCGCGCAAAACAGCTGTTTCGCGCGCCGCTGCTCCCCCTCCCTCCCAGGCTTGAGAGCCTGGGAGGGAGGGGGAGACTCTGAGTGGCCGTGGCGCGGGCGCCGCTGCTCCCCCTCCCTCCCTCCTAGGCTTGAGAGCCTGGGGGGAGGAGGCAGGACTGGGGATTTGGGGAAGGGGCGGAGTTGAGGCGGGGCCAGGGGTGGGGTAATTAAAAAACAGGGGGGGGGGGGCGGCCAAAATTGTTTTTGCTTTGGGCGGCAAAAATCCTAGAGCCGGCCCTGCTCATGACATGTGCTGGGCTCACCAGCCTGCCTGCCTTACCCAGTCTGGTTACTTCATCTGACAGAAGTAGCCGCAGGTGTATTTAAAGAGTAATATGATTCTGCTTCTCTCTACATTTGCAAAAGTGTCTTCTCACATGCATTGTTTTCATGTTAGAAACACCAGTGCATCTTTTGTATTAATTTTGGGCAGCTGAAACAGAGGAAAGAGGGCTGCAAAGGGTTGTGTGTGCTGGAAAAAGGAAGGACATGAAAGGGAACGAGAAAATATAAGGTTGGCTTTTATCAAAAATATTCTTTGTTGCAAAATATTCTTGTCCCTCACATTTTACTCTAATTTCTAGCTCACTATTTGACACTTTTAGCCTCTCCATCCTCACTCCTGACTCTGGTTAGAGAGCACGGATAAGAAAAACAAACTATACAACCAACAAACTGGTGGTCTGAAGTTTTCATTCAACTCACTATTCATATAGTAACTGACAAGGAGCTCTGATACCATCTCCTAGGCCTAGATAAAACCAGAATTTCACACAAGCACCAATGAAGTTCTTTAGGAGTTAATGATATAGGCCCCTATTCTGCAAATGCTGACACACATTAGTAGCTGTATACACGTCTAAGTGAACTTAATGGAACTACTCACATAGCTAAGAGTTTATAGCATAGGGGCCACAGCTTACATCTCCAGGGCTGTGTGTGTTCATAACTATGCCCTCTTTGGTCAAACTAATTCTTCATCCTATAAACAACTGTGGGTAACTTATGAGCCCCTGCTACTCCTTTAGCACAAGTAGCAGAGCATGACCGGATGTGATACATGTATGTAGGGATTAGAAAAGGGACCAAGACAGAGTCTGGATTTGAATCTGAACCTCTCAAAATCTGAGGGGGGGGGGGGGAAGTAGATCTAAGTTTTCCAGTTTGGGCCCATCTCTAGAATGGACAATGTTATAACCATTTAAACCTTTTCAGAAACACTCCAGCCATTGCTTCCAGGATGAAACTGAGGTACAACAAAATCACTTCCTGACAATTTTTTGGGCAAATAATGGCACTCCTTTACGCACAGTTTTATTGAATAGAGTGTTTAAATGCAATAGCAACAAATGTAAACCAAAAACATTCATGGCTCAGGAAAAAAGGGCCTAATTTCCATGCCTTTATTAGCACTGAAGCTATTTGTCTGCTTTGGCAGCAATATGTATTTATAAAAAAACCCAAAGCTTTGCAGCCCCAAGGAACATTAAAGTTAAATCTGTAAGAATTTTGCATACATATCAAAGAGCAAGACAACGCAGTGAAACTTTTCAAATAGCTCATTTTTCTCTTAGCAAAGCAAATTTTCCTACTGTAAAAAAGGTGCACACAGAGTCAGATGTACTCTTGCAAAACGCAGTGTAAGCTGCACGTAAGACTGACCACATGTTCAAAGAACCGATCTATCTCCTCCCATTTGGCAAGTCAGATACTGGAGTCCTAAACACACTGCTTTGAAAGTCTGAAAAAAGACAGAGAGGCTGGTCGTTTTCGCCACCTTTCCTCGGTGAGGAGGAGGAGTGAGGGGATTGAATTTTATATTAAAGTAATATGTGCTCTAAAGTGACTCTCTGAAACCGAACACATTCTCTAATTCGATTAAATAAAACAAAACAAAACCTTTCCTTTAACTCAACATCTCTGAAACGCTATTGTTTGGAGCAATGGTGGGCAACCTGCGGCCTGTCAGGGTAATCCGCTGGCAAGCTATGAGACAGTTTGTTTACATTGCCGCCCGCAGCTCCCAGTGGCTGCGGTTCGCCATTCCTGGCCAATGGGAGCTGCGGGAAGCTGCAGGGACGTGGTGGCTGCTGCTTCCCGCAGCTCCCATTGGCCGGGAACGGCGACTGCAGCCACTGGGAACTGCAGGCGGCCTTCCCTGCGGACGGTCAATATAAACACTGTCTCGTGGCCCGCCAGTGGATTACCCTGACGGGCTGTGTGCAGCCCTCGGGCCGCAGGTTGCCCATCACTGGTTTGGAGTATTTTAATCTCTCTACTAAAGAAGTTGCCATATTTCACAACTCCCGGCACTCCTGTTCCCCTTCTCTTCTTTGAAATCTTTCATATTCCCATTCCATTTTTGTAAGATTTCTCCTTATACTAGTGGCCTGGAATTTATGTACAATTATTTCTTTCTCCAGTTTTTTGTCTCAGTAAGCCATTAACCCATTTTTAAAGCAATTTTAGAGCTAGCTCTTTAAAAAGTCATCATTCTCTTCTCCCACTGTGCCCCCAATCTATTTCAATTTCCAATGTCAATCAACTATTTCTAATACTTTTCAGCTGGTATATAAATGTTCCATCCATTTTAGTGTAATGGCTGAAAGAGACTTACATGTAACAAGCACAGTTCTGTTTTATATTAGTTAGCATTATGAAATATATAAACACATATTTGACTCCCCTCTCCTCCACTGATATTTTCTAAATGAATTTATTGCTCATGAAAGGTTCAGTATGACAATCCAACCCACAGGACAGATGAAACATGCACAACAGCAGTGAATGCTCTCTGTGTCCCGGTGTGCCTCAACTGACGCTGGTTGAAAACCATTTTTTGTGTGAAATATGCATTCACTTCGACCCGAAACAGTTTGCGAATTTATGCCAATTTTGCTGAATTGTTTCGATTGGAGGGAAAAAAGCCCTAAAAATACTCTGAAAAAAAACCCATTTCCAAGTCGGTGCTGTTTTGTGGCCCCCTGAATGCTGTGGCTCTCCGACATCGGATATCGGTCACTTTCAACCTCTCCCAGCAACCATCAGGTCTGCCTGCAACCTCACTGAACATTTCTTCCCTTAAAAGCTATGCTGCTCCCAGTGCGTAGGAGAAGTCAGTGGATGGAAAAAACCATCTCTGCCATTGTGAAAGACGTAGTGCTCTGAGAATGCCAGAACAATTTGCTGGTTTTGACAGCGCCACGCAAAGTTTTGACTATTTATTTATTTATTGTACAGCTTTAGTCCCTAAGGGCCTCATCCAGTTAAGGATATTACCAGTTTTTGCAATGCAGAAGACATTAAAAAAAATCTAATTTCCTATATTATCCTTTATACAGCAGTTTTGGGGAATATAAGAAACAGACCTAGTACATATATATTATAGCATCTGGAGAACAGAATCTTGGGCAAAATCAATCAACAAGGCTCACTTTATTATAGCTTTTGAATAGGCTTTTGGGCACTGACTGCACGTCAGCTACCCAGGAGTAAACTAAACCATATCTGGAATGGATGATCCCTTGCACTTGACTTACCATGAGAGCGATCTAACACGCATCTAGCTTGCCAGCACTCTCCCCAAACGTAGCAGAAAAGCCTTCCCAAGTTTCCCAACAGTTTTTTTTTTAGAATACAATTTTATAACAGACAGTTATAACTACATTGCACAAGTACAATTCCAGCAACCCTGTATAACTATATACTATGTTTCAGCCAATCTGTACAAGCAAAGTTCCAACCGCCCTTTCTCGGAGCGTGTTTTAGTCTCAGCAATGCCATCTGTTGGAGATCATGCTACAGTAGACCTCGTTTCAGACGAGGAAAAGGTTGTTGTTTTTTTAAAAACACCATCAATAAGCAAACTGTACCTAGCTATCAAGCAACATGGTTTATTACAGAAAAAGCCAGTTCTAGAAGACAACAGGCTTTTGTTTTGAGGTTGTTGGTATTTTTTGCCAAATTCTTTTATTCAAAAAATGATACAGTTTACTTCCTATTGTTCAGTGTTACATGTGCTAAATGGGGAAGTGAACATATGTTCCAAAAGCAGCACTTACATTGGTGTCTGACAGAGAAATCTCCCAGAGACCTCAAAGTATGAATCTGGTAGGAGAATTTGATCCCTCAGGGGTAGAAGACCCTATCCACCTAGGCCATGCACATTTAGAAATTATTTATTCTTCAGAGAAATCCTTTGAAGAAGGTGCCACGCTCTATCACTGTCCCAACTGCTTCTTCAGTTGCAGCTGGAAAGAGACATAAAGAGAGCTGGGAAGTCACCTTGAGGGGACAAAAACCAATTCATGCTCTCCTGGGAAAAACGAAAGGTTCTCATGTGAGGCTGTGTCCCTAGCATGTCACATGACTAATACATGAGACTTCTCAGCTCTGTTTCAAAGGGTTTTTTTTCTTTAGAACATTCCAGCTACACTTGACAGTGGAAGGAGGATACTGTGAGAATTGAGGCTGGATTTTAGCCAATTACATCAACTGTAATCAGAATATACAGTAGTGACTTCAGAAATCAGAAGCATGTTTATTATTTATTTATTATAAAGCACTAACCAGATTGACATTACTTTGGCCTAGCTAAGATAAAATAGTCTTCGAGTCATTTTATGATCCAGATCAGTTACATACTAGGTACAATATGCATAGTGAAATGACCACATTTGTTACAGTCTATTTGTAAGCAACACTTGCAAAAAGTTAAATTAACAATAGTCAGCCCTTTCTGTTCCTGAAAATCTCTCTATACCCCAAGCAAATCAGTTTTATAAAGAGAAAAAGAGCCAAAAAAATGGCTCATTAATCATAAGCACAGTTTGCTAAGTTTGAATATAAATGCACACTTGTTGATCTCCTCTAAATTAGAATTGAAAGTAGTAAGCTAACAGGCCCTTAACTATACCCAACACTGAAATAATACCAAGCACAGTACTGATTTTTTGGTTTTCAGCCAAAAACTTTGTCAGTTGTTAGTTTTTTCTGATGAAAAATCGAAATTTTCCACAGAAAGCTTTTGGACGCTCCCCTCCCATCCCCTCCCCCCCAAAAAAACCCATCTAATTGAAAGCTCAAATTTTCCATCAACTAACAGTTCGGATGAAAAATTTTCAACCAGCTCTAGTTAGTTCCACCTTTTAGCTTACTTGCCAGACCTGCTGCTTAGACAGAGATTCTTCTCTGGGTCTCATCTGTAGTAATGTACATGGTGCACAAATCCTGTCTCTGACACAAGCCTTATGGCTTGTCTGCTCTAGTGTCTGGCTGACAGATGCACTAATAGAAAGGGAAGAAAATGGAAAATATGGATTCTACAAATTCCAGATGAGATTTTTCTTGCACGTTTCCTACCAGCCTGGCCAGAGGAGATTCCCTCTTGGTTCATCTGAAAGAGCTGCCCACAAGACCACAGGCATCCTAGGCTGAGTTCTGAAAAAGTTAATATTCAGGATATCCACCCAGCGCATCCTAGTTCCTGGTTAGAGACTCAGCCAGATGGTTAAGCCCATTCTAACGTCTGGTCATCATTCAACAGACCAGGCTGCCATCATTTTAGCAAATTGCTACCATACTGCATCAGCTGCAGATTTTTCTCTTATGAATTTGTCATTATTCTGCCTTATTAAACCTGCCAGTTACATTTTTTTTTATCACCACTACCACTGGTTTGATAATGAGTTTACAAAGTATCTTACGTATAACATAGTTGGGAGGGATCACATGTCTACCCTGTGATAGGAATTGGGATATGCTAAGGACAGATTTCAGCCCCAATCCTGTTGGAGTGTAAACTCTGACATGCCAGCCAAATTCCAGTTGTGTACTTTCATTTGGTTCAACTAACAATTCCCCCTGCAGTTTCAGCAGGACACACTTTTCACATTAAATTTCCTATGCTATGTTAATGTGGACTGTTAAACAGCTGTTATGTTTGTTCTCCTCAACCCATATTCCAAACTGCATTTCAACAATGGGCGAGTAATCTTTATACTGCATGTATAAAGTTTGTAAAATGCTTTAGGATGAAAGGCAGTATATAAATGTAATATATTATCAGCTCTAGTATTTCCAAGCCTTTCTCAATTCCACCAGCTGTGTCTGACTGATCATCTTCTTATGTCCTAGTTTGGACAGAGATTTAATGACAAGTACTTATGTCACCACTGAATCAGACAATGTTTTAACGTCATGTAGTACATTGTTATGCCAACATTCCCCCCTTCACAACCTCTAGGTGAAAATGAAAATGCGCTGAAGAAAATACAGACTTTAAAATCTACATTTGTTATAGGAACTTTTTGTAAGCTCAAAGATTTTCTTCAACATAAGAACTCCTGAATCATCAGGTTATAGAAGAAATCTAATAGGCAGAGCTCATACATCTAGCACAGTTTATCATATCTGTTACTGATTTTACATTTACAAGACTTTTGTTTGTAGGATTCCAGATTTAACAAAGCAACTGGATTTGCAGGTAAAATATCGAACATGTATTTGGCTTCAATATTTCTACAATTATTTCTATAGTTAATTCAAGAAAATCACGCTTCCTATATTAGTTCAGAAATGCAAACTGATTTAGGATATTACAGATTAAGAAGTTGGATGGATTCATCAATTTCTTTGTTGTTCTTTAGTGAAAAGAGTATAATTCCGTCATTAAGGTGGGGGTTTTCAATGGAGTCTAAGTGAGTTAAGTACCTAAAATCTCACTGAAGTTCTATGGGAACTGGGCATCTATGTCCCTGATGCTTATTTGGAAATCCCACCCTAATATACGAAGTCAAAAAGCAAAGTACACAGTAAATATGGTATACTGATAAATAGCGTTACAATCGTATTATAAGAGGACACTGAAAAAGTAAAGAAAGCAAACAAGATTCTTGGATAAATACTGCAATTCACTATAAAGTAAATGAGATCGTGCCACAATACAAGACCCATGTCAGGCCTAGTCAGATCTTGTGTACCAAACTTAAAGGCATTCAGTGAACAATAAGGCTAATTTGTGGCACAGAGGGAATGAAATATGTTCAGTCCTGAAAAAAAATTCAAGTAGGGCTGACATATGCGATTGAGCACAAGGTCCTGGCCAGGAATCTGTTACCACTACATTACTAACCTAGACTTAATAAATAAATCTTTGGCTCCAATGTTAGGCAGGGCTTTTTTTAATCCTGTAGATTCAATACATATGAATAAGAATAGCCAATCCAGATACACTGGCTAGTGTAAAAAAAGACAAATGTTATCAGTCCTCATGCTTCAGGGCATAAACTGATCACCAGCTGGGGGTTAAGCAGCAGTTTCCCTCATACTGAGCAATTGTTCTAGTATCCTATGGAGTGTCCTCCTACCTTCTCCAGAAGCATCAAGTATATACTGCTGTACAGGCAGGATACTGGGGCTATGTAAACCATTAGTTTATTCTGACACAGCAACTACTACATTTCTGAAGCATATTTCTTTATATACTTTGTTTTCTTGGTCCATTTCTATGATAACCAAAGTTGATAAATACTTAATGACTAAAGGACACGTCCAAAAACACTCGCTAAAGAAACAATAGCCCTCGCTGCAAAATAGGAAAACAAAGTTTAGAGATTCCCTCCCTTCAGGCTTATGTTTGTGTATATAAAACCATACTTGTCTTTAATACCTTACAATTTATTTCAGCAGTTTTAAAATAAGTACCTATACACTTAGTGCAAAAGAGACAAGTCATCTTAAACTCAACTTTGTAATCAGAAGATTTGAGTAGAGGATCCTGTTATCTTTGAAGTTGACAATAAAATTCCCACATTTTTCAATAAGAGTAGGATTGAGGCCACAGGGGGTACAGATTGTCTCATGCTATTGGCTTTTTCACAGTTTCATTGACTGTATACTAGACAGTGGAATATTCTTCCCAAAGGAAGCAGCATAAGCCTTATAACTGGGGATATTTAAACCAGACTGAACAAAGCACACACACAAAAAATCTGTCAGAGGGAACAATCGGGGTTCAGGAAATGGGGAGGGGGAGGGGACTTTTCCATCTCTACCCTTGGCAATGTTGTTATTTTGCTCAGGGTGGGTATCTCAGTAAAAATGTGTTCAGTCTCTGCCAGCTACAGCTGGAGACAGCATGAAATGTCACTTGGACCTGGCTGCGAAAGCTTTGGGAGCAAAGCAGCATTTGCCCAGCCTGTTGAGTTCTGGTCCTTGTGTGTGAAATATGGTTCTCTGGAGAGGAATACAGAGAATTGAGGCTACTTATGTTCAGCTCCCTTCTTTCAGCTTTATATCTTGACCTATGCAGTAGTGATTCCTCTACAAAAGGCTGCAGAGAGAACTCATTTACTAACGAGAAGTGAATAATCTGTTATAACAAAGGGGGGGAAAGAATAATAATCAGAAGACAAAAATGCATTTAAATGTTTACACAGCTGGTTTCAAGACAGCATTTCTAAGGACAGCTATTTGCACAGTTCAATAAATAATTTTACCACACAACCAGCGGTTTAGCTGTAGTGACAGAAAAATGCACCATACCCATGCTTCATTTGTCCCATTTCAAATCCAGGTGCATCTTCAGCATGGAATAAAGATATCCTCAATCTATAAACATTTCTTAAGAGTATATCAGCTTCCTAGGATGACCATGGTGATTAGTAAATTGCTCCAAGTTTTGTTTCTTTTCCCTTTAAAAACAAATAAATAAATAAAGAACCCAAATGATTCCAATAAATAACTCTTAAAACCAACCTCTCTCCCTTCTGAAAAAGAATCATAGTTGGATTTGCTAAGGTTGAGGGTGGTTTTTTAAAAATATGTTTAAATGATTCAATTGCTTAACTGCAAGTCAATGCTGCTTACGAATAACGTCAAAGTAATACAACTGCATCTGACTTTATTTTAATTCTCCGTGATTTGATGCCAGCACAATCACTGCCTTAGAACTAGGAAATAAAACAACAGCATGAGATTTTCACCAAAGTCTGTGCATCATCTATATACATGCACTCACACTTTGTTTTAAAAGAAAGCTCTTTTGATCCATACCAGAGTTTTGACACTTGCCCACCCCCAGCCCACATCTCTCACATATTTTTTAAATTGCCATCAGGAAATAGAGTAGAACTTTAAATAAATCAGACTCTGAAGAGATCCTTGGTTCATTGTTGCATTCTGAAGATGGCATTTAGTGGAAGTATTTAGTGACAGAATTTCATTGGCTTGGTTTTACATACACTTAAGAAATGGAGCTGGTCATTAAGCCCCTGAGTCAGCAGTTCATTCCTATACCGCAAAGCACTTAAGCATTTGCTTAAGTCTCATTGACTTCAAAGGGACTTAAACATGTGCATAAATGCTTTGATGAATCAAAGCCTAAGAACAGAATCCTGCAAGATGCTGAGTGCCCTCAATTCCCCCAGAAGGCAGTGCTTCATTTCCTCACAGGGCATCAGAGCTGGTGGATTCTTTACAGCAATGACCTTTTCTCCCCCGAGTCACTAATTAATATTAATCTGTATTTTCTACATGCTCCAAGGACTCTACATCAGACATAGTGTCTCTTTGCACAGAGAGGTTTTCTTTCCCTTAAGCATAACTTATGAGGGAGGATAAGTGCTTTGGCTGCATGGTATTCAGCTGAAATGCCACACAAAACCCCAGCATTGGGTTTGAAGGGGGAGGAGGGTGGAGTAAGTATATTGTTCTGTATGGGTTTCTAACACAGGAATAGTAACTCCTCTTTCTAATTGACCCAAGACTGGTCTTGGTCCTAAGAAACAAATCTGCAGCCACACTCAGAAGAGGCTTAATACTGCACAGAACACAGACAAAGCAGATGGTTCAGGATCAGGACAGTCCACTTATGCCAATATCCCAGATGTTGCCACTTCTGATGTTCTAAAAGCTTTTGCCTTCAAAGCCAAGTCCAGAGGACTGAGCCCCTAAGAGCTGGTGATCAGCAAACCTCAAAATGGATCAGAAGCTGAGTTCAGAGTTCCTTCCCGTTCACTACCAGCACTAGAAGCCATTCTGACATGCTAGCATACTTAGTTAAAATGCCATGGGGTTTAATGGGGGTGTATTCTAATTCAATTAATCAGGGAGCTACTCACATAAATATCTGTCACAAGAAGGTAACTCCATGGTCAAGAGCAGTTTGCAAGTTACTAGAATGAGCCTTGAAGTTACATTTTAAACAAAGCCCTTTGTTGTTCAAGTGTATTTTGTCTTTTGAAACTTTTGCTGCTTTTTAACTACCTCATCTTTTATACAAGGAAGCACACTGATTAAAACCGGGTTTTTTATTAATGCTATTTAATATTTATACTGAAGTAGCAACCTCAAGATTGGGGCCCCATTACACCAAACACTGTACAAACTTATATGAGAACAAGCAGGTCACTGCCACAAAGATGTCACAGTCTAACCTTTCCCTTCCACTTTCACCCCCACTTATGGAAAAACTTGGTCTTACCAGCAAGGGTTTTAAAATGTCTTTGTGGGCAGGATAGACTCACAACAAGCCTCATGAGAAGTCAGAGTAAGAGGAGGCAAACATGTGACACACTCATGCAAGATGCTTGGGCCAAAGACCACCTCTTATAAGTGTGTGCCAAGCACACAGACAATCATATTAGTAAATAATATTAATCAGTAGCCTATAAATATTAATAAGAAAATAGTTTGATGCACTGTCTGAAGCTTGCAGTGGGATACAATTCCTTCTTAAATGCCTTCTTTATACTTCGAGTCCATTGGTCTTCCGGCCTAGTTTTTCCCCATTTTAAGTGATTTGAAACGTATCCGAACGAAATGTAGTTTTGTAAGTTGAACAAAAAGCTGCCTGCAGATAGTATGTTGGAACACACTCCGTATAATTACTCTCCAATCACCAAGCTTGACTTTCAATAAAAAACCTGAGTCTTCTTGGTAATTATATCTCACTTGTGTGATTGTTTCAACATATGAACTGGTTGTCTGATCCACACAGACTTGAAATGATTGCTCTCATGACTATTACTTTAAATTTGTAGTTAACACCATCTATTCATTTCTCTTCCAAACATCAATTGCAACAGATTTCTAAAGGTAAATAGAACACATCAATTTGAAACAGTATACTGATGACATATCTTCAGAACAGGAGACAGTACAGCCAGAAGTTGCTGGGAAAGAGGAAGTAATTACTGTACTTAATATATATTTTCTCATTAGCCAATACGTATTGATCAGTAATTTCTCTATTATATATGAAATTAGCCAGGTTTTTTGCACCGTCAGGCCGAGCACTAATTCAGGGTTTCTTAATACTCAGTGCCCTTTCTGGGATTGTTTCTTGATGACAAAGATGAATACTGACAGTGTCACTTTTTTGTAAAAAGTACATAAAATATCAGAGAGAGGGAGAGAGAGAGAGAAAGAGCAATCAGTCGCATAGTATTACAGTGGTTTGAAAAGACTGTCTTGAAACCAAACAGTGTTCAAAAAAGTATATGAAACATCATACAATAGGATGACAATATTTTTTACTACTAAAACATTCTGCATTACAGGTACCACTGTAAAGGGATAATACCATGCTGAAAAAAACACTTGAATAATTCTTATCTGTTTTAATAATAAAATCTAAACATGGTGAAGTTGAAAGAACTTTAATTTATACTATTTCTTTACTTATTGCCATTTATACTACTTTGGCATTTAAAATGTTCTGCGTTTCTAGTCAGTTTCGCACACTTTATACCTTTTCCAATAGACATAGAATTTAGGTTGCAAACATGGCACAAATGTTTTGAAAAACGCTTTCTCTGATTTTTAAAAAAAATATTAAAATATTAGTTTGTAATGTATTTATTTTTTAAACAGAACCAAAATTTGGAGCCAGACTATCTGGCAGTGACTATTTAAACAATATAAGGGGGCAGCACAGATGAATGGACATTTTATTATATGCAGATACAGTACATCATTAATGCAAGATGAATAGATTTTTAATAGAGAGTGTAATGTGATCATTTGTTAGTAGTTTAAACCCTGTTGAAAAGTTTATCAAAGCAGCTATGAAAAGTTCAAGTCCACATAAATGGAAGGAAGAGTTTAAGATAATGTATCAGAGCTTTAATAAGTCTTTCCACTAAAATGCTGATAAAGGCAGATAATTAATTGTTTCACAGTTGAAAATTTTCACTTTTGTATAGAAAACTCTGATGCTGCAACAAGGATAGAATGGAAAGTCTGGAAGAAAGACTAGGTCATTTCATTCGGTCCCTTTGAAGAGATCTAATTTAGCTTCCCCAGAACAAAACTGGAAAACAAACAGACTTCAGTAGCTTTCTAGAACTCCCCAAGTTTAGTTCAAGATCATACTTTTCTTCTGGGGACTGAAGAGGGAGATTTTACTTCTGATTTGAGGTATTTCTTGTGTTTGACTATCCTTCTCTTGCAACCAGATTACGCCCAACATTATCCTATCATGCCACAGGGTATGAGGCAGCAAACATTTACACACATGAAAACCTTTACGCATGTGAATAGTCCAAGTGAAGTCACTGAAAATACTTGCATGGGGAAAGTTACTCATGTGTAAGTGTCTGCTGAACTGGATCCATAGTTAGTCATTTGGGAAACAACAGTTTAGGCAGGGGTGTGCAAAGGATATTGATTACAGCTTGTGGGAGACCTAAGAAACCAAATACAAACCAAAAGCTTACACCCTGTAGACTAACTGTTAAATGCTTTAACTGTATGGGTACAGTTAACTATACAGTTATGGTTAAAGTAATATAACCCATCACCCTCCATGTGGACGCAATTATACAAGCACAGCTTATATCCATACCTTTCTATCATATAACTGTGTCCACCATTGTGGGTTGTGCCAATAAAAATATACTGTTAAAAATCACTTCAATCAACATAATTTTACCAATATATGAACTGTGTGTAGACCAGGCCTAAGTTTACTAGCTGAAGTCAATGGAGCTATGCTGTTCTAAACCAACGAAGGATCTGGTTAGTCATGTCAGGTTATCCACAGAGCTATTCTCAGTCTGTAAAATGAAGAGAAGAAAGGAAAATGAACTAATCTTCTGATCTCATTGAAGCTCATGTAGTTGCTGGGAAGGAGGCACATGATGACACCAGTATGGGAAACACCAAAGATGGGAAGGAGAGTCAAAACAGACCTGCTCCCCAAGCATTGACCAGAACATATATAAATCTAATCATGGCTTCATCCTAATTTTCATTCTTCCAAGGAAATAACCTTTTATTATTTTTCAGGAGTTCAAGCTTGAACTCTTCGCACCCATGTCAAAGGAAAATGTTACTCCTCCGCGTCTGGCTTCCAGTGCAACTGAACAGTGTGGAACACGAGGAAAGAGCTGTTTCTCTGCATTTGTTTTCTTAAACATGCTTTAGAACACGCAGGATGGTTAATTAGTTGGGCTGCATTCAAGTTTTACAAGCCAAACAGCATATTGAGAACAGACACCACCATCTAGGGCAAGAGTGACTATGTAAATCATCTCCGAATGACACGGTCATCCGCAGATGAGGGCTGCTTTGATTTGGAATGTGCCAAATGCTGCTTTTTGCCCTGGTCTGCCATCATCTATGCACCAGCCAGCTGTTCCCTGGGGAATCATCATTCTTGCCATGGACAAATGCATAGCAGATGCTAAAATCGTCATAGAGATAGCAGAGCAGCCATTGCTCAGGTCACGGGCGTAGCTGTAAACAGTCATGAGCATCTATAATACATCCAGCTACCGACACCCAAAGTTGATACAAGGAAAATTGGCTGAAGGAAGAAAAAAAATCAATGAGTGAACCAAAACCATAAGCGTTCAAAGCTCAACAGTCCTAGAATTCTAGAGACGTATAAAATAGTCCTAGATTTTCTAGAGCTATACGATCTACTAAATCCTCTCATCCGTTTCCTGGATATTATATTGTACGCTCAGGTGCTTTGCCTACTCTAGGATTAAATGCAGTGGCAGCTCTAAATCAGAACGTCAGGTGCTTTGTTTCTGTGCGTACTAATTAAGGCCATTTCTGAAAATGCCTCAGCAATCTGCTGTGGTGCCAAACTGTTCACTAAAGTTCTCTTATTGCTTGGCAGTCCATGGCAAGGGTGCACACAACAGAGCCTAGGACTTGGAAATGAAGGATCCATGTGGGGTATCATCTGTCAATTTTACCAGCTGTGAGCGGTACACAGAACTGGGCTCATGGCAAACGTATTTCCCTTTGTCTGATGGGGAAAGTGCCCTAGGGTGTGCCAATAGGAGAAGCGTACTGACGGTTGGGATAAAATGATTGAAGGACTTCCAAACAGTGGTGCTTCCACCTTTTTCCTTGACAAACCATCCTTCTACCAGACCTCACCATTAAGAAAGTCATCTTGATATGTAATCTGGGGATATACTCTCTCCTATCATAATGAGAACATGAATCCTTTCCATCAAAGGTCTCATGACCACACTGAGATAAACGCCGCTGCTGCTCTCAGTTACAGTAGTGTCAACCCATAGTGATTCTGCTGAGGTCAGGGGACTTTCATCTGGACTGACCTCAGTGCAACAGGCATAGAATTTGGCCATTCAATGTATGGTGTTGCGTAATTTGAAAGACTTTTAGAAATGTTCTCGCTTTTCTCAGACTGCTACACATAGCAGATGAAGTGATTAGGAGAGGAAAAGCTATTTGCTTTGACAATGCACCAGCTCAGTCATTATAGAAAATTTGTACAACCATTTAAACCAGTCAATCTCTCTCTATCAGAGGAGAAACCACACAGCATGTCAAACTGCCTGGAACTACAGTAATTTAAGTGGCTCAATATTTATCAGATTTCAAAAATAAACTTAATTCTGAATTAGCATGGCCTGGGACGGCGGGGGAGAAACAGGAAACTGTTAATATCTCTGTGCAAATGCATATTTCATACCAATACCTGTATCTATGCAGTGAGAGATATAGTGAAAGGCTAACATGCCACTCTAATGCATGCTACTGGCTGCCAGTAACTGGGATAATGTGCAGATCTTGAAAATCTGTGACTGACATGGTGGACCACAAACAAAGTCCTCCTCACTCCTGGGGACATTAGGGTCATGATAGGCACTGATCTCCTACATACCTTGCACAAGACTGTGACTAACCTCTGTGCATAGGCGTGAGAAGGAAATACTTCTTGTGTCCTTCCCCATCCTGGCCTTGTGTGCAGCTAGCCACAATCTAGCCCTGAGCAACATTATGTCGATTATCCTAGCCAACATGGGATCACTGCATGGAAAATATGCTGCTGAAGATGAGCTTACTGAGGAGTGACTTTACCATAACAAAACTACAGTCATTATCTTAGGAAACTTTACTCATACTGTGAATCACCAGAATGAACAGCTGGCTTCTAAAAGCTCCTACAGTGCTGTCAAACTATCCTCTGGGGCTGGTTTTCATAAACTGTCACTCTGTTAGCACGTAACGCATACATTTCAAGCTTGCCAGGAGGAGCACCGCTGCCAGATTACTGACCAAAGCAGAATGGGTGGTGCAGAATGCTACCATTGGGGAACCAGTTTCTCAGATGCTAACTTGAATAGCTGTTCTGTAACAGGGCTGGGGAAGGATGGCGTTTTAGTTAAACAGAAAGAGACCTCCCCACCCCTGCTACACACTTCTCCTACACAAGCAAACTTAAATAATTAGATGGGAACATCAGAAATTAAAGATGGGTACAAATAACTGTAGGCCTTCTCCTAATGTAGTGTAATGTGAGCGTCTTATCAAAAGTTCCTATAGCTCCTGCTTTCTAAGTATAATGCATATTTCTCATGAGAGATGGTTTGAGACCAAAATGCCCAACCTGCTTGGGGTGTTGTCATAATGCCCCGAGTTAATCTGGCCCTTAGAACGTTGCTAGTTGCATATCCGGTACCCAAAAGAAACCATCTGGGCATAACGGCCTGGGCTTAGACCACCTCCCGTCTCATCAGCATGGAAGGCCAACTGGCACAGCGTAGAGGCAGTCACCAAAATAGCAACAATAAAGCCACTTGAACTAAAACTAAATTGTGCTTATGAATTTTCTAATAATTTATAATTGTATTCACAACAGATAAAGTAATGAACAAAAATAAGATCAATTCAAAAGCAATAGAGGATCTCAGATATACAAGCAAGTTATGGACAAGTTGATTATGGCAACATGTCCCATGAAGCTAAGTAAGAGATGAATAAAATATATTTCCTTGTGCTTAGAGGCCACTAAGTTAGAGGACAATGTCTACACAGGATTTCAAAGAGGAAAGGAGGAAAAGGATATCTAAGAACTCAGAAGACAAAACATTTTATTGCTTTTTCTTTGGCATTTGTTTTCCTCAACAAATAAGTTCAACAAATCATCCAGCAATGCTCTACCACAGGCCTGCAATGGCATACAAGTGAGTTAGAACAGAGCTTCCTAACTGTGATGGACTCTTACTCTTTTTTCAACTGACTCTCCTTTCCTCCCCAGGTTAAACTGAAGGAAAACAGCAATTTATGGATTCGATTTTGGAATTGCTCCATCTAATTAAATAGAAGAGTAGATAATTTGTTTCCTTAGCTAAAAAATAATATTAATTAAAGGAGGAAGCTGCCATTTTACCAGTCTGACTAAGAACCATGTCAACTTCAGTCCACTCTCAACTCCTATTTGCATCAATGGTCCATTCACACAAGAAACAAGAGCAAGATTAAGCCCATAGATTACAATGTATATATGTTGTTAGACATATGAAGGAGTTAGAGAAGCTAGAGCAGTGGTTCTCAACCAGGGTTACCCATAAGTCTTCCAGGGGGTACATCAGCTCATCTAGATCAGTGTTCTCATCCTGGGGGTTGTGATCCCAGGGGCGTCACAGGACAGGCTTAGGTTCGCAAGTTCAGAGCTGGTGTTAACGGGTGGCAGGCAGGGCAACTGCCCAGAGCCCCTTGCCACAGGGGCCCCGTGAAGCTAAATTACATGCTTCAGCTCCGGGCAGCGGGGCTCGGGCTTCAGGGGTACCGTCGTCTGAAAAGGTTGAGAACCACTGGGCTAGAGACTTCCCCGGTTGTTTTAAAGTAAGCTACACTGATCCAAGAACTGACAATGTTGCACTCAGGGCTGCAATGGCACTCTGTGTTGAGCAGCTTGGTTAGCGTGGGCTCACTACACAGAAAACCTGCTGCTGTCAATGAGCTTTCTGACTGAGGAGTCCTTAAGCTTTGCTATTTCATGAGCTACCCAGGCAAGGAACATCTGATGCCACTGAACTTGTGGGGTGGGGGGGTTATGGTAGAGAGGGTTTAAAAATAGGAGTAATACAGCTATCCCAAACTCATGCCCATAGAACCCCTTATACTATCTCATACCATCCTGTGTTTTATTCTGTGGATCAAACCCTGAAATCTTTTACTCATAAAACAGCACCCAGAGCCTTCAGTATCTCTTTTCCCCTCAGATATTCGGTTTTAGTTAATATTCCTTTAATGACATAAGGCGTTGGAACGAATCACTACAGGTTTCCTTGAAGTAACTGTACCTGGCATGTATTCTGTTCTGCAGCTGCAGTAGTAGTGGCACTCATACAAATCTATTTTTCTGGCATATAGATGAATCAGTTTGTATTTGAAAGCTGGCTACCCAGAAACCGAGCAGGGGGAAAGGTGGTGATTGCGGGTTGGGGTAAGGAAGAAAATCACCCACAGATGTTTCACAGAAAGACCAAAAGAGCATTCCGCTCTCTGAAAAAATGCAGCTGCCAACAAAGCCTCTCTGATCGGCTACATCATCCAAGGTGCAAATGTTTGCAGCAGATGTATAATCTGAGAAGATTCCCCTGTTCCTCCTGAAAGAGTGAGGTGCTTGGTACAGCTGAATGGCAGGGAGAAAACAACATTTGCCGGAGCCGTTCAGAGAATTTAAAACAAAGTAAAGTAACAATCCCATTAACACTAGCAGGTGCAACCTCAAAACCGGTTCGTGTTCTTGTGCTTATTTGGATGGTTATAGTAATTGCTAGCTTGGGTCTTGTCTCACCAGCCAACCTGAGTAGGGCTATGCAGGCAAAATCATTCCCTCCCACTCATTGGGAAAATTTTCCCGGTGAGGCTCTATAGTTGTCATAAAAGATCCTTTCAGTATATTCTGGGCTGAGATTCACTGGAGGACACTCCAGTGTGTGCTTCATTAGTGAGTCACCTTTGGGTCCTGTGGTGGGGCGGCTGCCCCACCCCCATGAGAGAAGGGGCTGGAGTAGGCCAGAGCGGCTGCGCAGGCCAGTAGCCAATTAGGGAAGGGCCTACTGAGAGCCAATCAGGGCTGAGATTAGAGCCAGCCAATCAGGGCTAGGCTAGGCCCTATATAAAGGCGGCCCAGGAAGGGAGCAGGGAGTACGTCCCAGACTTTCATGGGGGAAGGTCTGTCTCCAAAGCAGGACACCAGCACCTCAGACAGAGCAGTGCTGGGCAGGCTCGGGCGGAGCATAGTAGGGCTCCGGCCCAATACCTGCCATACTGTGGGCCCAGATAGAAAGGGCCTAGAGGATGCGAGGGGCCAGAGGGGAAGTGGCCCAGGGGCAGTTGGACAAGGGGAGAGAAGGAGGGCAGGGAGGCTGCCACTATAGGGTCTCTGGGTCGGGACCCAGAGTAGTGGGCGGGCCTGGGTCCTCCCCTTCCCCCTTGTACCGCACCTGGTGGTGGAGAAGCAATCAGAGCAGACTGCAACCAGCCCTTGAGCCAGGGGCTAGACTGCGAGGTTGCGGGTGGCCACTGCTATTAACCCCCCTCCAGAAGGGGGTGAGGGTGGACTAAGGGGCACTGCCGGAGGGCAGTGTCCTGAAGAGGATGCCGCTGAGCAGGGAGCAACGCGCGGCCGGACACCGACGGAGGACAAGAGACGGATGGGACACCGCCAGCAGAGGACTCTCCAGGACTATTAAGAGCTAATTCCCGGACTGAACAGAAGGAGGCGCTGCGGTGGTGAGTCCCAGCACCATCACACGACCCCATAAATGGCAATCTCAGCTTTCATTTGGGGAAAGAGCCCTTTTCTCTGTGGAGAGTCTTGAAGACGTAAATTGATATAAGCATATTATTAGAGCTAAAAGGAACAAGGAGCTCACTTCCTCTTCGGAACATAGGAGTTGCCATGGCTCAGGAGATCAGTGGTCAATCTAACCCAGTATCCAGGCTCTGACAATGGCCAGTATCAGTTGCAGGAGGTTGGGAAAGACCTCAAGATCCATATCCTCTCCTCAGCCCTCACCACATATACATGCTAACCTTTCAAATGAAAATTGGCCCACTGAGTTTCATAGGAAACTTCTCTGCAGCCCTTCTCAAAATCCTTAGGCCTGCCCTGTGCACAGTGGTGGGATCATGGAGGACAAAAATCTGTAGGTTTTCAGGTAGCAAGGGCAGCAAAATATAGTTTCACAGCCCCTGTTTTCTCCCCCTCCCAGTAATGCTAAGGCATGTTAAAATTTTCAGCCCTTTGAGGTTGGGACTGAGCCCCATTGCTGCTTTCTCAGTCAGGAAGCTCCTATACCACTTTTTTGACATCCGCTAGAATTTAAGCATCCTCATAGCTCAAACATCTCTATTGGTGGCTTTCCAATCTAATATGACCTATATAAGCCCCGTCTATGAACCACATCCTGAAGTCCTTACTCAGCCCCAGGGGAATTATCCTGGAGGGAGAAACAAGCAAAGGTTTACAACACTTGGTCATATTATTATTAGTGAGCCTACACACTTGCACCCAGCAGCTGTGCTTCCAGACTTGATATTTTTACAAGCCAAAATGCAGTGATGCTGTCCTAAATATTGGCACGGCTCTTGCTAGACGCTCAAAGCTCAGTGGGGGTATGAGTCAACTTACAAACCAATAAAAATCTCATTATTGTTGATTATAATTCTTTTGTTTACACCCCATGTAAAAGGCTAACCAACTGCTTATGTGACTCACCGTAGGAGCCTGATTTACCAGCAATCTGGTAGTGATTTCTACCACACTAATATGATTTAAAAGGGTATCCTTAAGATGAAATAGAACCCACAAAGCATTCCTCCAAATTGTTAGCAAATAAGGAAAAGACAACTGAATTCAATTTCTTACTCATGTGACTGTTGAAATGGTGCTTGGTCTGCAATGGTACTTGAGTTTTAAAAAAACAAAACAAAAAACCAAGCCTCATTAGTGCCCATTAGAGGATATGTTTCATAATCAAAACTTAGATTCAGACAGAAACAGACAAGTTTCCAATATCTTTTCCTAATTGATTAAAATCAGCTGGAAGGTGTCTATGCAGAGATTGTTTAAAAATAGAAAGAAAAACAACATAGTTATGTACCAATGGAAAGGAAAAGGATTTGGGGAAAATCCTAAAAAAACAGAATATAATTAAGTTCCAGCTTGAAGACAGCAGTAAGTGGCAGGATTTTCTCTCTGAGTACATGGCACTGAACTAACTCTGGCCACACATGGCATCAGTTTTCTGGTCTTCACTAGACCCGTCTAGTACAGCAATTCCTGCTGGAAAAGAGGTCTGATTTAAACACAGTGGGGTGCATTTGACAATGATCGCTCAACACAGGGCTAAATACTTATAGCTGAAAACAGCCTTTTTGCCTGCTTTTTGACTCTTTAAATCCCTCTTTAAAACACTTCTTTGCCAGGATGCCTATAAAAAAAATTGACAAAGCTTAGGCTGCTGGTGCACTGATACGACCGCCAATCGTGTTAACTAATACTGTCTCATTGTTTCCTTGTATCCCCTGTTCAGTCTGTCTGTAAACTCTCTGGAGCAGGAACCATCTTTTTTTGTTCTGTGTTTGCACAATACCTCGCACAATGGAATCCTGGTACATGACTAGGGCTCCTAGGACCTATGGTGACAAAAATGAATAATAGCATTGACTATGGCCTACAATTATTAGCAGAACAATTTTAAAGAGTCTTAAAAATCTTCTGATTTGTTTCTTCACCTATTTTTATGCCCCACCCATTGCCATGGGATTCAGGTGCTATAACCAAATTGAAAACATACAAGCAAAAACAGAAAGGAAAAAAAAAAGTGCCCATAAAAGTCCTAAAGCAAGCCAGTGCATTGGGGTATCATGGCTAAAACATCTGAGACTGAGTCAGGGAATGGTTGAGAATAGGCAAAACAAACATAAAACTGCCATTTTAGTCAGCCATTTTAGTAGTCCATGCTGTTCCACACATGTAGACATCTCCATGCAAAGGAAAGAGTGCAAACGTTGCATAAGCAGCAAGAAGGGGAGCAGTAGGGGATGGGACTTGCCACTTCTTTACCGGACCCAGCTTCTTCAGACCTGTCTCTTTTCCTGTTGTAGGAAGAGGTGGCACAAGTGATCCCTGTCAGGAAAGAGGTACTGCTGAAGGGACATAGAAGAGACAGAGGCCCCCATCAATATATTATGATAGGGGAGGCACATACTTTCCCCTTCCCCTTAGCTTGTCTTCCATTACTGCCCTTCTGTATGGATGTTCAAGGCTCCAGCCCCTGGAGCACCTCGGAAGAAAAGAGCAACAGGCCAATCGTTCCTTTAACCAGAGTGGCAGCCCTGGAAGCACAGCTCAAGATTTGTGAGCCCAGTTTGTCCCTTCGAGACGGTTTGTTTGCTGAAGGTCCAGGTGCTTCAGGGAGCTCTGGAACCACATGCCTGAAGCTCTGGGAGGCAGAACAACCTGGCAGGCTATTTACGGGGAGGAGCACTCTTCTTCTGCCAGCAACTGGCAGGATCTGTCCCCAAATCATGTCAGCTGGAGGGCCAGTGTAATCTTTGTATCTTAGGGCAGTATAGTAGAGAAAAGAATACCATCCCATTGGGAAGCAAAGTCTAGCTTTGAAGCTGAAAGACACTCCAACTAGAGCCCTAAGAATTGCAGACATGTCACTTTGTGGCATAATGTACGAGTGCGGTTCAAAATGAGACTGCAGAGGGAGTTAATGTGGCTCACCACATAGCTTGTAAAAGAAGGAGCATGGTAGTAGGCATATCCAGGGATTCTCAAGGTTAACAAGACCACCCCTTTCCCTAATAATGGTTTATTTCAAGGTGATTTTCAACATGTTTTAAAGTAGGTGGAGCACAGATAACAGCAGGGAGATTAGCATGGACACGTCACATATAGATATGGAAGTTGGTATGGAATAAGTTTATACACTTTCAGCATTGCTCATGTAAGCAAGTAATGCCATGGAATCCCAGCTACTGAAATTACAGTATCGACAAGCATCTAAGTGGGAGCAGAAAGGACAAAGGCAATTTACCCCCACACAACTGTTAGTCTAAAACAAGGATCCTCAACAAGGGATCCTGTTGTCTGCAGAACCATGCACTAATCAACCTCCTGAACAAGTGGCTTAGTTTTGTTACTTGCAGCATGCACTGGTATTCCTAGTAAGAAATGATTCGGTATTATTTGCAGTTAGGTTGGGTACTCAAATAGCCCATTGCTGGTCACTCTACAGTGGATAACAGAGCAATGAAATACATATTCTGTCTGAGCAGTAACTGTGCCCGCAAGAGGTGACAGGTGGGATTGTGCCCAGCCCCAGGTGCTCAAAGCGCAAAGGGTGGAAGATGGTGCTTGAAGACTTCCTTCTCTTGTTCCCTTGTACAGGAGCTGGAGGTAATCTGAACTTTGAACTTCATTGCGAGCAAGGAATCCATGATGCCAGTACACACAGAGGCAGGTAGCCTCCTCAGGGGGGCTGGAAGGGGTCAGCCTGTGACCCCGTCTCAGCAGTCTGTTCAGTCTGTTGGATCTCCAGAAAATCAGAACCAACACTGCAAAGGGTGGTGCCGCAATCACTCCCCGCACCACACACACACTTGTGTCTGCCTGGTGCACAATGTCTCCCATAACTCTTGCTGGGGCGGTGGATGTGTGCACTTGCCCCTATGTATGGCCTGCCTTAAAAAGCACAATATAGACCCATAATAGATGGGAACATCTTTAACTAAACGTAATGATCTCTCAAGTATGCAGCTTGACAGAGGGACAAGATGGGAAACACTACCTGCTGACCAGCCAAAGATACCACTTAGTTTAAACACAAGTGGACAACGTAATGAGCTACAAAAAATTAATTCTATAAATTTAATTGTAATTTGAGAATAAATATTGTAATGAGGCATGATACTGAAAAAAGAAACACATCCAGCATTATCTCTTCGTGTAAGAGCAAGGACCTGCGAGGTAGTACTGGGGATCAGAGGAGATATAGATATATATAGATATATAAACCCTCCAAAACCTCCAAATCAACATCTCTCTCCCCAACAGATTTCTAAAGTGAAAAATGACACTGTGTGTATTAAAATCCATCAACTAGGTCATTAATCTTTAAACCCTGGATTTCTCTAAACACTTTTCTGGCAAACTAAGTCTCCTACAGGAAGTGACCCAATGGCCTGAACACCCAGTTGTCTGTGCTTTGAAGTTGTGGAGACTTCTTAAAAATGTCTCTATGACACCTACTATAATGTCCTTCCTCTGAACACCAGATTTTGACCTTTCAGCCTTGTGAAGACTTTTTGACTCTTGCCCTGTCTTACAAAAGAATGCCTTTTCTGTGCATTTATAAAATAGTTCCAATTTCTACAGCTTCAAAAGGCCAATGAAGCACTAATCCATATGCATTTTACCAGCCTGATAGTGTTACTACAAGTTGATATCCGGTTGTATTTAAACTGAAAATAGGCCATGCTAGGTCAGACATTACATATCTGGGAGCCCTGGTGGGAATAATTCACAGTGGAAGTCTGTTTTCCTGTGGGGTTTTAACTGCCAGTTTTGCAAATTCTTTTAGCCCAAAAGGAAAATATATTTCGAAAGTTCAAATGACGCCATAAAGACAAACTGCTTTTACAAGATACTTTATTTAACCTGGTAACTAACCCCTGATTGCTGTTTCCCAAAGTAAAGAAACAAAAAGTGTAAGGATTTCAATTGTTTCTACATAAATGCAAGTGAGGAATTTGGTCATTCAATTACCCTAACATTTTGAAACTGCCTAAATAATCAAGAGATAAAACATTCAGCTTTATCCAAGATAATGTCCATTCTTAAAGGAATAGGCTCATTAGTGATTAGTATTGCTTGCAAACTACCTGGAAAGGCCTGAGAAAGAGGGCCCACATATAAGGGCCCACAGTCACTACGCAAGAGGATAAATGGACACAAGTCAGATATCAGGAATGGCAATATACAAAAACCTGTAGGAGAACACTTCAACCTCCCTGGCCACACAATAGCAGATGTAAAGGTAGCCATCTTACAGCAAAAAAACTTCAGGACCAGACTCCAAAGAGAAACTGCTGAGCTCCAGTTTATTTGCAAATTTGACACCATCAGATCAGGATTAAACAAAGACTGTGAATGGCTATCCAACTACAGAAGCAGTTTCTCCTCCCTTGGTGTTCACACCTCAACTGCTAGCAGAGCACCTCACCCTCCCTGATTGAACTAACCTCGTTATCTCCATACTGATTTATACCTGCCTCTGGAAATTTCCATTACTTGCATCTGAAGAAGTGAGGTTCTTACCCACGAAAGCTTATGCTCCCAATACTTCTGTTAGTCTTAAAGGTGCCACAGGACCCTCTGTTGCTTTTCACATATAAGAATAAATGGACACAAATCTGATATCAGGAATCATAACATTCAAAAACCAGTAGAAGAACACTTCAACCTTTCTGGTCACTCAGTAACAGACTTAAAGGTGGCAATTTTGCAACAGAAAAGCTTCAAAAACAGACTCCAACGAGAAACTGTTGAACTAGAATTAATTTGCAAACTAGATACCATTAACTTGGGCTTGAATAGAGACTGGGAGTGGCTGGGTCATTACACAAATTGAATCTATTTCCCCATGTTAAGTATCCTCACACCTTCTTATCAACTGGCTGGAATGGGCCATCTTGATCATCACTACAAAAGTTTTTCTTCTCCTGCTGATAATAGCTCATCTTAATTAATTAGCCTCTTAGAGTTGGTATGGCAACTTCCACCTTTTCATGTTCTCTGTATGTGTATATATCTTCTTACTATATGTTCCATTCTATGCATCCGATGAAGTGGGCTGTAGCCCACGAAAGCTTATGCTCAAATAAATTTGTTAGTTTCTAAGGTTCCACAAGTACTCCTGTTCTTTTTGCACATATAATCTGTATGTTACTAAATATTAACAGTGTATATGTATGTGCTAGGCACCTTGTAGACACATGGAAAAACAGACTCTGCACCCTAGAATTTACAAATCCAATTAGACAATTTGCAGAAGGGGTGGGAGGAAATGGTTATAATATAAGATTTTTAAAATATCTAATCATTTTATATGCTGCGCCTAATTCACAGTTTTTATCATACTTGACCCCATACCTAATTGCCCCCGTCTTGATCTGTAATTGATTTTGTTATTAATCTTAGTCTATTGTCCCATATTTGCTTATTTCTATTTTAGGCCTTAGTGGAATTACACTATTCTACAAAACAAGGCAATCTCAAAGAGTGCTACTCACCAGCAACAATAGCAGGTAAACAGAGCTATGGAACTGCAGCAAGCTCCAACACACTTGTGATAAGTGGTGAATTTAAGAATTAGTTCCCATATGTAATGTAACTCAGGCTTACAGCTTGGCACTTATATAGCTTTTATTATCAGTGGAACCTGAAGCACTTTACAGATGTGGGAAGGTATTATTATCCATATTTTACAAGTGAGGTAACTGACGTGCCCAAGGTCACACAGCAAGTCAATAGCAGAGCTGGGACTGGGACCCAGGTCATCTCACTCCCAAGTCAGTGTCTTAACCACTGGACCATGCCACCTCCCTCTAGCTCACTGCACAATCAAGCCCTCAATCCATCTTAGACAAATATACACCTTCCCAAACTGATTTCCAAAGGAATGAGAGTTTGGCTAATTGCTGCTAAGGGGAAACCTAAGATGTTTGATTATATCAATGGGAGATAAATTGTGCCTGAAATGTCTGTCAAAACTAGTGTGCATGTGCATGGGTGACCTGTATGACTCTTCAAGCCAGACTATAATTGAACCTTTGTCCAAAGCAGAGAGCATTCAGAATCAACAAGTTACCAGAAATGAAGCCCTTATCAGTACATCTAATACAATCACTTCTCCTTCAGAAATTCCTATCGTCTCCCACTCAGGGGTTCAAGAAATGCTGTTTCCAAACCAGACAAAATTGCACAACAAGGGATGGTAAAAGAGTGAGTTTTATAAGGACAATAATTTGGAGGTTGTAACAACAGTTCTTGGTTTACTTTAAAAACGGCATTCAAGTGATAATAAAAGCCAGATAAAAAGTAATATGAAAGGGATAATTCTACTTTCAGTCAACACAACACTTCCACATCTTGATAAACTCCTGCCATGCAGACCGGGAGTTGCTGCAGTCTGACTTTTATTGACTAATGTTTTGAAAGCAATGTGGGATTATACTTCATATTGTCCTTGTAGCCGGAGCTCTTTTAAATACCTCACTTTAATAGTTAGCACAGACACACAGAATCATACACTTTGCTTTCCAGAGTCCTGCACAGTACTTCAGCAGAGGATGCCACTTCCATAGCTTCAACAACACTGAACTGTCCGTAGTTGCGACATGCATCCATAGATGTCATTTAAAGGATATCTGTCATTTCACAAATCAGTGTCTGAATTAAGTTTTTTGTTGAAGTTTCCATATTTTGGCAGTGACCGGAGCTCTGAGGCCATCAGGAAACATTTGCAGAGATACAAGGTTAATCATACTTCTTAGTGAATCAGTATTCCTTCTCTCTCTTTCTCCAATGTTTAGTTCATTTCCCCTTTTCCCAGCACCAGCAGAATTTCTCCATGTTCAAAGTTAAGAGAGATGAAAGCTTCCAAGGGCACAGAACTTAAGGCAGATAAAGCACTGTTCACTCATTGGCTGGATGTCAAACTGGAAGCTCCCAGCAAAAGATATTGGTCCCACTCCATATTTTTTTAAAAATCTAGCTCATTAGCTGTTGGTGAAATCACAAAGGATGAGCTTCCTTTCCACAGATCTGGGGATCTCACAAGAGACACAGGGGCAAGTCTGTAATGAGAGTTTTACAACGACCATTGACAAACTATATGGTGGATGGTGTGGTGCAAAAGATGATGGTCTAAGTGGTCAGTTTGGTTAAGGAATTTTGACTGGTGAATCAGTCCCATGCAGGAGAGTCCTAAGGTAGAAGATGTGAGAAGTATGTTGCAGACACAAAATAAAGCCAAAGAGAAGGAAAACGAAGAGGACCGGTCCAAAGCCAAAGAGAAAAGAAAGGACAACTCTGAAGCAAAAGGAAAGAAAAAGAACAAATCTAAAGTCAGAGGTGAAAGGATTCCAATAGGAAGCCAGCTGAGTAGGAGGCAGAAAGACCTGTCAGCAAGTCCTGGTACACAGTCCTGTCCTCCAGTTAAAGTTAGACGTTAGGCCTCATCGGGCTTTTCATTAGCAATAAGTGTTTCTGAAGTGGAGTGACCAGGGTGTGCTGGAAGAACGTGGGGATTTAAAACTCTAGTCTTACTACACTCAGAATAGTGGCTGATCCAAAGCCCAATGAAGTCAATAAGAGCCTTTCCATTGACTTTAACAAGCTTTGGATCAGGCCCTCTCTCTCTGGTCTTGTGGCAGCCATGGGTGCATTTCTGGGCCCCTTACTTCTTCCTGCCCCACCACATGACAAACACCCATCATTGCTGCCTTTTGACAAAATGGAGGAAAAGGTAAACACAATTGAGAGAAAAGAGAAGGGAGTAGTGGAGTAGTGCCCCCTGAATCAAAGCAAGGATAAAAACATTGGAGAGTAGTACAATTGGTCAAACAGACCAAACAAATACATATCATCTCAATTATAAGGAAATGTGTTATCTGGGAGATACCATGGGAGAGGTATGCAAAAGCAAAGTGAAAGTTAGGTGCCCAACTTCCATCAAAAGTTAATGGAAGTTGGGTACCTACCTGCCCTTTTGTGTCTTTGGAAAACTGCCTCCTCCATTTCCTCCAGGTTAAGCTCCTCTTGTGTTTTGGATGCCCATCTTTCAAGGGTTACCATTCCCAGCAAATCAATGTTCTAGTCCTCCATTCTCGGCATATAAGCTGACTTGCACTTTTGAAGGAACAGCCACTCAGCTGAGAGAAATCATGACTTAGATGTTTATTCAGGCTTCTTTTCAAACTGGAAAGGCCCAAAATAAATATTTCTGGTTCTGAGATTTGTCCTCATGCTCACGCCCCTCCAAAAAGTGATTACTTTAGGACATTTCCAAAACACATGGATCAACAACCCTATGACTCTTCCAACACCACCATCAGTTCTCTGGGCCTTTGATCCCTGCTTTTAAAATCTAGGAGGGAGTCCAGTGCATCTGAAATAATCTTTGCTGTATCGGGCACAAGTAAGGATCTAGAGAAGATGGCCTCATACCACATCCTATGCTCATATCATGCCCACAGGGCAGTTTTAATTTGCTCTTTGGCTCAAATACCTTGCAATAGGCAGTAGGAAGTGAGATAATGAATAAATACGTTTTGAATATTTGCGTTGTAGAAGATTCACTCAAGCATTGAATCTACAGCTCAGAAAATCTTAGAACAACATGTATATGTATATGCTCCTTTTAAAAAATGCTGGACATTCAACTATGTACGACTCTGTTTTCTTAAGAGACTGGTTTTATTTAAGATGAATTAGCTACAAACGGCTAATAGTCATATTTTGAAATGAATGCATTATTCTTGCACCTAGAATAATTCAGCAATTAGCTGGGAAGGGCCACTTTATAAATGATTATCTTTCTACTTAGTATTTAATGTATTTCAAATGCTTTGTCTTTGTCTTTGCATTTATAGCAAACGCTCTCCAAAAAACTAACAACTCCCTCCCCTTCAAAAAGCCTTTGAAGCTTCTAAATGGGTATAGACACACCACAGTGGAGTGCACAAATGTGGAAAAGGCTAAATTACTGACAGCATGACAATGTATGGTTTCAGAGCAAAGACCTAAAATATGGAATTTATTAATATGTTTGTTTAGTGAATACAATACCACAGTGTCATCTTCAAAGAAGACTGGTTTTATTACTTGGAAGGAACAGTCATATTAACAACAACAGTACTTAGATTGTGTTTTAAATCCCTTGTTTTTCTTTTCAGAGTTCAAGCCACAGATGAGGTGAGCTTCTTTAGTTTAAGTGAGTAGAAATTTTAATTCTCCTCTAGTGACAAGTACAGAGGCTTAAAAAGTGTGGTGGAAATTCAACTGCAACACATGCAACCCCTGCTACAAATCTGTTACTTCAGTGGAGCAAATCCCTCCAGCCATTCCAGTGCTTTGTTCCTTTGTGCTGGAAGTACCTGGCTGAAAGCGGACTGTGTTGGCTGGCTTGCTTGTCGACTATTTAGATTTAGGGAAGAGTGTTTCATTTTTAAAGCTGACATGAGCTAGAGCAGTGTTCCTCAGCCTGCACTCAAAACTTGAACCAAAACCTTTTTGTTGAAGTTTGGAAAAGTCTGGCTTTTCATGTTATTTTTCCATTTTCAGGCACCTCTAACAATTCCTGGTTCTGGCCAGGAATTTAGGACATTTCCATAACACATTCCATAACACTTGATGCTATGTTCATGTGAAAGGCCATGCCAGCCCAATATTGTAAACCCAGGGAGGGATGGTTTGAATAAAGTTTGCTTAGCGAAACATCACCTCTGAATCTTACGAGGCTCACCCAATGCTCAAAGCTACTGGGGGAAGTATAGGCCCAAAGGTTACTACTGATCCCAGTGTCTGTCCTGTCTCAGGGCTTTATACCTAGGCCATGGCCCACATGCTCCAAACCCAGCCAATTAATTTACAGCATAAACACCAGACAGTTTAACGAACACAAATGAAAGCAGTAAATTTATCAAGAAAAAGGAAAATGTACTAGACTTGTGTCTCCACACCACCCACCAATGTCACAACATGTCCCTCGCCCACCACTGTGTTCCTCCACCAAATAAACGACTCCGTGTTTGCCTTAGACAAGATTAACTTATTTAGATTCAACGGAGCAGCTGTCATAAATCAAAATGAAAGAAAAATATCTTAAACGTAATCTCTGTTTATCTAACTGTTTCTGGCAGTGTCTCTAATTTCTTATTAACTCCACACTGGAGCCTTCTCATGGTTTCCCAGAGGCTGCCACAACTCTATCTCATTAGACAGTTTGATCGACAGAGGGAATACTACCCACTAGTGGTTTGAGTGAGCGGGCTTTTAATCAGACTCACCTCAGAAGTCCACTGAGTACATTTCAACTGCCTTTTGCTATATGTTAGCACATCATTGACGGGCAACATGAATTCACCCAAAAGAGCTAGACTACACACACCCACACCCTAGTTCTTGTATAAACCTATCACATCTTTAATCAAGAAATCTAACCTAATCCTCATGAAAACATTGGCTGATGAAGTATATTGGCAACTGCAAGCTTTCTGTGGGTTGTTAAGCTGTTTAATTCTGCATAGTTGTCCTTCCCATAGCATACAAGCAGTGCCAGCTTTAAGTCTCATTGGTGATTGTGTAGGCAAATAGAACAGTTGTTAGCAAAAGCTCGCATATAACTTTGGACCTCAGAACCATTTTTTTTTAACCCAGAGGAAAGAATACAGGACCCTGGGGTTATCCTATACATCTTCTGAACATACCACGGAATCTTTAGTTTCTATCTGGACAGCCACCAAATACAGGTTTAAGAGACCTCTCAACATTTCATCTGAATGATGGCAAATCTCACAGTGCAACTTTCTCCTAGCATTTGAGTGTGAACATTGTGTACAAGCCCGAGTCCCAGAGTAGGTTATGAACCCATTGCCTTTGCGCTAAGAGTTCACAGAGCTACTAAAAGAGCTACAGGGAAGCATTCATCATATATGCTATGCTTCACACTTTCACATCTAGTTCACTTGTGAACATTATGCATTCCTCTCACTTGAATTTTTAGGAGGGGTTTTAACATTCTCTGAAGCACAATTTCTGGAGCCTGAAATGACTGTTCTGTGCAAGTTATAGTTTACACCATTCAACTGCTTCTGAATGATGATGTGATGACATTTCTATGTATATCGAATCAGGGGATATTCAGAGGTGTAGCAAATTAGGTTTATTTTCAACCCCTATTACATAAACCGTGGTTTGGCTTTTCAAAAACATATTTCTGAAATCAAACATAGGCAAACATTTAAACATACTCTTTGTTGTAGCGTGGTTATATTTTGCAGCACTGAAGCATTAATTCTGTCACATCACCAAGGGGGACAGGGGAGGAGAAAACATACAGAATTTCTTCAAGATTTACTTTAAACATCTTCACTTAATACTGCCTAGCAAAGGAAAGGTCTAGTCCTGTAATGCTTTACTGATATGAGTAGCCCTACTGACTACACATGAGTATGGGTTTGCAAGAGCAAGTTCTAACTTAGTATATGTTTTCACTCTGAAAGCATTGCCCTGCTTGGCAATCTGACTTGTAGTTCTTACTGTGGGCTCCTGGGCTGGTTTTAGAACCCCCAGGCAAGGTCAACAAATCACACAGGTTAACTGGCAGGATAACAAAGCCCACTTGCTTGGCCCCCTGTTGGTCCCGGATGAATTCCAATAGCAGAAGCAGCAATAGCACCAGCATGGAGGAGAATGCTGTTAGCCCAAAAGGTTTTCCCCCTGAACTCTGAAGAGCCAGTACAAGGATAGAGGAAGGCCATAAATGAATCCCATCATTGTAGCATGTGGGTAGCCCACAATCATCAATGATTACCCAAACACAACCCTTGTGAGGTAGGGAAGCATGATAGATATATGGGGAACTGAGGCCCAGGGCAGACTAAGGGTATGCAAGCACTGCTGCTGGGACCAACCTGGGTACACAGGCTTGTGCTAGTGGGTCTCAAGCTAGCAGTATGGATGTTGCAGCTCGGGCTCTCAAGCCTAGGGGATCGGGTGGGCTTGAGAGCCCAAGCCACATTGTCCACGCTGCTATTTTTAGCAAGCTAGCTTGAGCTCTGCTAGTACGAGTCTGTCTGCCCAGGTTGGAGGCTCGCTCCTGGCTCCAGTGTAGATGTACCCTAAGTGACTTGCCCAAGATCATATGGGGAATCTGTCGTTGAACTGGAAATTGAACCCAGATTTCCTGAGTCTCAGGCCAGTGTCCTATTTAACGGGACCCTCCCTCCCCTGTGGATAAGTGGGCTTCACCATGCAGTCTCGTGTGTTTATATTTAAGGTTGGTGTCAGCATCAGAACATTATCAGAAATAGCTAAATTAAAGGGGTTACTGCAATACAATGAGTGCTGAAAGGAGAATACTAAATATGGCGGTCGGAGGGGGAACATGCAACAGTGAGATCTGGCTACGGAAACAAAGAATCACAATCTTTGGCATCTCCTGTGGAGGCCCCACTGGAAAATGAAAACACAACCTCTAATCTAGGGTGTATTTATTCCATGTTTGTTTGTTTATTTATTTAACATATGTACATCCTTTAGGATTTTCCCAAGAATATGAGGCAAATAATTGTTTTCAAAGCTTAGGAACCTTTGTTCTCCTGCAAACAGTTCTGCTTTTCTATTTCGTATGTGTGTGCAATAAAAACCAGACCCATCCTGGGTGGTACAGAATCTCCCCAAGTCCTGCACTCTGTACCATGCGACACAGTTTTATTTGATGCCAAAGAGGAAAGGGGGTTAGGAGGAGGGAGGGTGTGTAGCACATTCTCTTCTTCCCTTCCTTGCCCTGGTGCAGTCACTTTCCTTAAACCCATCAGTGCAGCTGTTTCCACCCAAAGGGCACTCACATGGCCTCTTGGACACATGTTCTATATCTCAACAAAACATCACCAAAAACAATTTAAAACAAATGCAACAATCTGTTCTCCTGACGTTACTATCAGGAACTGCATCAAATGGGTCAAGAGCAGTTGTTACAGTTCTTATGAAACCTTTCCCCAGTACTTTATTTATTTATTTTTTTAAATCTGTATAAAAATTATGTATAGAACCTAAATGAAACAGCTACATTCATGTTCAGGAACTAAATTATTGAAGCCAATGGGTAGTAAAATGGGCAGTTTTGCTCACTGCGTGCTTTCCTTTTACTATAATTTAAGACCATTTAATTGACATTGAACTCAATAACACATCATTAATGGGGTTTTAGTTCAATTTTCAATCAGATGTTTTTCCTGTTTCAAATCTCTCCTTATAAATCTCAAATTAGGTTTCATTCAAGGCAATTTATCATTTAAAATATATGCATAGCGGATGCCTTCACTGATATTCTGTAACAAACCATCAGCCACAGAATGCAGGCACAATGCTTTGTAGCATACACTGTGGTTTTTGTTGGAAAAGGCATTTTTCACACTTTTTCAGTGGGAATGAGATGCTGAAATAATGCTGAGAAATAATGCTGAATGAGACCTAGTTGGCGAGAGTGGAAAGCAAATTAGACAGGAGTCTGCAATGCAATATGGTTGCCAAGAAGAAAAAAAAATCCAATACAATTTTAGGCTGCATACACAAAAGGTATTATGTCAGAGAATAGGGAGATAACAGTCTAATAGTCCCACACTCTTCAGCTCTGGCACTAATGCAATATTGCTTTTGATTCTATGCACCTAAAAATGTATTGAAAACCTGGAGTTCAGAGAAAAACAAAAGTGATCACGTGGCTGGAGGAAAAATTAACAAGGACTAAACAGCAACTGATTAAGCAGCACTTCAATGAGGTATAAACTGACAGGAGAGGAATTACCTAGTGTGGGTTAGAAATCATCATCAAAAGGGACTAAGTAAAAGGTGCTAAAATTTAGGCTGACAATCAGGAGAAATATCCCATCAACAAGAGCCATTATACTGTGCAATAATTTTCCAAGAGAAGTGGTGGAAGTCCCGTCTCTTGGTACTTTAAATACACGAGAGATGTGCTGGAGGGAACAATCCTGTGTTGGTGGAATGGGGGTGAAGGAGGACTAGAGGATCTAAGAGGTTTATCCTATCTCTAACTTCTAAGAAAGGCTATTGGCACATTTGTTGATGTTCTCAGCAGAAAGTACATTGACTAAATGGACACAGAGGCTGAATTCTCTCTGATCTCTTCCAAACCAAGATTGTGGCATGTTTCCTGGGCAGTACAGGGGCATTTATACTGACACAGACTGGTTCCATGAAGAACAGCTGCTGCAGAGAACTGGTTCAGAGTCCTGGATAAAATCCTTACACATCATTAGGGTTTCAAATCAGAATGTATATTAACATGCAAGGATGTCAAGAGAACAGTAAGGGGGAATGAATGGCTCAGGGGACTGGCAATGAGGTATAGTCTTTCACCTCCAGGTGACCAGTTCAGTTCCAACCCAGACTGGAAATGACTACTAGTTTTTACTACCCGACAGGGGTCTAAGAACCTAGGTTAAATGAGTTTGTGGTCTCACTCCAGTTGCCTGGGAAGAGCTCTCTATCAGTACATCAATAACAGCATTGCCATCTCTCACAATTTTATCTGAAGTCTTGTGACACTGGGGGTTCTCATTAAGTTTCTGGACTCCCATGATTATGTGACAAACTGCTTTGTCTGAAAAGTACATTTCTAGCCCTCCTGGTTGCAGAGAAAAGCTTGACAACATGAGCTGAGCATCTCCTAAAGGCTCAAAAGCCAGAAGGCCAAATATATTTTTTTAAATCTCACGATTTCTATCTAAGCCAATTTCTTCATTTTTGAGGGGTGGGGGGTGTCTCGATCTTTCAAAGTTTGGGGTTGGCAACGTCAGAGTGTATATATAATTTATTAAAACCAAATACTCACCAAACCAAAAGTACGCCATTGCACGTACCATTCCACCCCCCCCCCCCGGGAGAGAACAGGAGAAAAGAATGAACCACAAGTGACCCATGTTGGTCACATCACTTAATGCATTGCTGCAAGGCGCTCAGATACTACGGTGATGAGGTTACTACAAGAACCCATTAGAATAACATCAAGTCGAACTGATATTGCAGAGAAGAAAAGGACTGAATAAAATGGAGAATGAACTGGCTTCCCACAGGTAGGTGGACTTTTCAGGATAAGCCTGAGGCATGTTGGTTAGGGTTACCATATTTAAAAAATAAAAAAAAAGAGGACACTCCACGGGCCCTGGCCCCGCCCCTTTCCCACCCCTTTCCCGCCCCCGGCCCCACCCCAACTCCGCCCTTTCCCCAAAGTCCCCGCCCTAACTCCCCCTCCTCCCTCCCAGCCACGCGAAAAGGGCTGCCCGAGCGCTACCGGCTTTACGGTTTGCCGGGCAGCCCCCAGACCCTGTGCCCCCAGCCGGCGCTTCCCCAGCGCAGCTGGAGCCCGGGAGGGGAAGCGCCCAGCCGGGGGCGCAGGGTCTGGAGGCTGCCCGGCAAACCATGAAGCCGGTAGCGCTCGGGCTTCGGGCAGCCCCTATGCCTCCGGACCCTGCGCCCCCGGCCGGGCACTTCTCCTCCCCGGCTCCAGCTGCTCTGCTCCTCCCCGGACTCAGACTTCGGCTCTGTTTAAGAGCCAAGCTGCCCGAGCCAGCGCTACCGGCTTCGGGCAGCCCCCGTGCCTCCGGACCCCAGCCGCCGGCTGGGCACTTCTCCTCCCCGGCTCCAGCTGCTCTGTTCCGGCGGCTCGGGGTCCGGAGGCAAGGGGGGCTGCCCGAAGCCAGTAGCACTGGCTCGGGCAGCTCGGCTCTTAAACAGAGCTGAAGTCTGAGTCCGGGGACGAGCAGAGCAGCTGGAGCCGGGGAGGAGAAGTGCCCGGCCGGCGGCTGGGGTCCGGAGGCACGGGGGCTGCCCGAAGCCGGTAGCGCTGGCTCGGGCAGCTTGGCTCTTAAACAGAGCCGAAGTCTGAGTCAGGGGAGGAGCAGAGCAGCCGCGGGAGAGGAAGTGCCCGGCCGGTATTTTTCCCGGACATGTTCGGCTTTTTGGCAATTCCCCCCGGACGGGGGTTTGATTGCCGAAAAGCCGGACATGTCCGGGAAAAACCGGACATATGGTAACCCTAATGTTGGTGACAGGTGGGGGGGAGGGGAAGCTTCCGTTGCACTGCCTATGTCTTACCTGTTCGGAGGAGATTTCAGTCTGCAGAACTTAATCTACTCTTTAAAGAGCAAAACTAGCTAGGAGAGCAATAGGAAGAAAACCATATTAAAAGCAGCAAGACACTAACATCACAGTACAATAGGTACAGCCGCAAAGTAACTGCCTTTCCTTTCCCTGCTCATTGCATAGACCCACCATCTTTAAAAAAAACAAAAACCCCTTAATTGCAAACAAATGACAAACAAACTTTGAGTCTCAAATGACTAATTTTGGCTCTGAATTTACTTCTCTTCTCCCCCCTCTCCTTTAAAAAAAAAAAGCTGCTAAGGTTTAATGAAAGCAACATGTTAATGCAACGAGCCAACTGCAGAGCAACCTAAACATCCGCGTTTAGCTGATCTGCATTATGTAAGGTTCGCTGAGATTTACAGCAAGGCTCTGCTTTGGCTCGGGGTGGAGGGAGGCAAATAAGCAGCACTGCTTGAACTCAGGCACAAACACAACTAAAAATGCAGAGCATGCAATTTGGCTGGTCCTGCAGGAGAGATACAAGATTAAATTCTATGCAAAAATATAGACGTTTGTGGCTGTGTTTTTCCTTTTTTAACATCCAAGATTAAACAGCAGCAGGAGGCTTGTTTTCAGTACAAGATTTCACTCAACAACGTGACTTTAACTGTTCAGCTTCCACTGTTAAAAACCATGGGGCTGATTCTTTTCAGGCTAAGTGGTACTGTTCTCCCAAGTAGTTCCACTGAAATCAACAGAACTGCAAAATAAGACTCCTAGGGTGAAATTCTCGCCTGCACAGAGGCCAGTTCAAGACCAGTGCACCTACTGAAATCCCACTTAAACCCTATTTTGATGAAAATGGTGCATAGTCCTGTGCTGCCCTCCACATAGGGGTGAATTTCATCCCTAATGAGTAAGAGAGTGGCAGAATTGGGCCATGTATCTAGGGACTAACCTAGCAGTCTAATGGCAGCTCAACACATGTGGGAGATGCAAGTTCAACTTCCTCTACGAGATTCATCTCTCCTGGAGTAAACAGGGACTTGGGAGTGCTGTAGAGACAGCACGCTGAGCTCCAGCACAGGAAGAATGACTGTATTTGACCAACTGAGGAAGAGATGACAGACTCTGGGTTGAACTCTTGCCAGGTCTCCTCACCAGAGAGTAGGCCAGTTGATATGTTGCAGGACCTATAGCAGGGGTTCTCAAACTGGGGATCACGACCCCCTGAGGGGGTTGCCAGTGGGTCACATGGGAGACGTGAGCTGTCAGCCCCAAACCTGGCTGTGCGCGGGGGCTGTCAGTCCCAAGCCCCAGTTAAATTAAAATAAAAAAAAAAACAAATTTTAATTTGTAAGGGCGGGTTGCACTCGGAGGGCTTGCTGTGGGAAAGGGGTCGCCAATACAAAAAGTTTGAGAATCACTGGCCTATAGGGTGGGGAGAGCATAAGAGTTGGGAGAAGGGTATTGTGGGTGGCACCCTTCCAAGAATATGTATTTAGAAAAACAATATAAACAGTTGCATCATAAAAACCAATGGGCCTGACCATACTCCCACTGAAGACAATGAGGGTAAATGCAGGACAGAACCATAATGGGCTCTTCTATCTCACAGATATAGGTATAGCGCAACCTAACGGCTGGAAGTTGAAGCTAGACAAAGTCAGACTGGAAATAAGGTACAGACACCCCCCAGGTTACGCAAACCCGACTTACACAAATCCGCACTTACGGAAAAAGTTTGTTTTTTGTTTGTTTATTGGCGTAATGGTCGGGTATACGTTTCCGACTTACGCAAAAATTGAGTTACGCAAGGCATTCCAGAACGGAACGCTTGCGTAAATCGGGGCACGTCTGTATACATTTTTTTAACAGTGAGAGTAATTACCCACTGGAACAGTTTACCAAGGGTCATGGTTGGTTCTCCATCACTGACAATTTTTAAATCAAGATTTGGATGTTTTTCCAGAAGTTCTGCTCTAGGGGTTATTTTGGGAAGTTCTCTGACCTGTGCAGTACAAGAGGTCAGACTAGATTATCACAATGGTCCTTTCTGGCCTTGGAATCTCTGAATCTATAGCCTCATTGCCTAACCATCCCCCCTTTGCAGAGCCACATGCCCCAAGAATTAGGGAACGAGCAGCCCCTGTGGTATCAAGTACAGGGACTGGTACATTGCTTGGCCTTTGCGCACACTGTGCAAGGGATGGGGATTCTTCTAACAATCCCCTTCCTCTCCCACCCTGGGCACCAGGCAGTATCTGGCCCAAAATTACTCATCCAGTTAGTAAAAATATCTCTATTGCCATTTCAAGTAATTAAGCCACTATATATATTTAATTTCTTATTTTTTATCCTTTCCCTTTATTTTACGTAGTTCCTGAACTTTCTCTCAGCCCCGTGCAGTTATCAAAGCAATTAACTTCCCACTTTAGATTATGGAAAGATGGCAGCTTTTCTCTGCATAAAAAAAATTGATAGCCTTTGGGATTATTTCAGACAAGACTAGAAGGCTGGAATCTAGACAAATCTCCTCCCACCACTGTCCTATTTGAGCTGATGATAGGCAGATGTCTCAGCTGAACAATGACCTCAAACAAAAGCAAAGATGCTATGCACGCTTTGTTGAGCTTTTTTCAGATGCTGACCAAATGACACTGTCTTCAGAGCTCTGATGACATCATCCAAGGAGGCCGATGCACAAAGATGCTTTGGCATGGTTCTCTAGAAGCAGAAAGGGCTGTTAAACAAAACCAGGCATGTCAATGTCATCTGCTTTCAAACGACATGGTAATATTTGCCAAATGGGAAAGGGCAAAAATCAGTAGTTTTTCACAGAAGGATCCTATGCCACAGAACAAAAAAGTGGAGTTTTAGGTTAGAAAAAGGTGGCTTAACATTGTCCGAGTCTCTAGGCAATACATACCTGCTCCTATACAGTCAATTAATAGGAAATCTGAATTAAAGCTCACTCTGACTAGAATAAAGAACAGTATTTCTATTTATTTAGTCTTCCTAATGTAGGAGTTTTAAATAATGTATCAAATATAGACATTCAATTTGGGGGGGGTTATTTTTCAAATGTAACTACAATTGACACATCCAACCACCATTTAAAATTTCAGTAGGATTCATCTCTATACATTTGCAGAAGATTAAGGTATTGCCTTACCATTATGTTTTAAAGATTGGAATAAAAAAACAACAACCATGTAACTTTAGTAATTACTACGAAAGACTAGGAGCTATGAGAGTTGTTTTTTTTAAAAATCTAAAATAAGCCATTGATTCACTGGGTGACCCAGGGCAGGTCACCGTAGACTTCCTTTTGCCTTTGTCAACCCAGCTGGAAATTTGGGTAAAAAAGGCAGGACCGTGCTAAAAACCAGATGCTACATCTCAGCTGATTTTCCCTGGGTAAATAAACTAGAAAAAAAAAACCTCATGCACTTTGGAGTCGATCAGTGGAATTGCAAAATCCAGAACACCCTATGTTCATGAATCAGACTACCACATTATATAGGCAAGACGACCAGTGTAAGAGTCCAAACCAACAATCCCTGCGCACACAGAACTCCAATCACCTTTAATGGAACTTGTGAGCAGAGGGACAGAGGGAGCAGGCCCCAAGTGTGCATTGAAACGGATTCTGCTGACAATTTTCCTAGAAGATTATGCTGCGTGTCATCTGATTGCTATATTACTTTATGTGGCTAGTGAGCCACATCCTGCTCTCTGATACACCTGCATAATCTGAAGTAACTCCTGACTCACAGCCATGTAATCAAGAGCAGACTTGGGCCCAGCCTCTCGAGTTACAAATCTTATCATAGAGCTAGAGATATTTTCTAAGCTTTTTCATTTCAATCTCAGAGTCTATTTGCCAAACCACAGACCAATACAAGCCATTGCCTGGCCACGGTATTTTGTTGCAGGGTATATAACAAGAAAGTTTGGAATGACCTCTTGGTAAACTATGCACATGAACTTATTTCAAAGCCACATAAAACTTCATTATGTCATAAATCAAAATGATTTCAGAGCTTATGCAGCACAACATTCCGTGGGAGAATTTTTAAAAAACTTTTGTCATTAGAGTTGTCTAAAAACAGTAACATGGGCCTTGATCAAGCAAGTTGATTCACAAGCATGGACCTATGCTCAAGAGGAGCAGCAGTGGCTGCTGGGGGGCTCTGGATGGGTACAAAGGTCCATTCACATGAATCAACTTGCAACACTGGAGCTTTGGTGTGTATTCCACCATGTGCTATTGTTGTCTATCTTTCTCAGTTGTATAAAACCAACTAGCAACATTGTCAGTATAGAGCAGGTGAAGTACATGCATTCCATTCTAGCAAAGATGGTGACATTTATTATGAAATGTGTATTTTCTTTACATGTCCTTTTTTAAAAAAATGCTGGAAAATCATTCCCCACTGATTATACAGCCCCTGTTATAATGAAAGCACACTTGAAATCTGTATTCAACTTTTGGTTGAAAAATCAAGACAGTTGCTGAAATTAGCAGTTCATCCGTTAGTCCAATGTGACAGCAAAGGCCATACTATGCCCTCCTCTTTGTGGCAGAGAGGAGATAAAAGGAGAGGATATTCATCTCTTATGTCCCACAAAATGACAGTGAGCAGAGGACCTCATCACTAGCAGACCTTAGAAGATCTTGCGGGTGATCTCTAATTGTGTTGCTGGCTGCAGCTGCTCTACACAGCACCATCCCCCCCCCCCCCAAAGTTCCTATGGGAGTTAATGTTGACAGTCAGCATTAACTTGCACAGCATTCTGCACTATGTAGCCATCAACTGGAAGGCTTAGACATTCAGCGACCCAGAGAATAACATGAAGGTACTAGTCCTCCATGCACATGCCCACAGGCCTTGGGACATCCTTATGTTGGGTGGCCAAATCCATTGGCCCTTCTGCTTCTTTACTGACTATAAGGGTCACCTCACAGAATTTCCCATGTGGTTTTGTGCCCTGGAGTTCTATTTCAGTGGGAGGATATAGTCTTAGGATGGATGATAGTTGAACACAACTTTGTTAGTCAATATTTTAACCTGACCATTAACATATTCCCCTTTTAAATCAGAATATTTTATCGAAGCTGTTGATAGTGTTACAAAAATCAATTTCTAGCACAGCCAAGGAATCTCAGTGCTACCATGTTTGTTGTTACTACTTCTCTTAGAGGAAGTGCCAAACATTTTCATGGAGTTCTGCCTCCTCAGCCCACACAAGCTGCTATCTTGAACGAACAGGTGCACAGACACAATTATCAAAGTTCAAAACAAAACAGTGAGATTAATGTGCTAAAATGGCCAGGATTTAAGATTGAAAACCATGTCCACATCCAGCCTTGCTGGGTCATTTAAACCCTGACCTTGGTCTGTTGAGACGCCTTAAAAGAAACAGGACCTTCAGAACCAATTCAGAATTATTCATTGGAATTCTGACAGAAACAACAGCATCACCAACTTCCATCTATTGACATAGTTTCTAACATCCCCATAATTCTCAAAACTGCACATTCTCCAAAGATAAAAAGGAAAACAAGTAGTAAACCAACACCCTTTCCTGAAGATGTCCTCCCTGGAAACCTATTGTGTTTGGCATTAAGCCACTCAAATTCATCAGAGACAAGGAACTGTTTATTAGTACACCAACTACATCTTATTGTTTCTGGAAGTAGTGTATGTAAATTGTCAAAGTACAAATTTATTTTTCCACTGGCTTCAGGTTTTTGTGCTCTATGCGGACTATATTCCACAATGTCTATGTACACGCAATGTATGTTTAAAACCTCAAATTTTAGCATGTTGTTTGTGTCCATTAACACTTCCCTTGCAAAAAGTCATGCTGGATTCAGGATATGATGTGTTGTCAGTGACACACACGGCCTCATCTTCAGGTGTGGTAAGCTCATGCACCTCCTACTGGCTTTGACTGGAGTTGTGGGTGTTCAGTGCTTAAAATCAGGCCCCTGATGTGGAAGACAAACTATTACTGGCAATCTGGCTCTACACGCTGGTCAAAAACATTACTTAGCAGTTTCTGCAAATATTTTGTGAACTTTACCACTCCAAAATTTGTAACAACCAGTTGCTACAAAATCAATAGTGTCCGAATGAGAAATCTTTGCTGATACAAAGCAAAATGAAGGAGCCGTTCACTGGGGCTATTAAGAAAGCTAGGATTAAAGACACAGGCAGATCTCTCTGCTCCCAAAGTGAGGGGTGAATTCTGTGGCATCTTTAGACAGGAGAGCCACAAACCGGGCTGAAAGGCAGAGGCAGCAACAGAGAAGTGATGCAGAAGAAACCAAATGGATTATTTAGCAGTAGAGGTGGTGTGCTGGGAAAACAAGAAAGGTGGAGTTGAAGGGTATGTCTACACTGAGTCACATCAGGGCTGGGGAATGAGATAGGGGAAAACATGGGGAATAACAGGATGATTTGGCATGAACAAGACAGGATTAGAGCAGGGCTTGAGACAGATTAAATGCACCATGGTCCTCTGGGTAGGACACTGGCCTGAGTCAGAAGCCTTGGGTTCTACTCCTGGCTCTGCCCATTGGTGTATTCTTGGGCAAGTTACTTCTCTGTTTCCCCTCCCACACTTTGTCTTGTCTATTGAGGTTATAAGATCTTCAGGCTATGGACCATCTTACTATAGCTTTGTAGTGTCTAATGCATTGGGGTCTAGGCGGTACCGATCTACAACAACCACAACAAGAAGGCAAAGGGATAAGTATGGATGGAGTTAATTGATGGTCTTTTCCAAGTTTTTTGTAGCTACACAAATGCTCGGGTTTATACATAATGGAGAAAGCCAAATTTTATGTGCTCCAGTTTCTTTTGCAAGTTTCCATGGATTACTATAAAAACCAGTGAGTAATTATTTAAAAAAATTATAGAAAAGTCTCAGGCTCCTTGATGTGGTTTCTCATGTTCTCACAGTAGGAGAACACTGAAGAGCTTTATGACAATATTGTTGTTTAATATAGAAAGCAGATGAAAACAATAAATGCACTAGAAGTGGTGTTTTGGATTGGCACCTGTTTATCATTTAAAGCCCACATGGCATTTAGCATCCCTGGCCACGAAAGCTAGCACCAAAGCTGGACAACTCGTTGGCATTTAAGTTTAGCGTGGCCAAGTGTTACAAACCTGTCTGGCGGAGTTTGACCCCATTACTTTGGACATGGTAGCAGTGTCTCCCTCTCAGAATCCTAATTTTAGTTTTCTTCCTAGTAGGAAAACATTCACTGCAAATAATAATAAACCCAAAGGTAAATGCCAAAAATAATCAAGAACACAAGTGTGTTCTTCTTTGTTTTTTTTAAAAAAAATATATTATCAAAGAACCTCAAAAGAAGCACTATAGAGCTAACAAACCTCAATTCCCCTTTTTTGGCAATAAATAATAAAAAGAAACCCTCACAAAACTTGACCTTATGGTCTGAAAGGTGATCTTTCCTCTGATGGAATCCAACTTCCCTACTCATTGGGAGTCCTAGATCTCTCTGAAATCTAGTGTGATTGACAGAATAAGTAGTAACTAAACAACTTATGAGCCTGATGGGGACTGAGCAGATTCTTATTTCAGTGCAGGTTTTAGACTTATTTAAAACTGCAGTCCATTAGATAAACACTGCTGCTTTCAGCAGTCATCTATCACTTCACAACCGTACCACGGTTGTCTGCAGGCTTCTCTGACATACTTAGTTGTGTAAAAAAATCTCGGGTGTTTTTAGGCAAAATATTTTCACAGGAAAATATATGTTATCAAAGAACAGACATCCCATTTGACAGGACATTCACAGACAGGCCTAAATTCTGGTAGTGAGATGAACATTTTAGCCCTTGATGAGCTTATCTGATAAAGACCACTATATGTTTTGGCACAGCTAATATTCTCTAGCCTGGTGAAACCCAGCACTGAGGTAATTTACAGGCTGAAGTGTCCTTTTTGTAACCAGGGTCCTTGAGCTTGAGATTATAAAGTTATGAAGTGTGACTATAGTACAACTCAGCTGATATCTAAACTAAACGAAAGAAAGTACCTCTACTATCTGAGGAAGAGCAAACAACGTTGTTTCCAGGCTCTCTCCATGGCTTGTACCACTGAAAGCATGATGTAATCCATGGATTCGTAGATCCCAAGGCAAGAACGGACCATTGCGATCTGATCATCTAGTCGGACCTCCTGTATAACACTGGCCATACAACTTCCCCAAAATTATTTGTAGAGCATATCTTTTTAGAAAAACATTCAATCGTGGTTTAAAATTTGTCAGTGATTGTGTGCAGACAGATAACTATCATATTTAAGATACAGGATAAACAACTCAGTCCATCCTAAAAAGTAAATTGACAACAGCTGAGCCAAGGTGAAGATGAATTCTTGGTTATTTCAGTATGACTGATGCCATTTGTTAAGAAAATTGTTGTAATGGCAGAATTTCGGGCAAAAATTATAAATTTCCATCTTGTTACGACTCCAGTTCTACATGTACCAGATTTTGTGGTGTTTTCTGGAACTGAAGTGATACATTACGGTTTGGCAGTAGTGCTAATAGTTCCTTCTCATTTTCTGTTGTTCATTAAACTTGTTGGAAATAGGACATTAGTTGTTGATTTCTGTATTGCAGCATAACTTAGAGTAAATGGATATCAGAAGGGAGGGAAGCCAAAAGGAAATAAAAATAAATAAAAATCCCAGACACACAAGAACAAAAATCAAGTCAGAAAAGTTATGAAGAACTAAATCAAGAGACGGGTCAGGTGTACAAAAACAGGAGGCTAGAGTGTTCCTCGTAACACAGTACTCCTCTTAACACTCTTGTAAGCCTGACTGCTTGTCCAAAAGGAGGCAAAGAAGCAGATATGGTGCTAATTCTTGGGGAGTCCTTGTCGACACCATCTGTGTTCACGTCAAGCTCTTGGATGATATCAAGATAAATCAAATTCCCTCACAAGAGGCAGTTTGTAAAAGCTAGAAGGCAAAACAAGGAACAGGGCTGAGAATTAGCCTTAGGGTTGCTTTGATTGTCTCAGTTACAAAACAATAACAACCCATTTATTTCATTGAAAGCTCATTCTTGTTGTCTCAGTGCTGCAACTGGCTAAACACAGCACTCTGGGCTACCAATACTGTAATCTAGTTGTGCCTAAAGAAAAAATAAGACCACGGTGCCATAGAATGAACTGATCTCGTAAGCAGCCTTGTACTATTTGCATTCAACTAGATATTCTACATGGAAGTTCCTAGCAATTTCATACCACACTGGTAGCAAATCCATGTCTTGACTACAAATCACAGGGTGGTGAGGTAATCACAACTCACCACAGATAGGTACAAAAATGGCCACCACATTGCTTCCATGCAATCATATAACTGAGGGGCGGGATGGTCCCATGGTTAGGGAAACGGACTGGGGAGACCCAGGTTCAGTTCCCTGCTCCAACCACAGACTTCCTGTGGCCTTGGGCAAGGCACTTAGTCTCTGTCCCATCTGTAAAATGGGAATAACAGCACATCTCTACCTCACAAGAGTGTTATGGAGATAAATACATTAAAGATGGTCAGGTGCTCAGATACTACAGTGATTGCCAGACATTGAAGTACCTTACATAGATAAATACAAAAATCAAATGCAGAACTAGCCTTTTGACAGACTTCCTATTTTCTAATGCCAAAGCTGACTTCAAATTACTTGACATGGGTGAATAGAATTGTGAGAACACAACACATTCAGTTTACATAACTTTCCAACACTTTTTATACATGCATATGTGTGCGCATACCACACGAAACCATGTGCATAATGCCCATTAGTGTGGTGTATACTATGCCCAACATACATGTACTGGCTAACATATGAATCAACAGATGTGTGTGTGTGTGGGGGGGGGTTACGTAGCAATTGCTAAATGGGAAATACACTCACCTACCTACTCCAAAGGAAGGAGGAAAATGTCTTTAATGCGAAAGGTCAACTGTGCAATACTGCACCCTGGGGAAAATTTTTCTCTGTCAAAGCAATAACTAAAATAAATAGATCATTCTATCCACTGGTCACTTAGAAGTGCAACAGTCCAACATCTGTATGTGAGTGAATTTTAAAACAGGGAGTTAGCCTTTAGAAAAGGAACTACAGCTCCTCAATTAATAAGTTATTTCCCATTTATCACAATAGGATAAGGAGAGTTGGACAAAAAGCAAGCACCATTAAGCTAATTAAAAGACTCATAAAATCCCAAAGTAAGAGCAATGTCAACAAACTGCATCATTAAAATAGACATTTTCTGCTTTAACCTTTTTCCTATTTAAATATGTCAGCCAGCTATAATATTTCTCTGCTTAGCAACTGTGAGCCATAACCTATTTAGGAGTATAAGGGAAAACTTCCACAGTAAAACAAAATTAGGCCAGAGTGCAGATCCAAGTCGCTTGTTACATTTTATAGCACTGGACAGGGATTCAAATGCTTGAGCCAAATGTTATTCGCTGAATAACAATGAATCTGCTTGAAATTTATGAATATATTTCAATTTGTTCATAAGCGAACACATTGCTGAATGTCACTATGAAAAAGTTACATTAGAATAGGTTTGTTATTAATGCAATCTGAGAAGAAATACACTAATGGAATTAATATTTAGCCACACAGAGCTACATTGTTCTTTCCAGAGGCAGCTTTTGGTAGCATGAACACAATCTCCTAATCATCCTGAGCTTTAAATGTAAGTTCACAAGAAGCAGTCATTTTTGCATTTATCTCCAGCATCAAAGCCCTAGTACATTTCTTGTACCTATATTTTCAAAGCCATCACGCTCAGCGCTGTCTTGAAGCATCAGAAACCTTGTTCCATTTTAGGGGAGATGGAGGAAAACCCACAGATACAGCCTAGGTGTAAATGAGCTGTAGCATGATCTCTTCAACCCAGTAATAAGCACCCCACCAATGTATTCCTTTAGCCCACAGGAGAGGAGTTAAGTGGATTCAACCTATACCCTCCTGAGAAGCCGGAAAGTCAGATTTAGCAAATTAGTAGGTAAAAGAAAGCAACAGGAGGAACTCTTTCAACACCATTCACTGAAAGGCACACTGGTTGGTTTTTTTTGTTTTTTTTTATTTATCATTATACCAAGCTGCCAACAAATGTTTTAGCAAAACAAATACTCTTAGAAGCACACCACAGTTCTGAGGCTGAGGGGCCAGGAGTTGCTGAAAAGTGTCTGGCATTTTCTGTCACTCTTGTTTCCTGAAGAGGCTTCTACGAAATCTTTCCCCTTCTGCAAAAATAGAATAGACTATTTCTATGGATCCTCACTACTTCAACTAAAACAGAAGAAATGTAGCAGAGGACTTACTACTGGCTTTTGTCATTTCCCCTTTTCTGAGAGTCATCCTCTTTTAGAAACCTTATTTATCAATGTTAGCGGTTTCAATAAATAAAATAAATTAGTGCAATAAATATGACAGTTTAAATTTTTTTCAATAACCAACTATTTATTGAGCTAACACTATTGGGCAGAGTTTTCTAACTCTGCTTCCCTAAAGTTAGGTATATAAAATCCATATTTAAACACCTAAATAAGTGGTCTGATTTTCAGAGGTGACTTCAAATGACAGTTGCAAGTATTCAGACCCTTTGAAAGTCTGAACACTTGAAGCAGACTTTCAGAAAATTAGGCCTTCACTAAATTTAGGTTTGTAAATAAAAAGCTCTAGAGGCAACATTTTCTAAAGTGCCTAAGTGATTTAGGAGCTTAAAATCTCATTTTCAAAAACAATTAAGCACTTAGGAGTCTATTGGGCACTTTTGAAAATCTTGGCTAAAGTTAGGCACAATGGGTAAATACATTTGAAAATTGTGCTCTTATGTGCACTTAAAGACGCATGGGGTGTGCAACTCAGCAAGCAAATTCTATCACGCGAGTTATAACAGAAAATACACATGGATCCATTTGGTTTATTGTGAAGTCAGGTATGTGGTTATAGATACATATCTACCCCTACATGCACTAGCAACTTCTATGACTGCTGTAATCACCCAAATTAGTATTTTCAAAGGAGACAAAGGAAACGGGGCATCCAAATCCCTCAGGGCTCCTTTGTAAATCCCAGTTTAAAAGACTCCCACGCAATACCCTGATTGCTTAAAAGGGAAAAACAGTTTAATTTGTTCCTCCTATACACATCAGATCTGTATATAGTTTATGCCATTTCATTTTAACAAATGAATAATTCTGAATATTTACATGGCATCACCAAGAATCCCCCCGTTTTGTCCCTTGAGAATCAGCTTCGATAAGCTTCAGAGAACACTTTTTAAAAAACAGACTCCTTGTTTGGCATCCAGCGCCCAAAACTGAAAATAGAGCTCAGGAGTGCGTGAACAAAACCAAAACCAAGAGAGGGCTTACGTTAGTCCCCTTCAATGTGGACAAAGGAGAATGTCACACAGCTTTGATCTCCTAGCCCTTTCCACTTAATTAACTGATTGAACAAATACGCAGTGTTAAATATGTCAATTCCAGGTTGTTAGAGAAATTCTAAAACTCTGCTTGCCCTGAGTACACACCATTAAAATCAATGGGAGTGCAGGTCTTTTAAAATTCATCCTGATAGATGGACCTCTGCCTTAAAGCTAGCCATGTATTGTATACTCTCAAATGTGCACTGGTTTAGCTAAAGTTCTGTTTGAAAATTCACTTAGCCACATCAGTGCATGTTTGTGTGTAGACATTCTTATAAGAGTAGCTTTTTCCTGTTAAGCTTTACGAAATGGATTAAACTCAACAGAAGTCACACTTTTATTCTGGTTCAAGTATCTACACACAAACGTGCACTGATTTGACTAAAATTGTTTAAAGCCATACATTTAGTTAAATTGGTGCAAATTTGTGTGTAGACAAACCCCCATTTTTCCCCACAAGTATTACCTGCACCTTGACAGCCTGTCTAAAATTATAGGATACCAAACTTTGATAGATTTCTCTTTTCTCTGTAAACAAAGAGGTACAGTAGCTGTTCATCAAACCTGCCAGTTCCTTATTCAACATCTCCAGTTCCTTTTTCCCTTTTTTCTTGTGTCTATCAAGAACAGATTTGAAAAGCCCTTTAGAGACTATTTTTCAAGCCGTACTAATTTCTCTATGCTTCCCTTATTAAACTTTTAACTTACTTCTGGTTATTTGTATAGCTCTCCTGATGTGCCTCTTCTTTGGATTGTTTATATTTGTAGAGTAGAGTAGTCTTGCTTATTGCTTATGCTAATCTTTATAGCCTTGCTTAACCACATTGGCCTCTCTTGCCTTTTATCTTGTTTAGCTTAAAAGGGGATAAGTTACAATTACAGCTATTCCAACTATTTTTAAAATATTTTTCACTTGCTCCAGGAGAATTCCCAGACATTCATGAATTCCCATCAGAATTCCTTGGGGTATTTCCCATCCCTTCAAAGTTGGCTTTTCTATAGTCAAAACCTTCTGCTGCTTCCTCTTACATTTGCCATGAATATTTTAAATGGAAGAATTCTGTAACTGTTAGATCCTAGCTCTTCCCCTTCTTCAACCTTATTTATCATACTAGGCTCACTTACTAAAATTAGGTCCAAACTACCTCTGACCCTGTAGACTGTTAAATCAATTGTTCAAGTAAGCAATTCCAATCAAGAGTGGGCTACAGACTACAGTACCTCTAAAAACAGGTCCTTAGTTTTGCACACTTGTTATCCCACTTAATACCCTAAATTAAAAAAACTCTATTCAATCAAAATGTGGACCCTTTTACACTTCTCAGATGTTAAAAGAAACATCCTAACTGCCTTGGAGGTCTATAGTAACTGCCAAGAATGACCCAGTAGCTATCTTTATTGTCTTTAGCTTCTGTCCAAATGGTCTATTCTGTCAGCCAAAATGCTTAGCTCACATCTCTCTGCACACTCAGTGTTGACATCTTCTGGTTTATTTTTGCCTATATCTTCTATAATCTGTGACCCTCAAAAGCCAGTAATTTTTCTTGTTTCACTGTTATTCTAACACCATATTTATTCTTGAAATTTGCAACCTTCTCTCTCCTAGGATTACCTACTCATTACATCCTACAGTTTAGCCAGATCACATATGACCCACAGGCAGGTGCCCTCCATATTCTTTACTTGCCTCACATTAATATACCACTCCTGTTTCCCTCTCCAAATTAGGGTGACCAGATGTCCTGATTTTATAGGGCAGTCCCGATATTCAGGGTTTTTTCTTATATAGGTCCTGATTTTTCGCACTTGCTATCTGGTCACCCTGCCCCAAAGAGACCTTAGTAAAATAAGAATCCACTGGAATGTCACACTTCAAGGGCAAAATTAGGCCCAAAGCATCTTATTTTGTTTAAGCACCAGCTATATGCTCAGCCCCATTTTGACACAAAAGGAGACAGTCCAGGCCCCAAAGAATTCACCTCACAAAAGAAAAAAATGTATCCAATATACTATCTGATTGAGAGTCAGGTTGCTTCCTGCTCGCAACAGGCCTTGTCTTCATTTGGAAGAATTTAAGTGTGTTCTTCTCTCAAGATAGCTAACACATGATAACTATCGGGGGGAAATCCTATTTGAGATTTTACCATGAATTAGGATGTCAAGGTAAACCCTAAGCTCCCACGTAATCTTGACCTGCCAACTCGAATTAAAAACTGCAGACTGCCTTGTCCTCACTAGGATTTTTCCTCCTGATAGTTGTCACACATTAGCTAACATGAGATAAGTGAAGATTCCTAGTGAAGATGCATCCACGAAGGCTTTGTCTTCCCTGACACAAACGTGGAGTTTTTTACACCAAGATAATAAACCTGCAATAGTTATTTTGCTGTAAAATCCTAAGTGGAGACAAGGCACTTGTAATGTTTATTATGAGCTAGCTAGGTGAGGTCAGCATCATATTTCCCGGCCTGTGTTTGACCTCATCTAGTTTACCTCACAGTAAAGCTAAAATGCCTTGTCTCTACTACGTTTCTTCCAGTGGGATAAGCAACATGCATTGGTTATCTCATGGTTAAAACATACCTTTTTTCTATCAGTGAAGACAGCCAAAGACCATCATGAATTTCAACGAGAGGAGTGCTGGCCTATGGCATCCTCAAATCTGGAAAATGGAGGAGCAGCCACCTGGAAAACCCATGATGCAGTAACCAGGCTCACAAAAGGACCATGAGACAGGTCACTGGATCCCAGGAGGCATCAAAGAAAGGGGATGTTGAGGGTGGGAGTGACTAGGGAAGGACTTGGGGTAACAGAATGTGTTCCCCCTTCTACAGAGCCCAAACCTCCATGTGAACCAGCGAGAGTTGTCCCAGTGCCAGCCCCTTCAGGATCTGATTCACCTAGCCCACAGTCAACTGAATACCCTGCGATTCATTTCCCACTAGTTCCAAGGCCATTTGGATTAGCATCAAATGGAAAGCAAGGGGAGCAAACTTTGTTGAAAGGACCAGACACGGATGGATTTTGGATGAGAACTCCAAACGCAGACGTGTTAACATACAGAATGAGCAGCAACACAACGGTGCTGGCAGTTGAATAAAGGACTGCGGGTGCCGCAGGATGTGGATTCAGAGATTTGCACAACCTGAATTGACATAGCCACTTTTATACTTTGAAGAGTATTACTGTAAGTGGTCTCTGTTGAAATATGCATCTCTCATCCATAATGAAGCATTTAAAAAGTTTACCACTCAGAGGAACAAGTTCAAAATGGAAGCCACAAGCTAATACAGTGAGATAATACATCTCCCTCAATGCAGGGACTTGTGGGATTGTTACACTTAATGTGGCAGCCCTGTAGCAGGGGTTTTAAAACAGGAGCTAGCCAAGCCCATGAAAGAACAGTATTTTGGGTTTAGATAAATAAATAAATAAATACACATTTATATTCAATTGCAGCACTGTTTAATTTCAAAACAATTTACAAACTCTCTCACAACAGCATTGTGGAGGCAGGATCAGAAGTATCACAATGTTGAAATGGGGAAACTGAGGCAGATATGCTGAATGACTGACCCTGGCTAAAACACAATCTTGTGAAACCTTGGCCAAAAGAACCCAGGAGTCCTCAATTATGTTTATTATTCTAGGAGTACTATCTAATAAATTCCTCTCTGCGACAAAGCCTGCATGAGCAGCATGTACAAGTTTAGTTAGTATTCTCTCAACTGAGAAATAACACGATTTTTCAAGAAATTTGGATTCCTTGTTTAAATACAATGGCATAAGATAGCAGATGCCGTTCACTGCACTCCATATAGCCCTGACCCTACAATCTGACTCAGGCAGGCAGATCCCAGTGGGGTGCCATATGGACAGAGGGGATCTGTCCACCCGGGTAGATCAGAATGCAGGACCAGGTTGTATGTTTGCAAAATTGAAGTCCTGATACGTGCAGCAGGAATTGCCTCAAAATTCCTTGGATTCTGTTTTTAAAAATAAACAAAACCCTAGTTCTCAAGTCAGACTCATGTTCCAATAACTACTAGACCTTGCATCTCCCTGCTGGGTACAACTGCTAATCCAGATATAGGGATAGATACACTGATAGAGTTAACACCTTTATGCCAATCTACAGTTTCCTTATTTTCCAGACAAAGCAGGATCAGGTTTTTTGGTTCACAGTCAACTACTGCACGGCAAACAATGATCATTGCTTTCTGAATTAGTAAATTCTCTCGATTGTAAAACTGGCCACCTGCTGGTTTATAGATGGAATTTTAAGTTGTTGGTTTTAACCTATGAAGCCCTCAATGGCTTGGAACCTTGATGCCTGAGGGTACATCAATACTGTGGAAAAAAACATGGCAGTGAGCCTGGTCAACTCACTCAGGCTCATGGGTCTTGCACTCTGGAGCTCAAAATAGCAGTGTAGATGTCCCCACTCGGGCTAGAGCCTGTGCTCCGAGACCATCCCCACTAACTGTGTTTCAGAGCCAGGCTCCAGCGCAAGTGGAAATGTCTACACTGCTACTTTTAGACCCATAGCATGAGCCCAAGTCAGTTGATCCAGGCTATGACACTCACTGCAGTGAGGGTTTTTTTGGTAACGTAGACTATCTTGAGAGATCACCTCCCTCCCTGTATGATATTGCTATAGCTGTGATTACTGAAGGTGCTTAAGCTAACAGTCCCTTTGGTTCAGAGAGACAATGCTGCAAAAGGCACTCTTCATGAAGGACCGCAGGCTCTGGAATTCCATTTTTCTTCCACACAGAGCCAGAATTTGCTAACCTTCAGAGCTTATTGTATGTCAAACTTATCTAAATTGGTGAAGGAAAGGGCTGATGGGAGGAAGGGGGTACTATTAATTTGTACAGCAATTTGGTGGGAAGAACTTGTGTGCGTTTCTGTTTTAAGTTTTTGTAAACAGCACAGGGAGCCATGGATAATTGCTATTACATTAAATATAAATAGGAATACATATATAAATCAAACAGCTTTAATCCATTATCTGATTTGAAATACTTTCTAGGTTTTGATTTTTGCTACTGGAAGAAACAGGATGCTCACAAGCAATTATGCCTGCCTTACTCACGTCAAGAAGTTGGATCCCATTAGCTCTAGCTCAAGAGCTTACTGGTTTTCAAGAAACTATCTTCAGCCGTTACCATCTACTCGAAAGAAACTTGTTTAAAAATGTACAACAAGGTTACAAAAATCTGAAAAAGATGCGCTAATCATGGGCTCTATATTCCTCTTAAATGTGGAGACACAATGCATTACTGACCAAGGGAGCAGAATTTGGGACTAATGCTCCACTTCCCCTTTCTCTCATTGACTCGTGTTGAAAATTGTAAGCACTGAAGAAATAAGGCATTTCTTGCTCCTGTGAGTAAGGAAGGCCTCCCGTCACTATCTAGCCACCCATCCAGTTAACACAGTAGCAATTTATGAGTAACAGTTTATGGGCTCCAGAGAGCCACAACCAGATCTCCTCATCTTAAGGGAAAGTGAAACCAATGTGCAGTTGAGGGAAAGGGGAGACAATAGCAGACGTGTAAGGCTCTAAGGCCTAGAAGACAATCCAAGGTGACAAACATGGCAGCAGCTATATCTTGCCTCCTAAAAGAAAAGGGTACTTTATCTTTGGCCAAAGTGGTCTGAAAGCAGCTACTTCTCTAAGCACTGAATGGATGCACCAGGAAAGAGTTGCTGAAGGGCAAACTTCCCCTTTCCTTTCAAAGACACATGAACTGAGGAGTATATCACTTCTGGGATTCATTCAGCATGCACTGGCTTTGGGCCCAGGAATATAAATTCTGGATTGAGTTTGTTTCAATCTTTCAATTGGATGCAATCCAAAGTGCTGTCCATCCTTACATCAAGCTCTTTATGTACCCGTACCTCTGTCCTTCGCACGGTTCAAACGCAAAGTGTGCTGCAAACCTATTAATGTTGTTTGTGGAAATATACATCTTGCCACAAATGGTTAGTCAATCTTACAAGGTGTCTTCAAGAAAGGCCATGTCAGGTTCAGAAGACCCAGAATGCTCCCACATTTGTGGTACCTTTTCATTTGCTGGTAAGAAGGAAAACTCATTAGCACTTCAGACCATCTATCACAGTCAACAGCATGGCTGAAAAAAGATTTCTTGTGGGAATGTAGAGGGGGCAACCTGGAGGCTGAACTTGTATTTGTGGAGACAAGCTCAACAGATCCCTCCCCCCACACCCTCCACATCCCTTTTTCCAGCTTTCTTGAGTTTCTTATTATAAGAGAAAATAGAAGCAAGACCCCGGAGGATCAAAAGACAAAGTGTCAATGTCATGATTCATGACCGCCTGGTTCCTCTTCATTTCAAGAGTGACAAAGTAAAATAAATGAAAGCCAGCTGACTAAAACAAGCCAAGCTAATTCATGGATGAACCTGGGAGAATCAAAAGCGTATGACAACATTAGCAAGAAAGGCTGCTTCTGCATGCAAACAACCCTCACTGTGTAAATGGCCAATTAATTTATGGGAGCCAGATGTTCTTGTTTACTGGAGTTGTTTACCTTGCTGCTCCACTCTTTGGTGGATTGATAGATGTCACCATTTTTCAGCAGTGGGTGACCAGGAGGCCTGGTGCCTCTTAAGCTGAAATTCCCCCACCCTTTCCAAGCTTTACAATGTTCTTCTCCCCACGCTTTGCCCTCTATTTCCAGATTGAAGGGTCTGTAGGAAAACAACTTCTCATAGTAACCAAAACAAAGATGTTTCTTCCCCCATTAAACAAATCCTTGCACAGGGCCAGAGCCAGTTCATGTTGCAATAGGCAAAGAGACAGATGAGGTTTCTACAATGCACAGGGTGGAACCACACTGCTGAAAATACACTTTGTATTAAATCAAAGCTGATCAAAATGCAACAACTTAATTAATTTCTTTTAAACAAGACAATATATAGTGTAACAGAAAAGACCATCAGAAATAGCCACCTACAGCAATGAGAGATCAATAGAAAGAGCAACGATTTTTTGAAGACTTCCAAATGGTTTAGCACAGTAAAAAGCCAACAATATATATAGACTACACATTAAAAGCAGGATGTTAGGCAAATTTTAAGCAGGTTGGCAATGTTAATTTAGCCATCTCATTGTGCTTGCCTGGAATGGCTACCTCCACAGAAAACAAATTAAAGAAAAATATAGGAAAGAATAAAAGCAGTTCATCGAGAGAAAACAACAAAATCCAATCAAGGTAAAAAGTAGAATGAACAGATAAATGAATAAAGAAGAATGGCAATATTCACTGGATCCATGTCTAAGCAATTACTAACCCAGCAATTTAATAGAGTATATATTCTATCACTTAATGCAGTGTGTGTGAAAAGTTACCACAAATCAATATTAATCATGCTTGTGATCGATGTATAATTGAAATCAACCCACATTGTAGGTAGAAAATGTGCCATTCATTCTGTGCATCATCTCTACAGGAGAGGTAATGTCGGGCATCAACAAAAAAAGCAATCCTTCAAAGTGAATGGAAAATGCATCATCACCGATTAATCAAAACAGGTTTAACACATGCTGATGTAACACCAAACTACTTCAGCAAGAGGTGCTAAAATGACATTGGTGCTAACAAGCAGGCTTTTTTTACTATTTGAATGACAATTATAACATATACTTATGTGGACAAGAACAATAACTATGCCCAGTATCACATTTAATACCTTTGCATCTACAACTGTTAATCCACAACATTTTAGTCTAGCTGGTGACTCATTTACAAGGCAAATGATGAGTTTGAATTTAGCCTCTGTGGCCTAATCATGAAGCGAATGTTGGCATTTGAATCATCATCACTGGGCATCACTCTTCCCTGAGATTAACAGGGCAGTTCACACCTCTCAGAGCTATTGTTCCAGGCTCTGCGCTGACTCAGGAAAACATCTCTGCATGGGTTACAATCAGTTCACGTTTCTGAGGTTGTCTTTGCAATCGTAACAGCTAGCAACTTAAAAAAAATAAAATAACGAAAGCCGAGTTTGTGCTGTGATGCTGCATACCAGCGGAATCAGAGACCTGCCTTGTAGCTAAGAAAGAGTCCACAATATTATTGTTTGGAAACAGACGGTTTGAAGCATGCCTACGGCTACCAAGAGTGTCTGGTTTTGAGGTTCTCTCTTGCTTGGCGTACAAAACCTAGATGTCCACTGTCCCTTCTAATTCTTATTCTAGTCCTCAAGCCCCTTGCAATTGTTGGTAATGCTGAAACAGAGATATTGAAGTGGAAGATGAGGAGCAAGAGACAGCCATAATGAACATGTGCCTGTGAACAACGTGCACTGCACTTGGCAGCTCGTTTGCCAGGGAAAGAATGTAGGGTATTTAGAACATATGCATATGAACAATAATTTCCTTTAACTTTATCCTTTGTACACCAAACCCCAGCCTTAATCACACAAACTTAAGCAGTACTTATCCCCTATCCCGCAGACGGCTGGGCTACATACACACTGTAAACCAAGTCATTACAGAACAATTCATCCAGATGGCATTTTGCTATCGTTTGACAATTTGGATGCAACACTAGAAACTTAATTACAGCTCTAGAGCAGTTTGCATATAACCAGCTGGGAAGGTGAACTGGAATAAGAGTGAAATTTTGCCTTTATGTAGGGTTCATCCTAATATGGCCTTGAGTGAGTAGCAATTTCTCCAGTCTCCCTAAAAATATCAAATGGTCAGGAGAATTAAACAAGAACTTGACATTAAGTTCACTCCTGTGCAGACAGCTATAGCAAAGCCTGAGTGCTTCTTAAACCCCATTTAAGCCCTATTTTGAGGATTTAGGCACAGGATGGAGAACAATGTTGGAGTAATATAATGTCAATCCCAATTTTACTCAGATAAGTAAATCTAATGGCATGGGGTAAATTAAAACAACCCCAATGAGACTACTTAAAATGACTTATTAAAATGACATTTGTCCCTCTCCTTAATTAACGAGCTTCCTCTAGTGTTTCCCAAGAAGTTCTTCAAAAGCATAAGTAATAGCATCAGACAATGAAGAAATACAGCTTATTCTATCACCACCAACAGCACCATTGCACATGGGAGCATTACAGCTTCCAAATACTGAATATTGTTATTTGTCACATGGCATGACATGTCGGTGCTGGTAAAATTAAATCCTGCCGTGAAACAATGGACGGTGCCCGAGGCAACCATAGTCCATCCACATCCTATTGTATCATTAGTAGTCCGGAAAAAAAACAGCCCAATAGTAATCCAGTATGAAAATATATTAAAATTGTTTGGGCCAGATGTCTTCATATTAGTAACACACATTTCTTTCCCATCTCTACTGTGGAATCATCTTTCCACATGGCTGTGGGTGGAGAGCAAAGCTGGGTTTTTGAATTGGTAATATTGTTATGGCTATTGCTGAAATAAAAAGCCATTAACTATTTCTGGGTAAGTGGCAGTGATTGAATTCTGCTCTTGATGACAGTGTGTATCCGGGGTAATGCTGCTTAGATTAATTTAGATTAATTTAGATTAACAGTTACCCTGGGTTTACACCAGCATCACAGAGCAGAATTTGGCCCAGTGTGTGCATACTGAAGTAATTGCAATAATAATGTGAAGAAAGTTCTGGTATACACAGCTAAGTAGTCAAAGTCAGAAAATACCTGCTCCATCTTAACTCTGTCCCTTTGTGCTGATGTGTTGCGATACAGGGGGAGATTCTCAGCTGTACTCCGTAAAAACTTAGCGCAGCTGAGAAGACGGGGTTGCCTGGGAGTCAGTTGTGGCTTCCTGATCCCAAGACCAGTACTACATTGGTCCTACACGTATGGGCTGCTCTAATTTACATTGGTTGGCTATGGCTCCCAAGGGGACACGCAGGGCCTTCCTTTGCTGCCTACGCCCACAATACAACACCTGTGCCAATGGTTCTAGTCAGACACTGGCATAGAAGCCAACTGCGCAGATTCAGTTGCTGTCCAGCCGCTGTGTGTCAGCTGAGCAGCATTGGGGGCTGGATAGCAAAGAATCTGGTTCAGTGTCTTTAGTTATATCAATCACATACAAGTCTCACATTACTAGAAACCGATCTGCCCAGCAAACCTGCATGGTTCCCATCCACAAACCTTTGGCCAACTATCCAATATTTTAGGAAGAGTCGGAAATCTTATATACAGCTGTCAGCGTTGAAGGGGTTAAATCTTTTTCTGCCAAGATATAAGCATCTAAGAAAACATTAGATTTGGTACAACTACGTACAACTTTAGGGCCTGATCCAAAGCACACTGAAGTCAAGAGGAGCGTCTCAGTGTGTAGCAGTTTATCCTTATAGGGTCCATAGAATCCAAAAATATTGTATATGAAATAATTCAATCTAGACAGTGGATATGGTTGAGTTCTTGAGTTTAATTGGAAAGACACTGTTAAATTATTTTATGAGAAGTTAATGTCTAATGGAATAGCTACCACGAAACAATGATCTTCATAATGTTCACTGAGAAGATTCTGCTAGGCTAGGTCTACACTGCAGCGGGGGTCCGACCTAAGATACGCAACTTCAGCTACGTGAATACCGTAGCTGAAGTTGCGTATTTTAGGTCGGCTTACCTGGCGGTGAGGACGCGGGAAAGTCGACCGCTGCCGCGCTGCCGCCGACTCCGCTGCCGCCTCTTGCCGAGGTGGATTTCCGGAGTCGACGGCAGAGCGATCAGGGATCGATTTTACCGTGGCTTCACTAGACGCGGTAAGTCGATCCCCGAAAAACCGATTGCTACCCGCCGGATCGGCGGGTAGTGAAGACAAAGCCCTATTTACAGCTGCTACCCTGAAGTCCAGCCGCATGCACTGCTGACTCACCACTCAGACTGTTCATAAAGTTTTAGCTATATGCCTCTAACTATTCAGCTTGCCACGCAGACTGTAGTACGAAGGTGAACGTTACATTTTTCAGTTATCCGCACTGCTGAACTTTAATTCCAAGCAATCCTTGTTCTAGAATGTGTGGTCAAATCGTAGTATTTCCAGCCTGCAGCTCTGGTGACAATGCAGGAGAGATTAAATGGGGGATTCTCAATAAGCCCGAGGGTCCTTTTCTTGAGCACAGGCTGCTGGCTTTGCTGACCTGTGAAGCAGGCACAAGAAGCCAGATTTACCGGGTATTTAGGCTACTTACAGAAGTGCCTTGGGTAATTAGGGCTTAACTCCTATTGAAAGTCAGTGAGCGCTAGGCACCTACGAAGGCCATTTTTAAGATCGTGACTCTGAGACCAACCTCTCTGATTCCAGTTTTCCCCACGACAGGACAGGGTTAGCTGCTATGGAGGCCAATGGGAGTTACTCTGATCCTATGGTTGTGAGAATCAGGCATCTGATCTCCAGAGACGAAAGGTTTCCGGCTGTGCCGCTTGGAGCACAGCAATTCTTAGGGAAGAGAGGACTTTGTCTTTCTTGCTTAACTGTTTACAGTTTTGCACAGGGAGCTGATGACACGGGCAAGGAGGTAAACCACCACATGCCCACAACAGTTGCAATTCCTGATTTATTCAAGAAGCTTAAGACTATAAATTAGAAGTTTTTATCATCCTCGATTTAGAAAAACTACAATGTTCTTTAGAACACGTGTTTGGCTTTGACCTGGAAGAAAGCTCTCACTGGTAAGTTTTCAGCAGAGGCTTCCCCCATGCTCATCCTGCTGTCATGGAAACAAAACGGCACTGCACATGTTGCCACTCCGATGACTGCTTTACCCTAGGAAGTCTGGAGTCAGGAAGGAGGACATATACTAAGGGCTTGTCTACACTGGCACTTACAGCGCTGAAACTTTCTCGCTCAGGGGTGTGAAAAAACACCCCCGAGCGCTGCAAGTTTCAGCGCTGTAAAGTGCCAGTGTAGACAGTGCACCAGCGCTGGGAGCTACGCCCCTCATGGAGGTGGGTTTTTTAGAGTGCTGGGAGAGTTCTCTCCCAGTGCTATGCCGCGACTACACAGCCACGTTAAAGCGCTGCCACAGCAGCAGTGCTTTAACATTGCCAGTGTAGACTAGCTCTAAGTCTTGGGGTCTGAAGGTGGGGCTCAACTGAATGGCTCTGCCGAGAGCAGAATTGGTTGATCCAGCCTTGTCAGGAAAAGATACTTTAAATGCTCCTCCTTGCCCCCCCAAAAAGTTCAAAGAAAAATAGGATTCCCCAGAGGTGCTGTCAGAGCTCCCTGTCCCACAATCAGAGTTACCACCCTGCTGCATATTCATAACACAGACCTTTTATTTTGCTTGTGGAACATTTCACAGTAGTAATAAGAATTCATATGTTTCAGATTGGTCAGAAATGAAGAGACAATTATCAAAAAGAAAAAATCTATGCCAGTAGTCCACAAACTTTTCAGTGTCACGCCCCACCTTACCCCTGTCTGCGCCCCCTCCCCAAACCGGGGCCATGGCTCGGGGCGGAGGGTGCGGACATGGGTAAGGGGTTCGAGGCTGGAGCCACAGCTGGGGGAGGGTCTGGGTCCAGGAGTGGAGCCATGGCCAGGAGCAGAGCTGGGGGCAAAGTGGGGCTGGATGACACTCCCTCCCCACTCCCCGGGGGTGGGGGGGCTGGCCCAGACCCTGCTGTGCACCTCCCAACATTCCTCTGTGCCCCCCTTGGGGGATGCACCCCAAAGTTTGGGGACCTCTGATCTATGCACTGTTCTCTCTTCCGTATTCCCTATTCGCTGTTCTCTTCCATGTAAAAACTGTGCTGCAATGTGATCAACTGCATTCACTCTGTCTCACCTGCATGCTGGCTAGAATCCACCTCCAGTGGGATCATTTCTAATCATTACAAATTCTGAGCAGCTTCTGAGTCTCTTTTTTTTCTAACTGCTAGGGGAATGCTTCCATCTTCCCCCCAAAATGTGCAACTTCTCCATACCCTGAAGCATAATTACACTGGCCTGGCCACAGTCATAGGTTTGAAAGGTCAATATCTTATGCTCTATCAGGGCTAAACATGAGAAATGGGAGATTCCCAGCTTTCCAATGGGGCCCATAGCCCTTGCTTCTACACCTGGAAGTGCTGGAGCCAGCACATTTTAAAACCAAGACATTTCTATGCATCCAAAAAAAAAAAAAAAAAAAAAAAACCAACAACCACCCACCCAATATCTTAGGTTGTTTTGGGAAGATTTCAAATTATATAGTAGAATTAAGTTACCCAATCTGGATAAATGGTACTAAGGGACTCTGGAGAAGCTCAGAAAAATATAATCCAAACATAAATTTTGGAAATTCTCTAAAAAACTTTTCTAAAATAGCTTCTACTACACGTGCCACATTCAGAGCAACTAAAAATGATGTGGTCTAAAGGTTTCACTAATTCTCACTGGGGAAACATAACTCATCTGTAGCTTCACCTCTCAACAAAATCAGCATTAGTTTGCAATGGCTGCATTAAAGGGCCCAGTTGTTTTACTCAGGTAGTTTCACTGACTTCCGTTATATGTATATGCCTTCCATGCGACTAATCTTTAAGGAAGGGCAAACCCAAAACCTTTACGCTACACTATCAAATTCTCTCTCTCTTATACAAAGATGTATAAATGCATTGGTAAATATGTAGTACATATACACAATATATACCAAATCTTACCTGGAAGTAGTGATTTCATTTAAATGAGGGACCAAGAAGAGTCCGGGCAATCGAAGTGGGTAAACAAACATGCAAGGAAAAGAAAAAAAAGGGTACACGCATTAATAATGCATCCACTTTTTGCATACTAAGACCCTCCCTCAGAGACTACAGCCTAATAAAACTCGGCGTTTACATTGCTCATGAAATACTAGTGGAGAGAGAACAGGACAGTACAAATTTCTATAAAATGTTTATTGTGCTCTGTTTGGGACAGCCCAGTTGAGTTAGGAAAACCTTCAGAAACAAGAGGCAATAAAATCTTTACAGCATCTTGATCACACAGTGTGTTTGTTTTTGTCCTCTTGAAAGCCTCTCTTCGGTTTATCCCCTTTGAAGTGCATTAGGCTGGAAACGTGTTAGCATTTTGCAATGCTATATGTGCCAATGAACTTTTGTTTATAAGTAACAGTAAACTTTGTTGCCCATTTTTTAAAAATAGGCCCATTAAAACAGTGCACCTCAATCAGTGTTAAATCCTAAGAATGACCATTTGACAAGAGCCATCCATTTAATATCTCCCTGGTTTGGGTTTGTTTAAATTGATTGGCATAGCTACGGCAGAGGAATTATGCCATAAAGTAGCTTATTCCAGAAAAGAGGTCCATATAGGGGAGTTATACTGACACAGCTATAGCAGTATAATTATTCCACTATAGCTATACTGATCAATTTTCCCATGTAGACAAGCCCTTACATGATCATCAAAGAAGCCCAACAGCTGACCGTTAAGTTCCAGCCTACACAAACATACAATGCAAGAGATTTAGAGCCCCAAATCTTATGTGACCACCTGTTTCTCAGACAGACACTTCCTGAGTGGCTGTCATGCCACAGCACTCGCACTGAGATACTGTTACACTGTCGTGCGCACCATGCCATAAATCCTGAGTGCAGCCTTTTAGTTATCTGCATTAATATTAGGTGTTATGTTTACTTCTGTAAACAGTGCCGTGTGTGACATCTCTACCTTCCTGGAGCTCCCGGTGGACAGCGAATTATTAGCAAGGGAAGTAAAGAAGACAGCCAAGTGATGATTCCTCCAATATGCATCCTTTTTGATCTACCATTTGTATCTAAAGTGATCTTGGGTTGTGAAGCTGTCATGTCAAGATGCTGGAGAATGACAGCTGCAAAGTTGGAACTCTATGTTACTAGCAGTCTCTTTGCTGCATTCTGCCCTTGCGTAGAGCCAAAGAGCCCTGGAAGGGAAAATATTTTAAATCTAAATAAAAATATTTTCATATTCAGATCTTAAAAATAATCCTCCCAACTGTTTCCGTCTCTAAATTTGTAATGGGCTCCTCTCTCAATCACAGGCACTCTTGTGTGCTAGCAAAGAGCCCATGCACAGCAAGGACTATATTAGAAGGTATTGTACATGGCCTTAAAGCAAAATATTTTCTTCACTTAGTTTTTGAAGACAATATAGGAACTCTGATGTCAACCATAAGGAGGTCAGCTAAATACAAGGATGTTTCATTGTATTTGGACAAGACAAGTAGTGACATGAAAGAAATCTCTTCCCCCCCTCACTTCTTAGCTGTGAATTTCAATGCCACCAGGCAAGATATCAGCTTTAACAACTGAGGTAATGTTGCAGATCTGCTGCTGATACCATTAAGAAGCAATGACAGAGATTACACAGTTGTGCAAATGATTTTCTCCTTCGACTGGCCCCATATTCTTTATCAGAAGCAGCAATCTGTACACTCTGCCCCCAACAGAAAATCACGAGCTTGCCATACTGAATTCCTTTAGCAAAGCACAGCCTTTTCAAAGCAGACAAAAACAACTGAGGTGTTTTGGCAAGAGAACATAGGCGAGCAGGCCACTGCTGCTATCGATCAGAACATTTATTCTCAATTTAACAGTTGACTATACACCAAAAAGAAAGAATTGCTAGACACATTTTCAGCACTGTCATTAATTTTGATGAAGCCCACTTGTTTTTCTTCTTATCTGGCAACCAACTGCAGCACTGACATATGCAGAGACCACGTTTGTAACTTTGTCTCTGAAAATGGAGCATGTGTAATTTTTGAAAAATGTGCACAGAAATGAGCCACGTAGGTGCTGACATTCAATTATATTCTAATCTGTGTCTCCTGCCTGGATCGCGAGGCCCATTGAACACAAAGTGATGTCATTGGAAAAAAGACTCCACATTCACAACTCTGGCAAACAAATGAGAAAGAGAGCTGGAAATAATGCAGTTTGGCAAAGAAAGTCACACAATTTAACTAGGAGATCAAAAGATAGGTTCCATAACCGAGTACTTCCTTTCGTCTCCAGATCATACCCAACCCATCATGGTAATGATTGCAAGGGGCCAACATTCCATGGCTATTCATTGGCCTCATGTGCAAGTGGCATCAAACCAGTTCCCAGTGTACAGAGGGGCTACATAAAACAACCACTATAAAAACAGTGCTAATTGGCTCCATTATTATTACTACTTGTATTACAGTTGGTAATCTCAGCAGAAAGGCTAAGTACTGAAAAGACCACAGAGGCAAAGTTACACTCACCCCTAGAAATGGATCTACCATCTCACATCACTGGCTGGGAAACAAAGGGAAGTTTATACTGCCCACGATGGATCTGTTTTGTGGCTAAACAGAAGACTTCCATCTCCTGGGAGCTGGCAATTTTTACCCAGGTGGTATAGGATTGATCTTGACTTTGAAGTAACAACTACCTGGGTCTCGTCTTCACTGGGATTTTACATTGAAATAGCTATCTCACTAGAGCTACCTTGATGGGAAAACAAAACAAAACAACACAACAACGCCTCTTCTGCAATGAAGACAAAGCAAAAGTGCTGAGAACCATCCGCTGCCCCACTGTGAATGCGCTGATTATTCTTGGTACTGACAGGTGTACACAGGGCCGACTCCAGGCACCAGCCCAGCAAGCAGGTGCTTGGGGCAGCCAAGGGGAAGGGGCGGCACGTCGGGCTGTTCGGCGGCAATTCGGGGGCGGGTCCCTCTCGGAGGGAAGCACCTGCCGCCGAATTCCCGCCGAAGAAGAAAGCGGCGCGGTGGAGCTGCCGCCGGAGTGCCGCCGATCGCAATTGTGATCGCAGCTTTTTCCCCCCCCCCCCCCCGCCGCTTGGGGCAGCAAAAACCCTGGAGCCGGTCCTGGGTGTACACAGTTGTAAAAGTAGCATGCTGTGCTATAGCCTTTGATAACCAGTTAGATTGGTTAAGTGACTGGTAATTTTATTGCACAGTAACACTTCTGTTATTTGTCTCGTTTTCGCTGCACCCAAAATGCGGATGGGAAATGAAATTCCTTGGGAACTGGAGGGCTTTTTTTGCCAATTTTGCTTCCTGCTAGGTGGAGCCAGCGACCTTCCTAAGCGAGGGATTTCCTGTTTCGGATAGAGGAAGAAAAGATGCCTGACAAGATCAAAAAAAAGATCCAGTACCAAACAAAAGGGGACATGACATAAGATACTAATCTGTGGGAAGTGATCTGAGATAAATATGAAAGGAAAAGAAAGCCACCATGAGACTAAAAACTTGTTAGCTTTTCCTATGAGATACACTACTGACGTGATTGTTATTTATGTTATTACACAGGCCACTCATTCTCATTCTCCCCAGATCTGTGGCCTACAACAACTGTTCACATTTACTGCCAATCTTAAGACACAGACAAATGCGTAATACAAGATAACAGGTCAAAGTATTTTTGAGCCATTGTGTTTATAAGCAACAAACCCTCCAGATTTGTGGTAGCTAGGTTAAAAAACAAATATCAAAGGTTCTCAAAAGTCAGCATAGTTTGGTATATTAGGAGAATATTGTCAAAGGCCCAATGCATCTAACTCCCACTAAAAATCAATGGGCATTAGGTGCCTACATGCCATTTGTGCCTTTGAAAATCTTCTCCTTTGGGTATTCTACTCTGCAATTAATAACCCACAGCTGGCCATGCTAGATGACTCAGGCTTGTGGGGCTCCTGCTAACAAGCTGTTTACCTGCAATGTAGATATTTCCCTCCACCCTCACAGGGTCCTAGAGCTTGGGCTCCAGACTGAGCTTCAGTGTCTACACTGCAATTAAACAGCCCCTTAGCCCAAGTCGGGCTGGCCCGGGTCAGCCCTGGGTTTTTAACTGCAGAGTAGACATACCTTTAGAGGAAAAAAAGAGTCTTGAAATCTAATGGAATGGCCAAAGTTGTTCCTAGTAATTCTGACACTGATGCTTTACAAATGTGTGCTTAACATTTCAGCACTCTTTCTATTTAGACCAAGGCCGTAACCAGGGTGGGGCGAGTGGGGCAGCCGCCAAGGGAGCAAAGCTGTGGGGGTGGAGAAATGATGGGGACCCAACAGCAGGGGACACAAGTATGCTTGCTCTCCCCAGGTGCTGAAGAGCCTAGTTACGGCTCCGATTTAGACAAATGCTCTGAGAATCTGCACTATCTTTTTAAAAACACACAGTATGAAGCAATGAAAGGAAAGGAAGAAAAGAACAAATGTTCTCTTAACAAAAGAGTTTGAGAGATTTCAGGAGAAAAATACATTCATTCAACCAAAGTGATTACTTCAAACCACCACAGAGAAGCAGGCAGCAAACATATGTTCAATTTCTCATGCATGAAGCAGCAAGAGTATCAAAAAGATTTTCCAGTAAAAAGCCACAAAAATATTTTCCTCCTGTTAAAACTTCTGGAAAAACAAGAACTTATTTTAAATAAAAAAAAAAGTCTCCATGAAGTTGGTTTCAACATGGGGCTCTTCTCTTCAGGAAGCCATTTTGACAGTGAGTAATAAGAGTTTGTACAGCATTTGGGGTCAGGCAAGATAATGAACCATATGGTAATGTAGTTTTATCATCACTTAGAGAAAACACCCTTGCAAAGAGAAAACACTCCAGGGACCAGAGTCTACCAGCTTTACCCATGATAAATAGAGCTCATCAAGAAAGAAACTGCTCTCCATGGGTCAGAGTGGCAAAAAATCAGGCTCTTAGTGATTAGTTACAACTAATCTCCACAGCACTTAAAAAAAATAAAAAAATAAAACAATCCCACAGCAGCTCAAGACTAGTGGACACTAGCTATCCTCTGCAAACTGAACCCCAAACAATCAACTAGAGCATGTGAACAAGGCAATCCACATCTGTGTTATGAAGCAAGTCTGTTCTTCCAGGTCCATAATTACAATGAACGTAACTAGCTGTCTGGCATCTGCCTAACACCCAATTATAAAAACTTTTCTTCTGGGAGCTTCATCAAGCATGTGATATGATATGCCTGGATATTTCAGCTGTGATTGCACAGTGATACCAATTCATGCTGACAGTGCAGAGGCAGCCAGCAACCCAGGCCACCAGGTTGAGCTGTAAATATCATGCTCCTAATTAGTTTAAGGCTTTTAAAAGCTACAGGCTCTTTCCCCTCCATGGGCACACTTCACATTTTGTACATGATCACCTTATCAATTGTGGTAATTCACAGTAGTTTCACCTGCTCATCCACACCTAGGTACTTGTTAACACATCCACTTCACATTGGGTTAGGGTGGCCAGCAGATAAGACATGATCCCATCCCAAAATATCTTGATGTGCCATTAGACCACAGCCTTACATACCACCAGCACCTAAAAATGATTCACAATGAAATAAAGATGCATGCAAATCTCATCCAGAAACTGGCAGAACAACCTGGGGAGCCGATGCAACAACTCTATGAACCTCTTAATTGGACCTTGTCTACTCTAGTGCAGAATACTGCTCACCCATCTGAACACAGCTTCCTCACCCCGCTTGTCAATTCTCAACTTAACACTGGTATGCAGAATATTATGGGCATAGAAAAAAAATCAATGCTACAACCATGGCTTCCCACACTGGCACATATCCAGCCACCCCAAATTCATCGCAACATGAGAATTGTTCAGGAGTCCCATCATATTCGAAGGAACAAGGATCTTCCAAATACAGTAAGACCTAAATACCATGATTCCAACTCAAAATCGAGAAAACTCTTTTGGCTTGCAAACGCAAGAGCTCAAAGATTCAGAGGTTTTCCCTGAAGATCAATAGTGAGCAAAGTGGAAGGACACAACATCCCAAATAAATACCTCATCAAGGATCCAACCAAAGAACCCAGTGGCTTTTCACTCCCCACGGAAAATATAGTCCACTACGAATCGCATCCGCACATCACATAGCAGATGAGCCTAATTTCACCATAAATGAGGACTGAGACACAATCCTATTTGTAATCGGGGAAACAGACTTAGAAGTATGGAACACCTCATCAATCAATGCCCCAAATGATCTTATCTTGGTGATATCTCTGCTATCCACTCTGCATCACATGAAGCAATCAACTGAATAACCACAAAGACATCCGACATTGATATTTTTAAGTCCTGTGGAAGAAGACGACAACGCCACATGAACACACACAGGATGCCATGACGTCGTCGTTGGCGGCTCATGCATTTTGCACTAAACATTCCTGTGTTCATGCCCTGCTATCAACCCAAATGGAGTTGTTTACACATGCAGGGGCTGCAGAGACATGCATAAACTAACGCAAGTCTGCAGAAGCTGCCCACAGCAGAGGTGGTAGATTCCGATCTGCAGATCCACCAAGTACGGCCCATTTCGGAGGCAAGGTGAAATAGTGGCAGCTGAGCAGACTTGCTGCTACCCAACAGACTATGATGGAGGTTTCCTACCTCCTGCTCCATGCAGAATCCCGTGGCCAAGCCCAGCTACCTAGACAGGAGAAAGAAGATTTACTCTTCATTCACCTAGAAACCAAATAACTTATTATTTGGAGAGTTGATCTTGCCCTGTATGACTCTGCACAACATCTCATTCCAGTCTAGCCTTAATTTAAAATAAGGCTGAAACAGAGAAATGCCTCACAAGATTCAGTGAAAAGCTTCTCTTTAGAGCATTTCCCCATGAATGGTAAATCTTTTGGAGCGTACAAACTCCATCAAGTGCTGCTGTGGATCTAGTTCGTTACCTAACTCTTTCCCCTTACCAGTCTGATACCATAAATTTCCCCGGAATTGTTTCTAGCAGATCAGTGCTACAGATAAGCCAGAACAGGGCTTCTGCCCAGTTTTAGACTCCGTTTCTGGTACTTTTCTTGCATTTTTTACCAATGCAAATGGACTGAAAGTTTATGGCACTGACAGGGACACACAGCTATATAAGGTAAACCTTGTGTCCCCCAACTTTGATTATTGGCCGTTAAAGTATCTTTTCCTTTCCATCTTGTTCCCCATTGCTACTCTAAATATACACACGTTATTGCACTTTGACCTATGACACAATGAACATTAAATGGTATTCTCTCCCAGGAGACCTCTATTTATTTATTTATTTGTTTGGTTTTTAATTTTTGGCCCGGCCAGCCGCAAAACTCTGCATTTGTGGGATAGCCGAGAAGACTGCAGTGTGTTTTTCAGCAGGCTATCCTTAGCGCTCTCCATATGCTCCTGATCTTTCAACCCTGCTTCATTTCCTGCTCTGATCTTGGAGATAGCTGGGGGGGGGGAAATATTTCCCTTCTCAGGCAGGGAGGGGAGACGGGCAGGGAACTCCTTGAAATCCCCTAGTGAGCTTACCATGCAGATTTACATTTCTGGGAAGTGCTTGGATGCGACAGTGATGGGTCATACAGGAAACCCTTAAGTTAGGTTAGATCAGATAAAAATACTTTGCATCTACTCACCGAAGTGCAACACTAAGTTATTCAGAAAAGGAGTGGGATAAAGGACAATCCCCCCATTGAGGGCTTCTGCATTAGAGCTGAACTGGCAAACCCAGCAGGCATTGCAGAGGTGAAATAAGCAATCACTTATGGCAGCAGGTCAATTGACACCCTGGCAACACAAGGAGTGGGTCTGGCAATTGGCTCCATTTATGAAGAAGGCAGTTCACTTGTCTGCATCTCTGCAAGAAGAACACCAGGCAACAGCAGTAATGAAAGACGGTGTTGGGGGGAGGGGAGGGAAAGAGTTATGCTAACCCTTCCAAAAATCAGCTTGGAACAGATTTGCCAAGGCTGGGGTTGTTGTTTTTTTTAAATAGATTATGAGACAGGTCCTTAAATCTCTACCCACTTCACTAAAATTATACCATTGCAAATGTAAATCCCATCAACAGAATCCCACGTGGACTCTCTCTCTCTATACACTCAGACTCACACACACACACACACACACACACACCCCAACTAGCCTCAACAATTCTGATTATTCTCCACAGTGAAGGGCAAGGCACGTTAGTGAGCACTAAGTAAGAGAGAGGTGGGGGGTCTTATCTTGTAGTATCAATAATATTCTACACACCTACGACCCAGCTAAGGAACCGCCCAGCTGCTCAAGAGCACACCCCCCTCTGGAATGTAAACCCAAAATGATACTGTCTTGTGCTGCACAGCGATCTGTACAGTGTAAGCTCATGAAATTCAACCCCTCCCTCAATGTGGAGAAAGAATATAAAACAGCTTTTTGCCCCAAGTTATAACTCCCACACACTGGTTTGTGATAAAGCAAAAACAAATTTATTAACTACAAAAGATAGATTTTAAGTGATAAGAGATCGCAAACTGATCAAAGCAGATTACCTAGCAAATATACAAAAAAAGCAATCTAAGCTTAATATACTAAAGAGATTGGATATGAGTAGCAAATTCTCACCCTAAACAATGATTTAAGCCGTCTGCAGGCTCTTAAGGGCAAGCTGCACTTGCTTGCAGCTTAAAACCCCAGGTATTCCTTTCACAGACTAGAAATCCCTCTAGCCTGGTTCCAGCACTTCCCCCACAGTTTAGTCCTGGTTCCTCAGGTGTTTTCAAGAGTCTCCTTTGGGCAGGGAAGCAGTGAAGAAACACGATGATGTCACTCCCTGCCTTAAATAGCTTTTGCATATGGTGGGAACCCTTTGTCTCCAAGCTTGGTTCCCACGCCTGGTCAGTGGAAAAATACTGGTATTCCAAGATGGAGTTCAGTACCAGGTGATCTGGTCACATGCCCCTGTAGTGTCATAGCAGCCATGACTCAGAGGCTGTTTGTAGCATCCTCAGGAAGGCTCCCCAGTGGGAGATTAGCTTCTTCTAAGATCTGTTCTCCCTAATGGTCCATTGACTTGAATGGGCCGTTCCCAGCCAGCCATCTAGACTGACAGTCTTTTGCCTAGTGGACATTCCCTGGGTGTAAGCGCATTTGTAATAGATACATAGACAATATTCCTAACTTCAGATACCAAAATGATACATGCATACAAATAGGATAATCATATTCAGTAAATCATAACCTTTCCAATGATATCTCACAGGACCTATTTTGTATAAAATACATAATAGTTATGCAATAATCATATCACCATAATAATACTATGAATAATATTGGGCGTAGTGACACGGACATATTAAAATGATAGAACAGAATTCTCCCTATCTTTTGACCCAATACACAACTGAGGTGGAAAACATTTCCCAAGCTCAACCCAAACTGGGCAGAGCAGATGGGAAAGGAAATTAACCTGCCTGAAAAAACTAAATTGTTTAGGTTTCAGATTAATTTGTATATTAACTTACTGAGTTTACAAACCAGAAAAAAAGCAGAAAGGGTGAAATGTGCTGCGTCAAGGGAAAGATCCAACTTAATCCGAATTTCGCTTTCTGAACATTTTTTTTAAACCTGAACTGTAGGCAGGTGGCATGATTCTTATAGCTTACAGTTTACTGAGCACTTTAAAAACACTTGCATTTTTAAATATACTTGTGCGGCACCAAGTAAAGTCATTGAATGCTACAAATGCCTTTGCTGCTGCCTGGGCTGCAGTGATTAAGGAGTACTGGTTTATCATGGGCTGCGGTATGGCAGCTGCTTTCAGTTTTGTGACACATCACATACTTTATCATCATGTCTAATCCTTTCCAAATTGGAGTATTTGTTTTACCTTGCAATTGATTTCTTGATTAACCAATTACAAAAACCAGGGTCAACAAAGAACAGTTGACAAATCCAACAGAGTTGATAGCATGCTAAAATCATTACCTTGCATCTGGCAGGACTACAGATTATTTTCCTTGAGCGCCCAGCTGCTTGCCCTGCTGCTTACATCAATGAAACGTCAACAAGAATGTAAGTGATCAGACCAGAGATGGCAACATTATCTTTTAATTATTCAACTGTAAATACAGGTTCTCTACAGAATGGTCACCTGCTGTGCTTAGTTCAACCCCCTTCTGTGACAAGTTACAACCCACCCTCGTTCTAATTTTAATTCAACATTATATAATTGTAGGAACAGGTTATTTGTAGTTGCAGCATCCTGTATTCTACTTTTGTTTCCTGTAATAAAAAAAACTATTTTTTTTACAGACTACAGCAGAGCAATTCATTTGCAGAGAATAATTTACTTGATCAATGTAGCCTCTTTCTGCTTGTGGAATGTCTGGGAGCAGAGAAAAAACTTCTTTAAAAAAATTATCCACTGTTGTGATGTTTGTTTTTAACTGAAGTGCCCACTCCTGCAATGAACTCTCCATGGGCAGACCATTTCTACCACTGAGTGCAGCAGTCTGTCCATGCATGGCTTATTGCAAGATCGGGGCCTTTATCACTAACCATTCCTTCAAAATTTGATCTGTGTTACTGAGCTCTGATTGGTCTCCTGATATTATTTCTGTTCCCTGATTAGAGAAGCACTATTAGCAGCATTATAAGGATAGCTTGAAGAGGCCATTGGGGCTTTGACTCTCTCAGAGATGGGAAGCAGTTTAAGGAAAGATCACAAATATTCCAGATTAGGGGATTTAAATTTTACATCTTTTCATAGCAAATATGCCAGTGGGTGAATCAAAAAGTAAGCAAAAATGACAAAAGAAATTACTTTTAGACACAATGGACTGTCATCAGATGGAAAGACCAACAAAATCCTAAATATTCTCTTAAGGAGTATGAGGTTTTAATTTTACACAAAAGTAAAGTAACAATAATGAGACCTGAACTCATTCCATATAGTAGAAACGCAGAGATGTCACTTAAAGGAGTTTCATGGAAACATGAACAACAAAAGAAAACTAAGCCCAAATTTAGCTCATAGCGACTGAAATACTTTGAAAAGAAAAGTCCTTTTGTGAACCACATAACGGAAAAGATTTCTGCTTCACTAAGCCCCTTTCCCTTGCCTTTCACCATTCAGGAAGCACCTCATTAACAGTTAACATCTACATAATGGGTCACATTTTACCACCACATGATTTTAAGTTCACCCAGTCAACCTTGTCAGGAGAAATTGTAACTTAGACCGCAATACTAATTATATAACCTGCCCATCAGTTATCTCCGCTTTGCTTTCATCTTTCAAATCCAATTCAAGATTACTTGCCAGGAGGGAGGACAGTAACAGTCCCACTTAGCACTGGTTAAAGTTTTTCCCAGTCCTTCCCTTACAATTGGATACATTTCCAAGCCCATATAGAAACATATTCTTAATGTTAAAAGCTGCAGATGACTCCTATACATACTTTGATAATAAACTAATCATCATTCTGACCGTCCCCTCCTATTTCTCCCCTGTAGGCAAAGTGACAGGCCGTTATGTCACTGCAGTTTCTCACTTACCCTAAGAGAACTTCAAAAGCAGCTGCTAACTCACTAACTCAGGAGCACACATACACTCAATTCAAGTATAAACTACTCCGATTTCTTCCCTATAAATCCCCCGTCTCTTGTGCGAGGGAACCAAGTGAAAAAACCACCAAAACCAAAAAAAACCAAAGCCTGTGTGCCTCTAGCATGTCCAAAGAGAATGGAAATCCACTGATAACAGATCCTATATGGTTTTCACCTATATTTTGTTTATTGCTAAACTTAAGTGTCTAATGTCAGTATAGGGGAGAGAGGAACTAGTTCAAATGAAAGTCACAAAAGCACCCTTGAACTATGGCTTAGAACAGCAGCTCTTCATCTGAACCTTTACATTTTTGAAAGCTTAGGTACATGGGTTCTTTCAATTCCAGTTTCTGTTTAAACACTTTTGGTTCCAGTGCCAAATACAGCAAGAATGGCTGCTACTGTATTATCTGCAGCCATGAATGGCTGCAGAAGTGCAAGGAAAATCATGTCAAAGCCTGTTCCTGTTAGTTTTCCAGCCCAGTTTTGCAGACTCAAAAGGTCTGAACAGTTCAGATAAACTTTGAGTACAAATGCAAAACTCTGGGTGCTAATCTGAACCTAAATTTTAAGCCTTTGCCACTTACCCGTAACTATTTAATATAAATCAGTGATGGATGAACCTGGAGAGATGTCAGACAGTTACTATCAGAGCCAAGATTAGAACTCAAGAGCTCCTGGCTTCCAGTTCTGTATGACACCTTGCAAGATTTATTTATCCAGTTGAAACTACAAGAGGAATTTAAGCAGATTAATACTTACTGGCTTCTTGCTCTACAGGTGTCCACTGCAGGCCAGAGTGTGTTTATAGCACTTTTCACTTCAAGAACCATGCAAATATTAACTAATTAGTCACAATAACCCTTAGCCTTGGGCTCAGTTTTCCTTCAAAAGGTGTCTGGGTGGAAAACTGCATGAATCTCTAGACTGCCTTCCATCTTCCATGCCATTTTCTCTGTTGAAGTTCACACACACACACACACACGCACACACACACACACACACACACACACACACCAATGTCAGATATCACATTGAAACTAAACAAGGCTTTAGGTAGGCAAAGGGATAAATAATTCTTGCCTGGCCTCCTGGCTTGAGTACAGGACTGGGAACCAGGAATTCCTAAATTTTAACCCTGTCTCAGAGACAGACTCTTCCTATGGCCCTGGGCAAACCACTTGCCACACAGTGTCACGCTCCACCATCATTTCTCCACCCATCTCTTAAGGGTGTTTGTCAGAATGAGTTTGCAAGCCACTTCGAAAATGACAAGCCCTCTTTTAGTGGTAGGTATTAATTTATCCCTTTCTCCCTCTCAAACACCAGGGTCTATGTTGCTGACTCAAAATAGCTGCATTTTAGAGGTGGATGAATTATGCCTATGCACAGAGACTGGTAAAAGAGCATGCAAGTGACTGCTAGAATCAGAAGGTTCTAACAGCAGGAGGCTATTTTTGCTTGCTGTGAAGAAGCTGTTTGTTAGTCTTAAGGTTGTACCGCTAGCTCGGTAGAAGCCTCTCCTATCTCGCCATTGTACAGATGGAAAATGAGACAGTTTGCAAAATCCAGGCGATCTTCACAGTTATGATACACTCTGGGATAATCGACAAGTATTGTGCAGTGTTTTTTCTGCGTTCTCCAGGTATTATTCAAACCAAACAGAGCACTTCCTACCAAAATTGTATGATGCACTGAGATGCATCAGTTTGGATACGTTTACTGTGCCTCACACATGGTCCTGGTAGGGCTCCCTGGTTTGACACCATGCCTTCCTGAATCCTACCTGTCGCTTGCCTGTGTTGAGTTTTTACTATAGTGATTTTTGCCCCTCTGCAGTCAGCCTTGTACCATGATACTGACTGTTCACTTGATATGCTTATCCTGCGTGACTGTGGGGTTGAGTTGTATCTCAATGTCGTTAGCAAGGCTTCACTGTTATGTTATAGCTGGTTGGTTGAAATTTGCTGATGGAAAACATTTTTTTCCATCAGCAAATGTGTTTTTTTCAAAACCGAAAATGTCAATTTTGACAGTCTTGATTTTCTGAAGCGACATCGAAACACCGATTTGAAACTAAACTTTTAGCTGCAAATTGACATTTTGTCATGTTACGTCAAAATGGCAATTCAATATAAAAGGTTCACTTCAAATCAATGTTACAAGTCAAAATCTTGAAATGGTTCATTTTCAACAGAAATGAAGTTTTTCTGTTCAACAGTTCCAAATCAAACTTTGTTACTTTTCACTCCATGACAGGTTTCATTATTTGAAACTTTTCCTCCTAACTCAGAACAAAAAAAAGGAAATGCCAGCATTTTCCACAGCATGGAAATTCCATTTTCCAATCAGGTCCAGGTACCCCAAGTACCTGATCATCAAATAGATATCACAAGAAACACAACATCAGCTTCACTGGGACTTACACAAATGATTTAATTTTTTCTGGACAATCACATTTTCTAGTGGGAATGAAATGAAACAAAGCATGAAGTTCATGGTATGTGCAGTGCTGAATAAATATGAAGGGTACTTTAACATTCTGTCTGACCATTTTTCCACTAAAATTTCCCAAAATTCCCAGTGAACCAAGAAGCAAGGTATAATACCATCAGAAATGTATCCAATTCTGCTACAAGGCCTCTCTCCTTGGGCCACTAAGAAAACAGCTGCGGTCAGCAGGGGTGCTGATGGTAGATCTCCACAGTGATACAAAAGAGGGGGGTGGTTGGCCAGGTGGTCTCTGAGGGCTCCGAACTTGTTCCTCCCCCTTGATCCAAAATAGCCCAAATTTGGTGACTGTCCAGGCATGCCATGTAAGATATCTGTTTGACAGTTTTGTAGAGAGCTGAGGGTATGGTTTCTAGATGATGAAAGAAACAGGATGGCTGGCTGCGTTCCTGTAGAACGAATTATTTTAATGCTCCTGCTATTTAATGTAATTGTATTTAATGTATGATTCATTACGTCAGGATGTCTAGAGCCTTGGATAGGAGTCTTAATTATTTTAAATCTAAATAAATAAAATATCACATAAAGGAAAAAGAAAGGCAAAAGCCAGGAGAAGGACTGTAATCATTAAAAGGACTTTGTAGGTTGAACTGTTTTGCCTCACATTAGAGTGGGGGGCGGGGGGAAACATCACAGGCAGCAAGCATAAATAATGTCAACCAAAGCAACCTATTAGCTCAGCGGCAAGGGCCAGTGCTAGCCACCATAGCATGAACATAATTGAGATCCTTCTTCTTGACAGAATCAATGCATTCATCATATTTGCTCAGTCCTCTAGTTTTGTGGACAGGGTGCTCTAGAGACTGAATTCTGGGCATTGTATTCAGGGACATGGACTGATGAGAACTAGAGAGACATCTGAAGAGACCACCAAACCCAGGATCATTTGATAAAGTAGTTCAACTTCTGTGCTCAGGAAGTTGATAGAGGTATGAAATGAACAGCCTCACTCATTTCGCTCCTCTCTTATTAGCCCAGGTGTCCAAATGACATAAAAACACCCTGACCCGGGGTGCAAGAACAGTTTGTATAGTGGGGGTGCTCAGAGCCATTGAACTAAACTGTAAATCCTATATATAATGGAAACCACTTCAAGCCAGGGGGTGCGGCAGCACCCCACTCCCCAGTTCCAGCACCTATGCCTGGACCTGAAGAAGAGCCCTGTGTAAGGTTGAAAGCTTGTCTCTTTCACCAACAGAAGTTGATCCGATAAAAGATATTGCCACATCCACCTTGTCTCTCTAATATCCTGTGACTGATAAGGCTACAACAACACTGCAGACAACAAATTAAAAAACACCCATCAGGGCTCAACAATATTAACAGATATCTTGATTTCTCAAGGTCTTGAGAGCCTAGAGCTCCTACTGACTTCAGTGGGAGCGTGTGCTGCTCAATGCCCGGGGCGAGGTGGGGGGGGAGAGAATGACACAAGTGACTTTTTTTTTTTTTTAAAGGAGTACCGAACATGGGATTTTCTCCTGAGAGCTGTACGACAATCTCTCTGTTAGAAAGGACATAAGCAGTGCACAGCAAGTCTTCTAAAGATGGGCCTTTGATTTATTTCCCACTGATCTACTGAGATTCTCCCTAGTCCCCTTAGAGCAGGGGTGGCCAACCTGTGGCTCTGAAGCCACATGCGGCTCTGCGGCTCCTTGAACAGGCACCGACTCCTGGGCTGGAGCTACAGGCGCCAACTTTCCAGTGTGCCAGGGGGTGCTCACTGCTCAACCCCTGGCTCTGCCAAAGGCCCTGCCCCTACTCCACCCCTTCCCGCTCCCTGCCCTCAGCCTGCCATGCCACGCCATGAAACAGCTGCTGGTGGGTGGGAGGTGCTGGGGGGGGGGGGAAGCTGATGGGGGGCTGCTGACGTATTACTGTGGCTCTTTGGCAATGTACATTGGTAAATTCTGGCTCCTTCTCAGGCTCAGGTTGGCCACCCCTGCCTTAGAGACTAGTAAGAGTGTAGGAACCAGTGGGAGAAGACAGGTTTTACATTTTACTGAGTTTAACAACACAGGGGAAATTACCTGCATTTTGACCATGACAGTACGTGCCAACTCCATTTAAAGTTACAATATAATCTTGGCTACATTTAATCACTTCTGAGCACAAGCTCCCAAGGGCTCCGCTAGATTTGAAGGCAAAACACGTGTGCATAAGCAATGCATCTCCGAGTCACTGAGAATTTGCTCAAACAATGCCACCATGGAAGCAGTGTTTTCATAGGCTAGACAGGTCTAAACAGGGTATTACTTTCCCACTTATATTCAACTCTAATTTAACACGTCATGCAAATGGCACAGGAGGGAAAATGAGATGGAAAAATCCCCTCCATACCCCAAAACTAAGAGACCATCTGCCGTTTCAAAAGAAATTCTAGAGAGCACAGACAGCATCTGCACCCAATTAGGATTTAATTTGAAACTTTTGTTATTTGCTATCTCTCTTGTTTTTCTGGGGACAACTGCTTTGATGTATGCCAATTGACAAAATATGTAAGAAATTTGTATTTAAAAAACCCCTGCTGATGGAAGATAGAGGGGTGAACCTCCACTGGCTTACCAACAGGTAACAAGGCTAAACAAACAGAAAACAAGACCCCCAACTTCTCACGTGCCTTCCTTCTAATTTTCAGCTATGAGGACAGGACTGGCCAGATGGCTAACTTGTTCTTTATTCAGCACTGTGCTCACTAATCAGAATTCTCTGATCAAAGGGTGTTCATCTCACAGCAGCAGATTCTGGAGAAGAGGAATCGCTATTGCTGTAGGATAGGGCCTTGCCAAGTCAGAGCAAGTTATATAGTTTCTCAGTAGCATGCCAGCTCTCGCTCTCTATCTCTGTCTCTATCAGTGGTTCTCAAACTTTTGTACTGGTGACCCCTTTCACATAGCAAGCCTCTGAGTGTGACCCCCCCCTTATAAATTAAAAACACTTTTAAAATATATTTAACACCATTATAAATGCTGGAGGTGAACCAGGGTTTGGGGTGGAGGCTGGCAGCTTGTGACCCCCCCATGTAATAACCTCGTGACCCCCTGAGGGGTCCCGACCCCCAGTTTGAGAACCCCTGATATATATATATAAATGGCAAACATTCTATGCTTGGAGTATTTACATACTGCATACTACGCATGCACATTGCTTGCTCAGTCACGTATATTGGTGCAGATCACACATTTCTTCCCAATCTCTAAGTGCCTATCAAAATATGAAATTTTATTATTAAAAAACAGCATGTATGCAGAATTTGTCAGTCAGAAGACAGCAAAGCAACTAAGCAGCATTAATGCATTCTCGGAAGGTAGTCTCATTATCCATTTTACAAATGCATAAACTGAGGCCAAAGAGGTTAAGTGGCCTTGCTTAAACCAAGGCGGGACAGAGGAGGGATGTGAAGGAATCCTATTCCCATCAGATATACATTTTGAACTTCATTTTTTGTTCTCCATACAAATGTCAAAGCCAACAAGCGGACTATTACCTCAAATATCACATTACCAGATTATAAACGGTGTATGAAAAGTTAATTAAATCTGTGTAAAGAAATGAATCAAGTCAAACAATTAATTTTGAACTTGGTAAAACAGATGTCCTGGTATTTATGGGTACAACTTTCCATCTCTTTACTCCACAGCAGACCACAAAGGTATCATAAAAACATGTTTGCTTCTAAATAAGCCATGCATCTAAAAGGTGATGTCCCCTCGTGTGTTTACTCCTACTACGTGACTCGTTTTACTGTTTTCCTTATAATGAAATTCTTGTCCATTGAAAAAACGTCTCTACCTACGTAGGAAGTACCCATCGGCTGAAAGCTTGTGAGAATGTCAAAGGAGGCTTTGGTTTTTCAACGCAATCAGCTGGTGTCCAAATGGAGATTTTTTTGAAGGAAATAATTACTTTGCACAACTTCCTTAGCAAAGCTGGAGATGAAGCAAATGGGAGATTCCCATTTAGTCCATCATCTTCTGATGAAAACAGAAGGAATTTGGTTCTCTTGCAATTGCTAAGAAGTGGAGTAATGCTTCAACCAGCACTAACATAAATACATAAAACCTCAACTTGCACCTTTTACTAAATGTATTATCATTTGATGGGCCCTCCAGTAGCATGGTATTTAAAACAAAACAAAACAACCCATAGCTTTCTGCCCTTGTCCTCAATACCGGGGTTGTTCTTTCACATCTCTGTCTGCAACTGCGAAGGGTCATTTCAGACACTGATTTATACCCTTCTAGGTGGTCAGAATATGCTCCATAGAGCATGCTAAAATGTGGCTTGTGGTCCCAGTGTTCAGTGCTCCACTAGACTTTGTGGGCTGCAGCTCCACATTAAAGGTGGTGATGGCAGCTGCACAGGGCCGCCCAGAGTGGGGGGCAAGTGGGGCAATTTGCCCCAGGCCCCGGGCTCCGCAGGGGCCCCCACGAGAATGGCTGAGGCTCCCCTCCCCGGCCCCTGCCTGACCCCGCCTCCGCCCCCTCCCGGAGCCTCAGCGCATCCAGGAGCGTCCCTGGCTCCGGCGGGGCCTGAGCTCCTCCCTGCTCAGAGTCGCGTGGTAAGGGGGTGGGGCTGCGAGCTCCGGGCTGAGCGGCGGGAGCTCAGGCCCCGCTGGAGCTCGCAGCCCCGCCCCCTTACCACGCGGCTCTGAGCAGAGAGGAGCTCAGGCCCCACTGGAGCCACGCTGCAACGCTGTGCAGGGACACTCCTGGATGCGGCACGTTGAGGCTCCGGGTGAGGGGGGAGCCGGGGGTAAGGGGCCGGGGGGGGGTTGGATAAGGGGCAGGGAGGGGGCAGAGGTTGGGGGGGGGCGGTCAGGGGACAGGGAGCAGGGGGGGTTGGTGAGGGTGGGGTCCCGGGGAGGGTGGTTGGGGGGTCTGTGGGGGACGGTGAGGGGACAAGGAGCAGGATGGTTCAGGGATTCTGAGAGGGGCGGGCAGTCGGGGGGCAGGAAGTGGGTGGGGGTCGGCTAGGGGGCAGGGCCAGGCTGTTTGGGAGGCACAGCCTTCCCTACCCTAAAGCTCATTCAGCAGTTTGAGGCTTGCAGAAGAGCCAAGCTGTTAGATTTTCCATTAGGGTTGCCGTCCCTTTCACTTCTCAAATGCCAAATTATAGTCTATATTTAATTTCAGTGCCATAGGGAGATTCATGTCAGAGGAGGGTAGCTTCATTTAAAATTAGCCACTGGGGGAGAGATCACATGAGAAGAGCAATATCCTACACCACCTACCTCCTTCCCAACCCTACCAAGGGAGACCTCCCCCCTCCCCTGCATTCCCCGAGGCTCCAGAGGGGTTAATTCAGTGGTTCTCAAACTTTTGTACTGGTGACCCCTTTCACATAGCAAACCTCTGAGTGCGACACCCCCTTATAAATTAAAAACACTTTTTTTATATATTTAACACTATTATAAATGCTGGAGGCAAAGCGGGGTTTGAGGTGGAGGCTGGCAGCTCGCGACCCTCAGTAATAACCTTGTGACCCCCTGAGGGGTCCTGACCCCCAGTTTGAGAACCCCTGGGTTAATTTAGTTTTAGCACCATGTGTCCATTCACATGCATGTGCTATTTTGAGCATTTCAGTTTTCACAACATAGGCTCATCCCAGATTCTGGAACAAGCTCAAATGCTCAGTTCGTGGAGTATGTACATAGTCTATACTAAAGACAAACCCACAGTAACCGTCTCCAGTTTGTGAGGGACCCCATGGAGCCAGTCTCTAGGAAACAGATAAATGCATGGAGGTTAAGTCCATTAATGGCTATTAGCCAGGATGGGTAAGAAATGGTGTCCCTAGCCTCTGTTTGTCAGAGGGTGGATGGAGATGGATGGCAGGAGAGAGATCACTTGATCATTGCCTGTTAGGTTCACTCCCTCTGGGGCACCTGGCATTGGCCACTGTCGGTAGACAGGATACTGGGCTGGATGGACCTTTGGTCTGACCCAGTATGGCTGTTCTTATGTTCTAACCTAAATGAACCCAAAGTTATGGAGACAGATATGAGTCAAGGAAGCCAGCAGAGTATCAGAAACGTGGAGAAGTCTCTGAGTGGACGGGCTCAGGCGTTCGGTCACAAGCTGAGGTGGTTCAAAAGTTTTGGATTTTTTTTAAGCAGAATTTTTTTATTGTTTCTTTAAACAATCAAGCAAATATTTGGCCACACACTTCTGAAACCCCAAACCATATTCAGCTTTTGGCAGACTAATTTCAGCTTTTCAATTAAAAAAAACCACAACAAATTTTGAAGGAAAGCAGACATTGTCCGTGATTTTTTCTGCTTTTTAAAAACCCCTAGTTTTTGATCCAAAAAAAGTTTTGACGGAAAATATTTGTCCAACCCTTTTAATGAGCTTTAGTGCCTTTTAGCACTAGCTGATGCTGAGAACCAGTGATACCTTGTAAAGAAGTTTTCTCAAAACTGGGTTTGTGCCGAGATGCGGAAGGTTTATTTTTCCCAGGGCCGCCTGTGGGGGGGGGGGGGGGGAGCAAGTGGGGCAATTTGTCCCAGGCCCCACTGGGGCCCCCATGAGAATATAGTATTGTATAGTATTGCAATTTTTTTTTATGGAAGGGGCCCCCAAAATTGCTTTGCCCCAGGCCCCTGAATCATCTGGGCAGCCCTGCAGCTGCGAGTTAGGAGCAGAACTTTAGATCCCAGTAAGCCACGGTGTAATCCTCAGTCGGGCAAAGTTTGGGTGAGGGTAGGAGCATGGATGCAAGTGCATTGCCCTGTGCTAGATGCATACAGCTCCCCATTAGAATTATTCATGCTCACCTGAAACTACAGAACCCTATTTTTCCACAGACCAAATTAGTAATATATTAAGGGTAGATCATCTGTGCTCAGAGAAGCGCTGGGACGATTTCTTCTGTGTGAACGCTGCCCCAAAGGAGAGAGAGACCCCCAAGCCTTTCCCCCGCGCACGAGGTTGCTCAGGAAAAGACCATGGCCTGGGATGCCCCCACTCAGAGCAATGCTGATAAACAGTCTACTCTACTGCCAAGCATGGAGCAACACAAAAGAAGTAACCACAGTTAATCTGTGATTCAAAAAGTGTTCCATGTCCTGTGCACGGCCCTGACTGGCCTGGAACGGTCTCAAAATTAATTCAGAGGAACACTTCTTACTGGAGGAATGGCAGCTTAAAAAAAAAAAAGGATGGAATTTAGTATGAGCCTGATCCAAAGCCCATCAGATTCCGTGGATTTGTTTAATTGATTTCCATCACCGGTGGATCAGGCCCTATGTATACATTATTTGCTAGTATTCTGCTATCATCATGTCACCCTCTTGTAGTACAAGTTGCTGGGAAATTGCAACTTGGTACAAACATGCACAAACTTGAGAAAAAAATCTTGGCTACATCCTATCTTAGTCAGAGATTCAGAAAGTTTCAAGTTGCACATTGTGCTGGTAAACAAGTTTTCCCAAGCCCTGGGTTATAAATATTTACAAGATATGTAGTAACAATTGGTGCAGAAGAATTATAACCTACAACACACCAAGAAGCACACTGAGAACCAGCTACAAATGCTTAGAGTGACAGTATTATTGGATTTTCTTTCCCATAGATTAGATGATACATAGAAACAAAGTGTTTCTGTTGTGCTCATCACCATGGTGTTATATTTTAGATAGAAACAAACATGCATGCACAGAAGTGAAAGTGAAAGACTGCCCGTGTTTGGCGGGGGGGGGGGGGGGGTGTGAAACTGGAATCTGGCAGCCATTTAGAGATGGGCTTAAAGTAAATTTACAATAGCCCTTCTACTCCTTATGTCTATGGGGCATTTCACATCTCTTCCAATCCTACCTTGTCTCTACATACCCCTGACATTCTATAGTAAGCAAGTATCAGAGTGTCTGAAGAAGTGAGGTTCTTACCCACAAAAGCTTATGCTCCCAATGCTTCTGTTAGTCTTAAAGGTGCCACAGGACCCTCTGTTGCTTTTTATAGTAAGCAAAGAGATCTCTAGGGACTGGGTCTACATTAGGGGATGTAGTTTGATGTAACTAAGTCAGTACAAAACCCTATTATAGATATACTGCCAATAATGTAGGCTAGGACTTACACAAATGCAACTTATCCTAGCCTGAAACCGGTGCAATGCAAGTACACTGGAAGTATACACAGGTATAGACACATCAGAAATCACACCAGTGCAAAACTCCAATGTAGACAAGTCCCAGGGCTCCCAACCCACCTGCTACATCCTTGGCTTGAGGAAAAAGTAGGTTCAAATGCTTGGGGGGGAGTGGAGGGGGGAGAGAAGCCAATTCTATGGTGTAGTCTGGCATCTCCAAATTGCCCCATCTTGAGCTCCTGGAAATTTCCTGTAAAACCTGGGGTTTCAAAGTGAAAATATTTAAAATTTATACAAATAAAGCTGAAATTGACTGGATCCACTTCTGAAATCCCCCTGTAAAGTTTCCCCAAGGGCTGATGGCTTCCCGCCCAGGTATATTGTACTCCAGACAGGAGGTGATGAAGGCATGTATAACTGACGCCAGGTCTTAAACTATCAGGCTGGAAAAGAGTCTCCCAGCTAAGCAGTCATGACAGATGCTTGCAGATGCTACTATGTGAGAGTTTAGGGTCAGCAAGGAGTCCAGGACTCCTCCTAAGCTATGGACTCAATTGACCAATCATAGGCATGGGCCTTAAACCAAAGGAGACCACACTGTGGCTGCAAACTCTAAAGTGCTTCCCTCTGCCCACCAGCATGATCTCTGTCTTGCTCAGGTTCAGCTTCAGCCAGCTGTTCTTCAAACATGAGCAGATCTTGTCCACGCACTGGACTAACTTGCTGGTAATGGTGTGGCTGTACGTGGTGAAGTATAGGGATAGACATGTGTCATCTGCATATGGCTGGCACTTGAGTCCGTGTAATTTTACCAGTTCACCTAGTGGCTTCATGTAGATGTTGAACAGTTCCAGGGAGAGAGAGAACAGTTCCTTGTGGGACTCCACAAGTGAGGGGTCTAGTGGTATAATTGCCATGTTTGGGTCTGTGAAGGGCTTCTCCAGGTAAATTCATCCTCCTTTGCTGTGAGAAATGGAAGTTATTCCCCAGTGCTTTCACAGGGCTCAGTGCATAAAGGTGTGCTCTGTTGAAGAGCACTTACAAAAGGTACAACATGTTACTGCTACGCATCTTTTATGAAAACAATCGCTGTGGAGACTTTTCCAAGAGATGTCTGAATTGTGCCCAATGATACTGCAGGGAGTTGAGAATTCATAGAGAAAAGGACATTTTCTGCCATGCTTTTGGCACTGAATGTTGACATATGTTTTATGAAGAACAAGGCCCTTATCTGGGTGCAACCAATGTTAGATAACGAAGAATCTCTTTATGCTCAAGCCCGATCTAAAATGACTACCCCTTCTGGGTGAGTGCACAATCTGAACCCTTCAGGGTCCATTCTGAGGGATTAATAGTGGGCCCCAAGTAGAGGGAATTTCAGGTCCTGGAGTTGCTGTTTTCAGGTACAATTTGGGATGTTCTGGAGAAAGGGGAAATTAGGGATATTATGAAGAGCATCTACTGAGGTTCAAACTCTTGCAGTCCTGAACTGATTTAAATAGAACCTGAACGCATCCTACAAAATGGGAATAATAATATGTATTCCTCTTAGTAGAATCCTTTGAAATCCTTGGATGACAGGTACTATTCACATAAAGGGCAGAGCATTATTATTATGTCCTCCGTTCTCTGTAGTGTTTGGAACTGAAACACCTTGATGGCTTTCCTGTGTCAGTCTGGCTGTCTCTCACACATTCCCAGCCTTGTGATGGATTCAACATACCATACAGCTCTTGATTTTGAAATCCTACTAACTTAGATGGTTCTAATTATCGGTTTTGAACAGCAACAAAGCAGCTGAATATGATCATATAGTTAAGAATACAACAGTCGTGCCTGCACAGAAACGGTGTAGTGTATGTAAGCCAAGCTGCTAGCTGGAGTGATTTGTTGCCAAGGTCCTAAAAATATGGACACTATAATGGAAACATTTATGAAACCTTAATTACAGCACTGCAAATGCACCATATCAGTGCAAAGTTTAAAGCAGGAGCTAAACTTTATAGAAGCATACTACATTACGTTCATTGGGTACATTGCATGCCATGGAAATCATTCCACTTTTTATTTCTTGTAAGAGCTACTAACTTAGACTGGCAATTCCCCATTTGTTTTTTTTCCTGAAATAGCCACTCTTTCATATATTCTATTGTCCTAAACCTCAGTCTTTGCGAGAAACTTGGGAACAGCATGAAGACTGCACTACGGGGGGTGACCAAGTGTTTCATATTTCCCAGATGTGGTCCATCTCCTAGCTGCCTATATCCCATAATTAGGTCCAAATGCCCCTTTATCTGACTCTCCTTGTCCTCAGGCCTGAAACGTGATGCCAGCAATGGGCAGAGTCTTCCTCTGACCTTTTAAGCAGCATCTGACTCAATTTTAAGTTTTAAACCACTGTAGTTTACAATAAACATGTAACCATTTGTTCTTTCCTTCTCCTTTTCTCTGAGCACATCTCCCAGCTTCTTGAATCTCTGCACTGCTTCTCATTTTCATCAGTATTTCTTCCATCCTACACCACAACCCATTTCCCTCTATACTCCCTTGCAGGGCCGGCTCTAGGTTTTTTGCCGCCCCAAGCAAAAAAAATTTTGGCTGCCCCCCGTCCCAGCCCTGGGCTCCTCGCCGCACCCCCCCTGCCACCCCAGCCCTGGGCTCTCCCCCCCCGACCCGCACCCCCCTGCCGTCCCAGCCCTGGGCTCTCACCCCCCCCCACCCGCACCCCCTGCCGCCCCAGCTCTGGGCTCCCCCCTAACCCCCCCACCATTGCCCCACACACACACCTCCTGCCGCCCTAGCCCTGGGCTCTCCCCCCCCCCCGACCTGCACCCTCCTTCCGCTGCAGCCCTGGGTCACTGGTAACTCGCTCCCAGGGCAGGTCATTCAGCAGGAATTTTAGGTGTGCACAGAACACAGACAGGATTGGTTCCCATATGGTTACAGAACTGCAGTAAAGTGGAACAATTTTCAGCTTGTGTGATTGGAGGATATCTGGATGCATATTATAAGACTGTCCTACATAAATGAGGAAAAGTTGAGGTGCCTTTATTATTCTTTTGTTCCACTCTTTCTTTCTAAATTTGCCAATGCAATATCACTGTCTTCCTTTTAAACAAACAAACAAACAAAAGGCAATGGCTGTTGAAAATAGCAATTCCAGTCCTAATAACCACTGGGAAGCATTTCTTGCTCAATTTTATCCTACTTTTTCTATAGCAAGTTACAGTGGATCAGTATATTTGATTTGGGAGAAATGAAGTAACAGCCGCCCAAACTGAGCTTGAGCACTCCTTAATTTTAAGGTGTTCAAATCTGGAAGGCAGGTGCAGGGGGTGGGGGTGGGGGGGCGCTGTGGCTCCGCAGGGGAAAACGGCAGCATGTATGCAGCATGGTCTGAGTGGCACGGTAAGGGGGCTGGGGGGTTGGAGAAGGGGTAGGGGGTTCCGGGGGGGGCAGTCAAGGGACAGGGAGCAGGGGGGGTTAGATGGGTCAGGGTTCGGGGGGGGCAGTCAGGAGACAGGCAGAAGTTGGATAGGCATGGGAGTCCCAGGGGTTTGTCAGGGGACAGGTAGGGGGTGGGATCCTAGGGGGGAAGTTGGGGGGGTCTCAGGAGGGGGCAGTTGGGGACAAGGAGAAGGGAGGCTTAGATAGGGGGTGGGGTCCCAGGAGGGGGCAAATCAGGGGACAAGGATCAGTGGGGCTTAGATAGGGGGTGGGGTCCTGGGGGGCAGTTGGGGCAGGGGTCCTGGGAGGGGGTGATCAGGGAACAGGGAGCAGGGGGGTTGGATGGGTTGGGGTTTCTGTGGGGGGCAGTCGGAGGGAGTGGATGGGGGCAGGGTGGGGCTACCCTCCCTCCCCATGGAGTGTCCTGTTTTTTGAATGTTAAAATATGGTATCCCTACTCACAGTGCAGCTCTCCATTCAGAGCAGGCTGCAGCATGAGGTCTCAGCTTCCTCACTCCCTCCCCCTCTTTCCTGTTGGTAGTGGCCAACGGAATGCTGGGAAATGTAGTTCTTTCCCTGCTCCAGGGCTGGCTCTATAGGCAGGGAGCTAACCAAAGAACTACAGCTCCCAGGGTCCCCGTTGGTTCTCAGCTCCCAGGCTGGATCCCTGCCGCCCCTGCAAATGGGCTGCCCCAAGCACCTGCTTGCTTTGCTGGTGCCTAGAGCCGCCCCTGCTCCCTTGGTCTTCTATGCAGACTCCCGCCTCAGTACTTTCTTCTGTATATTCATCTAGTTTCCCAAGCAGCACACACCCAGCTCTACCCATCTGTTCAAAGCTTTTAAGCATCCATCAGCTCAGAGACGCATCTCAACTATTGCCATGTAGCATTTTATTCCCTGCTAGTTGTATTCTATACACTCATTACTTTATATAGTAACTTCAAGACAAGCATTCTATTCTTTATCTTTTATTTTACCTACTATAAAAATCACAGTATTATATAACAACTTCCCCCTCCAAACACACAGTTCCTTCCCTTCAAGTGGCTGTTTGCCACACTTCCTCCTCATCAGCAAGGAAATCCCACTTATCTGTACTGCATTCCATGATGATAGCTACACATATGCTTAAGCTTTTTCCATCACCAAAAATGCAGTGGTATTAGTGGTTTAATGCTTATTTATTAGCCCTACTCCAAAATGCTCCAATACATTCCTCCACTATCGTAACTTGCAGATTTGCATTTTCAGTATGGTTTGCATATTTCATCTGGTGCTTTTACAAGCTAAGTGATTCAGCCACTATGATGTAACACAGATCCACAGCATCGTACAAAAGCACTAACCTCTGAAGTACTATACTGCACACTCCACACAAAATACTGTCAAACGAACATTAAAGTTGCAAAGTGAAGCTTTTAAACATCACGATATGCAAACTATAAAACTGACCTTGGAACCTTAAACTCACATAATACATTATTGATGGAAACTTTAATTAACAATACCACATCCTATTAATTCCACAAGACCCGTGTCTTATTCCATATGCATGATTCCTTCTAGGAAATCCCACTCAACTTATGCACATGTGGCATGTCAACAAACTCTTTGAAAATCATTTATTTAAAATAAAACATTATTAGTGTCACAGTTACAGGGCTCACTGCACCTCTGTCCCCTTCCTGGTCTCTCAGAGTGCACACCCTCAGATGTCAGGGCTCCTGCCTTTACCTATCCTGGAGAGGAGTTTTGCAGTTCTCCTACTCTTAGACCAGGCCCTGGCCTACACCATTCTGTTAATCCACTATGATTACCCAGAAGGTCTGGTTCAGCACCTGCCGTTCTTTCCTTTGGGAGTCTTTTGCCAGTGGTGAATACAGAGATCAAAAAGCCTTCTTCTACCAAAGTACTGTTTAATTTTAATAGTTGGAGTAAAGCCTTTAGAAGAAAAGGATTTTAGAACACTCTATATGAATGCCAGTCTTACCTGATGGTACTCTAGACCGGCCTGGCTTCTCCAGTCCCCCTAGATTGACACAGGCTCCCTGGTTTCCTTCAACAGTTCCCCCCAACAACTACCTTCCCTCTTGAGACAGAAAGTCCCCTATAATCCAGCTGGAGTTCCTTTGTTCCTGTCAGTTCAGGGTTTTTGCCCTACATGTCCAAACCAGTTTGGTAGGCTTAGGACAGTGGTTCTCCCATTGTCCTGTAACAACCCCCAAGTGTTTACCCTGGGGCGGCTTATCTTGATCCATTGTTTCCTTCCTGCTTCTTTTTCTTACAGCATCCAATTATACAAACCAGTATAGGCATACAAGTAAACATCCCGATAACAAGGTCACCACACAGTATTCATGCGTTATTACAGAATAGCTCAAAATCTGTCATCTATTTTTTAAAGAAAAAAATAGCCCTTACAATTTTGCAAAGTCAAAAAGAATGTTCAGTGCACCACAAAAAGCTCCATGCAGTAACAGGCCATATTTGTCAGAGGTGGAAGCCTGAACAAACAGGTATCCTTCAGTCCAGGTATAGCCTCAAAAACATTGACACCAAGGAATGCTGCCTCATGATTACCAGGCATAACAGCTAATAATTGTGTCAAACCACACCACCACCACCGGCTTATAATTATTTAAAAAAAAAAAAAAAAAACCTGAGGATTGCAACATTAAATTTATTGTAGATTAGTTAAAGCTATTAAAAGTTGGATGGAAAGAATGACAAATACTAAAAATAGAATCAAGTGTTGGGAAATTTGACATTGGCATAAGTAAACTGTCAAGGAATAAAATGGTTTCAAGCTCATTATCTGCACAAGTGGCTGCCATGAACTGCACAGGAGTTTTTAAATCTATATGCTGCTACATTTCATTCCAGTTAAATATTTGCCTCCACCAAAATATTCTGCCAGATTCTGGACAAAAGCAGCAAAACTACCTAGGTTTAGCAATTCTCTAAGTGTCCTGAAACGGATGTTAACTTTAGGAGCCTACAAGACTCCTCCATGGGAGCACTTATCAATGTCTAAATAAATAAATAAATAGAAATAATATCACCATTACCTAGGTGTTACATAGCTCTTTTCATCAGTAGATCTCAAAGCGGTTTACAAGGGAGGCCAGTATCATGATCCCTGTTTTACAGAAAAGGAAACTGAGCCCGAGGCGCTCACAGAAAGAGCTCACTAGCCAGCCAGATCCTTACATACAAATTAAACTGCTCTAGCTTTCATTTCTCTCTATCACGTGTGTGTGTATAAATATATATATATACACACACACACACACACAGAAATGTAGACATTAATATGAAATTTAGATTACTCTGCTACTACTGCATATGATTCACCAGTTAGTTTAGACATTATCAGCCACACTCAAGTTAATACATTTTAAATTGTCTATAGATAAGATGTTGATAATGCAGAACACTGTCATTTTAGTCCACATAATTCTAGATTGATCTTCAATCCAATTTAAGGGCATGGGGTGAGGAAGAGGGGAATCTAAGCAATTTCGGAATCAATTTGAAAATGATTTCGAGTCCAAATTTCAGTGCTGTCATTCAGTGGGACTGAAATAAGAACTTTACTGCATTTGACACTTCCAAAACTATGGGCCTGATTCTGATCTCACATATGCCAGTGTGAAATGAGTTTCGGGTCCCTCTATTGGAAACTTTTATGATCTTCAACACAGAGAGATTTTTGGAAGATCTGTTAACAGTGCCTCTTGCACTCACTTATAAATAAACGTAGGAAAGAGAAAATCTGAATACAGCAGTTTGGTCATCCTCTAGTCCTTTTACATCCACTGAAAGCTATCAATCAGTCTGGTAACTAATGATGGCTAAGAGGTTAACCTAGGATAGAACAGCCTTGCCCTGTTATCCTGAAATTGCGCAGCTCTGTCCTTGGAATCTGCAGTAACTTTTCATTAGAATAAAGCTTGTAGAGATTTTAAATGTTTGCCTGAAATTTTATGGTCAGTTCTCTCAAACATCTAGTAAATATGGGTTTATAAAATATTTCACAACAATCCAAGATAAGATTTTCAAAAGTACCTAGTGACTTAGGAACAAAAGTCTCAATTTAACGTGCTCCTAAATTACTCAGATGCTTTTGATCATATTCTTACCAGGTGAGATTTTCAAATTTTAAATGGTTTATCTGAAATGTAAGAAATTTACTAGTTTCTCCTTATTTTCTGGCTATTGGACTCGGTTCCCTCAGTTATGTTCAAGAGAAAATAATAAGATGAGGGGTACCACCTATCATGTGTGCTGCCATACCTGGGCACAATGAAGTTAGTTAACATGCATCACTTTCAACCAGGAGTCAAATATACTCCATTTAACTCAGAAGTTGCAATGAGCTAGACATTACAGATTCAACCTTTAAGATGCCTCTATTTCCAAAATTACTCTAACAAAATACAGGGGCAGAATATTTAAATGCATGTCTTTTGTGATCCAGATGAATGTAATTGCTTGGGCATTGAGTGTGCTTCAATGCTATATAACCGGATGATTGATTTCTTATGGCTGAAACTGTCATGTTCAAGCAACATTAAGTTTGAACTCATGGCATTTAATCTGCAATGTGTTACGGGATCTAAATTAAAAAAGACAATTGTATATTCATTTCCAACTTGAGAAGCAAAGAAAATTTAACAAAAACATACTGATTACAGGGAATTAAGAAGCCTTCTCTATTTCCTTCCCTCCACTTGGCTAGGAAATGTCATCAAACAAGTAACTTCATCCCATCTGACTCTCCAAATGGAACGAATGTATAAGTCACTATGGGAATTTATTACATAACAGCAACAAACAAAGAGCAACATTTTCCTCTCAGAGCCACACCGCAGATCTGGATTCTGATATTCGGCTCTCCCTACGTGCTCAGAACTCCCAGGGAGAGCAGACTATCTGAGTCGAGATCAGCCAAGTGGGTCTCCGAAAGCAAATTCTGCCTTCAGTCATTAAAATGAGCTCACCAGCGATCATGCTCCTCCACACACTGGAGGAAGTTCGTTTTCACCTCACTTTAGTATATTGAAGTCAGAAGAGTGCTGCCTTATGGTGAATTTCTAGGACAGGTTTTATTCCACCGTGTACATGGTATCACAGTATATAGGCTTTCTTTGAGGGGAACTATAAAAAACAACAACTTTTCTTAGGTTATCCTACAGGCTGAAAACCAAAGGGGTTAAATTACATGGCCACTGACTTAACAGAAATGCTCCCACTGACTTCAACTAGTATTTGAAAACTAGTTATTCCTTTTATTACCTGAGAAGCTAGAGTTCAAAATTCCAAGTCTCCCTTATTTCACAGAATCATAGAAATGTAGGGCAGGAATGCACCTCCAGATGCCATCTAGGCCATCCCCCTGTGCTGAGGCAAGATTAAGTGTACCTAGCTCATCCCTGACAGGTGTTTGTCTAATACATTTGCCTGAATTGTTGAGGCCAACCCAAAACACAAAATACAATGAAAAGGCAAGGAAGCAATATTCCATTGGGTAATCAGCTTCCCTTCTCTCTCCCTACCCACATCCCTGTAATCCCTGCTCCACGGCCCACTTCCCCTTTAGCAATGCAGCAGAATAGGAAATCTGTTACCTGTCCAATCTGTTCAAACCAGATAGTTTATTACAATGATCATAAACTAATATTTATATTGCAGTAGTTTACAACTAACTTTAAATAAACAGGAAGAGGAGGTCAACAAGCAATCAGACGCCAGGCAACAGTATGTGATGGGGACACATGATCAGAGACACACCTAGATGGCTTTCAGACATTTTAGAAGTGGTTTTAGAGTAAGCTGGGCTCTTTTCTTCTGATCTACTGTCACCAGCAATAAAAGTTCTGTAGGCCAAGTTAAGCCCTCAGTGACACCTGCAGCAACACAGATTTCAAATGACTGCCTCAGTGACTTCTGTGAAACTCCATTGTCTTCAATGGGTTTGTACAGGTTGGCATAGCTCCGTAGAACTCAGCAAACCGGTCTGTCCCCAATGCACAAGGCGAAATACAATCCTGCTCTCAGCAGCACTTCAGTGGATAAAATTATATCGTTCTCTCATAGCTGAAGTGAGATGATCTGATTCTTGGTACACACAGAGGGCTGACCTGCTGAGCACAGCACAGTCCCTTAGGGTATGTCTAACTTGGGGGGCGGGGGGGGAGAAGAAAAAAAGGCAAAACTAAACTAAACCAGTGAGTCTCAGAGCCTGGGTCAACTAGCCGGCTCTGAAACCTGGCAAGGGGAAGAGGGGGTCTCAGAGCCCGAGGTCCAGCCCGAGCAGGAACCTCTACACTGCTATTTTTAGCCCCATAGCTTGTGAGTCAAAGTCAGTTGACCGGGCTCACTGCTGCGGTGTTTCGAGGTGTTTTGTTTTTGTTTTTTTGTTTTTCCAGTGTAGATGTACCCTTAAGAGACCCTGTTCTGAGTCTAGGGCAGTGGTTCCCAAACTGGGGTTCGTGAACCCCTGGGGGTTCACAAAATGTTACAGGGGGTTCTTGGGAAAAAAATCCCTAATGGTGGACAGAGCTGTCCCTAGGGACCCCAGGCAGCACGGGACCAGCAGCCCAGAGCCCCTGGACTTCCAAGAGCTAAGCAGATCAAAGCAAGCATCTCTATCACACTGAGGAGATTTAAACTTCAAGACTCCTTACAAGAAATGGAAAGGGAGGTGGATATTTTTTGCTGTTTTTAAAATTAAATAGGCAGCTAGTATTGTTTTTAAAATGATTATGAAGAACAAGTTTAAGCTTTGTTGTAACGTGCATTGTTTGCCTGGACTACTCAAGACCTGAATGCTTGTGTAGGAGGAACTCTTTGAGTTGGTTTCTTAAATACCTTCATGCTGTTTCACAACTGATACTCCTTGATGAAACATAGGAGCCTTGTCTTCTAACAGGCTTATTCAAAGTGATACAAGCTACGAAAGTGAGATCTTGGAAGAGTGTTGCCGTTTTCATAATGTAATAAAAATATTGTAATGATAAATAATAATAAATAGTGTGTAATAAGCATGTCATAAAAACAAAGGTTATATTTCCAAGATCACTGCTTTTATAATTTATACTCAAGTAAAGGAGAAAATCCCTGGAAATATTCATTTTGAGGAGGGGGTTTGCGAGACTTGACATTTTAGTGAAAGGGGTTCACAGGTTGTTAAAGTTTGGGAACCACTGGTCTAGGCTGTAGTAATGACACCTACACAGAGCAAATCCAGCCACTGGATGGGGGATTCAGATCTAGCCCACTAGCTGGCCATACACTGCAGCCACAACACTCCCATGTTATTCAGTACAGAGCATTCGCTCTCAGATGTATATCTGTCAGTCATCATTCTGACCAACAAATTACAGACCTAAAGCACAAACAATAATTAGAGACCCAATTAGGGAGGTGATTATTTTAAAACTTGATTCCACTTAAAACAAAACATATACCAGCCTTCTCCTCAGGTTTCCAATTTAAAATCATACAAAGCATTTTAATTTCATACTTTGAATTTTGCAAGTGCCAAATAATACAAGAGATTGGGGAAAGTAATTGTCCACCAGCTTATTTAACTTGTTAACTGAAAATATTTGAGCAGGAATTTCATGCTGGGATAAGCCACCCAGAACAGCAAGAGGTTATGGTAAAGATATAAGCTATTATATGTGTGCGGGAATATGTTACTGAGAATGTTACTGTTAGGATTGAGATGGTATTTCCAAATTAACTCCCCTTTTTCAGCTGCAAATAATTTTCACAAACAACTTCTTTTAGGGGCTAAAGTTTTCCATCCTTGGTCTCAGCCCAAAGGCGAATCTCTTTGTAAGAGCCTGAGCAAAATAAGTTATGTTTGAGTTATGAGAGCAAGAAAACTAAAACAAGAATATCAAATTGTTTTTTCCCTGTGGGACTTAAAGGTTGAAGAAGTTGGAAACTTCAGACTTATCTTGTTTTAAAGACCTTACTGGTGGAAGGAAAAAATCAAACAAAAAGAACGGTTTCAGAATTTTTCACATTAAAAAGTCAGGAATTTTTTTTTTAGCACACACATACATACCCTCTTATAATCTGCCCAGCTGCCTTCCCTCAAGCCCGACTTTTTTCCTCCCTATGATTAGGGTGACCAGGTGTCCCATTTGCGACCAGAACACCCGTTAAAAGTCGCCAGCAATGCTAAGGCAGGCTAGTCCTGTGGGCATGAGGGGGGCGGCGTGTGGAGCCTCCTGGCCCCCCCCGGCTTAGGACCCGGACCTGCTGGCTGCTTCCGGGGCACCCGCAGCCCGGTGCCAGGACAGGGAGGTAGCCTGCCTTAGCCCCCCCTTCCCCCTCCCAACTACGCTGCTGACCAGGAGCCGTCTGAAGTAAGCCCACGTCCCAACCCTGAGCTCCAACCCCCTGCCCCAGCCCAAGTCCGGGGCCCCCTCCTGCACCCCAAAACCCTCATCCCCATCCCAGAGCCCCCTCCCACACCCTGAACCCCTCATCCCTGGTCCCAACCCAGAGCCAGCATCTCCAGCCCAGAGTCCTCATCCCCTCCTGCACCCCAACCCCCTGCCTCAACCTGCAGCCCCCTCCCGCACTCCGAATCCCTCAGCCTCAACCCCCAGCCTGGAGCCCCCTCCTGAACCTCAAGCCCTTGATTCCCAGCCCCACCCCAGAGTCCGCACCCCCAGACAGAGCCCTCATCCCCTCCTGCATCCCAACTCCCTGCCCCAGCCCGGAGCCCCCTCCCGCACTCTGAACACCCTTCATTTCTCTCCCCACCCCGGAGCCCACATCCCCAGTTAGAGCCCTCACCCCCTCCTGCACCCCAGCCCCCTGCCCTGTGAAAGTGAGTGAGGGTGGGAGAGAGCGAGTCACTGAGGGAGGGGGAATGTAGTGAGCAGGGGGGGGCCTCTGGGAAGAGCGGGCCTCGGGTGTTCAGTTTTGTGCGACTAGAAAGTTGGCAACCCTACCTATGACTGGAGAAGTGTTAACTTGAAAGGTCCCTTGAAATGTGTTAACTACTTGTGCTAAACAATCTGTTCCACCTTGTATTTAGCTGTGGCACTCTGAGTACATTTCCCAGACACAAAGAAAAGGGCTGCGTAGCTCAGAAGCTTGTTCCTCTCATCGGAAGTTGGTCCAATAAAAGGTATCACCTCACACACTTCCTCTCTCATTTTAGCACACAGGCATTCATGAGTATTGACAACTGATGGCAAATATAGGGCCTGCATTAGTAAATAAAGGAAACGCTGAGTCTGGAACAGAAGTTTATCGACTTTATTAGAAGTGGGGGAAGAAAGTCATGGTACAAAACTACTCCTTAAAGCAGATTTGACTGCTATTATTTGTTTCAACTTTACTCCCCCTCCCAAATGAAAATAGTTGTCTACACCCCCTGCATTAGAATTTCCCAATCAGGAAATGGGACCCTTCCATGCTAGGCACTCTGCACACATACTGACAAGATGGTCTCTCCCTTCAAGGGCCTATGATCTAAGGCCTTGATCCTGCAGTTCATTGATTTCAAATGGAACTCAGCACAGGCACAGCAGTGAATTGCCACGTTGGGGCCTAAGTATATTAGATGGATACTTTAAAACGGGAGGGAGGAAGCAAAAGGTAACAGTGAGACAATTATGATCACACAATAAGCAGTGGTCACACTGGGTTTTCTCCTCCTAGAAGATCTCCAAACAGGTTAGAAATAGTAGTCAAAAAGTTAGCTTGAACCCAAATTTTGGGTTGAATTTCCTTGCTTGTATGAACTTTAAAGCCCAGGCCAAGATGATTTTCTAGAGCAAATAAATAACACCACATTGGTCACATCAATTAACAGTGCATGAAAAATCATCAACTCTGTGTATAGTTCAGAAATCCTCATCAGAGAAGGCCAAGCCTCATCAATACAATGTTCCATTGTCTTAGAAAGTTAGTTTCCTTCTACCATTATTACTAGATTAATTTCTCATAAAAATATAATTTTTACTTTAGTAACGGGTCTTTCACATTTGCCTATTGAAAGGAAAAAACAAAATAAAAAACAAAAACACTCTTTTAATGATCTAATGAGAAAATGCTCTGGGAAGAGTTTCTAAGAAAAGCAAACCCAAAACTTTCACACGCATGTCTCAGTTATTCCTTTGCTCTCAACATTACAATGTAATTTCCTCTCAAAGGTATTCTTTATCACTGGAGATTAAAGACACATTCTGGTGCTGTTTGATTTGGCCTCTGCTCAGATAAACAAGTAAACTGCAGGAACGCAGAAGTCAACAATCAAGAGCGGTTGAATTGACAGCAGCCAGATAAAAATAAGCAGGTCAGAGTCTGCTTTACTTCATTTCCTTACACATCCTGGTGCAGTGCAACAAAGACTTTCAGAAGAACTATTACTCATTTAAACAGAGCTACTTTATTCAAAACTAGTACACCTATTTAAGAGATTTCCCACAGTTAAATACATCATCCAAATATCTTTGTATACTTTACTTTCTTGACTGAGTGGATTTCTCTACCAAAAATAGAACCAATGCCTTTTCTTTCCTCCCAAATTCCCTTAAAAAGACATACCAAAGGATACAATATCTTGTATCCCCTAGAATGTCCAAATCTAGGGATGGAGAAAGATATACGAGGTCATCTAGTCCCAGAGTTGTCCTTAGCGTCTTTGAATGGTCCTGCAAAACAATTACTCACCTCTTCCTCCCAAATGTTACTGACTCCCATCCACCACGAGCACATTACTATCTAGACCGCCAGCCTTAAGATTAGCACAAGGGTCAACAAAACAATCTTTATGCCACCCCCATACTTAAGACTCATCTTCCATAATGGGGGTGGCGGATTTGTGGCTCAACACCAGGACCATACTCTTAGAGTATTAGGTTTATAAAGGAAAGGAAAAGAAAACCTGACTTACTTGAAAGAGGGGACACTATGAGAGAGTTGCTAGTCAGGGGTCACAAGATTGTTTTATATCCATGTGCCTATTGTTAGTTGCCCCATAGTCAAATTTCAGATTTTACATAGATATGTTTACTACTAACAAGTTTCACACTTTTAAATGTTCACCTCTGCTGAAAAAGACAAGACATTAACATTCTCACCATGAGAACACAAACACACAAACAAAATTGATAAGCAAACAGCCTGTACTTCATTTACAACCACCACCACCTTCCCATATACAGTATTTAACTTCCCCATGTTAAGAAAGTTGAAATGCTTAGAGCAGGCTGTACTCCTTCAGATACTGCAGTTTGAAGTCAGTGGCACTCATGCTCTTAAGTCACATAAATGTTTTTAGGCACCTCATCTGAGAGTGGAATTTTTAAAGACGTGTGAAAATGTTGGTCTGTGTGTATAAAACAGTCACAACAACCTTGTTAATGTATTGACAGTCTGAGTAATTTTTTACTGCTAACACTGCAGCTTTTAAGTAACAGATTTCATATCAATAAGCTTTTAATAACACAACTTGAGACCCTGATGCTGCAAACACTTGTAGCCATGGCTAACTTTAAACACATGAGCAGTCTTATGGAAGTCAATGAGAATGTCTACTCTGCAAAGAAAAACCCTTGGCACCAAGTCTCAGAGCCAGGGTCAACTGACTTGGGCCCAGGTTGAAGGGCTAAAAATAGCGGTGTAGACATTCCCACCAGGGCTCTTCCCTTCTCCCAGAGTTTAGATCCTGGGCTCCAGCCCAAGCAAGAACATCTACACTGCTATTTTCAGTCCCACAGCATAAATCCCATGAGCTCAAATCGATTGACCTGGACTCAGACTCGCTGCCACGGATTTTTCTTTGCAGTGTAGACATACCCACTGGGACTACTGGTGTGACTAAAATTATGTACTTGATTAAGTGCTTGCAGGATCAAGGTCTTAATTCTCAATGTTTTGGAAAATTCAGATACGATACCAGAGTGTTATATAAAGTAAAAAGCATTTATAGTTAGAGTCATTATAAATTGTAATCTAAAGTTGTAATACCACAAGTTTTCAAAATTAGTTGTACAAAGCCTGAGCTTGATTTAAAAAAAACAAACAGGTTATTTAAAATTGCCACCTAGTTTTAAAAAAATTGAAATATTTTATTGTGCTCTGGTAACTTAAAATGGGTTAGATTTCAAAATTGTTATGATCGTCCTCGATGTGGAAAGTTGTCAGTGGAGTTCGATGCATTTAAAGACATTTATTTCATAAAAGTTGTAAGTGCTCACAGGTTTATTAGTGAGCCCAACTTATGTCAAAGACAGACTTCTGTACAAAGGAGTGAATCCATGGCAAATTTTACAATCATACATCTTCAGTAAGGAGTTTAATCTATGTGCCTGTATTATAGTGCTGCACCAAATTCTCAGTCCCAGCTACACAAAGTTGTAAGACCAATATAACTTTTAGGTAAGTTGGATCTTTAATTGTAGTAAATAATTGTCTGCCTACTATGCAAAGAGTTGGGATAGCTGGGAACACCAGTGAATGGCACTACATTTTTCTGCGTATGATGCATCTCCCTCTCCCAGGCAGCAGTAAGATGAAATGGTGGTCATTTAAACTCAGCTATTTACCATGAAACCTATAATTCTCCAAATGTTTCACGCTGTGCAAAACGTTGTCAGCTGTAGGGGGTTAAACTTTCAGTGACGGCTGAAAACTATTATGGCAGTTTGCCCACTCACTATAGCCATTTACCAATGGTTTTCCCAAGGACATATTTCTTAACAACACCGTTAAGGGTTTAATTTATTTCTTCTTTCTATATCTGAATGATTATTATAATTTTAGGGGGCTGCTGGTGAAGAGGTTCGTTCACTGAGAGGAGTATAATGCTGCCAGATCTCAGATGCTCCCTTCGAGGCGAACCAGAGTAAGGTGCCCAGAGAGGATAGTGATGGGTGCTCTTAAGGAAGTTCAGCAGAGATAGATGGCTATTCAGTGCTAAGTCGTGTCTGGGCCTATCCCTCATTAGGGTCCTAATTCAACCACGCACGTAAGCATGTGCTTAAGTGCTTGGCTGAACCAAAATCATTAAAGATCCCAAATGATGTCTCATAACATGGGCAATGCGTTGCACTCTTAGGTCATTCCTATGAAGCACTCTGTTGTGTCTGAAATCAGGTGTCAAACACAACAGCCACTGCAGTTTGTGGGAAGGCAGTGGGGGCTCCTACATTGACAGCTGATATTAAACAGCAGTTCCCCAGGTGTAAACACAGACTTACATAAGAGCACAGGATCACAAGCAGGCCCATGGAGCTTTAAGGTCAGTCATGATTTGATGACTGCTCTCTTCACCCAGTACTGACTTTTCTTTCGTACTTCTCATGGGAATTATGCAGAAACCCAAGACCTCTCAGTGTAAGAATGGAAACGTGCTATGTTCTCACCACATCGCTTGAGAAGAAATGTTTGATGTAGCAAGTAAGAAAAATAGTCAGAGGCTCCAGACTTTGCACACTGCAGCGGGTATGTCTGTCAGGCATCCTTTTTCTAATAGTTAGTAGATTTGTATTTTTGTTCACACAATTACCAAAGTTGCCTGTGTAAGGTGACTTTTCAAAATAAAAATCCACCAAAATTTTGTGGCAAAGTTTTTTCAGGTCACTAAATACTCATGCCCAATGTCAGAATACACCTTTTTGTTTTAAATGTGTGTGGATTTTTTCTGGATTCTTAGGGAATTTACCACAAATCCCTCACTTATGACATCATATCACAAGCATAAGATTAGGACTTCAAGTCAGGAATAAATAAGTAGAAAGATGACAGGTTTCAGAGTGGTAGCCATGTTAGTCTGTATCAGCAAAAACAATGAGGAGTCCTTGTGGCACCTTAGAGACTAACACATTTATTTAAATTTATTATGCCCAAATAAATGTGTTAGTCTCTAAGGTGCCACAAGGACTCCTCGTTGTTTAAGCAGAAAGAAGAGATTATATTTTAAGGGACAAAGATTCTGTCTCTCATGCAAATGTCCTCTACTAATAAAACAGGCCAAGAGAAACAGATGTGTGATATGGAAGCAGATTTCTTTGAGAACAGAATTATTTGATAATGCAGAGTCATCTGGTCTGTGTACACTGTTCGCAAGGTGCTTCTGCTATTGGTTGAATATAAACTTAAATGCTCCCTTTTGATTTGATAAAAATTCAAGTTTGGGCCATGTTACATTTTAGCTAATTTATTAATTGTCTGCTACTGACAATTAGAGCCCATACACGGTCCAGAGCCCGGGTTTGTCCATACGAAATGATCATCCACCATGTGCCACCTGGCTGTAGCATAAATGCTATCTCAATTTCAGCTAATGATAAAAATGAACCATAGACTTATGTTTTAGAAGGAATCCAATGGGAAATTCTAAGATACAAATACAAAAAGACCCCCCTTCTCCCCATGATTCTCAGTTCTGCTTTCTTTAATATTTCCATATGAAAAGTTGTTGGACCAGAGTTTTGGATAATAGCAGCTTATCCCTTTAAGAAATTATTTTCCTACATAAAGCAGCACATAGTGCGCCAGGACAAGAATGCTTCAGCCACAAGGCTTTAAGGTGCCATAGTGAAGACCACAGCAGCTTTTCGGGTTATTCTCATCACGTATTTTGCAAGGAAAGAAGATGGAGAAACATCTCTCATTTCTAGAGCAGCTGCCCCCTTTCTGTGATTCTATTCTCTTCCTCCCCACCACCATGACTTCACGCAGTTGATTGTAACAAATCTTTCCATAGCCTGTGGCACATTTTAAGGAGAAATAAAATAAAGTCCAAATTTCATCTGTAAACTTCTTTAAAATCTGTGGATGAAAAGTGCTATATAGATCGAAGCATTATAGTCCGAGCTTGCATCACAGAGCTCAATACGTACAAAAATGACATTTCCAAGCAAGATGACCAGAAACATTCTAGGGAGCCTAACACACACATGAAATATTACAGATTAGCAAAAACAGAACAGGCTACCAGAATATTTGTAATTATTAGCGTGAAAAATATTTTAAAACAAAGTTACTCCATCAGCCACTAAACGGAAAGGGCTATATACCATGTCTTTTAGATCTTGTCATATGACCGAAAACCCAAATCCCACCGGCCTCACCGCTGTCAGCCTAGGAACATGTGTTAAGAAGATATCCGATACTTCAGGTTAACAGCTTTGTAAGTAGCTCACTGACAGCTACTCTGTAGGAGGCCTATTCTTAACACAGACGCTATATTCAATTCGGATTCACTTGATTCTACAATCCATTCACTTCAAGAGTATTTATGACTGATAATGCAATAATGCTCCAAGGTCCCAATTGGGATTCTCATTGTGTTAGGTGACATACAAACGCACAGGAAGAGCTTGCAACCTAATTTTAAACAAAGGCTCGTTCACCTGCACATCTACCAATGCCATCATGTGCCAGCAATGCCCCTCTGCCATGAATATTGGCCAAACTGGACAGTCTCTACGTAAAAGAATAAATGGACACAAATCAGATGTCAAGAATTATAACATTCAAAAACCAGTTGGAGAACACTTCAACCTCCCTGGCCACTCGATTACAGACCTAAAAGTTGCAATATTACAACAACAAAAACTTCAAAAACAGACTCCAATGAGAGACTGCTGAATTGGAATTAATTTGCAAATTGGACATCATTAAATTAGGCTTGAATAAAGACTGGGAGTGGATGGGCCATTACACAAAGTAAAACGATTTCCCCATGCTTATTTTTCTCCCCCTACAGTTCCTCACATCTCCTTGTCAATTGCTGGAAATGGGCCATTTTCATTACTACTACAAACAGTTCATTTTCTCTCCTGCTGATAATAGCTCACCTTAACTGATCACTCTCCTTATAGTGTGTATGGTAACACCCATTGTTTCATGTTCTCTGTGTATATATATATATATATCTATCTATCTATATCTTCCTACTGTATTTTCCACTACATGCATCCGATTAAGTGGGCTGTAGCCCACGAAAGCTTATGCTCAAATAAATTTGTTAGTCTCTAAAGTGCCACAAGTACGCCTGTTCTTTCTGCAAATAAAACAGACTCCCCCTAATGGCCACACCGCCTAGCCACCGTTGGCTGGCTGAATTCCTGTAAACCTCACAGCCTATGCAGATTTGAAGGAGGAGGAAAAGATATCAGATTAATTCAAGGAGGGAATGCCTGGCGCATAACATTTGTGCAAGCAGGCAGACAGACAGACAGACGCAGGAGCTGTTGTCACCCACACACCTTCTGGGTATGGTGTTCTGTCCCATCTAGTGGCACCGAGACCACTTAGAGAGAGAGAGAGAGAGAGAGAGAGAGAGAGAGAGAGAGAGAGAAAGCAATTAATGAGTTTGCTCTACAGCCATAGCTAAGAGCCAGCTGGGTTTACAGCTTGGTTCAATGGCTCTCAGCACCCCCACTGTACAAATTGTTCCAGCACCCCTGGGACATGGTGGTGTTGTCAACAGTGAGGGAAAGTGGGGGGAACAAGGAGAGTTCAGGTTGCAAGTCACTGGCACAAATATGGCTGTTGAAGTTGTGTGACTGGATGAGATCATCCAAGGAAAGGGGTTGGGGGGGGAACCAAGGACAGAGCCCTGGGAGAATTTTTTCTTCCCTCATCTGACCCTGGAGAGTGAAAAACAGGAGGAGAACCACAGTCTAAAAAAGTTGTTCTAAAGGAAAAGACAGAGGTGGGAGAACCCGGAGAGGACAGCCTCACAGAAGCCATTTGAGAAACAGAGCATAATCCACACTGTGAAAACCAGCAGGGGGGTTGGAAGGATAGGATGGAGCAGAAGGCCTAAGAGTTGGCCACCAGGTGAGAGTAGTGTTAGTGGAGCAGAGAGGACAGAAGCAAGACTGGATCGGATCCAGGAGAGAACAGTGTTAATAAGAGTTTGAGGGAAAGGTAGGTAGAGATTAGGGAGGTGCTCATCCAACCTGTTAGCAAGGTTCCAGTTTGTCTGGAAATCAAGGCTGGGGATTATGCTAGGTCAGGTTCTCTTTGGGTATGTCCATCCTGGAAAAAAAAACGTTTGTTTTAACTCTGATTACCTAATCTTCATTAGCAAACTCGGGTTAAAATAGCAGTAAAGACATGGCAGCTCTGATTTTAACTAAGGTTAGCAGCTCCAGTTAAAACTTTTAAGGGAGGCTAGTTAAAGCAGAGTTACCATGTTTTCATTGCTATTTTAACCCAAATTAGCTAATGTGGGTTAGCTAACCCGAGTTAAGAACATACCTTTCTTGCAGCAGACACACAGCCTTTGGAAGACCTTGCCCAGTAGTTGTGTAGCAAACCCAGATCTACAGGAGTTTATAACTCAGACACGAACATTCACTACATGTGAAAATCTTAGTATGGGCAGTTTTAGCATAAAACCACATTTCATTGCACAAATTAAAAACAAAAATATAACATCCATTATTTTTAGAGCTAGAATACAATAAAGTGAAAAAATGCACAAGCAATTTGAGATGCACATTTCTTTCTTATAGCTCTAAAGGAATGTAGTTTAAGAAGTGAAGTTTGGCAGTTCATCATATCATCCATTAGCCTTCAATATTTTCAGAGAGGAAACAAAAATGGCCAAGATGTTTAACATTGAGAAGTGCCTACCGCATAAACACAGGAACTATAATGCATAAGGATATCTGTTAAACATGATAAGCTAAACTCATCCCTGGTGCATCTTCCTTGATGGAATTGGAATTTAACCAGCAATCAATTTGGTCCACATGTCAGAGTACCTCTGCCAAAATACATATTTACACCAGCAGATCACAAAACTCCAAATGACCAGTTACAATCTAGACTGAATCGACTGGAAGGTTTTTTAAATTCTAAATATTTATTTACTGCAAATGATAGATAGGGCCATTATAACTGTCTGTCAAATAATACATGCTTAAATAAAAAAAATCACTTCATATATTTACATGAAGACAAGGAGATCTATGGATTAGTCATTGATCTTGATCGGGTAAATACTGTCAAATATTTTTTTCTTAATGGTCTAAACATATTAATTACTATGACACTGAATTGTTTGCATGGATGTTTTTTCAAGTGTGTAGAAAGTCCAGGGTTTTGCAACAGTGAGATGTCAGCAGTCACACTCTTGTCCACACTGCAACATTAATTGTACACATTAATCCTATTATTTGTTTTGAATATGCCACTCTTATTATTATTTGTATTGTGGTGGTGGTTAGGTAGCCTTATGGAGCAGGACCCCATGGTGCTAGGCACTGTACAGACATAACAAGGTAGTCCCTGTGCCAAGGAGTTTATAATCTAAGTATAAAACAAAAGACATACAGGTATCCATAGACAGACTGGAAAGCACAAGGAAGCAATGAGAAACTATTAGTCAGCATAGATCATGATAGGCAGTGGGCTCTGCACTCCAGCTGCCAGGGCATGAGTCCTATTTTGTGAGAGAGCAATACTAGCCAAATCCTCCTTCATAGATTGGAAGGCCAGAAGGGACCATCTAGTCTGATGTCCTATATAACACAGGCCACAGAACTTCCCCGAAATATTTCCTGTTTCAACTAAAGCAGATCTTTTAGGAAAACATCCAACCTTGATTTTAAAATTGCCAGCGATGGAGAATCCACCACGACACTTGGTAAATTGTTCTAACAATTAGTTACCCTCGCTGTCAAAAATGGACACATTATTTTCATCCTGGATTAGTCTAGCATCCACTTCCAGCCATCAGCTCTTGTTATACCGCTTACTTTACTCATTGAGTAGCTTCTTTCAACCAATGGGATTATTTGCACAAGGCAATGGGGATTGGGCCCTATTTGTACAACATTTAAATAGTCTACCACCTCTCCATAGAAATGTTCTCTACTTCCATCAGCTGCACCCCAGACTGCTTCATTTCTAAAGCCATCATGCAAACCGTCTAGACAACAAAGGCTCTGATTCTGTAACAGAACTGTAATCTCTCAAACAAAAGCACATTTTAAAGATAGACCACCATTTTATTAGGCTAACAATTTGTTCTTTTTAGCATCAAGAGCCACCTCAAATGCGTTGGGGGTCATTGTGTGGGGGGCGGTGGTGCTTTGTAACTCAAATTATCATAGGCCAACTCTTAAGTGCCACCCTGCAGCCATCCTCGACTTCAGGAGAGCTGCAGCTGCCGAGGAAGTCTGGGACCTGGATTCATATTATGACTATAAGGAGCAAAACTGCTAACCATTCAGAACAAATTTAGCATTGAGTGAGGATGCTTTGTAGGCCCATGCCTCTTCTCCCATCATCAGTGAGCCCAATCCCTGGCTATAATTAAAAAAAAAAAAAAAAAGCCAACCTCACCCTCCCCTTTATATGCCGCTGCTCACTGCCAAGTGGATGCAGAAAAGGAATGCCAAATTTCTGCCCTACAACCCTCCCTCATTGTGAACATGGCCCAATTCACATTATCTGGGATCTCACACTCTAAAATGTAAGCAGCACAGATATTCTTACACTCTGCTCAACTTAAACAATTTCCTATAGTATTTGACAATGTGACTGCAGCCTGCTGGCAGACACAATGGAGTCATACCCCCTTACTGAACTAGTTTGACCCCTAAGAGACGCTATGGGGATATTCCATTGCTGTGAAAGCTCAACCAAATTTCCTCTGTTTCATAGTGAAATCTAACAGGACAGCTATGGTAAACACTTGTGAAAAAAGAGGATTGAAAAAGGTTCTCGTAAACCCTTTAATCACCAGATGCATGGCATCTCACATTTCAGCTCCCCACGCCACATGATAATGATGAACATAAATTTGAGCCCTCGTTCTGCAAGGTACTTAAGCACGTGCCTAACTTTAAACATGAGTTCTTTCACTGAAGTCAAAGGACCAGATTTTTAAAGTTACTTAGGGTGCACAGAATGATTTTCAGAAGCGTCACTTTTGAAAGACCCAATAGGTGCCTAAAGTACCTTTAAAAATCTGGCCCAAAGAGACTACTCACATGCTGAAACTTAGGTACATGCTTAAGTATCGTGCTGAATCAGGGCGACAGTCCTGAAAGAGTAAGGTGCTCTCACAAGAACTAAAATGTAATAAATAAAATAAAATTGAGACCAGTGCTATGCTGACAGCTAGCTGACATAGCTAGCACCTCTCAGGGAAGCAGATTACGCCGACAGGAGAAGCTCTCCCGTCGCCATAGGAGCATCTTCTCTAAAGCGCTACAGCATTTTCAATATAGACCTCACCTAAATGTTTTCTTTGTGCATGTCTGTGGAATTTGCAAATGGATAGTTACATTCTAATTCTTCTGGCGCAACATGGCTGTGCTTCCAATTCACAGATCACACCCCACAGGCAGATTTCAATCGCAAAACCATCTTCCAGTTGGGTGAAAAGCGTGATGCATGACCATCAGTAACACAGCTCGGAAACTGCTAAACCCAATGAAAGAATACTGGGAAACTTTTAGAAAAAAATATATAAATAAAAATTTGGTCATAAAAGAAACTCCAGGTTCCAAATTTCTTTTGAGCTTCTTCTGCAACTTGCCAAGTATCCCACTCCCAGCCATTCCAGGGACTCCTGCCAGTTAAGCTCCCCCATCCCCACCCACTTAGTCCCATATGCTTCCTATTCACTGCCAATATCCATGCTGTTTTCTTGACATCTGCAGTATTCCCAACCCCAAGCATTCATAAATCGTGAGCGAGGCTCCTGAAATCATGAGATTGGCTTCAAGTTCATGGGATTATTAAATGATAATGCATTCTGAGATCTCTTTGTTTCCCTTTTGACCCTTTAGGGTGTGTGTTTTCAACTTCTACAACTATGAGGGTGAGAAAATTACCTTTTTTTTTTTAAATGAAAGCTGAGAGTCTCACAATCACATGACTCTGGAAGCTGTGTCTTTAAAAATATCACCAAATATCACATGCTTTGTGATAAAAATCACAAAAGTTGGCAGCAGCGCCATCTGTCTGAGATGAATTTTTTAAAAAGTTTAAAAATGAAACAGGGATCTTTTTCATAGTGAACTAATCAATACAGGGAAGGATCAAAAAAGCATCACTGAAAAATCACGGGCCAAATTCCACCCTGACGTAACCTCCTATCCAGCCTGTATAAAGGGACTTGTTAAATGCCTCCCGGAACAATAGGATTTGAGCATACCAGTGCACATGCAGGATCAGGCCCTATGTGATGGTTATATATAGCCCCATTTTTCAAGCATTATGAATGCCCATGGTTTAAAAACTCTTTCATAGTTTGCAAAAATGTTTTTCCTCAAGGCATTTATCATTTTTATTTTACATGTCCAGCTATGAATCTCCAGACAAATTATACAGCAGTGAGAGTTGCAGGGTTAAGGCGCATACCTTCTAAAATGGCACAGAGGGCTTGCAGGATGGTATCGCCTTAGAGATGAGAGCTATTTGTATATTTTTAAAAACACAGCAGCATAGTTGAGTGTTAAACGGCTTTCTAATGTGATCAGAAGTGTTCTAGAATCATTTAAATAATTGCATTATAATTTGCCTCATTTGTGTTTGTGGTCCCTTGCTTACTGTTCAGTGCGCAAATCAGGCACTTTGTAAAATTCATTTACAAGTAAAGCCAGCAATCTTATAATCTCATATTAGGTTTCATAAACAACTGCTCTTAGTAGAAACTCTCCACAGTTGGCAAGGGGGCGAAAGCCCTATGTGAAATCTAACCAACAATTATTTATTGGCTTCTTAACTAAGATATAATTAAACAACATGCAGGAAAATTATACTAGATATTAAGGGCCAAATCCTCATATGGTGTAAATAAGCACATTACCATTTAAGTGAATGGAACTGTATTGACTTTTGGCAGCTGAGGATCTGGCCCCAAGATTAATTTCGGTTTCATCGTGAGAAATATCTGGGTTATTGAACTGCAATCCAAAATGCAAAGCCTGAGCATTTCCACCTGGAGACTTTTGCTCCCAGACAGAAGAGAAAAGAAAAGACTCCTTAACGGGATCTTTAGGAACTGGAAAGCTACTCCATAGCAATGTGTCTTACAACTCTCCCCTAAACAGAAAGAAAAATCTCCTGTTTTATGGTAGAACAGTTCCCTTCACCACACAGATAGTGTTTGGTTTAGGGCTACACGATCCTTGAACAAGAAACCCAGATATTACTGTTTCAGATTTACCATAACTAATGGCCAAACATCAGTTTGCAGGGGGAAAAAAATCCCACGATGGTCCCATTGCAGGTAAGTGTTGTCCAACAATACCACATGGAAAGCAGTTCAGCAATATTTCCACACTAGCTGGGAATATTCAATTTTTCACCAAAGTCTGTTTCTATAAGAAACAAATCTGAGATTACAGGTAAAGCTATCAACAAAATTTCTAAATGAGATTTGTTGAAAAGAGGCTTCTTTTTTTTTTTTAAATGAAACTTTTTGTGAAAAATTGTCATAGAATCATAGAATATCAGGGTTGCAAGGGACCTCAGGAGGTCATCTAGTCCAACCCCCTGCTCAAAGCAGGGCCAATCCCCAACTAAATCATCCCAGCAAGGGCTTTGTCAAGCCTGACCTTAAAAACTTTTAAGGAAGGTTTGTAATCAAGATTTTTCACATTTCTTGCTAAAATGTTCCATGATATTTACCGATAATTATGAAATAGATTTAAAATTCTTACTGAAAGCTGGGTGTTTGGAAAACAAAAACTGTCAGTGAAAAAGTTTCAATAAAAATTAAAAATGTGTCCATTTCAAACCCTGATATATAGAAACAATTTGGAAATGTCAGGGTTTTTTTCCAAAACCATTTTCCTGTTTTTCAAATAGCAACAACTATAAAGATATTGCACCAAATTCGTCTGCCAGTTACACCAGTGTAAATCCACAGTAACTCCATAAACTTCAGAGGAGTTACTCTAGATGTGCTCTATCAATCAGAGTTGTATCTGGTCTGTTTTAAAACGATAGACATGATGGACCAAATACTCAGGTGGGGATATGCAAGTCACTAGGACTGTCAGAAGTCAATTATAATGTACATGACAGTCACATATGCATAAACACATTTGCGTGGGTTTTCAAAATAAAAGGTGTCACAGCGAAAGGGCTAGCTGCTCTTCGGTCCCCTTCCTTGTCTCAGAGGCTATGTTTGCACTGCATGGTTAGTAGAACCTATTCTGCTAACCACGTTAATAGAAGTCAAGTTAGCAGACCCTGGGTTTGTCTACACTCATTTGTAACCCCGGGTCCCAACCTGGGGCTACAGCATCTACACTGCATTATGCAGCATGAGTCCAACCACCCATATCGCAGACTTTCTAGCACTCTCCCAAAATGTGTCTGCTCCAGCCCTTTGGTGGTGCAGTGTGGGAAAACTCAACCATCCACCAAACTTGACTGTCCAGAGGACAAAGAAAATCAGCCCATGGGATTGTGGGATACTTTTGGTGGACTCCCAGAGCACGAGTCCAGTGGGGCTGCGTCTACACTGCAAAGCAATAGGGATTGAACCCTGGGTCCCGGCTTGACTCAGGCTCGGATCCTCCACCCGCCCCTGTGGAGTACCTGGACCCTGGGTCTGAGCCCTGGGGTAGGAATCATAACATTCAAAAAGCAGTAGGAGAAAACTTCAATCTCTCTGGTCACTCAATAACAGACTTAAAAGTGGTAATTCTTCAACAACAAAAACTTCAAAAACAGACTCCAACGTGAAGCTGCAGAACTGGAATTAATTTGCAAACTGGATACCATCAGATTAGGCCTGAATAAAGACTGGGAGTGGTTGGGTCATTACAAAACCTAAACTTAAATTTCCCCAATACTAGGGTTACCATATTTAAACATTAAAAAAAGAGGACACTCCACTGGGCCCCGGCCCCGCCCCTTCCCCACCCCAACTCCGCCCCAACTCCGCCCTTCCCTGCCCCCGCCCCAACTCCGCCCCTTCCCCACCCCAACTCCGCCCCTTCCCCAAAGTCCCCACCCCAACTCCGCCCCCTCCCCTGAGCGCCCCGCATTCCCCCTCCTCCCTCCCAGCCACGCGAAACAGCTGCCCGAGCGCTACCGGCTTCACGGTTTGCCGGGCAGCCCCCAGACCTCCAGACCCTGCGCCCCCGGCCGGGCGCTTCCCCAGCGCAGCCGGAGCCCGGGAGGGGAAGCACCCGGCCGGGGGCGCAGGGTCTGGAGGTCTGCCCGGCAAACCGTGAAGCCGGTAGCGCTCGGGCAGCTCGGCTCTTCAGCTACACAAAGCTGAGGTGTCTGGGGGGAGCAGCAGCAGCCGCCGCCGCCACCGCCGCCGCGGGGGAATCCGCCTGCAGCTCGCAGCCTGCTGGAGCCGCTCTAAGGTAAGCAGGGGACTGGGGCAGGGATGCTGGCAAAACAAAGCTGCGAGTATTTTCCCGGACATGTTCGGCTTTTTGGCAATTCCCCCCAGACGGGGATTTGAGGACCAAAAAGCCGGATGTGTCCGGGAAAATCCGGACGTATGGTAACCCTACCCAATACTAATTTCTCCCTACTGTTACTCACACCTTCTTGTCAACTGTCTGTAATGGGCCACTCTCTTACCACTTCAAAAGTTATTTCTCCTCCCTTGGTATCCTGGTGTTAATTGATTTATCTCGTTAGACTGACCTCACACTTGGTAAAGCAACCCATCCTTTCATGTATTTATACCTGCTCCTGTATTTTTCATGCATCTGATGAAGTGGGTTCTAGCCCACAAAAGCTTATGCCCAAATAAATTTGTTAGTCTCTAAGGTGCCACAAGGACTCCACATTCTTTTTGCTGATACAGACTAACACAGCTACCACTCTGAAATGATTGTCGATAGTTTCAACACATGATATCCATAGTTAAACCACATCAAACAGTTGTAAATGCTCTTCAGCCTAAACACACTTAAGCAGCAATTCTAGGAACAGAATTAAAATGCCGTGGCTTATTACACGAACACACAGTAGCTCTGAGCATTTAATGGAGCAGCAACAGATTTCTCAATGCGAAAGAAAATACAGATCTCAAGCAATTAGCTGGGACACTTGAGCAGAGGCACCAAGCAAGAGTGCACTGTACAAGTTCACCCTTCCTTGTTATTTTTCTCCTGACATTTGAGGCTGTCCAAATGTAGATAATGGATTTTACAACACAGACAGTTGTTAAATGTCATCTCCTCCCTTAGCCAGGCTATGCATTAGAAACCAATATAATGCATGATGGGTGAAGTGGGCACTGGGCCTTGGGGAATCCCGAGTTTTCATTCCTTGCAGGGTGTGTGTTATTCAGCAGGCTGAAGTGTTTCACTTTGGAGAGAACTACAGAAACTCTGAAGCTGGGGCTTTGCTAAGACTTTCAGAAGGGACTAGTGATTTTGCAGATCTCTGGGCAAGTCTACACCCCACAATTAAGTCGGCCTGAATTACGTAGACGTACAGCCACCACAGTAATTGAATCACTTTTGCACGTCCACACTATGCTCTTTGTGTCGGCAACGCACATCCTGTTGGTGTGGGGGCACTGTGGGGCAGCTTCTGAAAGACAGCAACAGTCAATGTAAGCAACACAGTGTCTGCACTGACACTGCATCTACCTAACTACATCAACTTAAGCACTGTGCCTCTCACAGAGATAGAGTTATTAGGTTATGTAGTGGGCTAGTCACATCAGTGGGAGCTACATTTCAGTGTAGACACAGAGTTAGGCACTTACATCGACCTAACTCTGTAGTGTAGATCAGGCCTCTGTTCCTAGGTGCCCAACGTAGCATGTCTTACAGGGTCCGGATTTCCAGAAAGTGCTGAATACCTACTCTGAAAAACTAGGCCCCTTTAAAGAGTGTTTGGGCACTAAAAAAAATGGAGGTGTATCATAGAATCATAGAAGATTAGGGACCAACCCCAACTAAATCATCCCAGCCAGGGCTGTGTCAAGCCAGGTTTAAAAAACCCTCTAAGGATGGATATTCCACCACTTCCCTAGGTAACCCATTCCAGTGCTTCACCACCTTCCTAGTGAAATAGTTTTTCCTAATAGCCAACCTAGACCTCCCCCACTGCAACTTGAGACCATTGCTCATTGTTCTGTCATCTGCCACTGAGAACAGCCTAGCTCCATCCTCTTTGGAACTTCCCTTCAGGTAGTTGAAGGCTGCTATCAAATCCTAAAAACGAAGATGCCATTTTCACATAGTAATTTTCACATAGCCCTTTGTTGTAATATATGTGGCACACTTACAGCCATGAATGATGCGTTGAGAACTCTAAACTAATATATGATTAGTAGTACAGAGAGAAGGGAATGTATGTTGCATTAAAAAAACCTAACATTAAGTAAAGTAGCAAGCAACAAGTGAAACTGCAAGTACATCCAACTTTAAACCATTACACCAGGGGTCTCAAAGTCCCATCCCATGGGCCATCTGCGGCCTGAAAACCTCCTCTCTGCAGCCCATGGAGGAGAGATGCAGGCCAGACACGAGGCCGGCAATGTCTGCTGCAGGCGCCACCCCCCGCAGCTCCCATTGGCTGGGGGAGAGGGACAGAGATACCATCACTAGTCACTGGGCAGACTCAGCCATGGAGGCAGCATCATTAGTTTCTGGGCAGAGTCAGCCATGGAGGCAGCATCACTTTTTTCCACAATGAATATAAACAAGTCAAAATACTGAACACAGCTATCGGACGCACACCTGGCTGCAATCCTGAAGGTTGCAACTGCTCAGTCACTGAGGCCAAACATCAAGAAACAGAGAACTGAAGCGTTGCCAGGTGTCTGGCAAACACTAAAAACTCTCTGGCAGACGAAGAATTGTATAAAGTTGTATGACAGTTTTATTATTTCTAAGAAATTTGAAATAAAAAATACAATACAAGTGGTTTTTTTTCTGAACACCATCTTCAGTGACATGATTGGCCCCCTGGGAGGATTTGAGGACTGTCCCTCAGGTAAATTGAGTTTGAGACCCCTGCATTACACTAACGGGGTAACTTTCCTGCTACAGTAAGAGGTGCGTTTGAATGACAGAAATAGCCAGACACGAGCCATATGACTCTGTTCTACTTTTGTTTCAAGCCGTGTTCCATGTCAGCATGACATTAAGGAAGACTGGCACATGTTGCCAGCTGATCCTGTGGAACAATATCCACTTTGTCAGTGCATCCAGGGGTTCAGATTGAACAATAAGCAAGAACAAAACACGCATAGATATTGATTCCAATGGGCTTTTATTAAATTATTTTTATTATTAATTATTTTTATTTATATATATAAAAAGCATATGGCAAGAAACCAGATACACTTTGCAAGATTTCACCTGCACAAGGCTTTGAATTAAAACAGTTAGCAGAAGATCCATGCAAGAAAGGAAGAAAGGAGTTGTAAAAGAATTATCAGCTGTGAACGTGGCATTAGCGTAGAAAGAAATATTTGCAAAAGGGGAACCATATTGTTGCCTTTCTGAGCACTGCAGCTGTATGCGCACAACAGTATCCAAGTATCAGAGGGGTAGCCGTGTTAGTCTGAATCTGTAAAAAGCAACAGAGGGTCCTGTGGCACCTTTAAGACTAACAGAAGTATTGGAGCATAAGCTTTCGTGGGTGAATGCCTTGCGTCTGATGAAGTGGGCATTCACCCACGAAAGCTTACGCTCCAATACATCTGTTAGTCTTAAAGGTGCCACAGGACCCTCTGTAACAGTATCCAAGAGACAGAACCCTTTTTCTTTGTACTTAGACATTCAATAGTATCCTCACAGACTAGGGTTACCATATTTCAGCAAGCAAAAAAGAGGACGGGAGGAGCCCCGCCCCCGTCCTGCCCTGGCCCTGCCCCATCCTGCCCTAGCCCCGCCCCTGCCCCTCCCACTTCCCCCCCTCAGAACCCCCAACCCTCCCCCCGCTCCTTGTCCCCTGACTGCCCCCTCCTGGGACCCCTGCCCCTAACTGCCCCCCAGGACTCCACCCCCTACCTAAGCCTCCCTGCCTCTTGTCCCCTGACTGCCCCCTCCTAAGACCCCCCCCCTAAATGCCCCCCAGGACCGTACCCCCTACCTGTACCCTGACTGCCCCAACCCTTATCCACACCCCCACCCCCAGACAGACCCCCGGGACTCCCACGCCCCATCCAACCACTCTCCACCCCCTGACAGCCCCCCCCCAGAACTCCCAACCCTCCCCCCCGCTCCTTGTCCCCTGACTGCCTCCTCCTGGGACCCCTGCTCCTAACTGCCCTCCAGAACCCCACCCCCTACCTAAGCCTCCCTGTTCCTTGTCCCCTAACTGCCCCCTCCTAAGACACCCCCCCTAAATGCCCCCCAGGACCCTACCCCCTACCTGTACCCTGACTGCCCAAAACCTTCTCCACCCCCCCCAGAAAGCCCCCCCCCCCGAATTCCCGACCCCCCCCTCCAGAACCTCCCTGCCCCTTCTCCGACCCCCTGGCCCCCTTGTTGTTGGCCTTCACCTAATGTCTCTGTGAACTTGCTCAGGAACGGCCTGAGCCGTTCGTCCCGGCACGCTGGGCAGCAGTGAAGGAGGAGCGGGAGAGGAGCTCCAGACTGCCAGAGGCGATCTGCGAATGCAGGGAGGGAGGGAGTGATCTCTGCTGCAGGGGGGAGGAGGGGCTCTCTCTGGCTGTCGGAGCCCCATGTAAGTGGCACCATCCGGCCGGCTGCCCTGTTAGCCGCGCGCGCTCTGCATGGGGGGGGAAGTCCGGACATTTACAAATTCCCCCCGGACGCTATTTTTAGCTCAAAAAGCCGGACATGTCCGGGGGAATCCGGACGAATGGTAACCCTATCACAGACCCAAGACCAGTAGAATTTCTTTACACAATCTAAGTAAATTGATATTGAGTATTACTCTTAAGTGCAGCCAAGATTCTGTTTTCAAGGATACAGGCCTCTTAAGGTTCAAGGACACTCAAGAAAACAGACACCTCAGAGACCTCCAGGCATAATACTTCAGAATCTACAGGAAGGAAGATGCAGCAGGCTCACTAATCTGGTTTAATAATTAAAATACATGCATCCAATTTTTTTTAAACCACCTGGAATTAGAGCAGCCATGGTACAGAATCTCTCTAAGGACCCCAATCCGTCATCAGCTTGCAATGAAAACATCTCATGAGCAGTACACACAGATTTCTGAAACCTAACATATATTCCAGGTGCCAATCCCCAAACCTCCATACCTACCCAAAAGAGACTGCATGGTGTTGCCACCTCTCTTGATTTTTAAATAAGGAGTCTCAGTTATTTGGCATCTTTCTTAAGTTTCTTGTAGCCCCAACTCATGGAGTCAAGTGATTATACGAGAATCTCAGCTTTCATTCTGAAAACACAGTTGTGGAGAAGAGAAAAAAACGTGACCTGAAAACCAGAAAGACTCAGCAACCAGAAGACAATGAAGAGAACCCTAAATCTCATGATTGCTTTAGTGACTTGAGGATAGCAAGACTGCAATGACCTCCCATAGGTTTGCCATCTGGTTGGTTTTCAACAAGCCTTTAACCAGCCTGGCCAGTCTTTGTATTGCCTTGCTGATTAAGTTTTAGTGTGCCTAGTTTCTCCCCTCTCCTCGCCACTTGGGACAGAGTGTACTATAATTCACTTCCCCAGAGCCTGGACTGCAGCACTGTGTTAGTATAAGGTAAGAAAAATAACGGTTTTTATTTGTGTACATTGTTCTCTAAAACATTTTTTTATAATAATTAGCTATAGTCAGTCCTGGGCCCCTTTTTGTTGGTGGTGGGGAGGGGCAGCCAGTGGCCAACTTTGTTGTGTCTCAGAGATGGCAACCCTAATCTCCCATAACAGTCTAGGCTCTACCAGGGATGCTAGCCCATGTCTCATGAATACAGGAAACAGAACTTTCTCTACAGCTGACCCACTGCTGTGGAACTTGTGTCTGGGACAGGGCTTTAGAGCCCTAGTTTTCCCACAGTAAAACAATCCCCACTGTACTGGGGATGGACACAGCTTTGTGTGCTCACTTCGAAATTTGGACAGCACTTGGATACCACAGTGGTGTAAAGAGCATAAGCACCGAGATAGATGCATGCATTGCAACCAGCATTTTGTCCATTGATCAGTCACATGCCCAAGGAGTAACAGTTCAAGCCACAATGTCTTTGGTTCTAAGTGAATAATCAAATTCTCTCTCCCTTCCAAACAAAGGCTATGCCTTCTCCGGTTTCCCTGTGGCTTCAGGAAGAAGGATCAAGAAACTGAAGCTACACAGAGATGCATGTTGTCCTACCACTCCCCTCACGTATTTGATATTAACCCCAACAACCACTGAGTTTATTACAGATGTCAGGGAGTTGGGTGAACTAGAAACTGCCTTTAACTGATTAATCATGTCATTCACATGGGCAAAGATATCTGAATAGTTGTCAGCCCGCAAATTAAAATAAACCAGAGGAACGCGTGTGAAACTGTCTTATGTCAGTGCCTTCAAAAAGGACATTAGAGTCAAGTGTCAAAATAGTACCTTGCTATTGCACAGTGCTTTTCATCAGCATATTTCAAAGCACTTTACAGAGGAGATCAGTATCATTATCCCCATTTTACATATGGGGAAACTGAGGCACAGAGCAGGGAGATGATATGCCCAATGTCATCCCGCAGGCCAGTGGCAGAGGTGGGAATAGAACTCAGGTTTCCCGAGTGCCAATATGGTGCTCTTGCCACTAGATCACACTGTTGACTGTATTTGCTTCATAACCGTGTCAGTACAGTTGAGACACTAAAAAAAGAACAACCCTCACATAGGTTGCAATAGTGATCCCCTGGATGCACATTCCTTTAATTAGTCAGTGATCAAGCATTTTCCATTTGACACAGCATCACCAACAGTCCATTTGAAAGGGGGTGGGGGTGTAAGAGTAGTTGCTGTGGGTGAGACAGGGATATTAAGGGGAGTGGTATCGAGGTACAATCTCTCGGGTATAAGTCAGTGATTCAGATTAATGCCTGGTCAGTAATGACTTAACAGTCATGGATGGCTGTCTGATGACACCTATAAAAAGCAATCTGTAATCTCAGCCAGTTCCTTTATGGGCACCATGGTTAGCACAGAGACCAATAACTGAATAGGCATGGTGATCGAGTCACCTTGCTACCTATGACCTAGGTACTGCCAGAACAGAGCCAAGTCATATTGGGTTGGCGTGAAGGAGAAATGTTTGGAATCCGGCGCTGTCACCACCTTTAGAAGTCAGTGCAGAAAATGTACTGATTGATGAAAGAGATTCCTCCCTGCCAAAAAGCAGGGATGCCCATGGACAATGATTTTATGGGGCCCATATGCTGCCTCTGGTCAAAACACCAGACACCCTAGACACTGCTTTATGTCAATAAATGAATTAAAAATGACAAAGCCAAATGGAAAGTCTGCTGTGCTAGCAGTGATTGTAAAGGAGCAGAAGTTCCTGATGTCTGATCCCTACTTGCCTGCTGTCAAAGTCTGGAAACAACGCTCATGGGCTGTGAAGCCTGCAGTAGTCAAGAAAGAACTGGATGCCACTACAAAGTACTGGGGTTGTGTGATCAGGCACATGCAATAGAAAAGGGGCTGATGTTAGGGGTTCAGCCTTTTGATTACCCAACTAAGCTTTTAAACAAAAGCAGCTGATACATTAACACAAACTGGAATGGAAAGCGAGCACTCTGCTATAATTTACAATAAACATTCATTTATTTCAGCTTTTAAAAAAGGGGATGTGTAGCTATTTAATTCGTTTCAGTCATTCAACTTTTTTTTTTTTTTTTTAAAGGCAGAAGAGTACTCAGGTCTCCATTAAATCATGTAAACTGGCTGACATTTAATAGATTTATAAGTATATGTTATGCAAAAATACCCATAACCCTCTTTATGGTTTCAAATGAAAACAGAAATGAAGCATCCACTATAAAACATCTGAGCTTTACAGATGCATTTTTCATTCAATCCCCTCTGAGACACCGCTGTTCCAGACAACCTAAATGTGAGCTTTGTAACTTTGATTTCTGCGTCATAAAGTTGTAATGTATATCTGGAGTCAAAGCAAGTAAAAAAGCCAGGAAACCAAAAGATCATAATCCCTAAAACAGTAGAAATTAACATACAGCTCACATTCATTTGAGAGGACGAGGGAAGAACAGCATATAGCTTCCAAACGAGAGCCAGATGGACTTGTTCTGGTCACTGCTGCTTTACCTAGCCCGAAGAGCAATGGTTGAGGCCAGTTTTTCATCGTAAGTGTGCAATTGGGTGCTGAAATAAAATTATGCTCTAAAGGGTCATTTACCAACCGGGGAAAACCAGAAATGAGACGTTTTGTGTGTCTCCAATGGAGGAGTTAGTTATTTCCTTGACCAGGGACTCATTATAAATCAAACTTCTCATGTCAAACTACTTGCTATACTGTATTTTCACTACCAGATACTGAAATTAACGGGCAAGATACAATTCCGGTTCAAGTCTTTAGCCTGTCTTCATTAGCCCCATCCCAACCCTAACAATAATTATTTAGACTGGAAGCTTCTTGGGGCAGGGACCGTCTCTTTGTTCTACACTCGCACAGTGCTTAGCCCAACAGGGCCTGGTCCATGACTGAGGCTCCAAGATGCTACCCCAATATAAGTTGTAATAATAATATCACGTGCAAAACGGTTCCTAAAAGGGAACACTGATGTATTATACAAATCTCAAGACTGAATTTTACAACATTTTAGTTTAATTGATTTCATGGGTTTATGCCAGTGATTAATGTGGCCCATTGCGTTGTTTTTTAATCCAATACAGCAAAGTCTTTTTGTTTATGGGTGTTATTGTTTCTGAAATTCATCTTTATACATTTATGTGAGCAGCTGATGCCAGTCAAGCAAATATTTTCAGAAATTTCAGAAAAGCTTGTCTTAAAAAGACGTTTTTCCCCTATACAAGATTTAAAAATCTGTGTGACACTGGGATAACACCTTGATCTTTTTTACTTTGTGGAGGAGATGTCTGGTCCCATAAAGTGCTCCCATGTTAACATATTAAACAGCAGAGAGATAAGGCATCTGACACTTTTCCCTCAGGTACGGACGCTCTCAGTATATGTGATCCAGTTGTATCCTTTCATCAATACCAGTCTTCATCCTAAACCTGGGTCATTCCTTTTGCTATTTCAGCCTTATTTTATGGTCCATCTGGATATTTTTTTCAAAGGAGGAGAAAATGCAGAATGAGATGCACCTTCTTCAGTCAGAAATTCAGAGTGATTTTTATTGGGCAATATATTCCATTATAGGTAGGAGAGCAGAGATCAGTGGCAAGCGACTCCTTTCTGTAATAAAGATTTATTTACCCTAATAGCAAATGTTATTTTAAAGAGCGCACATTATGGAACAATATTTGAAATCGTATAGTTTGTCAAGGAAGCTTGCTGTCACTGTTTTGACACTGAAAACTAATAGAAGGAGGGACCAGCTGGTGCCGAGGAATTATAATGAAACCTGGAGCCTTTCATGCCTAACTCTATCGTTTGAAACAAGCCTATGTGGGTAGCAACCAAGAGTCACTACACTTGGATGGCTGTTCAATGACCTCTGAGGGAGGACTGTCATTCATACTGCAGTTGCACCTAGAGGCCCCAGACAAAGATCAGGCTCCTTGGTGGTAGGCACTGTACACAGCTATAACAGAGATAGTCCACATCCCAAAAAGTTACTGGAGCTGGTTGCCTCAGCCCAATCCCTAGAACGTAAGCTCTTGTCTTGTCTGTTCTACAAATGCGTATCTGGTGTAGCTGTAAAAGCAGAACTCCCTAGTGTAGATGCACTTTATGCCGACAGAAGGAGTTTTTCCTCTCAGTGTAACACCACCACCTCCCCAAACAATGTTATCTAACAGAAGCACTCTTCTATCGGCAGAGCTTCTCTACTCTGGGGGTTTGCTGGCATAGGTTTGTTGGCTAGGGGATGTGGTTTTTTCCACAATCCTGACTGACATAGCTATGCCGAGAAAACTTGGTAGTGTAGGCCTGACCTAAGCCACCTGACAACTAGTGAGAATCAGCAGAGAAGCCAAAGACAATTACTCCCCCAGGTTGACTATCCAGATCGAGGCAAGTTTTGCAGGGCAGTTTAGGGAAACTGGCATTGCTGCTGCTCATGCTAGATTTTTGCTTTGGGTAAAGAGAGGACCTCATTTTCCAGAGCTGTCAAGCTGGCATAATTTTTCAAGAGCACTACATTAAATAAGCTCAAGTCAAACATTTGACAAGGAACTTTTTTTTTTTTTTTTTTTTTAAATCTAAAGGACTATTTGACCTGTGTATTCATAATCACAGACTGCCATCTGAGCTGCCAAACAAAAGCTATATAAATCCACATATGAATATAGGATCACCTGTCTGAAGCAAAATTGATCCAGAAATAAAGTCTTCCCAGGTGGATTTGCTGAACGGCTACCAGTTGGGAAAGTGACCAGTACACAGGATAACATCTAGCGTATTCTTTCTGTACCCAGCCTAGTGGAAGAGAAGTTGGTTTCATATTGCGTTAGTTCTTTGATGAATATGAAAACCTGTGTTAAAACATGGTACAAGAGTGCCTGCAATAGACTGCAAGTGTCTGAGATGTAAATACCACACAGATCAATTGTAAGCTGTTTTGGGGCAGAGGCCTGACATCATATTTGCTCTATGAACACAACACAAAACGGCAGCAGTGTAATCGGGTAACAAGAAATTTAAAATGCATTTTGTTTACCTAAAAAGGTACCAAGAAGAAGAGACAACCTAGCATGGAAACACATACTGTATATACACGATTACAAAGATGACTTTGAAAAACATCTGTTGCTGATTGGACCTGAAAATCCCTAATTAGATACTATAAACAGTTACGTAAACAATCCTTTTTCCTAGTAAAAATCCTTAGAAAGAGTAGTCAGTTCTCATGCACAAAGTCTATTTCTCAAATATAAAGAAACATTCAACCATGAGGATTTAGGAGAAAAGACACAAAAAAACAAGCCAGTGAAGCTCCTCAGCGGGTGTTAATGGTCATAGCGCCATTGGTTTCAATAGAGCTATGTCAACATACACCATCTGAGGACGGTCCCTTAGGCACTAGTTAAACTGCATTGTTTGAACCGATGCAAATTTTTGAGCTATACCAAAATCCCTCTTTCTTTCTAACTCACTACATTTGTTTCTTCCCTGGAAATCTTCCTCTCAGGCTGAAACCATATTTGCCAGACTTTGATCTCTGAAATTTTGCAGTCTAATTATAAACCCTTGAAAAGTTAGACATATATTGGAAACACAGAGGCAAACTAACCTGTAACAGATGCAAGGGACAACTTTAGAGTAAGAGTCTCTAAAACATTAGAGTAAGTTAAGATTGTTGCTTTTAAACATTTTCCTGCATCCTTCTACCCCAGCATGAGACCCACAACTAGTTCTCCACATAGGTCAAGAGCCTTCCATTAGAAGGTTTAAAATCATTCCATTTGTAGCTATAGATAACCTTGATGACACCCACCACCAACCTACTCTGCTAGAGGTTCTTGAGGCTTATGCTTACATCTGGGCTATCATTTGCTGCTTCTGGAAAACCTATCAAGATTCACTTAGCAAGGAAAGTAGTTTAGAAGTTACCTCCCTCACTTTGAGAGTCACCATCTGCTTGGTAAACCCAAGCGGAATCAGAAAGGTACGGTCAGAGACTACATCATCTTCTCTGCTTTGCAGAGAATCAAATGCAATGCAGTGCTCAGTAAAGAAAAGATAACAGGATGAAGCGTGTGACAGAAATAGTGAGTTGTCCCCAGATTCTGTGGATGATGCTTATCTTCATCAAAACATGAAGGCTTGTTCCTCTTTTACACACTAGGCTAAGTATATTCAGTCTAGAATGCCGAGGCTCAGATTCTTTAACCTAATGGCTCACTGGCAACGTTAGAAATGGTCATTATTTATTATCTATATCGGGGTAGTGTCAAGAGCCTCCAGTCAGGATGGGGGCCCTATTGTGCAAATATGCTGTACAAACACATAGGTAGACATGGTCCCTCTCTAAAGCACTGCCTTTTGAGCCAAGCACTCCAGTGTCCAACCCATAGTAATATTTCATGCGCACAAAAAAGCCAAGCTAGAAAGAGAGCAGTTCAGCCACGCCAAGATGGGGTAGCTCGGGCTTCCCCACATGCTTGAGCCTGAACAGAAGGTAATGCTAGCACCCTTCTAGTGGAGTAGAAATTGAGAGTCACTTCCACGCAGCTCAGATCTTAGCGAGCACCCCTTCCTTGCAACCACTGGGAGTGCTGTGAGGGGAATTCAAGCCTGTGGATCCCTTGGGTGTGTCAGACTCTTGGAGCCTGAACAAAGTCCAGCCACTCTCCCAATCTTCGGATTCCTTGGTGCACACTCAGGGCACAGACCTTCTATCTGGCAACCCACTCCGAGTGCTGGGACCTGCTGTCCCACTGCCTAGCCCCTCAGGGGGCACTACTGTCCTTTCAGACTCTAAAAACTCCACCCCGAAGGTGTGAAGCTTCTGGCTTACAGTTTAACCCTCTCAGGGACATGCAGTAGTTGTGAAGCATACACACATATGTACACTTTGCTCAGTTCAACATCTTTATGCTTCTTAATCATGTAAAGCACCGGAGAGTACAGATCATACAAAGTAATCAAGCATCCGAAACGCGATGTCCCTCACTAGCTCACACTTCCCTTGGGAGATCATCTATGTTCCAGCAAGCAGACAGGCAGGGTCCTCCGCCCCTAGCCTACCCTACACCTGCAGCAGCCTCCCTCATCTTAATCTGGTATAAAAATTCTCTCTCTTCCTCAGCCTCCCTCCCCCGAATCCATTTATACATGCCTGCTAGGGGCATCTGCTTGGTTTGTTCTACTCCTGGTAACTTTCCATTACACCAACACGCACCCCTCCTCCCCCACCCAATCCCTTCAGACAAGAAGAGGAAGGGTACGTCTATACTTACCTCCAGGTCCGGCGGTAAGCAATCGATCTTCTGGGATCGATTTATCGCGTCTTGTCTAGACGCAATAAATCGATCCCGGATCGATCCCGGAAGTGCTCGCCGTCGACGCCGGTACTCCTGCTCCGCGAGAGGAGTACGCGGAGTCGACGGGGGAGCCTGCCTGCCGCGTCTGGACCCGCGGTAAGTTCGAACTAAGGTACTTCAACTTCAGCTACGTTATTCACGTAGCTGAAGTTGCATATCTTAGTTCGAAGTGGGGGGTTAGTCTGGACCAGGCCGAAGTGTGCTTCTCACGGCTAGAGCAAAACCCATCATCTCAAGATGTTTTACTTTCAATAGACCACATCTGAATGCTGACCACTCACCATTGTCTCTGGCCTAGCAAAGACATGACATAACCCTGCTAACTCATATTTTATATATGGGCTTCCCAGGAGACAGAGAGACAAGGTGGGTGAGGTAATATCTTCTATTGGATCAACTTCCGTTGGTGAAAGAGACAAGCTTTCGAGCTACACAGAGCTCTCCTTCAGGTCTGGGAAACGTACTCAGTGTCACAGCTAAATAATTTAATGATAATTTCATAAAATCATCCACAATTCAGAACTGGTACAGACGAGAACCTCAAATTGTCACACATGGCAACTCCAAGTATGCCCATGTCACGGTGCTCATGTCAGGGTCCTGCACTGAAGTCTTTAGAAGGCAAAGGTTGAGGATTTGGGCTGAATTTTAGAACTTACTGTAAAAACTGACTTGGCAAAGCCAATACAATTAAGATGAGTCCTAAATATAGCATGGACAAACTGCTACTTCTTGTTTTTAAGTAATTAGATGACATTGTCCTATCTGGAATACCAGAAAGAACAATGTCTTCAACCAACTTTTAAAGAGCCTTAAATCTGTCAATGGGAATCAGGCACCAGTTGTTCCAGTAACGAACTGAAAACAGCGACTAGGGACAAGAGAGGAAGGGAATTTCCAGAGAGAGTTCCTCTCACAGTCATCACTCCAGGAATAGAAATATTCTCATACTGCGGCCTTTAATAGCTCTACAAAGATCCTCATATAGGGTTAGGCTGAGACTTACACTTGGCAAGTCATAAGGGGCAGTGCATAGCTGCATCACTCCAGGAGAAGCCTAGAGAGAGAACTGAGATGCTGTCATGATTCCTTCCCCGGCTCCCCCTTGCTCCGTGGGGGAAATAGGACAGTATCTGCCCCCTGCAGGGGGCAGCTTACTTCCCCCTTAAGCCAGCTCAATGTGCTGATCGATGTGTTGCGGAGTGGAGATAAGCCTACACTTTGTCCCTACCCACCTACATGTGGGAAGGGCGAGTAAATAGCTCTATCGGGTCCGTCTCTCTCTCTCTGCCATGTTCAGGGACACACCACTATTTTCCTTTTCCTCAAAATACTTTCAGAGGAGTTTTTCCTTCAGAATTAATGGGATTTTAAATTTATGAAAGTTGCTTATTACATCAACTTTGCAATATCTCACTGTGACACTCTGTATCTCGGGGGAACACCCTGCACCCCCATGTTCATCCTTATAATATGATTGTGTGGTATCAAATGCAAAGTTTGTCATGTTGGGTGTCTTCGGAAGGCTCCTGATGCACTGATCATTGTTGTTATAGTAATGTTATAGGTTGTAATTTCATGTATATAGTTATGAGGCTGAAAATGTGTCCTCATGGCTTAAAACAAGCAAAGACAAAACCCTCCAGGAACAGAGGGGCAGTTCACACCTCATCAGGGCATGTATGGGACAAACCCAGCCCAGCCTCACAGGAACAAAGGACACTGGCCTAGGCAGCAACAAGGGGTCTGTTGGACTCTCAAGTGAGTCACCCCCATTCCCTCGGTCAGTCAGGGACTACGATGAGGTAATGCTCACCTGACCCTGAAGTGGGGGGGCAAAGCCAAGAGGGAAGAAAGAACATGATAAAAGGGAGAGACGTTTGCTCTTCCACCTCCATCTACAGACACCACACCAAGCGACTGAAGCACTCATCAAAGGGGAGAGCCTGGCAGAAGAGCATCCAGCCACCCTGTAGTGAGGAGCATCTAAGTTTGTAAGGGCACTGAAAGTGTTAAGATCAGCTTAGAATGTGTTTTGCTTTTATTTCATTTGACCAAATTTGACTTGTTGTGCTTTGACTTATAATCACTTAAAATCTATCTTTTGTAGTTAATAAATTTGTTTGTTTATTCTATATGAAGCCGTGCGTTTGGACTGAAGCATGTCAGAGACTCCCCTTGGGATAACAAGCCTGCTACATATCAATTTCTTTGTTAAATTGACAAACTCATATAAGCTTGCAGTGTCCAGCGAGCATAACTGGACACTGCAAGACCGAGGTTCCTAGGGTTGTGTCTGGGATTGGAGATATTGGCTAGTATCATTCGGTTGCACAATCCAAGCAGCTCACATGCCAGAGGCTGTGCGTGAACAGCCCGGGAGTGGGGGTTCTCACAGCAGAGCAGGGTAAGGCTGGCTCCCAGAGTCGAGGATTGGAATGACCTAGCACAGGAGTGGGCAAACTACGGCTCGCGGGCCAGATCCAGCCCCTCAGGGCTTTGGATCCGGCCCGCAGGATTACCGCTGTGGCACTGTAGGCCCCACGCTGCTCTCAGAAGCAGCCAGCACCATGTCCCTGCAACCCCCGGGTGGGGGGGTAGAGGGCTCCGTGCGTTGCCCTTGCCTCCAGGCACCGCCCCCAGCAGCTCCCATTGGCCAGGAATGGGGAACCGTAGTCAATGGGAGATTTCAGGGAGGTACCTGGAGGCACGGCAAGAGCAGAGCACACGGAGCCCTCCGCGCCACCCCCCGGGGCCTTTAGGCAAGCAGTGCCAGGCCAGAGCCTGAACCCCTCCTGCACCCTGCCCCCCAATTCCCTGCCCTGGGCCCTCTCACGCAGTCCGCACCCCTCCTGCACCCCAACCCCCTGCCCTGAGCCCCCTCCTGCACTCCGCACCCCTCCTGCACCCCTGCCCTGAGCCCCCTCCTGCACTCCGCACCCCCTCCTGCACCCCAACCCCCTTCCCTGAGCCCCCTCATACACCCCGTACCCCTCCTCTGTCCCAATCCCCTTCCTGCACACCACACCCCCTCCCACAGCCCAACCCCCTGCCCCAACCCTGCATACAATTTCCCCACCCAGATGTGGCTCTCGGCCCAAAAGGTTTGCCCACCCCTGACCTAGCAGATCACCGGTCCAGATAACACCAGGGGAATGTCACACTCACTTTGATCACTATAAAGCTTGCACTGCAGCAAGTATCCTTTTTTCAAGTCCATCGTTTCAAAGGTGTTTCCACGGGCCTAAACCTGCTCTGAACTGCTAACTACAAAGGGTGCACAATGGAAAAACAAACAAAGGGCTAGCATGATTTTAGAGGACAGTCCTAGCTCTTAATTTGTTAGAAGCTACCCAGGTGCATTTATATCAGCTCGCAAAAATACTAGTAAACCCCAAACACAATTTAGAGAAGAGCAGAAAGTCAGGGCTATGTTTTGTATTGAGGAGATTTCAGACTGAGAGGGAATGCATTTGGATATTTGCCCATCACATTTATAAAGGACTGCATTTCCTCTTTAATTCTGTATTCACTTTGAAAGCTGGGAAGGGGTGAATAAGAGATACGTGTTAATATAAACACGCATGTTTTCAGTTTAAAACTATTCAAGCCATTTAGAGCTTTCCAAACAAACGTTAAATTTTCTTTCAAGTGCTTTTTCCTCATGGATTAAGCAACACGTACGTTGATTAAAATATTCATCTAACTGATAAGTCAGAACTGGTCAAAGACCTACTGAAACCTGGTGGGGAAAGTAGGAAAACATTCTATTTAGAGGAAAAAAAAAAAAAAAAAAAAGAAGGAGTCCTTGTGGCACCTTAGAGACTAACAAATTTATTTGGGCATAAGCTTATAAATAAAATTTGTTAGTCTCTAAGGTGCCACAAGGACTCCCCGTTGTTTTTGCTGATACAGACTAACATGGCTACCACTCTGAATTCTATTTAGAGACCATTCTGTTTACCCTATATATTGCTCGCTGCCTGGTTTTATTGGAGTCACTTGCCTGTAAAACCATATCTATTTAAGGCTTAGTCTCCTGTATGACAAAATCATAATGTTATATTCTTGAAGTGTTTCAGGAACGTTTCTCAAGAGAATTCGGGACTAAAGCTTTGTGTTTAGCCTCACTGTTCCAACAGATATTGCAAAGTGCATGTAAAACCCCATCTAGTAAACCCTTTGTGTTCACATTTACAAAACCACAGTCCACTTTGCAAGTAGAGGGTGTGCTGAATCAAGCCCATTATCTATAGCCAAGATCCTGCAGACACTTAAGCATATGCTTAATTTTACTCATACCAGTAGTCCCATCGATTACAATGAGGCTGGTGTGAGTGAAGTTAAGCACATACTTCAGCGTTTGTAGGATCAAGGCCCAAATCTAGACACACACTGAGATTTGTAAGAGGTGCTATCTAGTTCAATTAACAGTTAACTGGGAAGGAGTCATTATCTAGGTGTTTCACATCCGTATGATAAAAAGAGATCTGCAAGATAAACTCATTATTGAGAGGACAGTGAGGCAACATCCTCGTGTGACCTATACGTGTCACCACGTTAGGAAACATGGTGAGATAGCATCTTACCAGCCAGTCATTTGCGGGATGGTGAAACGGTCCTGCAAGATATAGGGCTGCCCCCCACTTAAGCGGGAATTAAACCCATACAATGCTGCATAGTTGGCAACTATACATCCCCACCTGTACCTCTTCACTGCCAAGCGATAGGATGGGAGGGATTGTGGTGAAGGCATTGCACTGGAACGCAGGGGATGTACAATCAGACAACTTCCCATGTGATGCTGGCTAAATCACTTAATCTCTGACACTGGCAAATTGGATATAATAATATTTCCCCTCTCTTGCCCTTTGTCTTGTTTGTTTAGATTGCAAGCATTACAGATAAGGATCTGACTTGCAATGTGTTTGCACAGCACTTAGCACAATGGAGCTCCAATCTCATTTTGGGACCTCGAAGCACTACTGCAATATGAACATTAATTATAATAATGTGTGTGCATGGAGGGCTGCTGCAGAAGGGATAACAGCCCCTCCCCCAACTTTTTTGGAAATAATATTTGTACAGAACACCATTGGGGTATATGGTGCTTTACAAAGAGCAGATGGGACAGCATGTTGTCCCGGAATTTCTCCCATTATTAAATGAACAAAATGCGACTTTAGCAATAATAGAATTTGGTAATGAACATTCTTCCATCAACAACAACAAGAAGTCTATCTCAGAAGGCTCCTGCATTAAATAAATATATAAAATCTTGGACTGCAAGTAAACCAGCCACTCTCTGTGTTCAAAAGCCAATGACCTCAGTGTCTCTGCTAAGTAGCTGAAGTAACAGAGAAGGTAATTTACTGCAGAAACACTTATGGTAAATAATACAGGCACCAACGGTGAACGCTATCTGGTACAATTAATTTATGGTTAACTGCTCAATAAACATTTAACTATTTTGTTTTTTTTAAAAAGTTTAGGTATGTGAAACCACATGAATACGCCTGTCAGAAGGGTTCTAGGAACAGCCATAAACATTGTGGACACCATAAACAAATCTAAATTAGTTCACTAAACAAACAGGTCATTGATATACCCATTCAGGGAATGTTTAGACTTGCAAATCATCAGGTTTGAGTCATGCATCCTAAATTAACAAACAAAAAGACACTTTCGCATGTAAAGCTACATATTTTCCTCTTTAAAACTAGAACTTTCTGGAATTGCTGTGTAGCTTGTTCCATGTGATTTAGTAAAAACAATGATCTCTTGTCCAAACAATAGTTACGCTGTAGAGAAAGGGGCCTGAACTCAGAACGGGTTCTGGATGCAAGCTCACTGCTCTGAACTCCATGAGTCAGCCTGGCAGAATTCGATGGTTTGTTTTTTTATACAATATCAACGGACAACATGGATATTTATTTTTAAGCATTTTTTTTCAGATTTTTGTCTATTTAAATTTTCACGGTTGCAGGAAAATTTAGACAATTATTTAATGACAGTAGATTTTGAGATTCAAAAAGTGAAAGCTTTAGAAGCGTTAAAAAACAAACTGTCAACATCACATGCCACAATATACTGAGTAAATATCCGTAAATCAATTTCTAATAAGTTCTCAGGCAACGCAAGAAAAACGCTACTGATCCGTACATTTCAGTCATCATTGATGGAATGACTTTTTGGTCAGTTTGTCCACGTACAATGAAATCAACATTTACCGATAAAAATCTAACCCTTCCTGACCTACCCACGAGTTGAATCTGACAATTGCAAATTATCCCAGGGAAGTGTGGGCAAATTCTTATTTTGATTCCCCCTCCTCAATTCAACAGTGCTTCAGATCTAAGCTTTGGGCTCCATCTGTCCGTTACAGGGAAGTAGGCACTGATTCTTCCCTGCCTTCTAGATTATTTTTAAAGAAGGTGGAAAAAAATCTCAGTTAAAATAACATGAATATTAAATAATAGTAATATTGATTATTTGTACTATACTAGCACCACAGAGCCCCAGTCATGGACCACGACCCCACTGTGCTAGGCACTGTACGAACAGAACTAAAAGATACTCCCTGACCCAAAATGGCTTACAATCTAAAAATACTTCCTCATCCGTGCAGTATATGTAGCCTACCTAATATTAGAATGAGGGAAAGGATGGCACAGCAAGCTCAAAATGCCAGAAATATAATCAGGAAAGAACAACAGTTATAAGACATCATGTTTTGAAGTTTTAAAACTGTCACTGCTACTTTTGCTAGTAGGAGGAGACAGAGCTGTATCAGTTTTCCTTATGGGATTATAAGAATGTTTTTTTGGCAATGAACGGGTTGGTATGTTCATGCATGACTGCCCTTTCCCCAGAGCAGCTCAACTGTTTTCCATATGCCCTGTACAGCTAACAGAGAATCTCCTTTAAACAAAGCAATGGAGGAGGGGAAAGCTGTGCTTCCCAAGAGGAACCTGTGTATTCTAGCCCTAGGGCTACTATGAAGTTCTGAATTACAAGAGTACGTGGCACCAGTGATGACTGTACAATACTAAGAGGCCATGGATTTGATACAGTCTCCTTTATGAGAAGTGTTTAAGATTCATTGTTTCTCTCCCCTTCTGACAGATTCTGTCTGGCTAGTCAGCTATTGTAGAGGGCTCATATCTGGGGGAGATCGTAGCCGGATACCTTTCAACGCTGAAGTGATGCGCTAAGGGCTGATTGCCAGACCTTACTGTACAAAAACCATCAAGCTTTGCTATTTTGACTTGCCCTCTTCAGCCGCCTAATCCAAGGCACCAATGCCCTAACGGAAGACAAAACAAAATCACCATCAATCATATTTCAACAAAAGAGACACTTGTGTATTAGCAAGAAGGCTTTGATCAACCTGTGCTCCACCCACTTCCATTGAATGTTCAGTCCTAAAAGTAGAGACTTTGAGGGGGAAAATGCTGCTGGTGCATTCCATCAAAGTGTCTTCTCTGAAGTCAAATGCTGGAACCACAAAAAGCGTTCGAATTAAACCAAAACCCAGAGACTGAAGCCACACGTCAGTGCCAATATAAAATCTATTTCTTTTACAAATTCCAGAATGGAGTTTTATTGGGTATAAACTGCCTGTGTGAAATGTAACCACCATCACTTTAGGAAACAGCATTTAATTCTCTTTTCCCATCCAGTGGAATAGTTTGTGTTTTCTTTGGCATTCAGGTCTGTTTCTAATACACCTACTAGAAAAACCACATCTGGGCAGAGATGAAAAGGTGCATTTCAATGTAGATAGTATTTGGTATATGTAGCAAGTACGAAATTAATTTCAGCAATGCAAATATCCCAGGCACTGTGCCAGCTCTCGAGAAATTAAAAGGCATGTACAGCAACTTGTTTTCCCATTGCTTTCCCCAAGATAATGTAATCTTGCCCCCTCTAAAGGATATTTCTTTAAAATTATACAGGTGTGCAACTTGACTCTATGTTGAAGTGACAAATTATTAATGTAAAACCATTTTTCTGTAACACTGTACACCAGGTCATCTGGTTGAAGCAGAATGAAATCCAAGAGGTAAGGTATGTTGAAAATACTCTTAGCCCACATATTTGTGTAATGGTTTGTAGTGTTTAGCTCTAAGAGCAAGACATCATAGGGTACAAGTGTCTTCTGTTGCTTCATCAAGGAAACTAAATGCAGAACAAAGCAGATCGCTTGCTCTCTAACTACAGAAAATTGTGAACCGTGTAATAGCTGACTGGGCAGGATAGAAGTGACAGGTTCAGAACATGGGCTATTCAATCAGTTTGGGCAGGGACTAGGGTTACCTGGCCGGTATTTGACCGGCCTGGCCAGTTTCTTTATGGATTTGCCAGTTGCCAGAAAAATTAATTAAATCTGCTGGGGTTTTTTTTAATGTGGGTTTAAAGATTTGCATTATTACCACAATACGCTGGGATATCCAATGTTAAAAGTTTCTGTGCCCCGCTAAAGATGCTGCAGTGTTCCCACTTTCAGCGTTTAAGTGATAACAGATCAAAACTGTTGCAAATACAGCAGTTGTCTGCCCACCAACATGCAAATGCAGCACGCATGTGTGTAAGAGAGAGTTAGTCATCGGAGAGTGAGAAGACTGCAGTGTTACCCATCTTATCTATATGTGTTCTCTCTCTAGATACTATGAGTGGCTGTTGAAGAGGGCTGCGGGGAGGGTTGCAGAGTTGCTTTGTGGTTGGGATTTCAATGAGCTTGCCTTGTGGAGCTGGGTGAGTGGGTTTTTTGCATGCCAAAGGTGGTAACCCTAGCAGGGATCCAAATCTAAAGTCATCGGAATCAGCCTGTTGACGCTAGCTCAAACTCCGCAAGTCCAAGGTGGGCAGACATGAAGTCACAACATTGTGATGACGGACACAAGAGGTAGTTTGTGTCACCTGTCGTCATGCACAGTGCCAGCACAGGAAAGGCTGGGCTCTGGAAGCTCATTCTCTGAGCACAGGTGACGGGACGGGCTGCTGCTTCCCTATGCGCTTGGCACCGCTTTCTCCTGCTCCCGCCACAAGCTCCTGAAGCACAGGTATCCCAATGCGATCACCTCCCCGCATCACAGGTTGGGCTCAGGTCCAAACTTTGTGGTTATAACCTGCACCCAACCTCACTGCATGCAAACAGCTGGCGTTAGTGCAACATTGACATTGAGAATCTGAGCTCTCAAAAGCCAGGAAACGCAGAGTTACGGCTGAAAGTTGAACCTGGGTTCTGTTCCCATGTGCCCATGCTTTAAAATAGGGACTCTTCACTTCATTGGGAATGGTTTGTCAATTTTATATATATATATATATATATATATAAAAATAAACCCACGCCTCACACACGTGCGCGCATGCACAAGACCAAAGTGCCTCTGGGGTAAGTCATTTAAGTTCATTGTCTGCACTGCTACATTAACCTCATTGCGTAAGGCCGTGGAGAAGCCCAGCTGCCACTCAGCTATCACTTCCCTGGCCTTGGACACACACCATGTGGTGTCCAGCTGGGATTTGCTCCTTCTCTCTGGGCCAAACACCCCCCTCCAAAGCTGACCTACTTGGCGCCCTTGCACGCAGGACCCGAGTCCCAGTTATACTAAGGGCTCTTGCCACCACTCCAGCATGTAAAAGTGGCATGGGTGAAAACAGCCCCCTGGTGCAGGGAGCCTTCCCAGCTGGTGAAGAGCTGTACACCAGCCCTGCTCCAAACCACCCTGTGTAGGAGGTGCAGATCTGCAGCAGGTCACAAGCATGGCCAGAGCACATTGGGCTACAGCTATTCGCTGCTGCCCAGGGCCTATAGGAGGCTATGGGAAGCAGAGTGTAAAATAGAGCAGCCACACCAGAGGCCAGGCAAGGCCTTGCACAACCCCAAAATACAGGATGTTCAAAGGTGACTTAAAGCTAACTCCCTGCTGCCTCACCACTGTCCTTTTCTCAAGTGCAGGAACACAGGATCTAAGAATCTGGCCCACAGCATCAGTGGCCTGACAGCTGGTCCAGACCCTGCTTGCAAGATGAGTTGCCTTTCCTACATGCCTTCCAAGTCAAGAGAAGAAAATGGCAGTAGATCAAATGCCAGTTTCATTGAGAGGCACCTCACGTGCCATCCAACACTACATCCTCTGCCACATTTTGTACGTAGAATTTCTACTCGTGATTGCTAGTGCAAATTCTGCCTTTGGACGTGTGCATGTAACTGCCACTTACTTCAAAGCTGCTACGGTGCTGCAAATCCAGGAAACAGAAACCATGCCTCATTTTTCTCAGACTCAAATTACGTTTCAAAATTTTTATTTTTTCATACTTGAAATTATTCCCCCTGGGAATCACATCTTTGGTGTTTCCGAAGCACTGGTTCTCAAGAAAAACTGGCCTTGTTTTCCTTTCACAAACATGAAAAGCATAGCATCTGTCACAGATTAAAATACTGTATTTATGTCTCAGGCTATGCCTGCACCTACGGCAGCGTGCAGAGTACAGGCACTCCATATGTAGCTACATGCTGCAGCGAAAGGCTCCAGCAGGAGGGAGGCAGCGAGACACTATACTACTAAACATAGCAGCGCAGACAAGGGAGGCCCTACTTGGGTGCAGAGAGAGTCATAAAGGATATATACCCTAAGGGTTCAGGTGTGTAGGGCACTCTAATCTTCCCACCTAAGCTGTTCCTCCCCATCTACACTCTTACTTATATCTGTGCTGGCTGGGTGTGTAGTGTCTGTTCTCTACACGCTTCCATAAGTGTAGATGTATGTCCTCCAGGAAGGATCACAAATCCCCAGGATGCCCTTGAGTGAAGGATTTTGCATTTGGAGATCTGATTTGACTGAGAGATAAGCTGCCAAACAGCTCCCTCTTGACTACACATCAGAAGAGGATAAAGAATGCATGTTATTCCAGCTAAGGTCCGCATTAGTTTACAATCAAACGATTCCCTTTAAGTCTCCCTGTTTTAGAACATATCATGCAAGGGTGCTCCCCTTTTCTACATCACATATTTCAGAAGAGCTGTGTTCAATTACCAGCTTTGCCTTAGATTTCCTGTGTGACTCTGGATAAGTCACTTACTCTCTGTGCCCCATCTGTAAAATGGGGGTACTACTAACTTCCTCTAGCCCTTTGGTTCTCTTGCGTATTGAGATTGTAAATTCTCTGGGATAGGGATAGTCACTTATCTGCATGGAGGGCCCCTACCACAATGGGCCCCTGCTTATGGTCGACTCAGTTCATTAAACTGCCAGGCCCAACAAAAAGAATTTTTTTTTGATGTTGGGGAATTCTGACTGGCTGATTGTAGAGAATGGAACCAGTGGTACCACAGACATAGGCAGTGAGTTATATGGGCCCATGGTGCCTGTGCTCCACCAATATTCAGAAATGTGGGCCCAGCTCCACTTACATTTTCATAGCAACCGCCCCGGGCCTCACAGGGTCCCAGGTGGCCTGAGGAGTTAGCGGGGGGCCTGGGGCCGGCAGCAACAAGTGACCCAGCCCCAGCCTGCTCTGCTCTGCCCCTTTCCACCCCTGCTCTGCCACACCCCTTTCCCCAAGCCTCTGCCCTGCCTCTTCCTGCCCCTGTTCCGCTCCCACCCCGCCCCATCTCCCAAGCCCCTGCCCCTTTCCGGCTTCTGCCCCCTCCCCTGAGCGATGCCGGGAGCCAACAGGGCAGAGCGGAGCAGGGCGGGCTGGGGCCAGGTCACTTGCTGCTGCTGCCGCCATGTCCCCCGGTAACCCCCCAGGATGCCCTGGACCCCTGAAGCGCAGGGCCCACGGCAGTTGCTCCGGTCCGTCTTAAGGACGGGACAGTTCTGTTTGGACCTGTTCTGGACACCACCAAAAATTATACAAACCTGGCGCCCATGGCCACAGAGCAACTGAAGAAATTGCTGTCCCTGTGAAAAAATTAGCAAACTAGAATCCTATTGTCTCTCATACACATGTATTAAAACATACATATTTCACAGCAGAAAGAGAAAGGGCTTCAATGTACTTCTGTTTATAGCCCCTTCTCTAGTGCCTCTGTTCCGTGGTTTCTAGGCACTTCACATAAAAGCGTAGGATCTGTCCAGAAAGAAAAAGCAAGTTTCCCTCTTCCTCTTTAGTTTAGATAGTGGCTGCTATTACTCTTGTGTTTGTGTGTGTTGGTTTGGCGCATGGAAAGTTTCTGCTTTTAAACAGATTAATTCCTTTAACACAGATTGTATTAATTAGGCTTTGCTGCGAAACAGTTCTCAATATTAGAAAAACACCACTTATTGAATTTTAATCATGATTGTGGCATTGTTGTTGTTTAATAAGCTTTGAAAGTGTCATGTCACAATCTATTTCATCTTAAATCTTACTTTCCAGCGAGGCACACTTACATCCACCCCAAAGAAAAGCCAACCCCTCTCCTCTGTATGTCATACTGCAGGATCCTACTTACAGTGAAAGTTATCTGCAAATTACTCTTCAGGAGGACTGAATCTTTCCAGTCATTTTGTGAGGACAGCTCTAAAACACACCACCATTTGCAGAAAGCCATAAATTTTCTTGTAGGCAAGAAACATCTTTCATATGACAGCAGCAATGCCAAGCTAATGGAAATGCAAGATGTTAGCAAAGCTCTGCAGACTCCTCAGGTCAACTGCAGACTTGAAATCAATGCACTGGAGATAGAACTTATTGAATACCCAACAATCCACAAAGAATGGGGGTCATTTTCAAGCATATACATTTGTCTTGATCAAGATGTAATTAACACCAATGCAGAAGAAAAGCAGATTTTAGCAGGCACAAAAGCAGAGACATTCAGACTAAACTTCTTTATTAACATAGGAATGAAGCTTGATAAGATGCCCTCATTCCCATTATCCCCCCCAACAAGGGGACATGGCCAACTCTCAGGTCCTGCCCAAGCATGTCAAAGCCATAGTGGCTGGGGCACTCAATAAGCCAGGTAGATGATACAGCATATAGAGGGCCTAGCTCAGTGGGCTCCTGGTCCATGACTCCCTGTGCTACAGTGATACAAATAAATAGTTACAAATACTATGACTAGAGAGTCACACACTTTGTTGCCCCCCAATTCCTCCCTCCCTCATACTAGGGCTCCCTATTCTCCATCCCCATAACGCCAGGGTCTGCGTGTGCCCTCCTCTTTCCCCTTACAATTATTGTTTCTTTTTCTTAAGCTGGCAGATCAGTTATTTAGGGTTTCAACAATTTAAACTCCATTGTAGCAAAAGGCAGATCTGAGATGAGGGTGTTGTACTAGGAGAAGTTAAAGGTTGCTATCAACTGGTTCTTTGATCTATAGACAATTAATTATCCACGATGAGTCTGCTAACCAGATGCCTTGTGCCTTCCCTCTTTTCCACTTCCGCTGTTCCAATTTTCACCAAAATCAATAGGATTCTGCCAAGTGGTGCCTAGAACATTCCCTGAAATTTTGGAATTGATCAGAGGCAGTATTCAAAGTTATCATGTTACTGACAGAAGGACACCAAATTGAGTGTAGGCCTTGCTTTGCTCGGCCACATAAAAGTGTCCTGACCATATGTCATACTGAGAGATAAGGCTGCCCTACCCAGACCAGTCCTTAATGGTCAGCTTAGTTCTAGTTCATGTCATGTCACAAGTGATCCCCTTTCCTCCCAGTTATATAAAGACCTGTTCCAGCTCCCATTCAAGGCAATGGGCAGTTTTCAGAGCAGGTCCTAGAATTGGAAACTCTTTCTCACCTAGTTGGACTGATTCTGACCTCTTTCGAGGGCTACCAGCCACAAAGAGTGCCTCTAAAATGGTGTGAGCTGGGCAAATAATGGATTTTTTTTGTTTGCTGGCAATTTTGAAAGGTCAACAAAAAATTATTTTGGCACAAACAAAACATTTTGATTTCAGCTGGAATCAAATGATTTTGTTTCAATTGAGCATTTTTAAACATTTTTGAATTTAAAATAAAATTGCAGGAAATGGCTAAACAAAAAGTTGTTTAGAACAGAAAAATATCAAAACATTTCATTTTGAAGGTGTCAAACCAAAAACTTTTCGACTTTTCAGGAGGGGTTTTTGTTCTGTGAAATCGACAACTTCCCGAAACATTCCAGCATCACCGAGTCTGCATTTTTCGCTGAAGAAAATTTTAGTGGAAGAATTTCACCCTGCTCTACTGTGAACTCACACGGGTAGAGTAAGGATGAACTGCACTAATTACACAAAAAAACCATAGCCATACAACTGTGGAGCAGCAGCCATCTGCTACCCATTCAGAAGGGGAAAATGTAATGCTATTAACAACTGAACTCAAAACCTTTAAACACAAGCAGGAGGGTGTTCTGTGGCCTGTTTTATACTAGTCATCAGAGCAGATGAGCACAATGGCCTTGGAATCTATGAATCAACCAAGTATGGCGCAAGCAAGGGGCTGAGGGCCAGACCCCTTCCCTGAGCTAGCTCTAATGCCCATTAGGAAGACTGGACAGCCGTTAGGGCATAAAGCTGAAAATAACAGACCCAGCTACTAGATAAGTCAGTACATATTTGGGGAGATGGGTTTAGAACACTGCTTTCAGCTTTACAGGCCTCTACCGCTTGAGCTAAAGGTGAAGTTCCCTAGCTAACAGTAGATCCCTCATCCTCTCTGGACCAGCCACTAGAGGGCATCATCACCCACACAAAGTCAGTATATCACAAATGGGGGAAAGACATATTTAGCCCTTCCGCCAACTGTCAGCGATCAGGGAGCGAGCACTTCTTGGGCCCTGCCTCCTTCCCTGCAAGGAACCAGTGGAGCAGCAGCAAGGGAACTGCCCAGAGCCACCGCTCAGTGCGCCTTTGTTCCCATCCCACCCCAAATAAACACAAGGGGGCTAGAGGGCTAGGCTGACTCAGCTCAGGCAGCTATTCATTAAGAACAGACACAGGGCTGATCTACACTGAGAACTTACATCGGCACAGCTATGTCTCTCAGGGGCATGAAAAATCCACACACACACCCCCAAGAGACACTGCTAGAGTGACCTAACCTCTGGTGTAGACAGTGCTAGGTCGACTGAAGAAGTCTTCCATTGACCTAGCTACAGCCTCTTGGGCAGGTGGATTACCTACAGCGATGGCACTTGGGAGAAGTCCCGTTGGTGTAGGTAGCGTCTATTCTGAATCTCTGTAGCGGCACAGCTGTACCATGTTAAGTGTAGCCATACCCAGACTCTGGAAATCTTGAAACAGCTACATGACATGCATATTCAATAGATTTTATGCATATTTCCTATCTTTTCTGGCAGGAGAATGGCTCCCCAACTGGAAAAAAAAAAATACAATACTGCTTGGTGAATAGGCGGATGGAAAAGCGACTTTTCTACAACATGAGGTACTAATGAATAATATTCAAACCAGCAGTTCTAAAACTATAATACCTATGTCCCTTTCAGTTGTTGGTTCCTGAGCTCCAGTGTTTTTTAAAGGCGCGATAGTTTTATAATATTTATTTAGCTTTCACAATGTTGGATAAGTTTTCATCAACTCAAACGTACATCTAAATAGATGCCCCTACAGTATTAGTCCTTGCCACAATAAAGACACAACATTCTGTTTACAGCCTGCTATAAAGCCCAGGCTCTTTAAAACAGACTCATGGGGATGGGGGGGGGGGGGGGAAGAGTTTATTAGTGGCCCACACACAAAACCCAAGTCTTCCCCATTTGAAACAGCATTTTGGGATTTCTGCCAGGGCCCGGTGGAAAGTTTTCACATCTGTGCTTTACCATTAAAATGTCAGAGGCACAGCTCAGACAGTACATTAGAGATGAACCTACAAAGCAACACAGATTTAATAAAAAGTCATAGTCTTCAGTGAGTTATACCAAGATCTCCCAGTTCAACGTGAACCAAGATTTCATTTGCTGACTTTCAAAAAAATTGTCACAGGACCCAGCCACTTTTAAACTTGGGGGGGGAGGAAGGGGAGTTTTTTTCTTTTTTCCCTTTTCAGAGCATATCAATTCCCCTCCCCGCATTTAGTGAGAATTTAAATCATCATAACACTGTGATTGTGAGCATCCCCCACCATGACAATTACATTGGCACATATACTATGGCTAATACAACGCGTTTGGTCAATTAGATTAGTGAGCAAGGTTCAATATGATATAGCTGAAAAATCTAATTTAAAATGACCATATGTTACGGAACAAAATATTTCTGTATAGTACAATCATACATACAACCGGAGAATTATGTTTCTGTCTGGATAACAAATGCAAACCCTGAGTATCAACATGCAAGAGAAACAAATAAGAGTCCCTCAACACAAAATAAAACAGATTTCAACTAGTATCTATCACTTCACAGATTTCACAAAACAGAGACAGACTTTATTAATATACACAACTAAGGAGTGAAGCTTGAAACGTCACCCCCATCCTGATTGTGCCCATAACAAGGGGACATGCCCAACTCTGGGTCCTGCCCAAGCATGCCAGAGTCACATATTACAGCTATTATAATGGATACTTGACAGAATTCTACTAAAGTCAATGGTGCCCCAATTTAGAGTTGGAGGGTCTGCACACTGTAGATTCCAGTCGGGGACATTCAAATCAGGATACAAGCTTGATGAGGAATTCAAACAAGAATCCAGCAACTCCAAGGGTATCTGTTTACACCCTTTGATGATGCATCCGTTAAGCGTGGATCCAGTTCTGCAGACTCAAGCCCCTCGGTAAGAGACAGGAAGGCAACACAGGGATTCAAGGAGGGAATGTGAGCAGAGCAGTAGAAGAAGGTTCTAGCAGCTGCATATTGGACAAATATGCACACACGTGTGCATGTTTTGGAGAGGTAAGAGGAAAGTTAAAAATATGGAGGCCAGAAAGATTACAACAGTCCTGGTGAATATGCAAACACACAAGTAAATCACTTCATTCGCTACTGTAAGGCAAACTCCCCAGGTGGAAAACCAGCAAAGGGTGATTATTTAAACCAGGGGTCGGCAATCTTTGAGAAGTGGTGTGCCAAGTCTTCATTTATTTACTGTAATTTAAGGTTTCACCTGCCAGTAATACATTTTACATTTACAGGGGCCGGCGGACAGAACCCCAGACTGGCAGCAGGCTTAGCAGGGCCGGCGGCCAGGACCCCGGCTGGCAGGGGCTGGCGGACGGAACCCCAGACCGGCAGCAGGGGTGGCAGATGGAACCCCAGACCGGCGGTGGGCTGAGCCGCTCAGCCCGCTGTCGGTCTGGGGTTCCATCCACCAGCCCTTGCCAGCCGGGGTCCCGGCCGCCGGTCCTGCTCAGCCCGCTGCCGGCCCAGGGTTCCGTCCATCCAGGCCGACAGCGGGCTGAGCAGGGCCGGCGGCCGGGACCCCGGCTGGCAGCAGAGTGCCACTAAAAATCAGCTCACATGCTGCCTTTGGCACGCGTGCCGCTGGTTGCCGACCCCTGATTTAAACCCTTCTCTTACAGTAGTGTCTAGGGGCCAGGACCCCATTGTGCTAGATGCTAAACAAACATATAAAGACAACCTAGTCCCTGTCCCAAGAAGCTTGCAATGTATGTATCTGCTAACATGTGAACAATAGGACAGGAAATTAACAATACTGAATGCAGAATACTAAATACAGGGAATTCCCCGACTGGAATCTACACCCTTACTCTTGCAAAGGATGCTGGGGGATCTTCTATGATCACAAGGTGTCAGGACCAAACCTCAGTTTTATCTCACTCCACAAGAGTGCACTAGCAGCAGGGTGCCCCCAAAGGCAATACAAGAAGACTGGATCAATCAGGGTATATGTCTGCAGTGTAAGCCTGGACTCAGACTCGTGTTCAAACTCAAACCCCCATTCTGTCCACACCCAAATCCGATTGACTCAAGTCAGTAAGCCCTCAGGACCTGCACCCTATGGGCAACTGGAGGGGGGAGGCAAGCCCAAGTCCCACTGGGACTCTGATTCAGACTATCATTTTGCAGTGTGGATGCAGTTTAAATGACTCACTGTGTTATCATCAGCTGACTCACCGTCCTGATTGCTGGACTCTGTGGACTCACACTCTTGAATGGACGTGCCTTGTTCAGAATGGGAGTTCTTGACTTGATCACAGCTCAGTGGCGTTGCCTGCAGGGCCAGCCCTTTTTAGAGCTGGGTAAGCACTGTGGTACACTAACGTGTCACACTTTTGCTGCCTCTACCCACTGTATCATCGAAAATGCTTCTCAAACTTGTCTTTTCTTAGTTTGCTAGTTTGGCTGCAGCTTTCTGATTATGAATTATATCAGCATTCTCTAGCTTACAAATGACAAAAAGTGAATAAGATACTATTATAATTATTTCAAACACTTGAGGTAAAAATATTGACTCTCTTTTTTTCTTTATTTTTAGTTACTAGGGTAATTATTCAAAGTATTTTTCTGTGCAATACAGACCATCAAGAAACGTAAGGATTCTCTAGGGAAGGTGAGTTGAGCTACAAGGTCTTCTCCAACCACAAATCCCTATGAACAAACCACCCCAGAGTGGTACTGAGCTGTTAAAACTGGTTATTTGTAACTGAGAATTCTCAAGAAAAAAAAATGACAAGACATTAATGTTACCTGTTTAAATCTTTTAGGAAGCAGTGGTATAACTGAGATGCTCTAAGTATGGCCTAATTAGATTGAGTCATCTCACTGGGCATTCATCCTCCAAATATATTTTACAGAATGAACTGAAAGTACAAGATTTGGACACAGCTCTCCAACCCAGCACCAACGTTAGGAAAACAGGTTTTTGTTTTTATCTTTTATACGGTTCAATCTAGCTAGTCAGACTGTGCTGCTACAACACAAGAGGAACCACACTACAACCAAAGGGAGGAGTTGGAAAAAGTAAACCCAGATTTATTTTTTTGGTGTGTAGGGAGGAGGGGGCGGAGTTTTAGAAGTCCTCTTGTTAAGAGAGTAAAGGATTCCTTGGTCTCCATTCCCTGCATTAATCACATAGGTACTCTAAACAGGGGCCTTTCTTTTCCTCTAAACATGACAGCCCTGATTACGGTTTGGCTGCATAAAGCTGGTAAAGCAAAACAAAAACATTTCATGGTCCACAACATTCCTGGCTCCCCTTCAAGGTATTGGCAGCCCTTCCATTCTAGGGCTGTTTCTTTGAGCTGCTCTGTCTGTTAATCTGGTTTCTCTCAGCTTTTACACTTACACAAGTCAAACTAGTCAAGTACAAATTGCCTTTCATGTTAATTATTTAAAATAACTTCAGGTGATAGTGGCTGGTATCATCTAAAGATCAGGTCAGTTCATCACAACAAACCTGAGTGGGATCTGCCTGATTACATGGCCTAGATCAGAGGGCTTTCTGAACAGTTTTCAGCTGAAAGCCCTCTCTCAGATGGACTCATTCATTAGCTGCTCATTAGTCTTTTGCATTGTACAACTCCTAAATACAAGAGGGGTCCATCATACTAAACAATGTGCACAGTGTGATGTTCATAGCAGACAGAGATGTTAGATAAAAACATAAAATACTACTTCTGCAAGGGTGCGACACAACACTACTTCCTCACTTCAAATCCAGAAGCCTAACCAGAGGCAAATTCTAATTGCACCTAAGGAGAGGGCCCAGACTAGCTCTCCCTCCCCTGGCCTGCACCCAGCCCCACATACTCCCCCCCGTTCCCTCACACCCAGCCCTGAGCTCCCCTCCCCTGCTGCTCCCCCATGCCCAGTCCCTCATTCTTCCCCCACATTGCCCTCCACCCAGCTCCAAGCTCCGCCTCCTGCACTCAGACCCAACGTCTCAATGCCCCACACCCAGTCCTGTGCTCTTACCCCCCGACACATATTGCCCTATACCTGCTTTGAGCTCTGCCCCCCGCACCCAACCCTGTGGTCTGCCCACCCCACACCAGTTTAAGGGTAAGATTCTGAGGCACCTCATATGAGCAGCTCTTTGCAAACTCATTAAAAACAAAAACCACAAAATTGGTATTTTCCCTCTGGCTTCCCCCTCTCCTTTTACTTACTTACTTACTCTCTCTCTCTCTCACACACACACACACACACACACACACACACACACACACACACACACACACACACAGTCTGTGGCACAAGTTAATTAATAAGACCTAAACTACTTTATTTGCAAAACAAATATCTTTGAGTTCAGCAACTTACGGCTACAGTACCTTTAAGAGGTTTAGACTAAAACAAGTTCATTGATAAAAAATTTAAAGGCGCAAATATGGACCTTAATAGCCTACAAGTATGGTGGTTTTACACTTCAAAGATATGATCCACACCAATCTATCACACACAATGGAACATATCTCTCCATTATCTTTATAATAGGGATGTGTATGGCTCTTTATCGGTACAGATTAGCACAAGTTTCCTGACCAAAGGAGCTTGTAATCTAATTTGTAAAGATAATTCAAGAAGTCAAGTCATAAGTGGAGGGAGGGTTAGTGCGGGTGACAAGGACTGAGGGAGAAGAGGGGCTTGTAGAGGCATGTTAGATTTAATTTTAGCAGTCTTGTGCAGGAAATTTGTGTTGTACTTATCTATCAGGTGCCCCATTCACAGCTCTGACCCTATGTGCAACATGTGTTACCCAACACATACAAAATACAAATTCGACCAATGTACATAATTAAAACCCTCCCTAGTTTAACAAAACAGATGCTGTCATCAGCCACTCAGTGCCCCCATCCAGCACAAGTCTGGGAAAATAGATAAGCTTTGTAACTAGACCCCCCAACAGGTGCTCTGGGAAACCAAGAGGGGAAGTTTTTTGACTCCCTGAATTGAGGTCCCTTCACTGAAATTGCCCTGCAGACTATGGGGATGTGTCCTATGTTCTCTGCATGTAGGCTGTTAAATTCTGCACTTTCCAAACCTCCTAACCATTCCTCGTCCAGCAGATCTCTACCAGAAAGAGGCTCCCATCTGTGATATACACGGATTTGTGAGGGTTCCTAAGACAACGTGTATAGAGTGTGTCCTTCAACCAGACAAAAATCATCTGTTCTTTCCTTCCCATCTCAAGAGATTTCTCTCAGCCAAGCAAAACTGCTCATTGGAGGAGCTGCACTCACAGTACAGTAATCTAGTGAGGTGCAGCATCGTGATCCGAGACCTGTCTTGAGGCAAAGAAAATAGAATTAGGAACATCCAAGTATATCAAGAAGCCTCAAAAACTCCTGCTGAGCCACCATCTTTCTAGAGGAGATTGTATAACTGGATTCAAAGAGTTAAATTGACTCTGATCCTAGAACCCTCATTGACCTAAGCCCTCTCACTGAAGCCAATGGGATTAGGATCACGAATAGGGGCTCTCACATAAGGATCAGAAGATCAGTCTGACTGGAAGCAGAAAGGGGTCTTGTAAAAAAATATTTTCACGTTTTGTCTCAGAGACCATTTGTGGTTTCTTGTTTTCATGGTGTTAAATTTCTGACGTTACCCAGAACCCAGCTCTGGAATCCCCTTGTAAGCAAACACCCTGGTATTATGAGTGAGATAAGAACAAAAGAGAAATCAGCTTTGTGATTGCTGTTAAAAAGAGACAGGGTTCTTCTCCCTCAGACACATGATAGCTCAATGGGCCAAGTGTCAGCAAGAGAAAGCTGCGGAGGACTAACTGCGTAATTTCCAGCAGAATGCATTTCATACAGAGTACTCACATTAGAGAATTTGTAAGAGAAGAAAAATTATATGCAGTATATATATTAAAATCAGGGGTAAAATGTATTACTTGGAAGCCACAGCTTTAAGGAACCAAATTAAGTCTTAAACTGAGTCTTTAAGTACTCTCACACACGTGTTATTTATCTATCTGTATTTTACACATGCAAAAACTGTTCATAGAACATTATTTCACTTGCAAAGTTAAGCACTCAAAAGTTCAGAAATGGCAGAATTAAGTTTTCCTGTGCAACCTTAATTCGGCCCCTTTGTGCCCCTGTATTAATTACCAGCGAGCCCCACATCAGCCCTGGGAAGGAGGAGAGGGTGTAACATATTCTTGGAGCTGCCCCACCCCAATCTAGATCTGCGGGGACAGGGAGAAGAACCCCAGGAGCTGCAAAAAGTGAAGAGGTGGGGCTGGGGGCAGAACTGATTTGGAGGTAGGCAGAGCATAATTAATTGCTGGGCTGGGCTGGAAGGTGGAAGTTCTGGACTATCAGACAGCCAGGAGACCGCAATAAATTTGGGAGAGTTGGCAACACTAATTGTCCCTCTTCCCCACCAAATACACAGAGTGGGCAGGGACAGTTAAAAGTAAAATATAAAGACGAAACCAGGAAGGCACAAAAATAATTGGGGGGGGGGGAAGTGTCATGATTTTTTGGGTTCTGACTCATGATTTTTGAGCTTTTGGGGTTGCCAAGACTTGTCACTGTTCAATAATGACCAACAGTCTTTAACCACAAGACAATGCTTTCTTCCATACCATGCACCTCTATCAGCGAGCAATGCTCAGCAGGTCCAGATATCGCATTGAAGAGTGCCCCTGTGCCCAAATTCAGGTGTACAGCTCTTCTTGTAATTCAAGTCTCCATAGGTTTAAGTTTTTCCTCAATAGACAATTCCCAACCATGCTCAACTGCCCTCATTATTTCATAATAAAAAAATGTTGTGAATTATAAAACTAACCCAAGAAATCTTATTTCGCTGGTTTCTCAAACTGTAGACAACTATTTTTCAATTAGTTTGTTTGTCTTAAGTGCACCCAGTTTAAGACCTTAACAACTACTTTTCAGACTAAGGATTATATTTTTGGCCAAGATCATAAATCCCTAATGAAAATGCTGACAGACCTTTCATTATAAGTGCAACTCACTCACATCAGAGACCAATGACCTGTTGGATGTCAGCACGGTATTTGAAGAGAATGAAATAGTCATGTGTACAAAGTTGCTACACTATGATGCTGTAATAGACTCTAAATGGCCTGGCTTCAAGAGTACGCTATATATAACCAGCTTTAAGGCAACACTGCTGAAACAGTAAAGTGACACTGCTGACATCCCTGTAAAAATTAGCCAATTATTAGAACAAGAGGGAGCCCATGATGTGTGAGAGATGGCGGTGTGGAGAAGCTGACTGAATGGATTTTAGTTGCAAAACTGAATGTGCTACATACATAGGTCAGTGCAGTCTGCAGAGACAATAATGTCAATATTGTGAAGATGAGGTAAAACTATTGTAATAAGGCAAGGCATATGGGCAGGTGGTGGAGTGGGGGTAACATATTGCAGGAAGATATACGACATCCAAAACAGATACTTGGACTTTGCTATATTTATGCATCAAATCAGCTATAATGCCGAGCAGGGAACTGGACAGCTTTGGCTGGAAACACACAACTTGTTTTATTGTTGAACAGCTTGAACCAAGAGAAGAGTTTGGAGTTGTTTAGTTACATGTAAAATTATAAAATATCATCCTTATAAAGTAATCGTATATATGTTTAAAAGGTGGTTAATGTAACTGTATCCTTCTGGGGGAAAGAACGGAAACTAAAAACAAACAAGCTAAAAAACAAACCAAGAGCCTTGCAATGCACACAGTTATGAGCTGCTGAGCCCACAGTGGTGGCTTCCAGAACACAAAATAGTCCTTCCAAAAATCCATTGAGAGAAGATAAAAGGAAACTGTCAACAATAATTGGACTAAATCAAAGCTCAGAATAAGACCCAATAAAAAAAGCAATGAAAACATGTTCAGTGAGGTAAAGGAATTTGGTTCTCTCTCTCTCGCTGTAGCTTTGTTTTCATTTCATTTTCCTTCACTCACTTTACTCTAATAAGCCCTAATGACTGCCTCTGTCCAGAGTTTCTGCATTGCTATGGAAAGCTTTGAACTTCCCTCACAAGTAGATAGAAGCTGCCTTTAAAATGCGCTCTGTAGTCCTCAATGATGCTATTTGCAAAGCAATGAGCGGACAACAGGCCACTTCAAACCCATTAGACACTTGAGAATCACAGCCCCACAGGGAGATAGAGCTAACTGGGTTTAGCTTCAGTTCATGTCCTGCTGGTCTTGACAAAGGGAGCCTCTTGCTGACTGTTGTAGCAAGGGCTATTACCAGAGAAAGACAGCTAACTGTTTGCATGGAAGGGCACTAAAAATACTCAAGCTAAATGCAATCCATACTTGATCAAGCAAACCAGATTGGCTCTCCCCCAAGGACAAAACAAAGGAGTGATTTTTAAAAAGCTGTGTTTGAGAGAGAATATTCAAATCACAGGATTAAATCATCAGGTTATCGCTGTAATAATAATATTGCACTGAACGGGGAGAAAGTTGCTCATTGAGGCTTACTTAGGGGCTGAAAGTTCTCAAAAGCTAAAGGTTTTATTAAACAAGAGAGGGCTATTTATGAAAACCCAAAATCAGTCTCATTCCTCAAGTTTAAAAAGAAGTTCCAATTAAACCAGAGAATTTAAGTCACATTCTGTGGACCTTTAGAAAGCCCTTAGGAAGAAAACCACGATACAGGATGGACATCAAGAATCAAACGCCCTATCTCAAAAGAAACCACAGCATACAAAATTTGTCTGTAATTATCTGTGGTCTGTCCAATATATCACCCACCAGGACTGCATGCACTTTTGCCAGGATACAAGCCCCTACTGGATGTCTGTCCCACATTACACTATTAGGACAGTGCCTCTTGTTTGAGTCCATATAGGAATGTCCCAAATTTGTTAATTACCTGAATAAAGCATAGATATAGCTACTGGATCGGTCTGAATTCCATCACAGCAGCACAGCCGGAAAGGCAGTTTCTCAAACCACACATCTTAGAACGGGGGGGACGGGGAGCGGGGAATTGATCACCTTCTGTACAGGTACCCTGCACTATTCACCACACCACTCCTCCCAAAAGCACGCACTACACCTAGTTCCACCTGATGAGGCAGCTTATCTAATGGCTGTTTTCATACAAGTTGACAGTAACTGCCATTAGCCAACAGGACAGACTTCAGTCTCTTAAGAAGAGATGTTCAACTCCCATTCATTACATTTCCTCATCAAGGCCCAATATGTGCACTCATGCACATGCTAATCTTTACGAGTGTGTTTTGTTCCATTGACTTCAGTGGATCTGGGACTATGCAGGTGCTAAGGTTAAACATGCATGTAAGTGTCTGCAGGATAGGGACCCAAGAGTGTCCCTGTGTGCAGCACAAGTACTATACAACCAATTTAAGATGAATGGGATGCAGAGCATATAAAAGTCACCGTACCAATTACTCAGAGAGAGTGTCTGAATCCAAGAGAATCTGTTCAACATCTCCGGGGGCAGCAAACTCACCCAGGCTCTTCAATCATTCTTATCAGCCAAGCCGCGCAAACCGGCTAGATCCTTCCCTACGCAGCATGTGGGCAATCCATCTCGACTGCCCTGGAGTGCTGCTAGGGAGCGCTTGTAGTCACTGTGAACAAACAGGGCAGTACAGAGAGAAAAATACACACCCAAATAAAGTTTGTCTGGAAATAACCATTTCCGGACGAATATGCTTTGCTGGTAGACATGTTCTAGTTATTTTTTTAAAGCCTGCCCACAGATATACAGATGGTTGGGAATTCTTTATTATAATTATTATAGTATAATTATTATTCATTTTTTTTAAATGATTGACTCTAAGGCATATTTTAGAAATGAAGTAGCCTGAGAGGGTGGGAAAGGATGCTATTTTATGGCAGTTAGGAGAACTGATGGTCTGAACCTGAGAACTCCCCACCTCCAATTATCTGTGGGGCACACCTGGCCCTTCATTACATAGCTGAAAACAATACAAACTGGTGATAAAAAACAAAAAAACAAACAAAAAAACCCCATACAGATCGCAATCCTGAAGGGACTATTTCCAATTGTGCTGTGCCTATAGTTTGAAACAATGGAAAGGTGTCTGTCAGATGGATGCGATCAGATCGAAGTCAGGCTCATGCGTAGACTTTAGATTCCCCACCCCATCCCCACATCACAAAGCACATTTTCCCCTCTCAAGAACTCATGTCTGGGTAGTTATGCGTCAGATGGGCGAGATCCCACATTTGTTGTGCATCCTGAAATCCCAGTGAAGTAAGTGGGAGTTTGGGGTGTGAAAGGAACAAAGTCCCTACAAGCATCTCTACCTGTTGTTTCTTAATTAGCATGGAAAATATGTCATTTTGTTTTCAAATATTCCTTTACTGAAATGTATCTACCAAGGAATAGCACACAAATTTCACCTACATTTAGCAGAGCTTCTACCTGACAAACATGGGTTGATAAACTTTACTCCCTGCAGTTTCACTGACTCAAGAAAGCTACCTATGTGAGTAAGAACTACAGAACTGGGAGCAAAGGAAGAACAATGAAAGGAGTAGCCTATATTATTCAATTGCATCTAGCCAATGATTTGGCTTGTAGGGTTTTGGTTTTTTTAAAAATCCATGTCACTATTTCAGCCTATTTTTCTAATATTTTAACATAAGAGCCAGCTGCTGCTCAGCAAAAGCCAAGCTTTTTTTAGTGTCTTCAAAATAAAATTATTAAAATGTTGTGCACAAAAGGGAAGCACATGAATATTAGCAAAGCATTTAAAAAAAAAAAAAAAAAAAAAACCCCACCCACCAACTAACCAACCCACAAGATTTACCCAAAATTTAGCATGGCCAATGTGCCTTGGGAAGCCTTCAGAAAAAGATTTTGTTCCGCCAATTAACCGCTATGTCTACAACTCTGACACTTGTATCAAGAGGATGATTATTGACTTTTTTAAACATCAACATACCCCCACTGCTTCTGAGAAACAATCCCACAACTTCATTCCCTCACCTTGCAGAGAGAAAACCACCATCAAACATAAATATCAGAGCAAGAACCAAACATTTTTGCTACTGTTTCCAGAAACTTTTGGCTTAATATTTAGACAAAAAAATTCTTGACAGCAAGATATACGAGACTGAGGAACAGGATCCCCCAAAGGACGGGAGGGAGGGAGCAGCAGCAAGTCCATTAATTGAGTCTTCTAATACTACATTGGACAGGACAATACAGCAGTGTAGCATGGGAGATAATCCCTCCACTGCCAGGGAAATGGTCTGAATGATTTACTGCTGTGTGTATTACTTGTGTAAAACCAACAGCGTGCTTGGTGTGCTCTCCTCAGTTCTTTACATCTGTCTTCCAAGGGTTTGATCCGGCAAGATGCTGAGTCCTCTGGCCCTAATCCAGCATAGCACTTAAGCATCCAAGTAGTCCCATTGACTTCAATGGGACTATACTCAAGTGCTTCAAGTAAAATCCATGCTTTGCTGGAACGGGGCCGGGGCACTTGGCATTTTGCAGGATCTCGCCCTAAGCATCTAGATGGCAATGAATATTGCATGCATCCGACGAAGTGGGTATTCACCCACGAAAGCTCATGCTCCAATACGTCTGTTAGTCTATAAGGTGCCACAGGACTCTTTGCTGCTTTTACAGATCCAGACTAACACGGCCACCCCTTTGATAAATGAATATTTGTGATCATCAGGCAAATACGAGCCCACTATCTCCGGGAATTAAGCTTCTAAAGAAAACTTTAGTTCTGTCAACTTCAAACCAAAACAAACAAACAATTGTGCCTGAAAATGTTTTCCCTCTTAATATTTATTATTCGAGGTAGCATCTGGAGGGCCCAATTAGGGATCAAGGTCCCACTGTGCTACACACTAGTCACACAAATAATAAGACAGCCCCTTCCCGTAAGGGCTTACAATCTAATTAGTTGGTACAAGTAACTCCTAAAAGTGATTGCAACTGTAAGTGACCAGGAGAGAATATTTCTTTCCCTCTCTCCCTGGCCCTCATTTTTCAGTTTGATTAGTCCGTGCATATGTCAGCAGAGTGAGCCAGGTTTTGCACTGTGCTCTGACCACTTTCCATCATGCCATGATGCAAAGAAGCCCTAATGTTGGCACTGTGGGTCCTGGGAGGATCTCCCAGTACAGAGGAATCCTCCAGTTGTGTAAAGCCACTGTAGTGGCACTTACGGTACCTCCTTCCGTGCTGCCAGCATAGGGAGCCTGGCCTGGGTCTCTATACACGTCACTGATCCCTGACTGACCCATTGTTCCCTTACCTGCTGCACGGCTGGCCCAAGATCAAGAGCAAAGGTGGCTGGATGCTACTTTGTACCCCCTTCTCCTGGGTTGTGCTGTGCACTCTTTGGCCACAACCCAGGTTGCAAGCCAATACGGTCAGCTTCACCAGTCACTTTCCCCTTTTTTTTATGTGGGTTTTCACAAAGGAACAGTGAAGAGGAAAAGATTTAAAGTTAGGAAAATAAAACCACATTTGATAGGGCAATTCAGCACCGGAGACCTCCTTCAACTCATTTTTCAAAACTGATGAGACTTCAAGTGAGCCTTGAATTTCCAAAAGCCCGTTTAACAGTCATACGCAGGGACTTCTGGAGCTAAACTCATCTACTGCAGGGATGAAATTAAAGAAGCACATTGTATTTCTGTATGCTGCCAAATGCTAATGCTGAGGGATAGCTTCTATCTCATGCAGGGAAAAGACTGACTATGACAAACATATAAGAACAGGTGGACGTTTAATTAGGTCATTGAAACAGTTTGATTGTCACTTGCAAGGATGTAGTAATGCGAGTTATTGTGCTCGCTGAATTCCTCCATGCTGGAGTGGATGGCAGATATAAATAGGTTATAGCGACATATATGAGACGTGCCCCTGGTTGAAAGGTTCTGTGATTTTTTTGTAGTCACATTTAGTGGGGGTGGGAAGATTACTGCATCTTGCGGGAAAACCATGAGTTTTTAGAAAATAATTCTGACATGTCCACGTTTCATGTGTCACACTAGGTCTGATCCAATTTTTTTAAAACCCTCCATAGTTAAGCCCTGGAACAGGTTAGCAAGAGAGGCTCTGGAATTCCCAAACACCTGTCAAGGATGCTCTAGTTTACTTGGCCCTGCCTCAGTGCCATGGCTGGGGGAGGCGGGGACTGGACCACATGATCTCTCAAGGTCCCCTCCAGACCTACATTTCTATCATTCTATGATCTTCATGACAGCTTCATAGGTTGGTAGAGGCAGCAGTAGCAACTCACCTACTTTCTGAGCTAGTACATTGTTGCTACATTTTAGCCCCTCTTGAAGAGTTAGCAACTGGAGAGTCACCAAAATATTTAGTTAGGACATCAGCAATCAAGGGAGCGAGGGACCCATCCTCTTCTCCTACTTTTCCATGCACTGTATTGCCAGCAGGACCTGTCACTCAAAGAACAGCTTACCTTAACGTACACACATGGAAAGGTCACTTCAATTGTATGCCGTCTCAGGGCACAACATGAGACCCAGCACACAGCCTACGACAGGCTCCTTTTCCACTGCCAGGTTGAAATACCAGGCTCCTCTGCAGCCATTTCTGGCATCCTGGTGCCAGGCAGAAAGCCTCGAGGGGAGGGAGGGTACCAGGGCCGGCTCTAGCTTTTTTGCCACCCCAAGCAAAAAAAAAGGGCGGCAGGACTGCCGAAGCAAAAAAAAACAAACAAAACCCAGCAGCCTCAGAGAGCGCGTGGAGGGTGGTCAAGGCGGCTCACAGGGGGGTGAAGGGCAGCGCCCGCCCACTCCCTCCGCCCATGGGCAGCCAGGCGCTGCAGCCGGGCAAGAGGGGCTCCCCCCTCCGGCCTTGGGGTGCCTCTTCCGGCCGGGCAGGCGGAGCCCCCGGGGGCTGCAGGAGGTGCCGCTCAGCCACTCCTTTAAAGGCGGCTCAGCTGGGCCGGGCTCAGAGCGGCGCGGGAGGCGGAGGCCGGTGCAGGCGGGGAGTGGCACGTCCCGGGGAGCCCGGCGGCACGGTGAGCATCGGGGATCGCTAGTTCCTGCCCCCCAGGCCGGGGTCCATGCCCCTGCAGGGCTGAGCTGGGACTGACGGAGTGCGGGGAGCCAAAGCAAAAAAAAGCTGCGGACCGGGCTGCCAAAGCAAAAAAAAGAACCACGGCAGGGCGGCCGGAATGTGCTGCCCCAAGATTGGCCGGAATGCTGCCCCAGGCATGTGCTTTCTCGTCTAGTGCATGGAGCCGGCCCTGGGCGGTACCCAATACTGCTGAACTTGCCTCCCTGAACACTTCAGAATCACTTTTACTGACAACCCCTCCAGATAATGCCTCAACACTTTTGAATTAGCTTTCTGATGTTGAAAATATTGTCCTCCCTAGCCAGATCGGCTTCATATGAACTAGTAAGGAAGAATGCTCATGCAAGCCACAAGATGAAAGAGGTGGGGGGGGGGAGGGAGCTTATCAGGGGCAAATGCATTCTCTTCCCAAAGGCCTTCTGGCAGAGTTAAGTTGGCAATTGCTCGGTGTATCAGACACAAGCAGCCATTTTAGATAATTTCATCACTCCTGAAATGACCACTGCTTGCTTGGGTAAGGGTAGCTTGATGGCTCTATTTATAGACTGTCAGAGAGCACATTTCTGTCTGGTTTAGACTTCAAATTAAACGGTGGGAGGGGTCGGTGGGTGGCCACTGCAGACCCTCAAAGGAGCAGGGTTTCCAGACAGGCTATAAAGATTCTCAGCGTAAACTGAGCAATTATGGCTTCAGCTCAGACCATTCAAGCCTTTGGTAAAGGAGAGTCTTGCATCGTGGCTTTTAGGGATAAGTCCTGACCACCCAGGTAAACTTCTCCAACTCCCTGAAGGAATTCAAGTGCCCGCTCTTGTGGATCTTCCACTAGTTTTGCTCATAAAACAAAAATCAGGGCAGTCACAAACAAATGAAAGTTGGCATACACAGTACAGAACCCCCAGAGCTTGGTCTCCAATGCTCAGGAGATGCTAGGGGGCCACACTTCTCACACCAAAAGAAGCTGGGAAAAGAATGTTTCAGTGGAAAACTTCCATCAGGAAGTAAGTTGCACAGGAACATTTTTTCTGCTCGTTGCCGAATTGTATAGCTGTAGAGAGAGCATAATGAAGGGAACTAAGCATGGGACCAAAAGCCAGGAACGCCCAGTTGCCATCTCTGCAACAGACTCACTGTATGATTCTGGACAAATCATTGTGCGGCTCCATCTATGCTGAGAATTTAACTACACTATCTGAGCCGCTTTCAAGTTCTAAGAACGAGTCTGGCAGAACTATCTATGCTTGATTTGGCTGGCCAGCCAGGGGTGGCGAAACACTGTGATAAATCCATATTTGAGCCATTTCATGTTTCTAAAATGGTTTATCACAGCACATCCCTATCCACACTGGTCAGCCAAACAACACCTAACCCAGACCTGAAGAACAGCGCTGTGTAAGCTCGAAAGCTTCTCCACTCCACCAACAGAAGTTGATCCAATAAGGGATATTACTTCACCCACCTTGTCTCTCAAACAACACTTAAGTCCTTTTAGCTGGAATCATCTTTAACCAGTTACATAACTCAGTTAAAATCCTATTATGGCACAGTTTATTCCCAACATTGAGTCTTAGACTATGTCGACTCTACCGCAGCAAGTCAACCTATGCTATGCAGCTCCAGCTACGTTATTCACGTAGCTGGAGTTGACGTACCTTATGTCGAGTTACCGCGGGGTAGTACACCGCAGGGGGCCAACAGGAGAAACTCTCCCATTGACTTACCTTACTCTTCTCATTGGGGGTAGAGTACAGGGGTTGACTGAAGAGCAATCTGCTGTCGATTTGGCGGGTCTTCACTAGACCCGTTAAATCAACCACCGGAGGATCAACCTCAGAGCGTCGATCCCGGCTGTAGTGTAGATGTAGCCTTAGGCTAGGTCTACACTACAGACCTTACAGTGGCACAGCTGTACTGCTGCAGCTGCGGCACTGTAAGGTCTCCTGTGTAGCTCCTCTATGCCGACGGGAGAAAGCTCTCCTGATGGCATCATTAAACCACCCCCAATAAGTGGCGGTAGCTATGTCGGCAGTAGAGCGTCCTCTGCCAACATAGCACTGTCCACACCAGTGCTTTTGTCAGTGCAACCTATATTGATCAGGGGTGTGTTTTTTTACACACCCCTGACTGACAAAAGTTTGGCTGACAAAAGTGCTAGTGTAGACAAAGCCACACTGTCAGGATTACTCCCAAAAGTGAAACGGTGATTGTAATGCTTACCTACCTCTCGGGGGGGGGGGGGGGGTGTTATGGAGATTAGCAAATTAGAGGTTTGAAGATGTAAAGTATTAGGTGGTAAGTGTTCATATTCCTAGACCTTAGAAGGATCTTTTCCTTTACAGAAAATGTTCAGTAGCAAGAACCAACTCTGATTCTCTAGCACAAAATTGTTCTGGAAAACAAACCAACAGCAAACCGGGCATCTACCTTGCACCATTTTATCTGTAGCTCTGGCAAGATCAGAGCTTAATTCTTCAGCACAAGGCAAGCCTCTATGTCTTTGATAAGAGCAATGAAGATATTTCTGGATTCTTTAAAACTTACACTGCTCTAAACCCAGTAACCTTACAGTCCTTACAAGAAAGAGATATGGCCTTATTATCTTAAAGCAACAGAAACAAACAAACAAACCAATACAAGATGTATTGGTCTGGGTGCAGCAACACAACTGGGCAAGAGATGAGAATTTATTAATGGCCCAGGATTTCTTGCATCCTAAACTGAAGGCAAATTGAACAGTTTAGCCCACTGGATTCTAGAAACAGTAAATCCTCACTGTGCAACTCCTGCTGCTGAATAATCCATAGGTTGGTAGTGGCAGCAGCAGCTTTTTTCACCTATTTTCTGAGCTGGTACATTTTTGCCGCGCTGGAAAAGGAGTTAGTGGCATGAGTCACTGGGGGTCCCCAGAATGTCAGTTAGGAAAACAGCTATCAAAGAAAGCAGATTCCTCTGTCTGATGGGGGTTGGGGGTGCAGAATGTAATTAATATAAATCTAATCACGCTTCAGCTCACATTTGGTTTTGACATGACTCAGGTCACCTCCTAACCCCTTAGTACGGCACACCAAGCACAAGGTGATGATGCTCATTATGCGGTGCAGTTCTAAAACCCAAATAGTTCACTAGCAGCCTGCCGTTTCTTGGTGGCGCAGCTATCACTGCAGGAATGCTGCCAAAAGTAGCTGACTGGCCAAAATCATTTTCACACAGGGCTTGTGCTAAAAACTGCTTCTCTCAACACTGCATGCATGATAAGATCAACCTAAAGTACATTTAAACGCATTCTAATCCCATTATACACACAGGACTGATCAGAAATGATAGCATGATTGACTCGCTGAGATGGCATAAAGATACAGTAGTTGCCAAACCATACGTAATCTACTTTCAATAATTCCCACTCATTCAGGGGAGCATTCAGACAGAATTCAAATAAGAGGGGGAAGGACACTGAGGGGAAGCCAGTGGGAAATTCCTAGACAAATCAACACACACAAAAAACCAACCATCAGTCTAGTTTCATGAGTCTAATCTTTGGAAACCCAGAACCGATGAGGTCTACATCAAGAGTATCTGGGTGTAGTTAACTAATTTCATGCATCAAGACAAAGATAAAGTTACATACAGATTCTTACAGAGGCCATGGGCATCATGTTTATTTTTATAGTTTTCATTACTCACAAAACAGCTTTGGGAGCCTTAAGAAAAATGTTAGAAGTCTTCTCCCATTGATGTCATTGTTTTTAATTAGTTCATGTTTGTTAAAGTGCTCTGGAGATGAATAGCACTATGAAAGGGCCCGCTATTACTCTACTGTTCTGGACCTTCGTATTTGGTAAACTCTGGAACTGTGTCCTGCTCCCAATTCACATCAACAGGAGTTTTGCCCTGGGACTTCAACTGGACCAGGTTCAGGCCCATTGTTTTATTTTGGTGGGTTTAAGAGAGCTGAAAACTAAGGCGACATGACGTTCTGATTCCTTCCTTGGTCACGCACCGGTGTCATTGCGGTCAGTACCACTCTGGAACGAGTATTTGTAGCCCGCTCACAGCTGCTGAGCAACCAGAAGAGAGCACCCACCCATAACATATTCAAAGGCCCACAAGAGACATTAACATCATTACTAGAAGACAGACACAGATTTTTTTTAGAATCCAGAGGACATGCCTCACTGAACTAACAATTGCAGGAATTTTGGGGAACCCCTATCTGAGAGCAGCCATTTCAATTCTCAATCAGTCACTATCCCATTCGATGGAAGCTGCATTTCTTTCCTTCTGCCAGCCAAAGATCATCTCCCTCTGCATGCCCCTTTAATGTGGTTCTCTCTCACTCTCCCCACCAGATCCCCCAGAACAGGAGTGAAGCAGCAGTAAAAGCAGCAGCAGGCACTGCCAAAGATACCCCTCGGGGTGGAAGAATCACATTAGTGCAGTGAGGGAAATCTCAGCAGGCAGCATTGAGACCCCTGGGGCTTCAGTAATGGTGAGACCACTCTGTGGGGCACAGATCAAGCACATCACTGATACAGAGCAAACATCATTAACTTATTCACTTGCTTCTGTGGGGAAAGCTTCCATGATTAGTGGATTCCTGTTAGCGGCAAGGGTCACAGATGCTACAGTGATGGAGGCCACTTACAAACATTACAGAAAGCAATAGCAGTTGCTCCATAGCAGAGGTTGCAACCGTTTATGGTACCTACCTAACTCAGACAATTTGGCACTGAATGTGTTAACAGCCCAGCCCTCTGTGTATATCTTCAAATGCAACACTAGAGTGACCCTGTTTCATCTGAGGGAGATGGCCTTGGAGATTAGAATCTTTTTAAGGAGTTTTAGGGGATCACTAACTACTACAGGTAGGTCATGGGAAAGCCAAGTCAGACGTTGCAGTACACATGTGGTGCACAGATACCATTCCAGATGCCCTTTGAGGTCTTTCATCACCACCCAAAGGGAGTTAGGGAGAGCAGTGGGGTCACTGTCAGGACACAGCCATCAGAGGGACACCACTGGCAATACTGTTAGCAGCATTTTTGAGCTGTAAATGTTGCTTTGTTACATGAAGTTGCTAACAGATCTGTGATGGGGTTATATTAACCAGGCCCAAGGTTATCAAATCAAAGATAGATTGCCTGAGAGTAGGCTTCTAAACAGATGGCCTGATTTTTCAAACATGTCACACGCTCAGCAGCTCCTATATACGAGCTTAATGTTAGGCCCTCATTTGTGAAAATCTTGGCCTAAGTGCTACTGTGCAGGAAAAAAACTGATTTAATAAAACCTGCTCGTTAACATGACTATGATTTGCCTAACGCTCCAGTGGGCAAAGGAGGAATGGGAAGATGAACCTTGCTGAAACGAAGGGTGAGGTACAGGGAGATGCCAAGACATGGATGAAATTGCTGTAGAGAGGAATAATACAAAAAAAGTGGAGTTTTAAAAAACAAGATTTATTGGGGGATAATCTGTGTGTTTTTTTCTAACTGGGGAATTAATAAAAACAAATACTGTGTTTTGTTAGGGATCATTACTCTGCTCTAGAGAAATCAATCTCACAGAATGGAAAAAAAATCTTAGTGTCTTAGACATTCAAGTTTACCAGTACTGAAAAAGACAACAAAGGAGCATAGGACCCCATGAATTGTAAGGGTAAATGAAAGATTTTTCTTCCATTTGATGCACCATTCATTATTTTTACTATGTCCATTTAAGTGATCAAAAATGAGGATTTTGAAACCCACAAGGATACATCTTTCATATACACAGCCCAGGAAAGCTATTAGAAGCCTGGTGTTGCAGAACATAGATAAACAGAGACCCTGCTAGTTAAAATTCAATTCAATCTGCAAACTCAGCAGTAATCATCTTGCCCCCTGTTGGGTAAAGTCTGTCAGTGGTCAACACTAAAAAATGAGATGAGCCCCATTACCTTTGAACTCTGCTAATTAGGGAAATTCCATTTCAATATTTACATGGGGAAGACAACCCAGAGGGCTCAGATAGCAAGAGATGTTTGAAGACCCCACTCACAATAAAAATGATGATTTTACTGGCCAGGTATTTCAACAAGCTGGGAGCCATAAGATCTACTGGTACACTTAACTGTTTTACAACCTGAAATATGTTCTGTACAGCCAAATCCCAGCCCTTAAGGGTATATCAACACTGCAGTAGAAGACCCATGGCTGGCCCATGTCAGCAGACTCAGGCTGCGGGGCTATAAAACTGCAATGTAGATGTTCGGGCTCAAGCCTCAATGCCTACACGGCAACTTTATATTCCCAAGCCCCGTGAGCCCAAGTCTGCTGACATGGGACAGCCGTGGGTCTTCTATTGCAGTGTCGACGTACCCTAACAGGCTTAGGTATGATAGCTGGGATTTTTGAAGTTGCCTGAGAGAACTGAGCACCCAAATCCCACTGAATTCAGTGAGAGTTAAGTGCCAGGCTTCCTTTGGCTCCTAGAAAAATCCCAGAAATGTTTGAAGGGAAAGTACAGGCTATTAAGTTGCTCTGCAACAGGGAAAAATAGTATGGGGCCACTGAGCCTGCAGAGGTGTATTAAAATTCACCTCATCTCCTTTCCCAGGCACACACGGTTCCATTTCTAGACAATTAAAACCATCTGCTCTCCTGCAGGTACGAAGCACCATTCCGCTATTTTTGTGGCTAAGACATTCTTAGGAAATACTTGTCATGTATTAATTTGATGTTCCAATCACTTACACTGAACATTTTATGCAGTTTGTTATACACACACAAAAATCCAACATTAATTCAAGGGGAAGACTAGAAAATTTTATCATACAGAAATCAGGAAATTCTGAGTTAAGGTGTTTTCTCTGTATTTCTGCCTGTTTGAATGTATCGATGACAGAACTGTTGTGTGACTGTGGAACGAACAATAGATAGGCTCTTCTTACACTGCAGAGAGGCATGAGTGAATCAAAACGAAGCTGATACATATCAGACAGTCACCAAAACTCATCATTGTTTGATGGCTGTTGGGCATGAGTTGGAGATCTCAATCCAGTGTCTAATGGAGCAGCATCAACACCAAAAGAAACCAGTGAAACAGGCACCTTCGTCTCAGAGGTCAAAGAATGATAGGCTTTGAGGTGGTGGGGACAACTCTCTTACACCTACGGCTGCCCAGTCACAACAGATTGGAGCACACCAACAGGGGGAAACTTGCACAGAGATTCTGGGTAAGTGTGGGAGAGAAGGTGGTTCAAGGGAAGTGTGCTGAGAGACATAGCAAATGAGGTGGTGTACAAAAGCCACTTCATGGATGGCCCTGACCTTCAATGGATCTCAGAGGATCTGCCAGATTTGGGAGCAGACCTAGTCCATGGAAGGCACCCTCCTCCCCGTCTCCAAGAGAGCAGTCAGAGGGGAACTTGTTGAGGGGGATGCTTGCAGGAATTTCCTCCATCACGGCCCAACTTTCATTTCTTTTACTGACAGTAACCGGAAACAACATATAGATGTCTGCTTTGTACTTCTGCCAGCAAAGCAGCTGTCGTCTTCTACACCTGCTGCACTCAAGGCCCTGTCTAAACTACATACGAGGTGACCATTTGGGGGTTTCTTAAATCCACACATTTAAAAGGAAGTACTCGCATGGTTCTAAGATGATCTAACATCTCAAGCTCGTAGGGCTCCTTTACCACCGATTGGAAGACTGCAGAAAAATTTCTCATAAGGCAAATATTACATTTATAAGGGGTCTTTCAGGCAAAATATTTCAAAGCACTGTGGATGAAAATACAATAGAAAGCCTCTTTAATAAAAAAAAAAAAATCAGCCACAGGTTTCACAACTGTTAGTGAGCAAAGCAGAGGGTTTTCATTTTGCTTTTATCTGTCTCCAAAGGCCCATCGGTTGAAAAGCTATTAGGAGTTCCACCACTTGAGTGCCTTTTAAGCAAGTGTTCTTGCACCTGCTGAAGTTTATCTAATAGAGGCCACATGAGGATCAAGCCAGAAAAAGAAAAACTGGTACAGAGGAGTTAAAGGCCTCTGCAAATTATAATGGGCATGAGTCAGAGAATGCCAGTAAATCTTCAAACTGAGGTGGTGCTTCACAGGGAGTTGACGTAAGGAGGTGGTTGTTACTAGTTCTGGTCTGAATACAAACAGCTGTATCCAAAGCCACAGAGTAGTTGGAGACATTGAAAAATGAAAGGTCATAGCAGCGACACAAAGCCAAGATAGAAAACAAGCACTACCATTACTATTCACACCGCACTGAACTTGGCCAGTGGGGTACCGCCCCGAGGGTACCAAACACTGGAACTTGTGCAACCACCTTCTCACACTAAGGTCATGGAGCTGAACAAGTTATGGAGAAACTTCTAGCCCAAACATTTAGGCAATTTTTGTTGTTGTTGTTGTTGTTGTTGTTGTTGTAGAAATGAAAACACAATGTATATTAAGTTGGATTTTCATGAAGTTCTGCAAACACGCAGACCTTGCAGGGAGCTAGGGAATGCACCTGATTTTAGCATCATAGACTTGAGCCAAGGTGTTTCATGAGCTACTTTTCCTTGTCATTCTCATTTTGTTTCTATGGCATTCATGAAATAATATGGGCTCCCTCTGGTGGCCAATGATACCTCTATGGACAATAACAAAAGAGTCTCTCAGTGGATCAACTGTCTACTTTCTATTTCAGAACAGAGTTAACTGAAATCCTGCTGGGGTTCTTCTATTTATTAAGAATTCTATTGACCCCCACCCCCAAAACAATATAATTAGAGTCACTCATTCCTACCATTTTTAAAAGTTTTTTTAAATCAGTACTGAGAGCTGATCACATAAAACAAGCCAAGTTATTAAAAAAACAAAAGCAATTAAGCCATATGAAAATATCTAGAAAAATATCAGCCATTTGGTCAACAAAGCACAATTACTGCTTAACTGGTGTCCTATCCCACCATTCAACCCTTATGTGGGGCTCCTGCATGTGACTTTATGATATCTAGGACAAGGGTCAAATTAGCTTTGAGTCTCATTTAACTTGATGGTTTATCATGGTTAACCCCTTTCTTCAGGAGATTGTTTTTCCAGCTCTCACATCTTTATATGTGACTGAACTGTTCTTTTTCCCTAGCCTGCCCGGTTTCCCTTAGGAAGTGTTTTGAATCAAGCAATAGCGTCCCAGCCTGTTAATGAAGGCATGGAGGACAGCAAGAAAAGCTCTCTTTGTATAGAAGATGCAAAGAAGAAGAGAGTTACATGAAACACAAACGTATACCAAACATAGCAAATAAAGTTACAAAAGCTAGCACAAGTATTGCTTTAAAACCAAATACGGATCCAAATAAAAGGAAGGATCACCTTACGTTAGCTTATGTTCTGGAGAGGGTGAAATTAAGCCTATGAACTTGAATCTCTCCTGTGACTGAGTTCCACTCAGTTCTGGCTTGTTGGCCCCAACGAGAGTTGGAGCAGCTTCCAGGCAACTTTAACTTGCACCACTGACCAAGGGTCCTTAATTGACCCTGTAGAAGTGGAGGATTGCCCTAGTTCAGTCCCCCAACTCCAATCACCTGTGCCAAGGATTAAGGGGGCTGGCAAGACCCAGCACACCCGCACCAGCTCCCCTCCTACAGGGGAATCCTTTACTGGCCAGTGGCAGTCAGTTTCTGTCCCCTTTGCACCTCCTGACTGGTGCAGAAAGGCCAGATCTGAGTACAGATTTTGGCCTTAGCTTTCTAACGATGTGACATATCCCTGCAGTTCCAGATGACTTCAATGACAGTTGCAGGTGACCAGCACTGTTGGGATCAGAGTATTTAACTAGGGGTCAGAGGGGAATTCAATATTCCTCAGCAAAGAATATTGGAGGAAAGGCTGCTACGACAAATAAAAAAAACTGTCAGCTGAATTTTGGACAAACTGAAACATCTTCAGTTTTATGTAAGGGGAAGCGTGGTCACCCCCACCGACTTAATGAAGCACTCATCTCTCTGGAGGAAGAGTACTACGCAGGTACAAATATTATTACTGATTGATGGGAGTCAGGATTGGTAGCAAGTTCAAAGTAACTGTGTATCACCAGTCGCCTCATAAAAGCTTTTCTTCTTCCTTTTTCCTTACAAATTACTCTGATTGCAACAAGTATTTCACCAACAAATCCATAGGCCCTTTAACAGAGTGGAGGCTCACCCATGCAACAAAAGAGACTCTTGGATCTCAGTTGCCTATTGTACTTAAAATGCTTTTTCAGTGCTTAGCACTTAAATCAGCAGGCATCCGTACCCTCCTGATTGCAAGTACTCTGGTTAACAAATTTTGTGGCTCGAGACCTCAATCCTGCAGTGAGCAGTGTCCACCCAGAGCCCCACTGACTTGGCCAGCTTCGGTCCCAAGGCAATAATTTGCCTTGTCAGGAGTAGGAATGCACAGAACAGAGATGAAGAGCATCAGGTCAGCTATTGTTAGTTGGGAACACCAAGGGAATAAAGTTAATTTTCCCTCCTCTGAGCCAAAATGTGCATGAGAAAAATAAAAGGCCTTTCTTCCAGACTTTCCCTGACATTCTGATATGGGCTGAAATAACCCTGATTTATTTCTCAACTAATCTAGTCTGGTTGCAAGACAATCAGCCCAGACATGGAGCATAAAGGCCGTTCACGTTAGCTAACCACTAGCAAATAAATTGAATAAAATTACTACAATTGCATTAATGCATTTAAAAGAGCCATGAGTCAAATATTTTATAGGCTATTATGCATAATTTTAAGGCTTAACATCAAAAGGAAAAAACACCACCATTTTTGTTTCATGAGTAAGGAATAATGCTGGGAGCCAGACTGTGATAGTTTTCATGTCCAATATGTTGGGAAAATCCCAGAATACATTTTTTATCTATTGTGTTTCCAAATGCTGGAACTTTCAGCTTTTTATACAAAAGTAATTTCATCTTAATCAGTGCTGTTTAGGTAGACTTTGATTTCTGTACAAGATTAAAATACTCTCATATGGAAGCTTTTGACCTCAAATGTTAAAATTATCCCTCCGTGCACAATGTACAGACAGCTCTGCATACCGTACGCTTTCCATATTGTTCTAAAGAGGTTACAGTCAATGATGATTATAGTCAATAATGATTGAATAAACGTTTTAAAGAAAATTTAGCACTTCCGTGCATTTTCCATCATCAAACATTGTGCAATCTAGCTCATCTTCACAACAAATCTGTGCAAAAAAAAAAAAAAAATTATGATTCGCCCTCTGGAGCATTTCTAACTATTTACTATAACAGCTGAATATTTTGAGTGTATTTGTGTAAATGTGATTCCCACGCAGACTAATTGAAGATGTTTATTGTTTCTAAAGAGGGTGCTCTTTCAAAACAAAACAGGAAGATCTTGATTGTCTAGGAAGTTCATTAAACTGTGTGAGGGAATTTAAACAGTCAATGAGAGTTTTCATATGCAGAGCAATACTGGAGAAGCCACTCTAGCATCTTAAAAGGAAGTGGTGATACAGCTTTTAATTATCACACTGATGTTTAAACTGCAGAGGTTTTTATATGTCTTTTTCTGAATGCCTTTCAGTGGACTGTGTAGGGCACACAGGTCAGTAGATATGTTAGAGTAAAACAGTTATTTAATAGTGCACACGGCTCCCCCACTCAAGCCCCAAACACCAAACACATAAATGCAAGCCAGGGAAAGTTAATCCAGTTGATCAGAAGGGGGCACTTCATCTTTGGAGGTATTTAAACTCGTTAGCATATTCCATTTAATACAAAGGAGCAGCTAAAAGAAAGAAGAGGAATGTGGGTAGTATTAATGCAGTAAGACTGTCAACAATTTACCAACAGTCAAACTTTGGTGGGAATGGTATAAATAAGATGTCACTGTTCCACATACCTGGTGGGCAGACACATTCAGATGGAGCCTCGCGCACTGTCCGCAGCTTGGCTAATCCTTCGCCCAGTTTCTGTCCAGGGGTGAGAGGGAAAAAGATATTTAGAGAATAAATGTATACTCACTGCATGCGTACAAAGGGCCAAATTACAAAACAAATCCTCTTCATGCTATGGACAAATAACTCCACCCCATTTTCGTCAGTCCAGTTTAACAATAGCTTCTTTTAAAATAACACACAAGATGTTTAAAATTGGTCAGTCTGCCACCCTTACTCATGGAGAGTAAAACCTTTCCCCTTGGAAAGCAAAGAAGTTACTTGCCAAATAAGATACTACTCAAGCATGGCAGAATCTGGCCCAGAGATATTACAATTACTTTATCTAAGACAGTTTCCTCCCCCCCCCCCCCCCCCAGCAGATCCAATGCAGGGTGATAACAGTGCAGTGAGGTTTAAGTTGTAAAGGTGATGCTCTCAGCCTCCAAAGGGAGCCTACTGTGCTACTCAATCTCTAGCACCTCTTGTAGGATGACTGGAAGAGTGACTTATTTGCCCCAAGAGGGGCACCTTTGCAAGGCAAGCACAAAACTGCTTCAAGGGATTGTGTTTCATAGGAGTTAAGGGCCAAGAATGCCACACGGAATTATCCCCACATCTTTTCATAGGCTTAAAAAAAATAAAAGGGTGAACAATATATCATAGAATAATAGAAATGTACGGCTGGAAGCAACCTCAAGAAGTCATCAAGTCCAGCCCCCTGCACTGTGGCAGGACCAAGGAAACCTAGGCCATGCCTTACAGGCATTTTTCCAACTTGTTTTTAGACGCTACCAATGATGGGCACTCCATGATCTCCCCTGGAAGCTTATTCCAGAGCTTAACTACCCTTATAGTTAGAAAGCTTTTCCTAATATCTAACTTAAATCTCCCTTGCTGCAGAGTAAGCCCATTACTTTTTGTCCCACCTTCAGTGGACATGGAAAACAATCGATCACCGTCCTCTTTATACGAGCCCTTGCTGGGGCATGCGCAAGAATTTAAATATGACCGCTTTGGAGGGGCATGTTCCGTGCCCTCGCTGCGGCCCCGGGGCCAGAGGAGCTCTGTGCCCGGCTGCAGCCCTGGAGGAGTTATGCCCCTGCCAATTATTGGGGTGGGACCATGCCCCTGCTTGCTCCCGTCCCCTTGTGCACGCCCCTGAGCCCTTAACATATTAGGAGACTGTTATCAGGTCTCCTGAGTCTTCTTCTCACGACTAAACAGGCCCAGTTTTTTCAACCTTTCCATATAGGTCAGGTTTTCTAAACATTTAATCATTTTTGTTGCTCTCCCCTGGACTCTTTCCAATTCGTCCACATCCTTCCTAAAATGTGGTGCCCAGAACTGGACACAATACTCCAGCTGGGGCCTCATCAGTGCCATGTAGAGTGGGACAATTACCTCCCGTGTCTTACATACAAGAGTCCTGTTAATATACCCCAGAATCACATTAGCCTTTTTTGCAGCTGCATCACATTGACAAGTCATGTTCCGTTTATGGTCCACTATAACCTCCAGAGCCTTTTCAGCAGTACTACCACCTAGCCAGTTATTCCCCATGGTGTAGTTGTGCACTTGATTCTTCCTTCCTAAGTGATGTAATTTGCACTTGTCTTTATTGAATTCCATCTTGTTGAATTGAGACCAATTCTCCAATTTGTCAAGGTCATTTTCAGGGCTGGCTTTAGGTTTTTTGCCGCCCCAAGCAAAAAAAATTTTGGCTGCCCCCTGTCCCAGCCCTGGGCTCCTCGCCGCACCCCCCCGCCGCCCCAGCCCTGGGCTCTCCCCCCCCCCCGACCCACACCCCCCCCACCGCCCCAGCCCTGGGCTCTCACCCCCCCGCCGCCCCAGTCCTGGGCTCTCACCCCCCGCCCGCACCCCCTGCCGCCCCAGCTCTGGGCTCCCCCCTACCCCCCCACCATTGCCCCACACACACACCTCCTGCCGCCCTAGCCCTGGGCTCTCCCACCCCCGACCTGCACCCTCCTTCCGCCACAGCCCTGGGTCACTGGTAACTCGCTCCCAGGGCAGGTCATTCAGCAGGAATTTTAGGTGTGCACAGAACACAGACAGGATTGGTTCCCATATGGTTACAGAACTGCAGTAAAGTGGAACAATTTTCAGCTTGTGTGAACGGAGGATATCTGGATGCATATTATAAGACTGTCCTACATAAATGAGGAAAAGTTGAGGTGCCTTTATTATTCTTTTGTTCCATTCTTTCTTTCTAAATTTGCCAATGCAATATCACTGTCTTCCTTTTAAACAAACAAACAAACAAAAAAGGCAATGGCTGTTGAAAATAGCAATTCCAGTCCTAATAACCACTGGGAAGCATTTCTTGCTCAATTTTATCCTACTTTTTCTATAGCAAGTTACAGTGGATCAGTATATTTGATTTGGGAGAAATGAAGTAACAGCCGCCCAAACTGAGCTTGAGCACTCCTTAATTTTGAGGTGTTCAAATCTGGAAGGCAGGTGCAGGGGGGGGACTGTGGCTCCGCAGGGGAGCATGGCAGCATGTATGCAGCATGGTCTGAGTGGCACGGTAAGGGGGCTGGGTGGTTGGAGAAGGGGTAGAGAGTTCCGGGGGGGCAGTCAAGGGACAGGGAGCAGGGGGGGTTGGATGGGGCGGAGGTTCGGGGGGCAGTCAAGGGACAAGGAAAAGGGGGGGTTAGATGGGTCAGGGTTCGGGGGGGCAGTCAGGGGACAGGCAGAAGTTGGATAGGCATGGGAGTCCCAGGGGTTTGTCAGGGGACAGGTAGGGGGTGGGGTCCTAGGGGGGAAGTTGGGGGGGTCTCAGGAGGGGGCAGTTGGGGACAAGGAGAAGGGAGGCTTAGATAGGGGGTGGGGTCCCAGGAGGGGGCAATCAGGGGACAAGGATCAGTGGGGCTTAGATAGGGGGTGGGGTCCTGGGGGGCAGTTGGGGCAGGGGTCCCGGGATGGGGTGATCAGGGGACAGGGAGCAGGGGGTTGGATGGGTTGGGGTTTCTGTGGGGGGCAGTCAGAGGGAGTAGATGGTGGCAAGGTGGGGCTACCCTCCCTCCCCGTGGAGTGTCCTATTTTTTGAATGTTAAAATATGGTATCCCTACCCTTCCCAGTGCAGCTCTCCATTCACAGCAGGCTGCAGCATGAGGTCTCAGCTTCCTCACTCCCTCCCCCTCTTTCCTGTTGGTAGTGGCCAAGGGAATGCTGGGAAATGTAGTTCTTTCCCTGCTCCAGGGC